>NC_139721.1:129707608-130425108 GCF_964211835.1 Anser anser | reverse complement strand
AATTAAAATGTAAAGTTAATTCTTTATACATAAGAGACTAAAAAAACCCTTATAAAGCCAAAATGTTCTACTTGCCCCACTTCCAACTACACAGGTCTTCATGGAACAGAAAGTTGAGAGTCAAGTTGGAAGTGATTGTTCTTCTGTCCTCGGCTCTGGTGAGGCCGCACCTCGAGTACTGTGTTCAGTTTTGGGCCCCTCAGTACCAGAAGGACATCAAGGTGCTGCCCCATGTCCAGAGAAATGCAACAAAGCTGGTGAAGGGTCTGGGACACAAGTCCTATGAGGAGCGGCTGAGTGAATAGGAGTTGTTTAGTCTGGAGAAGAGGAGGCTCAAGGGAGACCTTATTGCTCTCTACAGGTACCTGAAAGGAAGTTGTAATGGACTAGGGTTTGGTCTCGTCTGTCAAGCAATAAACAATAGGACAAGAGGGAATGACCTCAAGTTGCATCATGGGAGGTTTAGGTTGGATGTTAGGGAAAACTTCTTCACTGCAAGGGTTGTGAGCCATTGGAAAAGGCTGCCCAGGGAAGTAGTTGAGTCGCCATCCCTGGAGGAATTCAAAAGACATGTAGATGTGGTGCTTAGGGACATGGTTTAGTGGTAGACTTGGCAGTGCTAGGTTAATGGTTGGACTTGATGAACTTAGAGATCTTTTCCAGTCTAAATAATTCTATGATTCAATAACCAGACAATTGCCAATGTCCTTTGCAGATAGACATCACTGACTACCTGCTATTAAGTACCTACCAGTGCTAGAAATAAGAGGTGTATTTGGACAAAAAATACATTTTTTTTTTACTCTCATCTGACTTAAAGCTACATCTGCTTCAGAATTATTTTTTAGACTTTTGCTTCAAGCACTGTTTTGTATCAGGATAGAAGAAAAAAAGGAAAGCAGCAGCAGAAAAGAATTTATTTCACAAGTAAAGGTGGGAATAAGTTATCCTAGAGAAAACATTGGTGAGCAGCTTGTTGGTGAGACTATTCAAAAGGGTGAAAAAAGTCTGAGTGCTTAAATGTATAAATATGTTTGAGTTAGATAGACAAATAGGGTATAATTTGCATGTATATTGGTTTAGGTACCTTATACATATTTATTCTTAATTAAAATAATGAAAGTGATGACATGGATGTGTGTTTTTATTTCAGCAGATTCTGGTATCTATCTTCTGAAACAGTGATCTCACATTTGAAGCTGTCACTGTCAAGAGATGGACTGATGGCAAGTCGTGCTAGAGGAGTCACATTTGACAATAGCAGAAAGGACTTCTCAGACTGTTCCATGTCAGTGTCCTGCATCCAGCAGATTCAGTTTCTCTTTATCTAACACCTAGTTTGGGATATGCTAAAATAACTCATTAGCAGCCTGCTCCATCAGCCCCAAGAAATGCATTGAAGGACTCCCACAGAGTTGATCCCATTAGAGCAGGCCCTACAAGGAGCATTCCTTTCCTTGATGTTACCAGTGAGTGATATATTGAAGTTATTTTTAACTTTAGAATTTGGGATTTCCCTTCTGTTTCTGCAGGAAAATATTTGGGATTTTTTTACTCTCTTCCCATACTCACATATACAAAGGGAGATAACTCTTTTCAGACAGCAAGAATCTTACTGATAGAAGTATTCTTTTTCCTGTTGACCATATAAATAAATGATAAACACATGTTGTTCTTGCATATAGAAGTTCACCATTACACTATCATTAAGTGGGGCACAGGTAATCACTCCCTGGTCACTGACCTGTTTATATACTACTTTTAGAAACTGCCAGGATTAATTACAGCTTCAGCAGCTTGTGTTGCCTTTGGAGGGTTGGGGGACGTGACACCACACAGCAGTCTTGACTAGCAAATATGAAAATATGTTGCAATTTTCCTCCCAATACTAATGCACAGCATCACATTTTTGGTCTTGTAAGTGCTCCCATATGGTACAGAAATAATTAAATTTTTATTGACTTTTTGGCCTGGCTCCTAAAGATGAATATCCTTCAGATGCTACACATTTGATAGGTTTGAAGTCTGGGGACGTTTCTTTTCATTCCATGGAAAATATGCATGCAGCAGGACAAAGGCAATCTTTGAGTCTTTTGATATGGTTGTCCAATATAGGATAGGAGAATGGAGCAAGGTTGCCTTTCTTTAAAAGACCAGACTGCCAAAGTGTCAGTCTTTCTGCTGTCTTATGATTAGGTTCAGAGCAACAGGATCAGTTCTGCATAAAACAATAAAAAATGGATTTGACCCATTGTCATCTACAGGAATCAGATATATTTGTAAATTGAAATAATGTGGATATAAGTAGAAGGTTCTATTTTCCCCTTTCCATTAACCTTACACACAAGTAGCAAGTCCTGTCCCCCCTTCTCATTTATTTTTCCTCTTTCACTCTCCTTCCTTCCTTCTTTCTCCTTCTCCTTCCCCCCTCCCTCCCTCTCTCCCTCCACCCCTTCCTTTTGTTGTTTTTATTCCATATGGCATAATTTGATCACAGCAATAAAGAATCTTAGAAAATCAGCCTTGCTGGATGACACTGACATTCTGTCGAGGAGGTGATTAGATACCAGTTAGCTCTTGTTGCAATGCTAACTGTAACATGATGATGTTCTTCTCCCTTCAAAGTACTATCCAAGCTCAATGTTAGTTGTTTTTGCTGATGCATTCAATTTGGGAGGAGTGCTATTTCAATTTCAGATGGAAAACTCGCTATGTTTCTTAGTGAGATCAAACATCAGAGTTCACCTGCCAAGAAATGCAAGGAAGAAGTCACCACATAGTGAATTTTGATCTATTTTTGTTTTTATTTCCTGCTGTTCATGAGAACCAGGAATGCAGATCAGGCTCCATCATCCATTGCGAGGCATGCATTAGCAAGGCTTCCGCTACTTCTTGGAGAGCACCCATCCCCTTGCAGTTGTTGGCCAAATCTTTTGTTCTCTGTGGGCCATTGGTAATTTATCTGTGACTCATCTCTGGCAAGGGAATCCCAAGCCTGTTGGAGTAGCCTGGGAGAGTTCACAGTGATTGATGTGCTCCGAAGATGAGTGCCCCTCTGTTTTCCTGTCTCAAATTCTCACTCCATAGTTGCCCTCTATCCAGAGAAATCTCTGTAAAGCCTTGTAGTAAAACAGTCTCCAGAGACTCAGCTGGCCAAATGACAAACAGGGCAGAGGAAGGTTGACAACCTGACTGAAGTGCCATGTGAATTAATCTGAAGGAAAGATTTGGATGGAGAAGTGGGGCTATGCGTTCTTTCAGATGGGTAGGGCAGGTTCAGCGTTGCGTGGCAGTGAACAGCCTGGATGCTGGAAGGAAGTAGAAACCATTGTAGAAACCTTTTGATCCGCTGGCAAATCTCATAAAAAAAAGTTTCTTACTGGGCTTGCATCCCATCCTATTACCCCAGAGCAGCTGCTTTCAAGAGCAGGCATAAACTCACCCTGGCTATTGCAAGCACGTTTTCTGTAAGGTGAAAAGTTTGGCATCTGGAAATGTCAGAAAGGAGCCTTTTGCCATAAATCACACCGAAAAGCACTCCAATCTGACAAGTGTCTTGAGACCACTTATAGGTTCACCCCTAAATTCCAATATCAAAGAGCAGCCCCTCAAGCTGTAAACTCCTCTAATATACCAAGTCTGACATGCAAAGAAGATTCATTAGTGGGGGAGTTGAACGGAGGGACTGTCCCTGCCACCCCAGGGTGCACAGACAGGGCAGGCACACACAGAGCCACAGGAACTCCCTGACTACAGTGCTCTGCTCCAGGAGCGAAAGGGCTTTGCCTTCACTTGACTGCTAAACCCATATCCTCTTCCCCTTTTCCCTTCCACCACTCCCTTTCACTAGCATCAGAGCCCCAGAGGGCAGAGCCAGGAGCTCCTGGACATGAATCCTCACCTCTGCCCCCTCGGCTGTCCTGGGGCTGAGCCGAGCACAGATAATCAGACATCTCATACTTCATTCTGAAGGATAAGGATAACGATTTTTGTCACTATTTCCTTAGCACACGGCATTTCTTCTCTCACCAGAAAAGAAAAAGCTGTGACACCTCTGCCCGCGGGATAGTCACCAGTGGTCGTGAACCCCCAGTATTTTTTTTCCTGCTGAAACGCTTCCATGAATAAAACAGGCCTCCATAAAACAGCAGGAAAACCCCACTCACAGGGAGACTCCTCGAAGGCAGTGGGAATGGAGGAGAGTGTCCGAAAGGTGGGGATAGGCAGCTGCCCCCCGCTTGCTCACGCAGACAGCTGTCTCTGCCCGGTCCGCTTCTCCTGGTGATTTATGAAGCCCTTTGATCAGAAGCGAGTTTTAATTGCCTGAACTGCAGAATCTGACACGTGCTTCATCAAGTCAAACGCTGAGCCTCTTCCCCATGCCCCGCTCCTCTCTGCTTGGATTCAATCCCGGCAGGATTTTAGGAACCCATCAACCCCCTAACCCCATCCTGCAAGCTAACTGCCCACCGGCTCAATATCCAACAGAGGGGAAGGAAGGAGCAAACAAGAAAGACCCCCCCTCTAAACCCTTCAGTGCCCGAAGCCCCCGCCGGGCTCCCAGCCCACCCACCCCCATCCCTCAAGGAGCGGCCCCGGGGAGGGGCAGGGCGGGGGCTCCCCCCTGCTGCGGCCCCGGGGCCCTCCGGGAGGGGAGGACCCTGGGTACCCCCTCGCCGCCGGAGCCGGTGCCGGTGCCCCGCGGGGAGCGGGTATCGCCTTACCGCCGGGCAGGCAGGAGAAAGGCGAGTGTCAGGCGCTGTCAGGTATTAGTAGGACTATTTTTCCCCATTAAAAGCATGCCTGTGAGCAAAAGGGGGTTTCTTTCATGTTCTCCCCCACTAATACTCCGGCAGAACTCCTGAAACGCAGGAATTTCCAAAATCAAAGGCATAATCGTTGTCCTTCTGTCCGTTTCCCCTCTCTGCCACACACGCTACGCTCCAAACCGCTTTAACTGTCATTATCCTCAGCACAGATGCCTGTTTAAATTCTTGATTCAAGCCGGAGGACATTTAATAGCTGACTGGATTAAATATTGCAGACTCCAGCCCAGAATCTCTTTGAAAATACAGGTCGAAGACTATGCCTAAATTCGCTGGATGAAAACTGATCTATGATATATGTTTTAAGTTCAGATCTGAGGAAGGGGGAAGGGAGTCTGTTCTGGATCTGGTTTATATTGGTGCAAAAACCTTGAAGTTGAAAGGTGTTCCAGGATGCTTGGAGAGGGAGAAGGAGAGAAAAAGTGAGAGAGTGGAAAAGAGGGGAGGGAGGAGAGAGAAGGAGAGAGAGCAGAGAGGGAGAGGGAGAAGGAACAGGAAAGAGACAAAATAAATAAAAGAAATAAAAGAAAAAAATAAAAGAAAGAAAAGAAAGGGAAAGAAAGAAAAAGAAAAATGACAGAGAGACAGAGAGAAAGGAAAGAAAGAAGGAAAGAAAGGACAGAAAAAGAAAGAAAGAAAGAAAGAAAGAAAGAAAGAAAGAAAGAAAGAAAGAAAGAAAGAAAGAGAAAGAAAGAAAGAAAGAAAGAAAGAAAGAAAGAAAGAAAGAAAGAAAGAAAGAAAGAAAGAAAGAAGGAAGGAAAGAAAGAAAGAAAGAAAAAGAAAGAAAAAAAAGAAAGAAAAGAAAAAAAGAAAATTAATTAGCTAGTCTTTCTACGTGGGAAATGGATATATTTTCCATCGCAAGTAATTAAATATGAAATTCAGCAAAGCACTTTGAAAGTGCTGAGGTTCATGGAGGAATTAGCCGCCTGTTTGAAATTAACACTAATTTGGCTTCGACATCAACAACCCCTCCATAGACAGCATCTCACTCAGTCACTAAACATGTTTGATAGCTCCAGGGTTCAGAAGCGAGTGTGTGTGCGTGCGTGCATACGTTTGTGCGTGTCTGTGTGTCCGGAACATGTACACTTTCACACGCGAAGAAAAGCCATACTCCTTCTCAAATTCTGAAACAAATGTAGAAACCATTCTCCCGTATTTTTCTATGTTACATTATAGACTGCAGAACAAATCGGCTTTTGCTGAAAATTGTGCTATCAGCTGAGTCCATCATTTCTCACATTGATGGGTAAGAAAGGAAAAAAGGAACTCCACAGTTAGTCTTTTATTTAAAACAACAACAACAACAAACTTGTATTTGCATTCACTTTAAAAGTCTTTACAAGCTCATGTGTTTGGAACTCAAAGAGAATAAATCTAGATTAAGAATCCCTAGGGATTTTTAGACTGATGCTGTAGACTACGGGTAGCACCTCAATCTAGTTATCCGCATTATATAAGCCTGCATTGTCATTCTCAAAACTAATGTGCGTAATGTCAGCCCTTTTGCCTTTGAAAACATTTGCATTAAAATAAAATAAAATAAAAAATAATTTTAAAAAATCTGAATTAATTTCTGTCTGGCGTAGTTCAGTGAGAACTTGTGTATTATTTAAAGCAGATACCTGTTATAAAAGCCTCCACCACCGTTCAGAATTAAATATGAAAACGTAGCTAGACACCCGCTTGTATAAATACACTTGCACAAACAAGCAGGGCATATTTGCAGCTCATGGAAATGCCTTGTGAGCAAACCGCCCAGAGCCCAGGCAGGTGCCTGCAGAAGTCAGAGACCCCCCCAGCCTTCTCCCCGCTCCAGCCAGGGTCCTTTTCTTGGCGGTGGCTGCGTCTGGGTGCCCCGAGCTGCCTGCAGGCTGGTGGTTTTGCAGGGGCACTGCCCCCCTACCTGCCGCCCTGCAGTGACAACGGTAACCGCGGGCACCGGCGAGCGTTCAAACTGCAATGCCAGGGGACCTCCGGGGCTATAGCGGTAACCGTACGCAGAGGACAGAAGGGCTGAGCGAGCCCCGCTGAGGACAGCTTCTCGGCTCCCGGAGAGCTGCGGCGCTGCCGCTCCCCGTGCCCCGATCCCCGATCCCTGCGCCCCGCTCCGGGTGCGGGGCCGGGAGCACGGGCAGAGCCGGAGGGGCTCGGGGCTGCCGGCCCAGGCTCGCCTTCACTGCTCTGAGCAGTCGCTACCCGCCTTCAAAAAGAAAGCAATTGATTAGTCTCAGTTTCTCCTCCCAGCAGAGATCCGATACTTTCCGTGGGATCAAACGGCCCCGAGACTAAAGGAGGGGGGTCGATGGACAGGAAAGAAGGAAAGGGGTGGGGGGGGCAGAAGAAGAAGAAAAGGGAGAGAGAAATAAAGAGAGGGGGGAAAGAAAGAGAGAAAGAGAGAGAGAGAAAGAGAGAGAGAGAGAAAGAAAAAGAAAAAAGAAAGAAAGAAAGAAAGAAAGAAAGAAAGAAAGAAAGAAAGAAAGAAAGAAAGAAAGAAAGAAAGAAAGAAAAAGAAAGAAAAAGAAAAGAA
The DNA here is from genome assembly GCF_964211835.1 of Anser anser. Taxonomy (NCBI): domain Eukaryota; kingdom Metazoa; phylum Chordata; class Aves; order Anseriformes; family Anatidae; genus Anser; species Anser anser. The sequence goes on along the minus strand of NC_139721.1, from coordinate 130,417,749 downwards.
AGAAAGAAAGAGAGAAAGAAAGAAAGAAAGAGAGAAAGAGAGAAAGAGAGAAAGAAGGAAAGAAGGGAAGGAAAGAAGGAAAGAAGGAAAGAAGGAAAGAAGGAAAGAAAGAAAAAGAAAGAAAGAAAGAAAGAAAGAAAGAAAGAAAGAAAGAAAGAGAAAGAAAAGAAAGAAAGAAAGAAAGAAAGAAAGAAAGAAAGAAAGAAAGAAAGAAAGAAAGAAAGAAAGAAAGAAAGAAAGAAAGAAAGAAAGAAAGAAAGAAAGAAAGAAAGAAAGAAAGAAAGAAAGAAAGAAAGAAAGAAAGAAGAGAGCAGGATGAAGGAAGGAAGGAAGGAAGGAAGGAAGGAAGGAAGGAAGGAAGGAAGGAAGGAAGGAAGGAAGGAAGGAAGGATGGAAGGAAGGAAGGATGGAAGGAAGGAAGGAAGGAAGGAAGGATCGAACATGTGCGTTTCCTTTTCAACAAACAAACAAGCAATTAAAAATGTCGATCTAAACAGAACCCACATACTCTGCATATATGCATAAATACATGCATATATAAAACGGCATGAGAGATTTATGCTTGATTTTCTGCGAGCCCTTCTCTTCCCAGTATTTATAAGGCGGGGCTCCATTTGCAAGTTGTACATCTGTTCCCTTCACGTGACATTTTCATAAAAGCTCTAACATCTGGTCAAAATAAACCTCCTTCAGGTACCTGCTTAACTTTTCACATGTCAAAATCCCTTCCCCTCTGAAGCTCCCCTTTCCCCCACGGCTGCGGCGGTGTGGATTGCTCCTCTTTTGACTGCTTGTTTAAGGACTCTGCTTCGTCCGTCCCAAACAGAACAAAGCAACCCCAAACGTGAGGGGGCGACCCCGACCCCGATCTGAGAGCATCCTCACACCCCCACCTCCCCGTCCCAGCTCCAGGTTTCCCCGCATTTGTAGGGCACAGCCAGTCACTGTCCCACCGCAACATTGCGCGTCGGGATTTCTGCGTTGCAGCGGGCAGGATTTGCAGCAGACCCTAAGTAAAGCCGCAGTCTTGCTCGAGCTGAGACTTTGCACGAACACTGGTAAAGCCGGATGATGAGCCCTTAATTGTCCAAACCCGATTCCGTTATTATTTCAGCTCTTATAAGCTGCTACTGTTATCATTAAAGTAGTGTTGGTTTCCGTGTCAGGATAATTTTGGAGTGAAACGCGTCCTCTGTTGCCCGTGTGCATATAGGGCACAAGAAAATTTTCCTAAAGTTCCTGTAAATTGAATGCCACCTCCTTGTGAAAGTAGCGGGGACGTAGCGGCTACCCCTGGCAAGAAGGCTACCTAAATAGCAGGGACTGGAGGCTCCTAAACGGGCAGAGACCGGGCATTACTGGGAGGACGGCGGCGTTTCTCCCGACCTGAATATTTTGTTTTGTTATGCTTTTTGTTTTGCGTTTTGCTTCGCATTTTTAGACTGGTGTTATCGTCATCGTTACGTTTCCGGAGCTTTATTGTCCCCGCTCTGTGAAGCCCGCAATCTCGATCACTTGGTCTTTATAAATGGCCGGCTGTTTGCTTTAAAAAAAAAGAAAAGGGGGACTTTTGTACAAGTGATTTTAACCTGCTCCACCTTCAAGTGACCTGCCAAATGCTCCTTCTTATTTTATAGACATCTGGGAATTCCATACATGCCTTAAACTCCAATTACACACCTTCTTCAAAGGACACGTGCTTTGATTTGCCAAGAACATTAAGTGGACTGAAGCCGAAAGAAGCTGGTGCAGAAGTTAATGTAAAATACATCCTGTGCCATGTTTACTGCGGGCAGGTTATGTTGTGCAGCAAATGAAACAAGTCCCGGTGGCGTGCGGGTGCCTGCGCCTCGATTTGCGCCTTAGCCACCCGGATCCCCTGGCGGGGCGGCCCGTGCTCTCCCTCTCCAGCACCCGAAGATGCCAATTTTCGGCGGGGCAGGTGAAGGCAGCGCCGTGCGAGCGGGGCAGCGGTAGCCCCCGAGCTGGGGGGAGTCGAACAGGGGGCTCCGGGGGAGTTCTGGCTCCGGGAGAGGAGCCCCTTCCCCGGCAGCCGCTCCCGGGGGCGCCGACCCCGCCGTGGCCGGCCGCGGGCGGCAGGTGCCCGCCGCAGGTGAGCCCCTCTCCCCCGGCTCTTCCCCTGGCGTTTCCGTGATTTTCGTTCCTCCCCCACCCCCTCCTCTCCCCTACCCTCCCCACAGCGCGTTTTGTTTGTTTTGCTTAAAATTACAGATGCAGGGCAAACCGCCTGACATCATGCGAGAGGGGGACAAGCGCGCACTTTGAAGGGCTCCTGGGCAGGACTTCAAGTGAAATCATACGCCTGGGAGGAACCCGATACCGGCCTGGAGAAAGCAGCGGGGCGGCCCCTGCCAAACCGAGGAATGTGCGAGGACCCGCGGCCGGCGCCCCCCGCCCGCCGGCCCCGCAGGATGCGCAGCGCCCAGAACCCGCCGCGACCCCGCTCCGCCGAGCTCCGCCGGGCTCCGCACCCGCGCAAGGGCCGCGGTTGGGGTCCGCTGGCTCCGGTGGAGCGGCCGGGGCCGTGTTGGGGCGGCGAAGGAGCTGCCTGGCCCCGCGTTTCTTCTCCGAGCGGGTTTCATTAGTCGCGGGGAACCGGGGCAGGCTGATGCCTCGGAGGAAGAAGTAAAATCAATCAGGGCTTCCACGGGTAGAGTTCGTTTTCTGATTGCAAGAGGGTTTAAAATTCCCAGAAGACAAATTAATATACATATATTTTTTCCCTTCGGTAAGCCCGACTCTGACTTAATCGCTTTTGGCTTAAGCCCTGGGAGCACCGGGCCTCCGCAGTGCCCAGTCCCAACCTCGGAAAGGTCACGTTCGTATTTTTAAATCAGGATTATCTCCTCTTTATGATTTTTTAATGAAGCCGAGGTAGCTTTTCGCAGCCGGGAAGGTGCAGCGGCCGCGGGGCTGCTCGGGGAGGGCTGCGGCGCCCGCGGTCATCAGGCTGGGGGGACCCAGAGATGGGGCGGGGAGACCCGCATGGGGCCCACGGGCAGGAACTGGGCCATTTTCTCACCCGGGTGTTTCAGCTGGCCGGTGAGGGCGAGCACAGGCTGGGCCAGAAGCGCTGGTTGCGACAGAGTCAATCAGGTTTGAGTTCACCAAGCGGAGTTGCTCGGGACTTCTCGGCCCGCTTCGAAGGGCGAGCGGAGCTTGGCCCGTGGCTTTTAAAACGCGCTTGATTCCTCCGATATATTTCGCAGGTATCCCCGTCCCCAAAACGCGCCTTCCCCTCAACATCGAGCAGCTCACCTCGTTTCTTCCCCGACCTCTTTCCCTCCAAGCCGTGCAGCCATCCCCCCCTCTCCCCGGTGCGATTTGTCCCCCCAAAAGGAACAACCGAAACCAGGCCACCCCTTAGCATTCCCCAAACCCGGAGTCGGCTCCCCCCTGCCCCTTGCTCTTGTTGCAGCCGGATTCCCGCGGACAAGGCATTACCTCCTGCTCGGCAGCCGGGGCGCAGCTCAGCGGGGTTTTTCGGGAGGCGCTGAGCGAGGGGCAGCGGGGGCCGGGGGCGGCGGGGAGGGCAGCGCCCCCCCGGGGGCTCGCTCCGCTTCCCCTCTTCTCCGGCGCGGAGGGCCGCGACCACCAGGGTCCCCATCCAATTTCCAAGTCCTCGCTAATCCGGCAGTGCAAACAAGCGCTGCGGGCTCTCTACTGTAAACATTGCGCACTGGCCTAAAATATGCACGATATTAAATTCATAATACCGTTATGTCAGCAATAGGCGGTAATATGGGGATATGGAAACAAAAACACGCAGGCAATAAAGTCAACTCAACCTGGGCTATGCAAACAGGCTCTGTTTTGCAAAAACACCCCATTCTATTTACCCTAGACACTGGCTGAAGTCCGGCGGCAGAGGTCCTGGCACCGCGGGGACTCTGCTCAGCCCCCGGGGCCTGGCGCGCCTGTGCACCCGCGGAGCCTCCGCAGGCGCGGAGGGGCAGGAGGCACGGGGAGCCGGCACGGAGGGGCTGCGAAGAGAGGGGATGAGCAAGTGACAGCAGAAACTGAATCAGCTGTCCTGTTTAAAGGTCAGGGGTGGGATTTTTTTTTTATTATTATTATTAATTATTTTTTTTTTTTTGGTTGGAGCAACTTCCCTTTTCACCTTCCTCCCGAGCCCTCAGATCTGGAGGTTTCCTCTCTCTTACAACGGGGGTCTCGCCGTATGCTGGGACCCCGCGGAAGGTATGGTGAGAAGAAAGAGAGGCAACATGCGCCCTGCGTGCAGAAAAGGAGAAGAGGGCGGGTTAGAGTATCCTCCGTGCTTCGCACAACGCATATGCGATAGCTGGTCTATATATTATATAAAACCCTGGAGAGCAGAGCAGTCAAACATCACTTCCACCGGAAAACCCCACTCGCTAGACACTTCCCTGTTTCAGACTCGCTTTCTCTCTCTTTGCCTGTGGCTGGCCGAATCCCTGTTTAAAACCGATGCCTCTTCTTAAGGGTTATCAGCAAAAACGCCGGGGGCCGAGGGCCGGGGAGCTCGGCTCCCTCAGCAATGGGCGTGGATGGTATAGGGCGAGAGGGACAGACAGCCAGGAGAGACGGACAGACAGCCAGGAGAGAGGGACAGAGGAGGGAGGACACCGTGCCCCCAAGTCCAGCGAGCCCCAGCGCAGAATAATAAAGCTGTCTCAATAAATAACGTGCCTGTGTCTGTCAGTAGCGAGTTTATTTGCGTTTTTCGCCTGGTTTGTTTGTACTAGTGCCCCCTCTCTCTTGGGTGTCTTTACAGCTCAACAAGCAGGTATTTATCTCCAGTTCCAACCTCGAGTTCTCAGAGAGACCAAACTTTAAGGTTATTAAAATTTCAATCATATTTATTTATTGCAGAAAAATAATATACAATGATATTTACAAAACAATCATAAAAATAGGAATGCATTTAGACACCGGATCTATTTGCATTTTAACATGGGTCATCAATAAATAAATAAAATGTTTATTTTTTTCTCAGAGGAAAAATAATAATAATAAAAAAGTTAGGAACCGGGTATATAACAGCTTGAGCCCAGCTTATTCCCCCTAAAAAAAAAAAAAAAAAAAAAAAAAAAAAAAAGGTTTTCATCTCTACAGGGATATTTTTGGTTGGTTGGTTGGTTTCATTCAAGAATGAAGAAAGTCCACAATAATGTATTTCCTTTCATCAGTGGCTCATAGGCACGACCTCTTGGGAATGCATGCAAAAAAAAAAAAAAAAAAGCAAATTAAAAAAAAGGAGATAAATTCCAACATTCTTTGTCAAAATTAAAAAAAAAAATAAAATCGAACGAGTCAGACTTCTATCAGAATGCAGAGATGTGTGGATTGTACCGACGCCCAACGTGCAGTCACTGTCCAAAGCCCTTGTCTCTTTCTCTTTCCTTAAGTGCTCCCCACGCCCTGCTTTCAATTTGGATATTGCTCTTCTAATTTCCAAGAAATCCTTGGTACAATTTTTTTTTTTTAGACAAGAACAACAACAACAACAACAAAAAAGGTATCCAACTTCAGAGTCTCTAGATTGTCCATTTTCTCCTTCTGTGGGAACAATGTCATCTGCAAAAACCCAGAGAGGGCGGAAAACTCGTTACTGACATGCAAGACAGACCCAGCAGTACCTCCGCCGGCCTGGCTCCGTGAACACTAACTCTGTGCTCGGCAGAAGGAGGGCGAAGAGGGTGTCCCCGGCGGGGTGACACTCCCGGGGAGCCGGGCCGCGGATTCCCTTCGAAACACGGGCCGAGAAGCGGCTCGGCAAGCCCCGCCGGCTCCGTCCGCAGCGGTTGGTGAGGAAGGGACCTCTCCAGGCCGGCCCCATCCGGCCCCACACCCGCGACCGCAGCCCACCCCCGCCGGCAGCGCCCCGACACGCGTGGGCCCCGCGGAGCGCCCCGGGGACGGGCCGCGGGTGGGTGGGGGGGACTTGGGGATTGCGGAGGGCATCTCCTCGGCTCCAGCGGCCCTGCTTCCAGCCGGCCTGGAAGCCAGGAGAGGAGGTTCAAGATCTCGCCACTCGTGGCCGGCCCACGGCGCAGCCCCCCCCCCCCCCTCCAAATCCCCCCGTTTTCGGGGTCCCTGCCTTACCTAGGGCTCCTGCTGGGGGGATGCGGGTGGGGGACGCCGCCTGCTAGTGGGATGCGGACATGGACCAGGCGCCCTCCATCCTCCACACCGAGAAGGCGTAGCTGAGCCGCTCGTGGGCCACATAGCTGCAGCTTGCCATCTTGGAGTCCAGCTCGTCGCTCTGTAGGACCTGGTAGAGGAAGTCGATGTACCTGGCCGCCAGCTTGAGGGTCTGGATCTTGCTCAGCTTGTCCGAGGGCAGCGTGGGGATGATCTTCCGCAGGGCGGCGAACGCCTCGTTCAGCGACTGCGTGCGCTGCCGCTCCCGCACGTTGGCCATGACCCGCTGGGTCTGCAGCTCCTCGTACGACTGGGGGCTGCCGCCGCCGCTGCTGCTGCCGCCGCCGCCCCCGCCGCCCCCGGCCGCCCCGCACTTCTTGCCCCGCTTGCCTTGCGCCGGGCTGCACGGCTCGTCCGCGGCCCCGACGGCGCTGCGGCGGCTGGAGCGCCGCTTGCGCCCCCCTCTCTTGGCGTTGGGCAGCTGCTGCCGGTCCGGCTCCTCTTCGCTGTTGCTCAAGCTGTCGTCGGCGGGGGAGACTGGCGAGTTCGACTCGTCCTGCTGCATCATCTCTGGGGGGGAGACGCGAGAAGCGGGCCGGGAAGGGGGGGGAGGGCAGGGAGGAGAGGGGGGCACCTAACCCGCCAGCTCCCCCTTGGTCGGCTGCTTCGCTGGCCTGCGAGGAGAAGGAGGAGGAGGGAGGGAGGGAGGACCTCACTTTGGGGGGAGGGGGAATGGCATCGGGATCCAAGAGAAAAAAAAAAAATAAAAAAAAACACGCCAACCAAAAAATTAAAAAAAAAATCAAAAAATCCCTCCCGATCCCTCCTTGGAGCCGCTTCGAGGTGTCTGGGATTGGGAGAAAGTTGAAGACTTGGAGGTTCTTATAGCTCCTGCTGGCGGAAAGTTTGGGGGCAGCAGTGTCATTGGCCTGACGTGGAGAGGAGGGACTTTTGCTGAGTTTTATAGGAAAGTTTCCGCTTCCCCCCCTCCACGCCCTCCCCCAATTATTTTTTTCAAGCCATTCACAAGTGATCTGGCTTCCCCCCCCCCTTTCCCCCCCCTCCCCCCCCGCGACACACATCCATCCTTACCCCAGCCCCTTTCTCGGCTTCCCTCTCCGCGGTTTCTCCCTCCGGCTCCCCCGGTTCGCACTCGGTTTTTGGGGTGGTGCTGGGGCCGGGATGGGGGGGGGAGAGGGTGACGGGGGGTGCCCGTGCACCCCGTGGCGGGGGCGGCCGAGGGGTCGGCTGCCCCGGGGTGGCCGGGGGCTGCCTGCATCTCTCGGACTTCCCCGCCGCAGCGGGCACGGCTTGCAGCGGGAGGGAGGAAGGGGAAATTACCCGCGGGGAAGCATCCAGGCACATCCTAATCCTGCCCCCCTCTCGCACACCCCACGCTCCCTGCTCCGAGCCCCCCCGGGGTCCGGCTTTCCGAGGTAGCCGCACGTTTCTGGGCCGGGGAGACGGAACAGGACAGCCTGGTCCTGGCAGGCGGGAGGACTGCGCTCGGAGAAAGCCATCTTCAGAGGTGGAAGCAGGGGTGGAACTGAGCGCTGGCTTCGTGCATACGCCTTAGTCCTCGAGCTCGTCTTTGAAGAGAAAGCCGGGAGGCTCCGCATCCCCGCAGCCCCAGCCGGGCACGGCGGACGGGAGGGTGTGCAGAGCCTCTCTGCCCGCCCTCGGTGCCCGCTGGCCGCACGCTTCAGTTTGCCCTCCCTGAAGGCACCCGAGCCCGGCACTTCCTGGGAACCGAGCTTATTTATTTTTAATTATCTTCTGTGTTTGTAGCCAAAGCTGTTTCTCCCCATCCCCCGCCTTTGTGCCTCCGTCCCCGCTCGCTAGCAGCCCCGAGCAGGTGGTGTGTCTTTTTAACAGCAGCTCAGATTGAAACGGGGAAAGCCTGGAAGAGAAAGCCAGAAATTGCCAGCCGTCAATAAAAGGGGCGATGCACTTCTGCTGCTCCCTCCCAGGGCACCGCACGCCTGCGGCGCCGGCCCTGCAGCCACCGCTCCTCCGGGCAGCCCCGGCGTGGGGACGGCGGGCAGGGCTGGTGCCTTTGGGGTGGGAGGGAGGAGAGGGCGAACGAAATAACAGAGAGGGAAGTCCCAGGGATGAAAAAAGTGAGAAAAAGACGAGGCTTCTTGAAAAGCGCTGGCATCTGCTCAGGGGGGAAAAGAGCCGCCTGCACCGGGCAGGGACCTCCGGAGCCCCCCGGGCACTGTGAGGAGCCGGGACCACGGAGCAGGAGCCGCCGAGGGGCTGCGGGCCCGGCCTGGCCCGGTTCGGCCCAGCTCGGCCCAGGCGATGGCCCCGGTCCCCGTCGCTCCCCGCCGCTGCGCCCGGCGTCACCCGGCGCGGTCGGGGGCTGCCTCCCCGCTGCCCGGAGGGCAGCTCTCCTGCACCGTTCTTCCAGCCGGAGAAGCGAGCACATAGCGGGCCGCCCTAACCCTGCTCTTTTGGGAAACGGGAGCAAAAACAGCGTGCGAGGGCAAGCACAGCGGCACGGAGAGCCGCAGCGAGTGGGCACAGGTTCCCTGAGGCTGGGCTGGCTTGTCCTTGCTGTGGGTGCTGCGACCATCAGGCCTTGGCTGTCACCTGGACACCACGGCCTATCTGGGAAGCTCCGGGGGTTCCCTTGTGCTGGCAACGCCTGCCCCTCACAAGGTAAAAGAGCTGCCTCTCCTCCATCTCCCGGTCACTACAATTTTGTCTGTGCCCACAGCCCCGGTGCTCCTCCAGGATGTGAGCGGTGGCATCACAGAACAAAGGTGAGCATCCACAGGCAGCTCTGGGGTTCTGTTCCTTCCTTCCTTCCTTCCTTCCTTCCTTCCTTCCTTCCTTCCTTCCTTCCTTCCTTCCTTCCTTCCTTCCTTCCTTCCTTCCTTCCTTCCTTCCTTCCTTCCTTCCTTCCTTCCTTCCCTCCTTCCTTCCCTCCTTCCTTCCCTCCTTCCTTCCCTCCTTCCTTCCCTCCTTCCTTCCCTCCTTCTCTCTCCCCTTCTTCTTACAACAAAAAACATCAGTGCAAACTCAAATCCAGGTACGTGTTAGCTTGCAGGGAACAGGACGCTGAGACCATGCCTGGACAGTGAAGCCCCACATTGGCAAAACTGGTGGAAGAGATCCCTTGTCTGAAAGGAAGGACAGTGTCTCCTGAGGGTTTGCTGGGTCAGCTGAGCTTTGAGTGGGATGCAGGACACCGCCTGCTCCCCACTGGCCAGAGAAAGGGTGTGCAGAAGAGGAAAGGAAAGGTGGAGAGAGCGGTACATGAAAAGCCTAAGCAAACTCTATTCTTCCATGTCAGAAAGCAAGAAAACACAGAATATGCACATGGGGTGTGGAGGGGGGCTGTTCTTGGAGGGAGAGGAGAGGAGATGAGCATGGCAGATGGCAGGGTTTAGGGTCAGTTACTCTTAACTGCAACTGCAGCAAAAGCAATCAGCACTAGTTAGAAGAATACATCAAGGATCTGTGTGTGTTTAAGTGCATTTGTGGGTGTGTGCACGTACAGCTGGTCTGTTGCAGCGTGCATGCATACGTGTGTGTCGGGAGGGAAGGGGAGCTGGGACTGTACATTGCTTAAAGAAAGCCATTTCAGCTCTGGTTTAATTTGAAATACACAGCTTCTGGTGGGGATGGGGTTGAAGATTTTGTATTCCACTTTAAAATAGTAAATGTTGTGTATTCAAACAGTGCTAAACCATCTGTTCTGAACCTCCAAAAGCCACAGTCTGCTCTGGAGCATGGGGTGAGTGTGGCATGTCCTGTTCTCTGCTAAGCAGAGGCATGGCTTGGGTGAGGACTCACCTGGCACTCTGGGCAGGCTTCACTCTTTGGAGGTGGCAAACAAAACTGCAAGCAAATCCAGAACCTTTCCAGGGCACTTCTAGGCCAGCATCTGCCCATTTGTGCAGGCCTGCCTGTATCAAGAAAATGGGTGCTGTTGGATCAGCCCTTACACAGGGCACTGTCAGGACATGAAGAAACCCAGAAAACATTTTGTCACCAGTGCAGTAACATACAGTAACTATGATAACCCAGATTACAGCTGTGGTGTGCACACTGAGCTGAATAAATGACAAGCTCCTAGGAACATGCAATGAGGAATGGCCTTAGCAAAGGGACTGAATGAGCTAGGCTTTGATGCTCCTTGTGGTCTTGATCATCTATCTCTAGAAGCAAAGTTTGCACGGCTGATCATAGGGAGACACTTGGATACCTTTCCCCTGACAGTATCTCCGTCCTTGTGTAGGAGCCATCAGCTGCTGGGATAGTCTCAGGCTGGGACGAGCAAGCCCTGCCCCAGCCAAGCACAAACATCCCTGCTTTCAAGGGGAGCGGGCCATCAGTTCAGGTCTTTCTTTGATTTTTGAATAAGAATGAATAAAAGCTCTTATTCTGTCTGCCTGATTATAAATCAGTGGGGAAGTTTAAGAACTAATGTGCGCATAGTTTAAGAACTACGTGTGGTGGTTACAAGCACAATGTGTGTTATGTTGCATGCGTGCAAATTGCAACTGGGTTGCAACAGGCTGTTCAGTGTTAGGCATATGGCCTGCACGTACACACACTGTAATTTAGCTCTGTTCACTATGGCAAAATAGCATGCTCTCGAACCGGTTAGGGCTTCCTGGGATATTCAGCAGTGTAACTGCTATGTATATGTGCTCAGGACAGGCTGCCTGGCTATGTACTCATGGAACTAACTTCCTCAGGAGCTGTCTCAAAGCCCACTAAAGTCAATCACAGTTTCCCCACTAATTTTCATGTCCGGGGATTTTAATTCCTACAGATGCCAGGTGAAAGCCCGGTTGAGACCCGATCCCTTCAGAAGGAACAAGAGAGCACTCAGCAACTTTCCACGCTGCAGCGTGTTCGAGTGAACGACCTGGGAGCTCTCCGTGTGCCCTGCCACCGACTTGTGCCGAGAGCAGCATAGGGGCAGGAAGAACCCAAAGCCCCGCAGAGCGGGACTGGCTTTTCGGCTCCTTCCGCCATCCACCCCCTTGTCCCTGACCGGAACAGCCGCCCGCCCCGGGGCCGTGCCTGCAGCCTGGCTACCTGGGCCCGGCAGGGTGGGCGCAGCCGGCGGGGCTGTGCGGCCGGCGGCCACCGGAGGGCACGATTCGCCGCCCGTCCCCATCCCCATCCCCATCCCCGTCCCCGTCCCGGTCCCGGTCCCTGTCCCTTCAGGTCGTGTCCCACCCCGTGTCCACCCCCGACCCGCGTGGGAGTGGATGTAGGGGGGTGTCCGGCCGCTCCCCGCTTGCTTTGGCACAGATTCCTTCGGGGGTGCCGCCGCAGGCAGCCCCCGTTTTTTTTTTTTCTCGCTCAGCCAAAGCCGGGGTTGGGGTTGGGGGCGTGCAGGGTGGGCACACGGCCCCCCCGGACACACGGACACTTCCCACGGGTGTGCTCCTACCCGAGGCTCTGCCGCTCGCTTCGTTTGCAAGTTCTGGAAAAGAGAAGGGTTTCTCGGGAATCACTCTGTGAAGCCGTGTCATTGTCAAAACGACCACAATGATTTTATTATTATTATTATTATTATTATTATTATTATTATTATTATTATTATTATATTAATATTAATATTAATATTAATATTAATGTTTATATTTATATTTATATTTATATTTATGTTTATGTTTATATTTATATTTATATTTATATTTATATTTATATTTATATTAATTTATTTATTAAACCTCAATCTGTAGCTGCGATGCAGTGACTCAGTGAAAACCCCTACAGGCGTTCTATCCCGGGGGCTGCTTCTTAACTTTCCCTGCAGAAAAGCCCTGTGGAGCCCCCCCAGCGCGCCCCCGGCTCCGTGCCCGAGCGCGCCCCCGGGCCGGGGCTGTGCCGGCGGCCGGCAGCGCTGCGCCGCTCCGCGCGGGGGCTCCGCTTCGCTCCGCATCGGCCCTTCCACCCTGCTACCGCCTCCCTGCAAGGCCAAGCAAAACCTGTGCCCTGTTAGCAAGCATGCAAGCCCGCACAGGAGGCAGGTATCCCAATGACCCGAGCTCTGCAATTGTTTGCCATGCGTTTTCTAATATAAAATCTTTTATTTACGTACGCTTTGCTTGGCTCCAGAAATAATGCATGGCTCCTGCTCCTTAAGGAGGGAGTGAGCACCTTGGTGGAAGGCCTATCCTGCACCACATAGAAGACCAGTCCTTCCCATCACAAGAGATCAACATATTTAGTGCTGTGGTGGAGCTCTGCACCTAATTATGGCTCTGGGTCTTGTTTATGTGGTTTCATGTCTAAATCTGAAGACTGCTTAGTAAAACAAGCTTATCTGCACTCCAGGGGATAATAGTTATTTATATTAATAATGGAGTTTATTTGCTATTTCAGCTCCTTTGATTTAAAAAAAAAATGCTTTTCCATCTCTTCCATCTTTCCTGATCTATGTAAATATATCTTTTTTGTATTCTTCCTGCTCCCACACATAACTCAAATCTCTATCTTCAATCTTTCAGTACACTTGGCCCATGGAAGCTCCATAAAACTTCAGGCCTTTTTAGCCACAAACTCTGTTTTTTCTTCCAAGGTGGGGGAGGGTGTACCCTGGGCACTGATGATGGATAAGGCATTCCACTAAGTCTCCTTCCTATGGGTGGGCTCAAACTCTTCCTGCGGCTCCTGTGATTCAAGACAGAGTCCCAGAGCCAGAATTTCAACATGGAAGTGGACTATGCTGCAGTTAGCCATGTCTGCACCCTCGGGAATGATCCCCCGTGCTCCCTACTCAGTGTGGTCTGTTTTAGACTTACAGCTACTCTTGGGATCTCAGAGAAGATGAAGAAAAAAGATCATGTAAGAAACAACCATGACTCAGAAGACACTGCAAGAATTCATTAGTGTAATGCATTATTGTAATTTATTAGTGTAAGGCTCTTCCTTACCTTTGAGGCCTACAGCAAGGCCTGGTATGAAGGAAAAGGCCTTCAAGGCTGGAAGGTCATCCTAACATACATGCATGCTCTTCTAGGCAAATGGAAATTTTTTATTCTATTATTATTATTATTATTTTGATTGGTAGCCTGATTGAATGCCAGGTCTGGAAATTGGAACCCATCCACCTCCTCTTCCTCCCACTCTGGGACCACACAAGCTGAGTGTGGCTGAGCAGTGAAGAAGAGCCTGGATGGGAAATGTTAACACAAATGAGCACTCATCTCATTCTTTCCACAGTTACCTTGGCTCTAAGGATACCTATCTAGAGCTAGAGGACTTTTTGAGAGAACAGGGCTTTATTTTTTCTCTGTCAGGTATTCCTCTCAGAGAAGACAATCAGGGTGGAAAAAAAGCCTACATATTTCTTTCTAAGTGGAAAGGTATTTATATATATTTATTATATTTATTTTGTGCTATGGGCTATCTGCTATGGTACCTAAAGATCTACTGTACACCATTTAGAGCTCCAATCTTATTTGCCAGCCTCGGGAAAACAGGACGATGATTTGTGAGGGCACCTTGCTCACTATGGATCTATTCATAGATCCATACCCTGGTTTTAATCACTGACCCAATGGTCAGCCATACAATAGGTCACACAAGGAAGCTGCTCTAGAGCACAAATCTTGGTTACTGAACTTTTAGGGCAGTTGTCCAGAAGAGTCCGTGGTTTATTAATGTTGAAGTAAATTAACATATGAACACTGTTCATATGTATGTACGTATGCAGGCATCCATGTGTTTGTCTATGTACTCTGACCACTAAACAAGCATCTGGATTTGTATCTATGTTGTATTGTAAAATATTATATTGCTTCTGCTTCTGTCTTGAAAACTATCTATACCAAACATATTCTCATGCCAAAGTGTACTATCTGACCTTGCAGCACTAAAAATAGTTAATCTCGGAAGCAGAGAAGTATTCATTTCTCCTTTTAGAATATTTATGCCTGCGTTCATTAAGGACTTGCTCCAAAACCCTTTGATGTCAAAGGGAGTGTTTCAGTGGGCTTTAGATCAAGCCCTAAAATGGGTCAATTAAACTTTAAATAAAATAGAAATGAAAACAAGTCCAACCTGAGAATACTGTTGAATAAAAAGAAATACTTAAGACTGGTTACTTTTGGAGTAAAGGGTAAGTCATTTTTCTTAAATATTTAGCTGAATTTATGGAATTTTCTGTGACTTAAAAATAGTTCTTTCTATGAAAGTTGTAATCTGTTTTCAGTCTTCAGAACACCCATATTTTGTTGCATGGTAGAAATGTTGTTGTTAAATATGTTGACCTTGTAAGTGCAAAGATGTTTTGAGCTCAGTGGTACGTATATGTTTTGGACCTTAAGCAGTAAGACTTGCACCAGATTTGCAAAGACAGAGCAAAAATTTCATTTCAACATATTCTCCTGACTTTAAAATATGTTCAAGTTCATGTCCCAATTCAAACTCAAGCAGTTTATGACATTTTATAATGTCTGATCTAATGTTATTCTTTGTTGTTACACCTTTGCAAATGGCCTAATGCAACTCTTGGTGACAACAGATATAATTAATTTCAAATCAGAAGATGTGCAAGGAATATAACATGAAATTTCTTACTTTTCAGTGGCATTAACAACTTCAGACGGTAATCCTTTTCTCTACGACAATACATAGTACACATTCTTTATTTGAAAAAAAAAAAGAAGAAAAGGAAAGCAAATATAAAAACAGACTACAGCCTCACAGTATTTACCAACACTGTTTCCCTTTAGTCATTGTATCAGATGTTTGGGTACTCTGAATGATGCATACCTCCAGATTTTTTTTTATTTTTATTTTTATTTTTTCTGAATGGAGATTACTTGATGCACGACAATAAAATGGTCATCATTCTTTTCAAACAGATAGAAGTTTGATCAATTACATTGCAATGGCTTACAGCCGTATACTATCTACAGTGTCACTTATGATCTATTTTGGTTATCCCCACATGGCCTTCAACCTAGCTATTATCAGCCAACATGTTAAACTTTTGGTCAGTGGAAATCCGTTAGTGTCTTGGAAAGACACATGAAGCTGTCTTCTGGCCAGATTCCATTATGGGTAACTACAACTTTATCTACATTCAACATATGTAATTGAGTGGCTGTGGTATGGCACACTGTCATTTGGCTTAATTTCAATCAACCTAGATAATTCTCTATGTTTTCTTTCCTATAACACTGTGTCATGTTGCTGTACAAAGCGAAACAGCTGCCACATTATCCTTCTTGAAGACGCATCCAAGAATGGGCTGTCTCTTCTGAGAGGACAACACAGCCTCCAATTTGGCAGGTAAAATTTAGCAACACCAAATCCTTCCACCTGTGGTTTCGTGTTGTCAGTTCATTGCAGGAACTAATAGTCTGGTATAGATGTCAAACTATCTGATTTGTTAGTGTAGCTGGCAGGCTAGCTGTCTAAGCCTTACTGTTTCCGCACAGGCTTCATTGTGGGTAGCAACTTTTATCCAAAAAAACACAGAAAAAAATCCATGTTTAAAGATTAGATACACTGTTGGGAAATTAAGTTCCTAAGTCTAAATCAGATGCATATTGAAAGAAGGAGGTACTTAGTACTTGCTCACATCAAAGGTGTGGGGCCAACTCAAAGGCACATGGATAGTAGGGAAGAAGGTGATCCAGCCATTCAGCTGTCACTACAATAAACAGCTCTTTGTATTCACACTGACCTAGTGTAGGTCAGAAGCAAGCTATACTGCTACAAAGAGATAGAAGGTGCTTTACCATTCCTTGTAGTTGTCGAATATATTGCAATTCTTCATGATACCCCTCCCAAACTGTTCATTGAAGGAAAAAAAAATCCATTGCTCCTTATGTCACAGAGGTTGGAAAAATATTATACAACATAAAGTTGCCATTAAACTTTGCTCAAGAGCATTTGAAAATGGTATGTCACATCCACACTGGATTAGATGTTACTGCAAGGACACCAAAACTGAAGCAAAAGAATCAGTGGCTCAACAACAACACCCATGGCATGTCAGATTGTGTATAACATAACAACAACCCTTCTGCAATACAGAGGCAGGCGAGTAGTGCCATACAGGTAGCAGTATCATTAGACATAGAGTGGAAAGAAACCACAGCAAATGTAGCTTGTTTTCCCTAGATTTTCAGTGATTATGAAACCTCTATGGCGCTGCTAAGCATTTCCACCATACCTCTTCAAGGCAAGCATTACCAGTCTCCATATAGACTTCCTGTCATTTGAAAAATGTGTCATTGGATGTTTTCAGCAAAAGAAAAGGCTTTGGTCATAAAGCCTCCTTTCTTCTTCCCTGAGGTCACACTGCATCTTTGGGGTGATACTGGGTGCTTGTGTGGTATGGAAGAATTTCAGAAACCCTTTCAATAAATAATGCTAATGACCCGTAGCTTCTTGAGAACTGTGATTTGGGAGGGGAAATGGGGTTGAAAGACATGTCATTAGAACTTTTCACTTTCTGCACTATTCTCAGCTACACGGTAAATCTTTTCAGCTTGGAGGCAAAATAACTGACCTTATATTCCAAAATCCTCTCTAGTCAAAGACTTGGCTAATGTACTGGATTCATCAAAGGATTTGGACAATGGGACAACAAAGATTCATGCTTTTACCACTCTCAGAGAATATGAGAAATCTCTATTTTGGAGGAAATGTACTTGCATATTTAAAATATGACAAATACCATATGTTCACATCATAGATCTGGCAGAACTTGTTTCTCTCTGTGGGTAAACTTTATGCTATTAACACCACAAAACTTCTAGAGTATAATGTGGTTCAGCCTATAGGTATGGCATTTATGATTTGAGAGGGGATGCTGTAATAATTCAGTTCCTGGATGTGTGGAATATATAACAGTGAGAATTGACTTAAGCTGTTGTGAACCCATGTATGGTTGACAGAGTAAAGTAATAGACATGTGCATCTCTCCAAATTTAATAACTTGAGGCTGGGAAAGGTGTTTTCAGCAATAGGATTGTCTATTGGTCTCTGTTCCATCTTACCAAGCCTTGGTTTACTATTTCAAACACAGTTATCAGTACTTTGGTGAAAGCTCCATTTGCTGATGATTAAAATTTGGGTTCTGTATGTCAAGGAGGTGGCACCTGATGAGGACCTAAACTATCAGTTTAATCATATTTGGCAACATTTGTGATATCTGCAGAGAAAAATTAAACTGGCTCAGATGTAGTACGAAATGAATTCCACGCGTCTTCAAGTAAGGCAGGGAAAGATCTGAGATAGCCTTTCATTTCACAGTCTCCCAATCACCTTTTTATTTATTTATTTATTTATTTTTGTCCATGACTATTATTCATCACTCTACAACTTCTCTTGCATCTGGTAGTTTTGCAGAGTTATTAGAGTCAAGGATGCTGCAGAGTTACTGTAGTGTCTTGGCATGTCATTAAAATCTGATTAAAACATCTTTCTGTATAGTCACTGAATTCTCTTTACTTTTTGTTTTATATGTGATAATGTTAAGAACAAAAATGTGAACTATTTAAAAGAGTAAGCACTCCCAAAAGTCCCAGATGATATTATTGAGTCCTAAATCTCTGATTCAGCTCAAAGTTATTCAAGAATAATTTTTAAATTATTCCTGTACTCCAAAAATTTCCTGCCAACTCAATGGCTTAGTTATATACATTATTCTAAAAGACTTCAGAGGAGCTTAGATGGCCAAGATCAGGTCTAAGAGCACCTTGAAACATCTGAAACACTTCAGCCTTTGGATAATTACATACGTTTGGGGCCAACCCACATTTCTCTTTGGAAAGTGTTTCCCCTGCATGGCTGCAGACAACAGATGGATCATATGATCTCTGCATTTGGAAAGATGGCATAATTCTGGCAGACTGACAGTTAAGTGAAGGGGGCTGGTTTCAGATCCTCATTAAGAAAATATACAACCACACAGAGTGGACTGAATGGCAAAATGTGATCACTGGCGCCAGCTTTCATAGAAAATGTAGCATGCTGTTGCAACATGAAATCTGATGTGCTGTGGCTGGATCTAGCTCTACCGGGTTTTGCGTTCATTTTTCAAATAAATGTGTTTTAAAGGAGACTTTTTTGTGTGTTTCAAGAACCTTCTGTTCATGAATATAGAGAGGAGCAGAGCAGTGGAGAGGTGGAAGACAAATATGAAAGGCCACCAGCCCTGGGGTCAAAGAGGGACATCAAGGCTTTGTTGGGTATTCCCTCAATTGCAAAAGCTTCTGTGTATTTTCTGTGTTGAAACTTCTTTTTATACTTCTAATGATGCACTGTAATTATTGAGGTTAGGTGCTTCTAGAAACTGGCATTTTACCTAGAGACATCTTGAGGTCCTGTGCCTTTTCTCACTCTGTTCAATGGCAACTTTGTACCCAGACTTCCACAGATGGGTAGGCTTAAGAAGACAATTCAGAACAATGTAAAATGTACTACAGTTTTCCAGAAATACTGGATATGAGCAGTAAGTCCACCACAATCACTACTCACTGCTGAAGAGAGAAGGGCTAGCATAGCTGCACACCTTCATTTCACTATCAGAGACCAAAATAATGGCTGTGGCCTTAGGTCAAAACTTTTAATTCCCTTAGTGTCAACAGTGGCCTAGGAGAAATCGGGACCTTAATATTGTATCTCATCTTGGTCATACAATAAGTGAATGATCCTAAATAACAGATTGTTCTGTAAATCCTTTGTTCAGCAACATTTTGTCCAGACCAGAGAAATCATCCCTCCCGCCTGAACCCAAGATGTTCAATCAGTGAATGGCATTTGATGTGGAATAATTGTTACTGTATGCTTTGTGCTATACTCACAACTCTGTCCTTTGATAACAGTGAAAGTTTCAATAATCAGAATTCATTAGAAATGTTAAAGACTTTATAGTAGGTAAACAATATGAGGGGAAAAAAAATCAACATCTGAATTAACTACTCCTCCATTTTTTAGCTCATTTATTTATGGTAAAGTCCCTTCATACACAGATTTCTTCTTTGCTGAAAAATCATAAAATCATAATATGAAGAAATCATAAAATGCTCTGCTTTCCCTTGAACTTGGAGCAAGGCTTGGAGCAAGACAAGATGGAACTGGAATTAACATGGACAATTATTACCTTTCTTCTGCTTTCAGAGCTAAAGAGACAGTTAAATCAACAGAGGATTTAAAGTTTTCTCTTTGAAATTATGGCAGAGGTAAGACGAAAGCATAAACAGGCCTAGTATCTCAGCGTGCCTGATTACTTTGGCATGAAATAAAGCTCCAGGTAACAATAGTGAAGCTTGTCCTTCTGCACTACAATAACTCTACATGGGAAACATTCAAAACTCCAGGGTGTGGGAGGAGATGCTCTGAGTCACAGTTACGGCACTGAAGCCCTTGTGGGAAGTATAAACCACAGTAAGGTAATGTAATATATATAAACATTTGATTACGTTACAGACCTTACAAGTGTGGATTCATGTGAGGATTGACACTACACTACTCAAAAGTAAAGATTACAGGATTGATTCCTTAGCTTGACTTCTTTGAAGGAACGGGAATTTCACATGCATAGAGACCACTGAACTGGGCTGTGGCTGGTGATCTATGGAATGATGGCTGTAAGAAATTGTAGGGGTTTAATATTTATTACCACCAGAGCAAAGCTTATCCCTTAATCTAGGGTAGAATGGAGAAAAAATGAAATCTAAGTGAAATTAAAGCAAATTTTTAAAAAATATCTGAGCTGCATTCTTTGAACAAATAAATTTTTAAGGCATTACAGTTGAGCATTTTTATTCAGTTCTTTTATTCTGGGTATACTACTGTGATGGATATTCATTTCAATATCTGAAACAAGCTTGCTCTTTCACAGTAAAGATTAAGAGAAAATACTCTGAACTGATTGTTTAGCATTTTAAATTAGTTTTAGAACAAGTTTTACTGTATTACAAAAATATTATAATCAACATACCTATCTGTTCTTTTTATTGTTATGGTATATATGTAATAAGAAGTGTGGCTATCGTTGCAGATCAGTAGTATTCAAGCCTAGTGAAAACAACAAAGTCTTATGAAAAATGGGGATTCAGCATGCAGAGCAGTTATATTTTAAACATCTCGGCTATTTTTAATTTAAAAAAAATCCAAAAGTTCCAAGTTCATCGAAGAGACCGAAAGGGTTTCATAGAAAATCTCTTTGAGACGCACCACTGATGTGAAAGAGAAGAAAAATAAATCAAAAACTCTTTCCATCATTTTTGCTTAGAACCCCCAATGACTTCAAAAACTAATTTATTTTAAAGTTTGTAAAAGAAAAGAAGTGTTGTTGGACTAAGACTTCACTTATCAAGTTTCATCCTGGAGGGAATTTTTATAGTTGAGTTATAAACCCTCCACACTAGAGTGTTTATAATGGAAACGCTGACAAATGCGATAATAAACACCAATCATGGGGCCATAGTAGCTGGTCAGAACGTGGATGCAGGAGTTTGCAGTGCTATCATAATATTTTGTTCCGTTTCCAGCACTAATTTGCTTAAACCTACTTTCAGGTTGAGCAGCTGTAAAACAAGATCAGCCTGACTATAGATTGCAAAATCATTTGATTATTTTTACTTCTCTTAGAAAGCTTGGAAATGTCTCTCAAATATGATTTCATTTAGACTTATTTTCTGGTTTACATGTCTGAATACTAATCGTAACGTGATAGCTACAAGGGAACTCAACTTTCTACCAGAAGGCAGCCTTCAGTGGGCAAAGAGAATATAAACAAACCCGTCTCAGAGCAGGATCTAAAAATGGGCTATGATCAAACAGCTTTAAGGCTTTAGAAAACCCCTTATTATCTTTTACCAGAAGTAATTGACACTGTCAGTTTTTGTTCTTAATGCGGTGATAATGGCATGGTGCTCTAGGGAGACCAAGGCCTGTGATTGGCTTCGGCGTTGGTGGCAGCAGTGCTTCTGAGCAAGGAAAGTCCTTTAAATACAGTGGGTGAAATCCAAGCCTTGCTGAAGTTAGCAGCAGTACGGTACTCACATCACCGGGGCCAGGATTTTACTGGCTTCGCAAGCCTGACATGCAGTTTTATTGTCCTGTGACTCCACAGACTCTGAGACATCTATCTTGGATTAAGATGAGGATGGGGGGAGAACGGACCCCACAGTCCCGTTATTTCAGTGAGACAGGATCACACTCCAGCAAGAAGCCTGTCTGCAATGTCTCCAAAATGTGTTTATATTCTTAGCAGACTGAGCTTCCAGGACTTCAACACGTCCACATGGGCAAGTTGATTGGTCTGTATAGCTTCCTGCTGTTTCACTGCGCATATAAGGGTACGCTTCAGTTTTAGCAGAGGTGTGGTAAGAAAAAATTGCACCAAGACTACCATTCTGGTAAATCTATGCGTGTTTTGGAAAGGCATGAAACAAAAAAAATTAAAGCCCCTTCATCAGTTTCTCAGCTCCTATAAATCAGTATGAAGCCAAGAGGTTGCTCTGAAGTATCTGACACAATGCAAAATGTGTCTTGGTACTTTGTGCTGTTTGCGTATCGTTTTCATTTTCTTGTACCACGAATGTATTTTTAATTTTAAATATTATTCTAAGAATCAGTGGCTCATATAAGAATGTTACTGCTGTTCTGTGTTACTGCTGCAAAGTTTCTGGTAATCTATTCGAAATAAACATTCATAACACAGGATCCAGGTTTTGATTTGTATTCAAAAATAAAATGTAACATTTTCTTTCTGCTTTTCTCTTGTCTTTAACACAAGCATGGAAAAGCTTGGATCTTGAACAAATTCCAATGTTTTGTTATTAAAACAAGAAGAGAAAACAATAATTTTTGAATTATCTGTTACAGGCATGTTTACATTACGAATCTCTTAAAGGCTCTGTGTGCTATAGAGTTCTAATTTTATCCAGTGACTTGAGCAAGAAAAAATATGGAAAGATACATAATCATGCTGTGGAAAGCATAGGTGTATGGAGATGATGGAGAAATAGTGGTAAGAAGTGAATATTGAATTGCACATTTCATTATCCTTAAATAATTTGTCTTCATCGTTTTGCTTGACACAGCAGTAACAGTAAAATGCATCTGGGTCATGTGAACAGTTGTTGATTTTGGAACACTGCTCATTCCTAGTTCCTTTTCTCATTTTATTTTTAGCAAAAAAACATCTGAAGAGGTGAAACACCCCGGTTTCTAGAGAGAATCCAGCTGCGTTAAATATCCAACTGCCTCTTGGAAAAAAGCATTCTGACAACTAGAAAACAGATGCAATGTGTGGAGTCAGGGAGGTCAACGAAAACAAGTGGAAAAGGGATCCAGGGAAGTAAGTGAGAAGAGAAAGAATATTGCAGTATTAAAACAGGATATTAGATCACTCATGATAATAATACTGAAGTGAATGGAACAAGAAAAAGAAGAATCATAACAGCAGCTGACAAAATCAGGAGAGAAGAAACCAGAGGGTGGGATTTAGATCTCAGCCATACAAGTCTGAAGCCGGGGTAAATCTTGATTTCACTAATACCACAATTTCATATAGTGGAGATAAAAGCTGTCCTCAAAAGTGCTCGCAGGTCCGCTGCCCAGGGTGGGACATTTGTTCCTAAATTCAGTGCGGGCTGGACTAGAGGAGGGGAGGGTGGCTGAGACGCACCAGGAGGAGCCGGAGGGGCTCCAGTCTAATGATAAAAAACTAAGCCAGCTCCAGGCCTGAGGAAAGGGAGCCCCTAGCCCCTTCCCTTAGGCGGGGCCCCGCGGTGGAGCCCCTTCCATCCCCATCCCCGTGGTACTGTCGGCCTGGGCTTCCCCCTCTTCTGCCTTCATTTTTTCAGCATGATTTTATTTTGTTTCTATTTATTTTATTTTATTTTATTTTATTTTATTTTATTTTATTTTATTTTATTTTATTTTATTTTATTTTATTTTATTTTATTTTATTTTATTTTATTTTATTTTATTTTATTTTATTTTATTTTAATCTCCTCGCAGCAATGAAATGCGTGGGCCCTGAGGAGCAAAAAAAAAAAAAAAAAAATCCAGGGAGGGGTAGAAGTCTCTGAGTGACATTCCCGAAATCAAAGCCCACATGCCTCCGTGTTTTATTTTTCTCTCTCCGGAGGGCACAAACAGCATCCCCCGCCTTCTCTGCACCGTGCTGGGTGCGAGCGCCGGCACTGGCCGCACACAAGCAGGGGCAAAGCTAGTCCCTGGGAGAGAATCGTAGCACCGCGCGGTTCCGACCAGATGTTCCGCTTAACTCGCCCTGTGACACACGGCATGGGCTCGGCAGGCTGGATTTCAGAGAAAAGGGAGTTGGTTTGTGTTTATTAAAAATAAATAAATGCAGCCACAGGGTTTTTCCTAGTCCCTGGCAGGCAGCTGGACCAGCAACTGACTGTGCTGGAGAGCCAGTCCGCAGGTTGGAGCAACTCTGGTGCCCCGTCCGACGCGGCCTCGAAGGCGGCACATTGCAAAATTTTACAGCAAGCAGGCGAAGCAACAACAACCGAAAAGCCCCAGACACTTTTTTTTCTTTTTTTCCATTTTTTTTTCCTTTACAAAAATGGTATATATTAGCAAATCTACACACAGGGAACCCCTCCGTCCCCCCTCTCCCCCGGCTCCCCAGGCACTGCTCGGTCTGTTCCCCACGCCTGCATGGCCCTGGCTGCGGTGCAGGGCGCCCGGGCACGGCTCCAAGCGCCCCTGGGGGGTGGTGGCCGTCCCCCAGCCCCGTCCCGCCGGTCCCCAGCTCTCCCTAGCTCGCCTCCTGCCTGCCGCAGCCGTCCAGGAGCTCGGTCATGAAGGAGATGTACACTATGGCCAGGCGCAAGGTCTCTATCCGGGAGAGCCTCTTCTCGTAGGCGAAGGTGGGCACCTTCTTCCTCAGCCGATCAAACGCCTCGTTGAGGTTGAACATCCTCTTCCTCTCCCGTATGTTGGCAGCCTGGCGCTGGGCGTAGGTGATAACCCGTTTTCTCCTGGGTCTGTCCAGGACGGAAGCGCTCCGCATCCTCTCCTCTTCCTCCTCCTCCTCCTCGTCTTCGGGATCTCCATCTCCGAAGGCAGCCAGGGGCAGCCCCCGGGCCATCCCCTCCCGCAGCGACAGGGCTCTGTCCCCGAAGGGGGACCCGGTGGTGACCTCGCAGAGCCCCAGGCTCGGCCCGGCCCGGGGGGGACCCTGGGGGGCTCCCAGAGAGAGGTCGGCCACGAAGTCCAGCACCGAGGCGCCCAGCAGCCCCTCCGGGCAGGGCACTTGCGGGGCTCTGCCGGGCAGCCCCGGGCGCTGGTGGGCTGGGAAGAGGCTGGCTGACATCTTATTTCAGATAGGGCTTAATCTGGTCCCCCATCCCCAGCCCCAGCGGCGTTAATATTTATAACCCCCCGGATAACAGGATTAGCAGGGCTAGAAAGAGCGGCTGTAAAATTTCTCTCCGTGATGCTGATGAGAGGAGACAGGCGGCTCCCTCGGGGACGCGTGGATGCTACCGAGAGAGGAGTCCCCAGCGAGTCAATCCTGTCACAGCGATCAAGGACAGTTCCTTCTTGGCAAAACCCTCCGCTCTTACCTGCTGAGCACTTTTGTCTCTTCTCACAGACCCGCAACCAAACGATTTTCAGCCTCTTTAAAGCCCGCAGCAGCAGAGCCGGGTCTCCACTGGGCTTGCTTTCCTGCTTTCTGCCGGGATCTCTGAGCCCTGAGAGCCGGCCGGACAATTGATGTCAGGCAAGTGCATGTATGCTTTTAATGATGTCCCGAAGAGGGGACCTGCATGCGGAGGGTCACCGGGGAATGTTTACCCTGTATCCCAGCGCAATGGGAGCTGAATGACAGGACCTCCATTAGCCTAAGTAAGCATTGTAGGGGACCCGATATTGCATTCCCGGTAGTAACTGTTGGCATCGTCCTCTCCATTTCCCCTAAATCCCCTTCAACTAGAGTTCAAACATCTTTCCAGCGTGGCACTAAAAGGCTGCTTCGTAAAGCTCATTTCGGTTCGGGCGATCTCAAAGCATTCGCTTTGAAACCCCGTCCTCCTGCCCAGGAGACGAGGATAAGCTACTCCTATTCAGGGCAGCGGCTGCTCTCACCCCTGGCAGAGCCGTCCCGGTCACCGGCGGTGCACGGATGAATCAACCTGACTCCACTCCCTGATAACGCTGGATACACGGCGCAAAATACCGTGAAATGCGCATCAACACACCCGCACACATACACCGCCGAATACCTTTCTTTGAGCAAGGTTTCCTTGGGGACAGACTTGGGGGATTGGTTTGCTTTTTGTCTTGGGAGGCTGTGAGAGGTTAGGGGCTGTGTCTTCACCCCACCACATCACAGACTATCTCCAAGCAAACAGCCTGGCATGGTTACGCGCACCCAGGTTGAACTGCATCGATTTTCCTTGGCACACGATCTGTGCGTACCGCGCGTTTAGGAGGTGCTGCCCGTTACTCTTGCCCTGCCTTCTTAAGCCCTGTTCTTCGCCTTTGTCATGCATTGTTGCCACTCTCACTAATTAGTTTCTAATTTCTAAGGGGATTTCAAAGCCCATCAGATGAAAGCAGACGGGTGGGGGCTGCCGAAGGATCAACCTCCGCCAAAACCCTTCCTGTTTGCCTACAGGACCGCAAACATTGCCGATGGCAAACCAGGATCCGCCGTCGTTTACACCGCGGCTAGCATCCCAAATATCCTTTTGTTTGTTTGTTTTCCCTGGGAAAGGTGCCGCCGTAACGACCCCCCCAGCTCCCTCCCAGCTCCGTGTGCTCTTTCCGGCAGGCGATGCGGAGCAATGCGGGGCAATGCGGAGCGATGCGGAGCTTTGCGAAGCGATGCGGATCAATGCGGGGCGATGCGGAGCGGCCCGGATACATTGGACAGCTCCGGGGCGGCGCGCCCGGACGGCGGCGGCCGCGGCGGCACAGGTAACGCAGCTCCTCGGGGGTGCACCGTCCCTCTCCACTTGTTTTGGGGGCCACTGCGAGCCTCTCCTCCCCTGGTCACACCGCCACCGTCACCACTGCTACGGTGGGAGGCGTGGTGTCTGCTGGACAGGTGTAATGGCATGCCCAGGGCTAAGGAGAGAAGCAAATTGCAGGGAGACTGCTTCTATTCTTAGTAAGGCTGGGATGTTTCCTAGCAAACGGAGATGTGCTTATCTATCGTGCATATCGCTCACCCGGTGATTGAATTAAAAAGGAGCTGTAAAGCATCTGATAGGAAAAATGTTTACGTTAGAGAGCATCCTTAGGTAACATTAATTTGGAGAGCTCTAAAGGCTAACAGTTAAGCAAAAAGGCTGCATAGAAAAAAAATATATAAATATATAATCGACCTGCAAAGGGATGTAACTTATTTGAGCTCCCTTTAACTGAGGTGGCAAGCGTTTCGTTTGAAGACATGGAGGTATAAATTAAGGGCATATGCTAGCAGAATTGTGTGACCACAAGGTGCGAAGTTATCGGGGAAATACAAATACTTCAGATAATGAAACAAATGAAGAGTGAAATGTGAAATCGTCAACTCTGTGTCAAACTTCACACGAATTTCTCGTTATGTGAGAAACTGTCTTTTAGAGGAAGATAGAGCAGCCCTTCACTAGGGTCTTTTCAGAAAGACACTCCTGCTCACATCTCTAGTTTCACGTTGTTGCAGGAGACAAACTGCAAAGAAAACTGGGACGAGAAGCGAGAAAGTAAAGGCAGAAGGTTGTTGAGTCAGTATTGCAGTGCAAAGCGATATAAAATACAACATAAAAGATTTAGAGGGGGTGTACCTGCCTCTGGATCCTTAAAGGAAGCACTAAGGCCAGGACTACAACCAGCTGGAACGTCGTAGAAGCAAATGAAGACTTTTAGCAAAGGTGAATCCTCTTGCCAAGCTGCTTATTTATTTATTTATTTATTTATTTATTTATTTATTTATTTATTTTATTTTTTCCCCTTGCTTTTTTGTTTCCTGTTTTTCTCCCCTTACCTTTATTAAAATATTGAATTTTCTCTTGTAACAATGATTGCAAATTATTCATAATTAACTCAATTAACTATGATTTGAAATATGTTCTAGGACAGTTTTCAGACCAAATTACGTACTTAGATCAGCGTTTTAGATTTTTTTTGACTAAGCATGCAAACAGTTTTCTATAGGATTGTTTACCTTTTTTTACCCATCTCTCATTGTACCTTTTTATTTCACTTTTTGTCACAAAATTTTTTGCTCACAAGATACATACAGATACTAAGCACTGATGGCTACACCTTCAAGCCTCTCTGCAACTATTTACATAATTGTTTTTCTTCAGAAATGTCTGTGATATTATTCTAGATGATCATGAAGATTGGGATCAAAACCCAAAATACAATAAATAGCTCGTCTGATCTATTAACCCTATCAGAAGGCATATATATCTCCTTATGCCCACACCTGATTATGTACCAATTACGCTAAACTTTGAAAACCTAAATCTTTTAATATGCCTCCCTATATAACAAATCCAATGCCCTTTGTACTAGCAGAAATTATGACAATGTGCATTTTAATTCAGTGTACCTCGATGGAAATAGTTTTATTTGTTTTAACTGTGGGTTCTGAGTACCTGTGATGATCATTTTTCACATTATCATGCACGAAAAGACAGCCGCTCTGATGATTTAGCATTACTGATGGAGATGTTATAGATTTTAACAATATAGACCTATATTTTACTGGAAAATTTATTGGGAGTCAGTAGTAATCATTGGATGTTGAATTAAGGTGTTATTGTCCAACAAACATGACTCAGCATGCAAGAAGTTGGAAGATGCTGTTTTCTCTAGAAACCACAAAAAGCTAGATATCAAGCTGGAAGAAGTATCTATACACTTTTCTAGTAAAAAGGTACAAATCTTCTCTACTTTAACTGATCCATTAATAGCCAGACAGTTGCTATCATTCTCAAGCTGTGGCCCGATTAACAGAAACAGATCTAGTATGTAGCAGGTTAAATCTCTCTTTCAACTTACTGACATTGCAGCTGTCTGACCTTGTTGTTAATCTCTAAAATTATGGTAATGGATCAGGACTTCATTACCCCAGAACAAAAGACATTTCCTGCCCTGTTGAGATCACAGTTTGCATTCCTGGCAGACCGGACCAGATCAGTGGAATATATGTGTGAAGATAGGACAAACTTGAATGGGAATGAACAGAGTTTGTAAAATATCTTAGCTTGACATTTGCTCAATATGTGGTGGAGAGGAAGCGAGTAAGGACACCACTGAAAAATTAATACAGAAAGTATGTATTTAAGCAAAGCTAGCTGAAGACTGGTTGTTTTCATAGTGGAAGAGTGTAGTAGCATTCAGGTGAAAGCAGAGCACAACGTGATTGAATGTGGTATCACCAGAAGGGTAAAGGAGACCTTTAATGTTTCAATGCATCATGAAATCACATAGGCAGGGAACACTGGGCTGTGATAGAGTTTATGTTCAAAGACTCTGTGTCTGAGTCAGTTGTGAAGCTGAAGGAGGCTTAAAAACGTATATTTGATGAATTGGTTAGTACAGTTTTGAGTGGCTTGCTACAAAAACAGAGAGGAGAAAGACTGCTGAAGTCAGAATTAAAGTTAATGTAGACCAGAGGAAGAAGGGCCTTGATGGTTGAAACAGCTGGGAAAGCCTTTAATACATTGGGTACAGGTAAAATGTATGAACACAAAATTATCTTCCTTTGACTTGTTCATATCTCATCCTGAAAGAATTGACTCCATCTGTTAAGAAAATTGCAATGGATACTACAAATGGAGTCACATTACCTAACTGCTTGCTCTTATCCAGCTATCGCTCTATCCTGGAGTCACTAACTCCTGCAGGGATGTGAGCACCTGTAGTGGATTCCACAGTCCACTTGCTAGTCTAGTATCTTCCCAGACAGACTGTCTGAAGAGCTTAGGGACACTGGCTTCTAACTCGCATACCTTCAGTCCTGCAGGATGAATCTTGGCTCTAGATTTAGAAGTCTATGAACAAATACTAAACAAAAAATCAGTAGTGTACACATCCAGAGTGTGCAGACAAAGGCAGCTAGATATATTTGCCTAGAATTTGAGTCTGTAATAATTTTCTGCAACCTTTTTTCTGCAACCCAATACCTTACCCTGTTTGCAGTGTAAGGATTAACTTTATTCCTTATATTGATGATACACTAAGTGAGTTCTTCTCAAAAAGTAAGTGAATTGCTACCAGTCCGGCATAGGGACTGGTTCTGTTCTTCAAAACATAATATATGCAGAGAAGCTAGAGAAATCTGGTCCCAGAAGTAATTCTAGGCACTGATCCTACCTGTAACTGATTGCTTGAATGTATCACCATGTCACAGCCTGTCTTTAATAGGACTCCAATTTGAATACAAACATCCACTTACAAAGATGAGGTTTCATGACTTGGCTCTCCTTTAAAAAAAAAAAAAAAAGTCATTCAGTAACATCATTGCTCCCTGGACCAGGAAGGTAAAACTCAATATTTTGTGTGAAACCTAGTAAAACTATGAACACTCTGCCAGTAAAGTGCATTAATTTCTATTTACAGTTGTATTACACACCATCTGAATATTTTAAAGGAGTAGTTGCTGCTATTTCCAGATATGAAATGATGAAGAAAAAGTTTGAAAAGGCAATTTTGTGTAAATCATAGACAAATGAAATGAATAGCTGTGGTTAGGATGTGAAACAATTCATCATGCTTGCAAGGTTTTATGAATGACACTTTACTCCTTAATCATAATCTTGGGGGGGGGGAAGGAGCGAGGACAGGACGTGCATTAAGGTTGGATTGTCATCCTTAATTTGGCTTTTTAACAGTGGCCATGAAAAATATAACGTTATTTAAACACAACTTCTTTCATCTTGATTTTGCTGTATAAATATTGTCTGTGGAAAATGGAATGCAATAAAAATGTGTATTGTTTACCTAGGACTTTGGATGTTTTCCAAATTGCTAATATATTTCATTAGTTTAATCATTATGAAAGTGTGGACTAGGGCCATTAATTAATGCTTTTTTCATATCTCAAAAATTGTAGAATGCAGGGAAATATCATGCTGAGAGCCATAGTTACTGAAAGACTTTATGCGTCAACAGAAAAATTCTATGTATGATCGTGAATCAAGATTTGTTACCAAAAACATATCTGTAGATTACATTCTTATTTAGTGGGTCAAATGGGTCAAATAAGTCAAATGAGACATTTTTTCTTTTTGAACTACTCAGCCTTTGATCTTGTGATACTAACGGCACAAATTCCAGGTAGAATATGCTACTTTTTTTTTTTTTTAAATCTGAACAGAGATTAACAGCTCATCCTTTATAGTCCACAGGTGCACCTCCTGCAACTAACAAGGAGGCTTATACTAAAACTCATGTCTAAAGAATGGGTCCCCTCTGCCAAGCCTCTGAACCAGTGACTGCATTGCTAGCTTCTGATTTTTATATTCTAGTAAGGACATGTGATTAATTACTTTGCTAGTCAGGAATACTCTTTTAAATTATTATTATTATTATTTTTAATAACGGTTTTACTGTTAATCATTAGATATTTAAAAAGCAAACTGCAAAATGAAAGCTTTCATCCTGTGTTCTGTGGTATCATATCATGCCCACATGTGGCAGGGGTGAAATCTTTAAATCCATCGTGCTACTTGCTGCCTCTAAGCCTATGAAGACAAATGTTATCCTCTGCCATCAGGACTTGAAGGAAGATGGCATACTTTGACAGAAGACTTTGCAGATATTAGATGGCAGCAAAGGACTACTGAGAAGAAGACAATTTGTTCCTCTCTACAAAGGAAATGTGACTTATCAACACTTGTAATTTCTGACAAACTCAGTCCAACCTGATTTATCCCCTCCAGTCTACCTTTATCAATGAATGTCCTGTCTCTCCTTTTTTTTTTTTTTTTTGTTATAATTCATTACCCTGTCCTATCTCTTCTCTCTTAAACTATCTTCACTCCAGATTCCACTTCCTGGACTCGGTACATTAGTCCCAGTTCCCCTGAGTCTTACCTCTTGGGTTTCAACCTCCCACTCATCTGTTTAGGTTCAGCTGTCTTTTTTTCCAAATTCATATTTCTCACATTTTGTTTGTTTGTTATTCTCTTTCCTGTTAAATGTTTTGGTCGTTGCTCTTTGCAGTTAGTGTTATCCATCCCCAGCCCTTGCTCTGGCATGACAGCTCAGAGCTCCAGTACCTTCACTTAGCAGTGAGCCCAAGCATGGGCAGATTTTTGAAAGAATTAGGCTACTATAATCCAAATGTATAAACAAGCTAGAATATTTGAAATGCTTATAATCTGTAGTCTTTTCTCAAATGTCAGGTTTTCAATGTGATATTTAAATGTAGATTGCTCTCAAAACTATTTGATTTTCAGAATTTTGAGGGGTGAGGAAAACAATATATTTCCCAATAGCTTTGCTCTGAGCACAATAATTTTGACTGTATTCCAGAATAAAAAGATATCATTAAAGTCAAAGTAAGTGATTTTAACAATTCATGATATTATTAGTAATAATCATGTATTGTAATTATTTAAACTGGTGTTAATTATACAGATCTTTTTACAGGCTCAGCAACTAGAAGGTAAAGAAGCCTTTTAAACATTATATGAGTTTCCTTTGATTATTTCCCTTAGAATTCAACAAAATATCTAATTTTCAAGTACCCAATCACATTGTACATTCAGCAACGAAACACATACAATTGTGTTACAGAGTCTAACTTTTAAAACACAGCTAATAAGACTCTGTAATTTTGTTAGTTTGGGGTAAAATAAAATAAATTAATAAATTTGGGGGCTATTAGAACCCACAATGAATTAATATGTTGGCATTTTTGGAACAGACCCACTAAAGCAGTCTCTCCTCCTCACTCTCCTCCTCAAGGCATTGCATCACTCATTATCCTTCCTTCTATTTTTGTGTATTTTATGTTGTGACAAAACTGAAGTTCTAGTATGCTTTAGAGTTTGATGCTTATCAGTAGTTATGGTGTAGTAATTACCATGAATATGTGGGAAGCTTTTGTGACTAAATAAGGAGAAGTTGTGTATGTTCATACCTGAGAAAGTTCTAGCCTGGCCCTGGCTATCAAGGAAGATGGTCAGATAGTGCTTTTGTGGAGGTTAAGTGTTTCTCTCAATGCATCTCTAAAATAAATGCTTCCCAGAGCACCAGGAGGTCTGGAGATTTAGAAAGGAGATGGAGCTAGTTCTCAGAGGTTTACCACACAAATATTAAGCCCACAGCTCATGGAATTGAAAATGCTGTTAATTTCTCAAATTCCGAATTTTGTTCAGTGGAGGCAGGCTGAACCTAAAAGTTGTGGCAACCATTTTAGTGTTGCTTATGGACACAGTGGTTTGATGACATGATAGTAAATTAAAACATCTGTAGTAATTTTTAAAAGTAAATTGCAAATAAAATATGCAACCCAGTGGATGTTCTAGGCTAGACAATGAGGAATGAAGAATCATAGTCTAGTACAATTCTCTTTTCTCTACACTATTTCTTCATGTCCTCTTCTCCCTTCCATACCATCTTTTACTCCAGATTTGCCCAACTTCAGAGAATTCTGTCTCATCCCACGTTAGGGAATTTCCTCAGAATAACTATGGGGAACAAGAGCGTCAATTCATTGCACAAAGGACCTGGTGAATCAGAGTAAGAGATACAACTTTATCCCTATATTTAAAATTGCCCTCAGACCATAAGCACAATTATGTAAGTATTTTAAAAAGGACCTGCATTTATTGTTACCCATAACTCTAGAATCACGTAGATACAGTGTTCCGACTATGCCATGTTTTGCTAGCACTGGAGTAAGCATAGCTGTAGAGATTAATATTATTGTTACTCTGTCTTTTCATATTGGCTTCCATTCAAACACCTCACAGAGCATTCTAAACTACATGTACAGGCATGTACTTAATACACCTGCAAAACCTTTAAGTGTGTCACCTTATGCAGGAGTAAACTGAAAAGAAGTGGGTTCAATTATTTGCATCGGATTACCAAAATACATTAGTTGCAATGCTAAGAACAAACCCACTATCTCTGGACTACTAGCTTAATTCTTTAATTGCTAGGTAATAGTGACTCACACACTCAATGAAATCAAATCATTCACGTTTGCTTTCAAAGCTAAACCTCGCTGGGATTATCTCATTTGTGAGACCAGATCCAGAGAAAATAAGTTAGGAATGGAACAATCCCTTTTAACTTTAACTCCAGAAAGATTGAATAATTGTAGAAATCTATTTTCTTTTTGGCTTTTCAGAAAAAAAGGACACACAAATCCCATTTTACTTAGCTTGGGTAGAAAATCATCATTGTGAATTAAACCCTTGACGTACAGTAGTACACAGTATTCATTCAAAGGGAGTGTCCTAGGATGTTAAAGATTAGCCATGGTGGTTTTGGTTTAGTCTTTATTGCTATGAGAGACTTTTTCCAGGATTTCTTGACTCATTCCTCTAAGCCTGTGTTGAAAGGGAGTTTCTTAATGCATTCTGAAGCAATCACATCATTTGTATTTTTTTTTTCACTTACTGTTTAGTATTAGATTTAATTTCTTCAAAATATTTTTAATCACATTAATTTTTAGTTTCATTCCGTATTTTTGAAAGTATTAATGTCATTTGGTTTACTATTCAAAGAAATGCATACCAATGATATTTTATTAAAGAAGTTGTGAGAATGAGGTGTTCTAATTAATAGTCTTTTAATATTCATAACCATTATCTTATCAATAGTTAAAATAAAATTAATCATTGCATATAAACAAATGTAGATCTAGGCAGTTGCATAAGGTTACTAAGACTTAGTGCTCTTTACAGTGACAATGGTTTTAGGATAATTTCCCACTGGCCATATGTTATGACCTGAGGACACTGAAAGAGCAGGCTGAAGTGAGTGCCAGGCTGCTCTGTCTGAAAAATTCTTTTTCTGGTTTTCTGGGAAGAAACTAGAAAAAGGGTAGCTTCATGCCTATCTTTAAGAAAAGTGAAAGGATGACTTGGGGAATTATGGGCCACACTAGTCCCTAATCAAAAAGATTGTATCTTTGTGATCATGAATATCATAAAGCACTCCCACTTGGAATCCATCTCCAAACACACAAAAGCAATCAGCAATAAACATTACAGATTTAGCAAGGACAAATCATGCTTGATCAGCTTGATTGCCTTCGATCATACAAAGGCATGTTGAGTTGTCAGGAGGAAAGCAATGGACACTTGGTCTTCAGGAAGGTTTCTAGCACAGAAGTGCTAAATCCCTCACAGGATTCCTTGTGGAAGCTGAGAAAGCATGGGCTGGAAAAAACGTTTCTTAGGTGCATTGTAAATTGGCTCTACCACCATATTTAAATGTTTCCACCATCTTCTCCCTCCTCACCCCAAATGGTGCAGGGGAACGGGGAATGGGGGCTGTGTGTCAGTCCCTAACACTTCATCTCTGCTGCTCCTTCATGGCTACTCTCTGCCCCTGCTCCATGTGGGGTCCCTCCCACGGGATGCCGTCCTTCCCAAACTGAGCTTACAGGGGCTGCCCACAGGCAGCAGCTCCTCAAGAACTGCTCCCACACGGCTCCGTACCACGGGGTCCATCCCCCAGGAGCAAACTGCTCCAGCACGGGTCCCCCACGGGCGGCAGCTCCCCCCAGACCGCCTGCTCCTGCGTGGGCTCCTCTCCACGGGCTGCAGCTCCGGCCCGGGGCCTGCTCCTGCGGGGGCTCTCCATGGGCCGCAGCCTCCTCCAGGCCACATCCACCTGCTCCACCGGGGGCTCCTCCACGGGCTGCAGCGTGGAGATCTGCTCCGTGTGGGACCCATGGGCTGCAGGGGGACAGCCTGCTCCACCAGGGGCCTCTCCACAGGCCGCAGGGGAACTGCTGCTGCGTGCCTGGAGTACCTCCTTCTGCACTGACCTTGGGGGGCTGCAGGTCTGTGGTTCTCACCTCTCTCTCCCAGCTGCTGTTGCACAGCAGTTTTTTTTTTTTTTTTTTTTTTCTTTTCCTTCCTTAAATCTACTCTCCCAGAGGCCCCAACCGGTGTTGCTCGCTGGCTCGGCTCTGGCCAGTGGCAGGTCCCTTTTGGAGCTGTCTGGAGCTGGCTCTGACCTGACATGGGGCAGCTGCTGGGCTTTGCTCACAGAGGCCACCCCTGCAGTCTCCCTGCTACCAAGCCCTTGCCATGCAAAACCAATACAGCATGGGACAGAATAACCTCATGTATCAGTCAGGGAAAATCAGGCTGGGAAATGACTGGCTGAGTGAAGCCCCCTGAAAAGAACTTGGGCTCATGATGGATTCCAGGTAGAACATAAACCAGCAGTGTACTCTTATTGTAAATAAGCTAAACCTTACATTGGACTATGTAAGGTTTTGTGAAGGAGTAGACAAAATGAAGTTATTGCTGTCCTCTACTTGGCACTGATGAGGCTGTAAAAGGAATACAAAGCTCAGTTTGGAGGTCCAAAGTACATGACAGTACCTTTCTAAACTATTCAGCTAGCCAGAATATATTTTCTGTGTTCTGATCCTCACCTTAGATTTTGTTCCCATTCAGTCACTTGTAGAGAACAGAGAATATCTGGAATACTGCAATAAAAGAAAACAACAGCACAGAACACCTATAACAGTTAGACGTTCCTATTCACTCACTTGTAGAAAGCAGAGAACATCTGGAATGCTACAATAAAGGAAAACATCAGCACAGAATATCCTTAATGATTAGATGATAAGTTACCTGAAAGTATAGTGGAAACTAACTAATTTGTACTGTACAGGCAAAGATAACAGGAGTCATATATTTTCCTCTCTGCTTCTTTATATACAAAATTCCAGACTGAATTTCAGCTTTTACAACACAGAGAATATTTCACATGTATGCAGTTTGGTTTTCACAGGGCTGTAAATAATTTTAAGTGTTTGCATTGGTTGTAGATTTTAATCTTTTAGATGCATGAACTCTTGAATTTTTATCAGGTTTTTATAAAACCATGATACAGGATTATCCATCTTAAAAAATTGCATTCCTTTCCTGTAAGTCTGAGAAGAATTTATATCCTGAAGGCTTTACTCTAGAATATCTTTTAACATCAAAAAGGTAAAATTATAAATAGATTCTATTTCTTTCAGATGTCAATTTAATTTTTTTTCCTTCCAAACACTGTAATTTAATTTTGAAGTTCACTTTGAAAATAAACAATAAATGAATGTGTTTTCAGAGATAATGCTTTCTCTTTGGTCAAAATAAAAACAGACATCTGGTTTTTAAATTATTATCTTTTAATTGTCAACCTACTCAGTAGTTTTGTGGAATTTCAAAATGGCATTTATTTACCAATCAGAAAAATATGGTGCTGACAGCAATCTTTCTTTTTGTACATGTATACACATACCAGTTATTCTCTTTTATGGTTCATATGTATCATTTGCATCCAGTTACAGGCAATGCTATATTTTCAAAGTGTTGCAAATACAACAAACCTTATTATTGCATCGTGATCACTATTTTATTTAGCAGCAAAAATAGTTTACTCTATCCATGGGCCCATGTTCAAGTGAATACTACTAGTATTATGTTCATACATGTGAATATATATATATATAATATTCATTTAAACTCTACCGTTTCTGCTCCTTGCTATCATTCACAGTCTATTGATATAAAACAAGTTCTATCTATCCTTCCAACCAGATGGTTAACGTTACATGTGATTGTATGAAAGCTCTGATATGAAATGCCTATGGCTTACTGGATTACTCACTGCCCACATGTTTCAAATTAATAGTAAAAAAGGAAGAAAAAAAGAACCGGTGCAATCTTGCTACAAAAGAACAAGACTTTATTGTATAACAGGATTGCAGATGTGGAAAGGTGCTCATAATAAGGCTACACTATTTTTGTTTCATTGTGCATCTGGAATGCCAAAGGATCTTTAAGGCACTAGCAGCTCATAGTAGACAGTCTTGGCTTTTTGATTAAGTTAATATTCAGAGAAATGATTCTTTTTTGTAAACTCTATGCTATTCATCATCATATTGTCATTTATGTAATCACAAAATGATTTACAAAGTCAGGACTTTTTTTCTAATTTCTGAAACAATTTTAAGACATCAAAGACTTTCAGATATAAACATCAAAGAGCAGCCCAAGTCAGAGATTTCTGGCTAAGACAGTTTAGTTCATTTAATATCCTCTGGTTTTCTAAGGATTAAATTACCGCATATAAAATTCTTGGAATCTGTCTAAGGAAGCTGTACTGTATATTTATTATTTATTGTAGTATTGTAGTATGGCTTTTTTTTTTTTTTTTTTTTTTTTTTTTGGGCAAAGGACTTTGCAGTAGGGAGGATGCCATCTTTTCAATTTATCAAACCAGCAGCAAATTCTTGTGAAATATTAGAGGTACAATGATCTAATCCTACAGGGAATTGAGAGATGTGTTAACTGAGGAAATATTTGCACAAGAGCTTGGGATGAAACACAGTTCTTTCCTTGTAATCAACCCAGTACATTGGGACATTTATTTGATTTGAACAATAGTATTCTGAGAAAGAGATGAATCAAGAATGAAATGACTTCTTCACAAGGGGAATAATTTCAGTTGTTATAGTTCATGGAAATCAGTAGGCCAGGATTCTAGTATTAGCTAAGTGGTGTAATTCAGAAATACTTTCCATTATTTTCATGATTTACACCAGGAGGACACCATAGAAACTGTTCATTTGGATGCTGGGCATCACATGACACTGGTACTTTGGAGACTTTTTTTTTTTTTTCCTGGTATGCAAACATAAATATAAGTAAATATAGTTTCATCTACTATCCACCTAGTAAAGACAGGTTACCTTCAAGTAAGCAAGGCAGGTAGAAATGTATGTCTGGCTTACTCAATGCTGAGGAGGATCCTACTGGAGGGAACAGTTATATGAAGAGAAAGCTCTGTGTAGAACTTGTTCCCATAGACTAAAGAATTAAACTTCTACATGCTTAGCCTTGAAAGGCATGCCACCTTCCTTTCAAAAGCAGCCTACTGACTAGATGAACTGAGTTTCTGGGAGTTGGATCTCATACTACTACACAAGGTTTTCAACAGATGGACTTCTACCGTAATGTTCACAACATGCTGGGTTAGATTCAAGACAGTTCAGAAACACAAGCAACAAAATCCATTATTTTAAAGTCAAAAACTGTAGATCACTCATATTTACATTCCTACTCTCTCTGTTAGGAAGATAACAAGATTACATGTAGAACAGACACATCAGACCTTGAATGCAGAATTATTGTTCAAGATAAACCTCCAGGCAAAAAAATAAAATAAAATAAAAATCTATAAACAGGAACATACACTTGACTTTTGACCAAGATTTTTATCTTTCAGATATTTCACTGCAAAATTGTAAAATGCAAGGCTGTGTATAACCAATGGAGCTCAATTATACCATTCTTTGATGATAGCCACAGAACTTTATTTAATATAAACACTTCACAAAAAATCCTTTTTGTCCTCTGCTAGGATGTGAGAGGACAAGGTGGAACATGTACCATGCTGATATAACGCTGCTACAAGCATGAAGGACACCGTGCACATTAGTTTTTGTTTCTACTCAGTATTTTACAGTCACATACAACATTGATGAAACTTTATGCCTAAGCACTCGGGAAAGAGAGAAGACATGCAAGAGAGCGACAGCTATATCTTTCTCAGTACACTTAATCCAGCTGAGACAGATATAGTTAACATTTTCTTAGTGCAAATTGCTCTGGCTTAACATATTTGCAAAGTGCCCATCATGATGGTATCTATGCATTCCATGGAGTAGTTAACTTATAGTGAGGTATAAAAGAAGTTTTGTCAATGGCTTGCATTTGGTGTAGTTTAGCTCTTGTCTGTGTTAGAACAGTTGCTAGAGAATGGAGGGGAGGAAGGAGGCAAGGGCTCCTCTCAGTCTCAGTGAGGATTGGATTAAATTTAAGAAAGACAATCAGGGCTCTAGAAATGTTCAGGGCTGGATAGAAGAAGCAGCCAAAGAGGAAGCCTAGGAACAAAAGCTTAATTTTAGCAGACTTTTGAAGTTGAATTTTGACTTAAGTAGGGGCTGGGGTTTTGCTTTCATATGCTACCACATAGCTGTTAGAAAGAAGCTAGAGACTTTGATATTTAATTTAGTTAAGAAAATTTTAGAGGTAGGGTTACAATCTCTTAGCATTTAAATAAATTGTTGTCCCAGTGATAATACAGGGAGTTTTACAGGGGGATTTATTCCATTCCAGTACACATCTCTGTTTGCATATGTTTGGATGGGTTACGTATCTGCTGAAAGGGTTGT
Organism: Anser anser; assembly: GCF_964211835.1. Lineage (NCBI taxonomy): Eukaryota > Metazoa > Chordata > Aves > Anseriformes > Anatidae > Anser > Anser anser. The sequence goes on along the minus strand of NC_139721.1, from coordinate 130,378,247 downwards.
GGTTCTGTGATGATTCTTTGAAAAATAGGTTATAATTGTGGTGGACTGGAATTTTGTAAATAGTTTGACTGGATTCAGAGGGGACTTTTAAATAAACAACATTTCGATCATATTGCTATTTGTCATTCCTCAGAATATTATCCAAGGAGAACAGGAAACTTTAATACACTTTTTGCTTCCTGAGACAAGGCCACTTTTTACCTGTTTTGTTCAGTGCCCCTCTGCAGTCAGGCTTAAGTTCTGCCTTCAGGCATCGCTGAAATATAAAAGTTACATTAAAAATCGTGTCATATTTCCAGTGAATAAGAGAAGTATTATTTTAGGACTAGCAGCCAAGTCGTTCTGCCACCCAGTAGCGTCCCCAGAAGAGCCATAGAACTTGGGCACCTGCAACTCACACACCCCCACAGACACACACCTTGCAGGCATCCTACCTTTCTTTAGGGTTCCCTAGAGCTGACACCTGCTCCTGTATATTCCCAATGTGACCTATGTAGAGCAGCCTATCTTGTTCATACAAGGCATACTTGGCATCTCTACCATTTCTGTGAGCTCTGCTTCTGTTCATTGGTGTATTTCCATAGCAGTCCTGGCCCTGTGGGTGCTTTTCCTTATAATGTAAGTGATTTCATTCACTCCCCTTGGGCATATGGAAGCTGATTTCTGTATGCTTTTGTCCAAGCAATTCCACTGTCTGTGCCCATTTATGAACACCCAGGAATGCATTCTGCAAGATTTCTCTTTATTTAGATTCTAATTTATTGTCAAAAACAAATGCATAGACATTCCTTATCACCCTGATCAGCAGTCAGTGGCAAACAGCTGACTTTGCCAATAATATTGATGTAACTAATAAAATGTTGTATTTGAATCATGTGGAATTTTAAAGCTTCAGTTGGATGTTACTTGCCTTCAAAATGGATAGAGTTAAGTATGTTCATATTTATAGTATTTATGATTTTTCATATGAGGAGCTCCAGTTCTTTGTCACCAACGCTAAGAACTCAGAAAGAGCAGATGTTCTCATCTGTTGTATCCTTTCTTGTTAGTTGCATAGGTGGTGAGTCTTCCAGGAGTGTGGTATCACCATGTTACTGTTTCACTGAGTAAACAGAGAAACAATGACTTCCTTAATGTTAAAGATTAATCCAATCAAGCTGTTTTATTTAAAGGAGTTTGGATTCAATTAGGATTTGGAGCTGAATTCCTAGATCAGTGCTTGACCATATGATTTATGGACAGCTCTGGGTTCAGTTTCAGTCTACAAAAACAAGAGGTTTACTTTCTGATTTTAGTGTAAATTCAGATTCCAAGTAAAGCTGGGAGATTTTCAGGGACCAAAAAATATTTCACATTGAACATATCTTCTTTGATTTCAGTGTATTTTACTGAATTGTCTTGCCTAAATGCAACCTGGAGAAAAGACATTTTGAAATTTTGAAACAAGATGTTTTAATTAAAACAAAAAATTAAATAGCATTCTGGTTGGAAACTCTCAAAACACTTGTTTTCCCTGAAACATTTTATTTTTCTCAGCAAAACATCACTTTTTTTTTTCTTTTTTTTTTCAAACACTGTGTTAAATACTGTCTGATCAGTCAGAAAATGTTGCAAAATTTTTATTTGGAGTTAATTTAAATCCCTCATGTCAATTTCTGTTGGGTCCCTCTCAGCGAGCTAGAGAAGGAAAGATTTTATTCATAAAAGACTATGCACAAAATGCAGCCATCTTAAATAAAGAGCTTGTAATTGTTCACCAATTACACAAGTATAAGTAATTCATGGATGGTGTCCTCAAGAGGTATCTGTCAAAAGGCTGTGAGAAAAGTTTTTACATGTGAGCTTCTGGTATGTTTTTTTGCACCTTTCATGTTATTGGTAGAAGAGGAGATAGAAAAAGCACTAAAAGTGGTTCCTGAGGCAAGACGTGATCTCTCATGTTCCTACTCAAAGGCTGATCCCAAGAAGAGAGACGGACTGGGCAGAGATATGCAACATGTTATGACTCTAGTAGAGAAGCCAGTAAAAAAATCATGAGAGGGTAAGGCTATTTTATGTCAGAACTTCCCCAGATTTGTTCCTTTTTCCTATGCAGTTACTTAGTCCAATTTAGTCCACATTAGTCCAAATGTGGACTTTGGCCATTTACTGAGAAGACAAATGTGGGCAGTTGGAATGTGTGGGATTTCTTTAATTAGGGCTTAACTCATAGGCACGATGACCCTTTGCAATATAAAGTGACTTCCACCCTGATAATTAACTGACTCTATGGAATAAATTGCTTATGCAGACATTCAAATGGTACTGTTAAGTATAGAAAAAGTATCAATGCCCTGGTGAGTTACTGAGTGGTAGTGAGGTCCTGCACCGAATGTGTGTCTTCAGTTCCTAGTGACTTCAGGAAGCATTAAATATCACTTGAGAGATGACGTACTGGAACAACCACTCAGCTGGTACAAATTTGCATGTGCCAACTTCAATCCATTGAATAGCTGGTCTGATATATTGAGTCAAAATCAGTGCTTCTTAAGGGCATAAACAGACTCCACATATTTTGTTACATTAGTCACTTAATGACTGAATTGTATTTTAAAAGAGTCCATTCTAGTTCATCTTAGTTGGTATGAACTCTAAAAAATATGGTCCTTTTGAAGATGCTTTGACTGCTCTAGTACATGCCAGATGCTCACCATGGCTCTCCTAACTTCTGTGATTCCAAATAGGTTCACAAACAGAATTGATGGATATGCATGATGATAATGTTAAGTTTCATATTTCAGTAGTCAGGCTGTTCACTCTTCATGTCTTGAAAATCCTGGGAATTTAAACCTGACCCCCCAAAGATGTATGCTCTTAACTTTTGGACTTCCTTTCAGATCATGTATCATGTAAGCACAAAACTCATTATATCATTGCTTGTAAAGTCTGTGCCAAATTGCAAAACTTTTAGCTAAAAAAAGGATTTGCCAATGCTTTCTGCTTCTATTATTTTCTTGTCTCTATGGCTCTGCAGGGATTGCTGCGGTCTCATTATTTGTGAGACATGATACAGTATGGGACATGATAAAAAAAGGTAAGGAGACCCTTGATAATATCCCTAGGCAGTGCTATCTGCATGTCAGACAGTTCATATGGTAATTGTGTTTATGTGAGCTCACCCTGGAACTATAAATCTCATCTCTTGTAATGTAGTGGTTTTTGAGGTGTTTTGTGCTAGCCTTTTCTGCTGCTTCAAGTATGACATTATATCCACATAAATAAAAACAGTTTGCTAGCAAAAGTGATGTCTGTAAATGAATAAAGACCACTACTGAGACTGTGGTCTTAGCTTAAGTAAACCTTTTAGATATCTGTAACATAAAATATGTATCTGTTTATAATTCTGAGTCAAGCAAATAATTTCTAATAGCATACCACATAAAATAAAATTCTAGTTGTACCTCAGCAGTTTCAGGATTTCACAAGACAAGTACAGTATTTCTTATCAAGTGACACCTATATGCTTTTATTTATTTACTTATTTATTCAAGCTGATAAATATAAACATTGAAACAGTAATATGTACTCATATTAGAAACAGTATTGGTTTAGAAGCAATCTTTACGAAAAATATATGGGGTAATTAGCATAAGAGTTGAATCATTTGGAAACCTGACTAGGTTTTGAATAAGTACATCCCTCATCTCTGTAAATAGTGGAAAAGATATTTCTCGGCACATCAGCTGCACTCTAATTACAGACTGTGATACTAAGTAATAAGATAATGATGGAGACTGTCAGCTATAACACTTTCTGGTGAGCCACTGCTGTCATTTTTTTCCCCAAAATATGACTGACATCCTTCCTTTAACCCTCCTACCCCTTAACCTTTATATATGTTGGCACAGTGGCCCTGCAACTATGTGGAGCACCATATTTTTGTTGCTAAGCACTAGGAGAGAGTGAGCCATGGGAATCTTCAGCTATAATTTGTACTGAATTCTTTGAGGCTTTCCTTCAGCATGAACAAACAGTGGAACTTTTAACTCATTTGCTGGCATTATTGATGAAGCTCTGCTTGGCTTTTAGCATGTTTGAATGCTAGTGTCTGCTGAGTGATGGCTAAATAACAGAATCAGTAGACTGTCATTTATAAAGGTTTAAATGTAGTGAATCATATTCGCCTTTATTAGAACCAGGCACATTTCCAGTGTCTTCAGGGAATGGAGCCTACTTTGTCTGAAGTTAATTTGGTCCTGAATCTTCAAAGTATCCTTTTAAATTAAAAGTATTCTAATTAGAGTTGATTGAAAAATTAGTGTGGATCTTATATTCATGAGCAGTGTGATTTGACCAGAAATCCATGGGAATGCTGAAAGCGCCAACTTCTTCTAAACAGCAGTGTTAACTGAATGACAGATGGGAATTTCACCATCTGATGCAAAATACCGATGCCTTAAATTTTGCTTTAATCTGAAAATAAAAACATCTATTTTATTACTTGTTCTGCCCTCTGCATTTTCTTCCCACCTCATAATCTTATGCTTCTATCAGGTTGATACTTACTCAACCTTTTGTTCCTTTTATTAAAATGAAAAGCACTGATATAGTTAGTAAAAATATTAACACGTCAGAAGTAAAACTCAGGAACTGATGACCCAATTTCTGATTTTGCCATTGCTATTAGGTATGTCCTGCAGGCCCAGGTAGATGCCAGTTGAACATCTATGATCAATTCCCACTTCGAAGCTTTTCTTTGCAACACTGCAGCTCAGACTTTATTTCTTTGCTTCTTTTTTTTTGCTTCTTGTTTTAATCCTTTCTTCATCAGAAAGAAAAAATGTATCAATGACTACATACCAGAGCAAATACTTGAGGTGATAATGGACTGGTTAATAATGATACAACTTTATAGACAATATACTACATGTTTGACAAGCTGGATAGCTTAATAATATTTGTTGCTCTCTGAATTAATGATTGAAACATTTAGAGCAGTACATTTTCATAAAGGAAAGAATAAATTATCTACATAAGGGCAGTGTGGTTTTTTTTTTTATTATTGTTGTTTGTTTGTTTATTTTCTTTTTGCAGTCATTCATGCAAACGCTTTTGAAAAATTAGAGATACAGGAACAATGTCCCAAATATTCAGTCATTGCTTGATTATAATGCATAATGGAAAAAAAATGTCAAACTAACCACCTCTAATCAGCACTGTTAATGGATTATCATTATTACTTTCATGTCAACACTGAAAGTTTTCACTGGATTCTTCAGAAGTTTCTAAGTGTGAATTTACTGGTTAGGAGTTTGAGGGAAAAGACAGGGAAATGATGAAATTGTGGCTTTGGTCATTTCACAGCTTAAGTATATTTTCTTATTCCTCATAAATATGTGGTAAAGCCCCCCCAAACTGAGCTATCCTAAGGGATAAATAATAATGTCAATACATTAGATGGAAAGGGGCACCTAAAACAGCAAAGTATTTACTTGAGTAAGCACAGCTTCATATGAATAAAGCAATTTTTTTCACTAAACTCAAGTAGAAGTAGAGTAGTTTGAAACATATTTTTCCCAAATAAAATTATAGGTTTTCTCTAAAATCCACTATTTTAAAATTCTGTTTTGCCTTATCATTATTTCCTTCTCTTGAGATGACAAGCTTGCTACTAGTTTCCAAATTAGCCCTTCAGAATTTTGAGACAAAAAATCATAATGCATTTTGGTTTTCTTTTCATTTGTCTCTGTATACTAGATTCTTTACAGCTTATTAGTATCTAATAATTAAACATCTCTCTCTCTACATATATATATGTATATATATACTTTTTTTTTTTCCTAGAATTACAAATGAGCCCAGTGAAATTTTCACTTTCTTATATACTCCCAGGCTAAGGTCTTTAAGAAAACTAGTACACATTTTGAGACTCAACAGACAAACTCAGTGGTTAGCAGATTTAACCAGAAAATCCAGGTTATGCCTTCTTAGTGAAGACAATCTTAAAGAATTTGTATGCTGAATACATTGGCAGAAGGTATTAGCACTCAATGTGCCCCTTGGTGATTAACACAGTAAAGGACATAAAATAAATAAACGTCCAGTGACATATGTACTAGATTATCTCCTTTTGACTGAAATGCACAGCGTTGAAGTGCACAATATGGAAATCAGATACTCTCTGCTCTATGTAAAGTAGAACATCATTCTTTCAACATCTCTGTGACAGCTGTGTGCTGTCTGATTGCTGTGTCTGCCTGTAAGCTGTCATGTACTTGCACTTCAGCGACGACAAAAAGCATACACAAAGATCACATTTGCTCTGATAGGTGAAGGAATATGTGCAATATTTGTGCTCATTAAACAGTGGGATTCCAATCTCTTCCAGAATTAATATCTGCAAACTGTTACCTTTTTACTATTTCAAGATTGACCTTTCATGATAAGAGCTTTTGGCCTGCAACCAACTGATTAAACAGTTCTTTCCACTACGCTGAAGTTGCCCTTCTCCTCTTAGCTCTTCTTTTGTGTGTTTATGTTGGGGCTTGCCCTTCGTAATGTCTCGTAGGAGAGCTTACTCAAATTCATATTTTATTCAAGTGGATTGATTAATATGAGTTAAACACCAGTGTATGCACAGTGTACCTTATGTCATTTCTCACTCAGATGAACTTTCTTTCCCTTCTTTACCTTTTTCCTTTTTATTACTTTTTATAGTACTTTTTGCAGTCTCTGACAACATGCCTTCCAGGCAGAGGTACATTTTCCCCCTTCCTCCCAACTCACATGGAGATCTCTTGTTCTGAACTTTCCTCAGGACTTTCTGTGTGAATGAATGCCTGAAGAAAGGTCTTTCAATTGACATGTACTTAACTTTCTGCTACCCAGTGTTTCCTGCTTGTTGCATCAGCTGGAATTTTGCTGCTTTCTTTGTAATAGCTTTTACCTGGACATTGTACTGTACGTAAGCATAGTACTTTTCTCCATATCAGATTCTGCCTAGTTGCCTTCAAAAGGACCATATTTTCCATTGATATAATGTAATTAGTTACACTTGAATTCCTTTATATCAAAAAAGACTTTAATCCTTTTCTACTATTCTCTTTGCTGAGACATGCTTTGCTGTGTTAAATGAGCCTTATTGTTTTCTACTTCCATTGTTATCTCAAGGAATATTCAGCACTTTTTTATCTTTCTGAAGGAAAGAGAAGATTCTCCTGTTGTCTGGCTATTAAGGATAAACCTGGATTTGATGTTTACTTATTGTGTTGGCTTTTGGAAGGCAGCTTACCTGAAACTGTACCAAAGGAGTGATGGCAGAGGTGAAGATACAGAGTCTATTCTTGTTTCTACTCCCTGATCCCAGGCAGGAGACCTGCCAGCCAGTCTCAGGGAAAGGACCAAACAGCATTGTTCTGTGCTGTCTACAGACTATTATAATTTGCCTTGTCATGCTTAATAAATATTTATATATATTTAAATGATAGCTAGACAAAGGCATAAAGCTTGCGCCTTCAAAGGATTTAGTATCAGGTTAGATAAGTTAGTACCATGCTCATTGAATTCAGTTATAGCTAGAGTACACTAGAAATTGCATATATTTCTTTATCTTGAGTATGCTGATATTTATATTTGTGTTGAATAATTCTGGAAGAGGAGAAAAGAAAAAAAAAACAGGCTTCAAGTTAAACAGAAAATCTATAGTTCCGCTAGAGATGGATCCATAGAAAGTTACTACCTTTCTGCTTGCTTTTCCGTGTTTTGCTTCTCTCTTTTCCTTTCTCCTCTAATCTTTACATTTTGTTTTCTTGAAAAGAAAGCAAAAAGGAAGAAGATTAGCCCCAAATGTTAGAAATATTTTATATATATTAATATATATGAAATAGTCTAAGCCAGAAGAAGTGAGGAAATTCAGAGATAAGATTTTTTCAACATCGGGCCCCTTCCTTGATCTCCTCTCACCAGCATCTTTCTTCCCATACCACTCTTATCTTCGATCCCTTGTGAAAATGAATTAAGATAGGACTTTCTGATAGGGAAATTTCTGGAAGTCTATTTACCTGTGCAATCTGATAACTTACTGAAATCAGTGTAGGAAACATGTCCGTACTTCTGGCCTAGTTAGCTCATATCTGTAAGATAAATATTTGGCCATTGCTTAGTGCTAAATGGTCATGTAATCAAAGCCTCTATCATAATTCTGAGACACAAGGGACAAAGATAAGAGTCCAATGTAAAGTGGACCATACAGAGAAACAGGGTTAGCTGTTTTGCCTCATAGACCTATTCCAGTAGTGAGTTTTCATGAACTAAACGCCTCAGTAAAAAGAGGGGTTTGTGAAAGGAAGAAGCTGTCTATTCAATAACTAGTCAGCAAAACAAGAAACATGTAAGAACCCATTTTAGGACTGAGAATATAATCTAGGAGATTGACTAAGTACTTATCAGTGAGCTTTTCAAACAGCAAGAGAGGAGTTAAGAAACAGGAGATTCTTTGTGTCTTGTGATGAGAAGAATCTATGGTCCAGTGCAAGTCTCTAGCAACATGGTGGCTTTACCCAGCTCCATATTACTCCAGTGTTTGCTCTTCCATTTCCTCTGACATTATTATTATTATTATTATTATTATTATTATCAATTATCTGCTTTGTTTTTTATCCAAAATAATTGTAAGAAAGCACCACAAAGAAGAGTGATGGGGATGAATGATTGTATGGAATTTTGAAGATCTAGATTAGCTGGTGAATAATAAAATGTGGCAAAGCTTCAGTCAGTTGATATCTATTTATAGACATGTCTACCAAGTATGAATTGCTTTCTGCTTGAATTGGAACAGGAATTTTTTTATTTATTTTTTTTTGTTTAGCTCCAGTGGAAATATGATCATATGCTGTATGAAAAATAAGAATGTTACAGCTCAGGATTGTGTTAAAATAAGATACATCATTTCATGTAGTGTGATTTCTCTACCCTCCCTCCCCAGGCCAAAATTTGGTACAATACAGAAGAAATACTTTAATAGTTTTGGCAAGCAAGCTATGAAGTGACTTGAGTTACACTTTTGCTGGCAGTACTGTAGACATCATAGGTAATTAAGTTCAATGTGATATGTTTATTATAGAACAGTGATCTGATCTAGCTGACTTAGTACTTGATACCAGTGCTTGCTTCACCTCTTTATTTGTTGGCAGGGGTATGTAGTAAATGTTCAGTGCTTAAACAGTAAGGACAGTAAATGCTGTTCCACTTTATTGATTCTACATTTTTTAGTTGTCTTTATGTAATGAGGTATTTATTACTTTCAGATTATTAATTGAAAAAGACCTTCCCCTTGACCCCATTCTGATTATTTATTTATTTATTTATTTATTTTATTTATTTTGCAAGCGCAAGGTTACTCTGCTGATCTTATGAGTGAGGTCCCAGTTTAGCACTGTAAGTATATGAGCCTTCACTCTCCCTTCCTCTCCTTCCTGCCCCATCTGTCTGAATAAAAAAATAACATGTTAAGGAGATTGATGTGCTAAAACAACCCCTTTGTATTCTTTCTGTCAATGAAATGTTGAGATCTAGTTAACTGCTTTGTGAATCCAATCTCCCATGCTAGCTTTCATGGTGGATAAGTTGAAGAATACCAAAAGCATGATCCCATGCATGGCTCAAGGGATACATATTTATTGAAAAGAGTTTGTCTAACATTGTGGTGCAGAATTTTCATAGCAAGCCATTATGCATTTCCCCACTACTCCACAGTTACCACCACTACGCTGTTAATAGAGAGAAATTTGTGTTGTTGGAGTTGGGTTTACTTAAGACAAACCAAAGACAAAGACAAAGACAGGCTCTGCCCAGAAAAACAAACAAACAAACAAACAAAACAAAAAAAAAAAACAAGACTGTAATAGACATGAGCTAGTAAATTAAATCTAGAATCTCTTGCTGCCTGCAGCTGTCTGTCTTGCTCCTTTGACAGATGTTGCTGCCTTTGAGACAAAAAAAATGAATCGGATCTTGGACTCCTGTGATTTCCAGCCCAGCCTGACTTCAATTTTAGTTTATATGCTGGTTTGGAAATTTACAATGGTTCAAAAGCAGAATTACAAGAGGAGCAGATGTCGTTTGTTCATTGACAACAATATCCATCTAACAGGTAAGGAGAACAGCAGGGTACCATGAAAGCTTGGTTGCGTGAGTTTATTCTGTTGCATTGGAGGTTGACCTGTTGTGATTAAAGACAGTTATATCACTCCAAATACAGGTCTCATTTGCAGAGCTTCTTCAACCTGACACTAACCCTTTCAAGTTTTCAGGAAGCTGTTGGCTGCATGCTGAGGGCAGAAGTATAGTCCCAGTTCTAACTGGGGTGAAATAATGTCACAGATAACACTATTTTCTCCATTTTTCTTCAAGAAAACCTCATAAGAATACTCTATTATAACAGCTAGAGATCCTCTAATACAGTAACATGTCATTGTCCCTTGTTAAACTCTGAGATTTGGTAAATAATGAGCAGTATTTTATGTTCCTAGGAAACTCATTTTCCATAGTACTATGCTCTGATATCAGCACTCGCTATGTGTCCAAGTTCTGTCTTCATAACTGAGTAATAACTTTGTCAGGCTTAAATTATAACAGAGTTGCCAAAGGAAAAACAGCAGCTAGTTACATTCCTGCATTCAACTGCAAAGCATGAAAATAACCTCTATCCCTGCAAAGCATGAAAATAACCTCTATCCCAGAAATAGAGAATATGACATTACGGGTACAGTAATTTTCATATATAGTAACAGAAGTAAAAAAAGATGTCATTGTGTAACTATTGGAAGATATCAGTGCTTATAGTTCCTTCCAGTCATATGGCACTGTAATAGGATAGATCACAGAAGCTGTTTCAAAGCCAAGTCCTATCAAATTTGGGCCTACAATGTTTTTCATCTTATTCTAACTCATTTCTTGGCGCGGTTCAAAAGATATAATTCTTGGCTCAGAGGGTTGCAGCTTTTGTTCTATTTAAGAATTCTTTAAATAAAAAAGGTCCATGATTGTCAAGAAGAATTCAAGACTTTCAGCGTCTTGATATTTGGGTGCTCAACCTGAATAGATGAAATTAAAATCTCTTGTAGTTTTTATTTCAAACTTTCAGGTAAAGAAAATGCTACAATCACTGGACTCTTTGAAAGGACAACTGTTTTTTCTCCTAACTAACTCTGAAAAATTATTCTTAGCTGTTGATAATCTGATAAAGCCAGACACACATATATGCTAAGGACACCACAAGATACACCAGGTGTTGTAGTTTAATTATTGCCTATTGGAATATCAAAGTACCTAAAAGTTACCTACATTCCACCCGGTAACATAGTTTTAAGTTATTAATTAGTCATTTATAAAGGCATTTATCTGTCTCTTGGTGGCTGTTGCTACTTCAGCTTCCTTTATTTTTCTAGCAGAAAAGGAAACACAACGCTACATTCCAGGCGTTACTATGGTGAAGCAAGAAACTGCAGCTGTAGACCCGAAGCAGAAGGGTGAGGTAATTTTAGGCCCCAGAGACTCGGTAAATATTAACTGTAAAAAAGAAAGTTAAAATAAAGTAACCAAAAATACACTCCATTATATTGATGAGTCAGTTTTACAAGGGCCAAAAAATGTTATCTTGAGATTAGCTGTGTCTTGTAAATATTTTTATGGGGTTTCATGTATTTATATGACAGCAGTAATTTCAACCCCCTTCCCCCTGTATCCCCTCAGTTTTTAAATACTTGGTTTCAAGTTCAGATTGGCTTAGTCCTGACCTCTCTACATTGAAGTTCCTGTCCAGAGCCAAGGAGTTAAGGCTATGGTGAGCAGTGAAGCCACAACCCTGCTCAAGGGGGAGCTGAGTTTACCTGACCTTGGGAAACACAAGTGCTCCCAAAGCCCCTGGGCCCACATGGGAGGAGAGGAGCTGGTGACCCTTTGGTGAGGGGCAGCCTACCACAGCCTGTTCACCCCATATCTGAATGAGGTTGGTCAAAAGGAGGGCTGACTTACACCTTCTCTGTATACTGTACTACTGAGGGACAATGGGACTCGGTCAATGTAGTGCTGTGCACTGTATCCCACAGTGACATGATATCCAGACCACCCTCTGTGCCCAAACATTCCTAAGCATTTATGGACTTACCTTCAGTCTGAGATGATTTCAGCACGGCAACCAATGGGTAATATCCAGTTGAAAGCCTTTGGCATTATGGGATAATGGATGCTCCTTATTACTAAAGGTAATTTATATAGAGGAACCAAGAAGATGGAGCTAAGCATTATGCTCCCCATACATTGCCTAGAAAAGCACAGTTGTTTCTGTATGGTAACAGGAGAAATACCATTGATTTTTGCATGAAGCAATCATTGCATAATACATAATGCTGGGGGAAAGCACCTGTGCCTGGGATTCTGCTTACCAGAAAATAACCTTAAACATTAAACTAACCAGTCTCATTCCTTCTAGGTGATCCTGTGAATCCTGAATTGACTTCTGCAAGAGAATACATCCTATTCTCTGTAGCTTGGTGGCTAAGTATGAAATATGGGTTTGATTGTCTTTGGAACAGACAACTCAGTCTTTGAAGCAATTAAGTCTTTGAAACAATAAACTTCACTGGAGGAGGCTGGTTTCTTCTAACATTTATCTCTCCACCAATCCTGAAAGATTTTTGATGACCAGGCATAATGATACTCTCGCTTGCGTTTTCACTCTACTACTCAGTTGACAGTATTAGGTTGACATTAAGGGTCCATGAGTGCGCAGCCTTTGAGCAATGTGCACACAGACTACCCTCATCTGAGATGACATGATCTTCTGCAGAGAATTTCTAAAATTGTTATCACTCATCAGAATGAACTAAACTAGTAAACAGCAAAATTCTCTGTAATAAGATATAAATTTGCCAACTGAAAACCGTAATTTCAGTTTTGAACCTTAATATTATGCATCAAGTTAATTATTTATGTATTTATACAATAATCAAAGCTTTCTTAAATGTCTCTGGGAGATGATGTGTAAAATCATAAGTCTGAAGACCAAAAAATTCTGAAGTAAGTTTATCTATGAAACAGAAACGAAGGAAAGCAAACCAGATCCTTGGAAATGTAATGCTGGAGGGCAATATTCAGGGCAGAGAAACTGAGCAGCATTAAAAAGTCTTGCTTCAAAATATAAGGTGAAGAAAACTTAAGAATATATGAAAAAGAAGGAAATTATTTATGGGAATTAGACATTAGCATTTGGAGTGTCTAAGGTGAATAAAAATATAGAAGTAATCTAATGTAAAAGATGACTGCTTTAGGATATCTATTTTGCATGAACTAACTGGTTAGCTAAAAACTGACATGTTAAATTACAGTTTGAATTTAAATTTGAAGGTATTTCTTTCAGGAATGTGTAAAGGAATCTGACAAAAATGATTATAAGAAACCAAAAACTGTTGTGTGCGTTATCCATACCTGCTTTTTTCTCATTTCTTGAGTGACAAAGAAAAAGTAAATTCATCTTACTTAATATCATCCCTTAAGAAATGACAAAAGAATCCTCAAGCTAGTTTCACGATTTTTTTTTTTTAGGGTAAAAGATTGACTTCCAATGGAGTATAAATGTCTTCCAAGAATAAACATGTCAAAACAGTGTTAATCAAAGTTAGAATTCACATAGAAATATAGGATTTCACAGTAGGAAATAATGACTTTGTGCTAAGCACTATTAAGGATATATTTTGGAATGACTGCTTGCTTCTTCAGGCAAATATATTGCTCTAGTCAAACACAGCTGAAGGGGCATTAGGTGGGTAATATAAATCACTTGAAAAACAGGAAATGGGTACACTCAACTCTGAAGTATGTCGTTTCATATACACATATACTTAATGTCCTCCAATTTTAGTTGTCTAGAAGTTAACTGTCTGGTTGAAGGTAAACACCACAACCCCCTCAGTCATTATCAAAGATACTTATTTCCAGAAGATAATTTTGCTCTCTGACATTAGAGACCTCTTTCATGGCCATGGATTTTCTTGCCTTTCTTCATTTGCTGCTGAGGGAGACTAGATAAGTGATTTAGACTGAAAATCATAAGTTAAATGTGGTGAGATGAAACCAACAGTAATTAAGAAAGTAGAAATTACAGAATTATACTACAAGTCACCCAAACAGTGGAGGTAACTTGACTTCATTTTTCATAGTTAGGTTCTTAGATGTCTAAATATAATTTTGAAGATGGGATATGGGCTCCTAAAGCATTTTGGACAATGTAGGTATCACACGAGTCAAATCATGTGAATAAGAGACCATCACATACACTGTCTTTGTATCTTCTGTTTCAGAAATATAGTAAAATCACAATAGCTAAAATAGTCTCATATTCCCTTAACTTGATGTGTCAATTCTTTATGAAGGTACTGTCCTGGTTTCAGTTAGGACAGAGTTAATTTTCCTCCTAGTAGCTGGTAGGGTGCTATGTTTTGGATTAGGATGAGAAGAGCGCTGATAACATGCTGATGTTTTAATTGTTGCAGAGCAGTGTTTACACCAAGCCAAGGACTTTTCAGCTTCTCGCTCTGTCCTGCCAGCGAGTAGGCTAGGGGTGCAGCAGGAGCTGGGAGGGGACAGACCCAGGACAGCTGACCCAAACTGGCCAAAGGGGTATTCCATACCATCTGACGTCATGCTAAACAATATATAGGGGTGGCTGGCCGGGGTGTGGGGCCGGCTGCTTGGGGATAGGCTGGGCATCGGTCAGCGGGCGGTGAGCAATTGCATTGTGCATCACTTGTTTCGTACACATTATTATTAGTAATACTATTATCATCATCATTATTATTATTGTTATTATTATTTTCCTGTCTTAATAAACTGTCTTTATCTCAACTCACAGGCTTCACTTTACCGTTTCTCTCCCCCATCCCAGAGAGGGAGGGGGGACGGTGAGCGAATGGCTGTGTGGTGTTTAGCTGCTGGCCGGGTTAAACCACAATGGGTACTTACCTGTTTCTAGCAATATTCTTTTTATCCTGTTTTGTTTATTTATTTGTTTGTTTATTTATTAGTAGGATAGATGTCATCACTGAGGAACATGGGGAACCTATGCCCAGTAAGGTCAATGTCAAGACTCCTTTCACAGATTCCAGGGGAAGATGCATCAGACTCCAGATGTACAGCTGTAACAGTTTGCAGTCTGGAGTCTTAAAGCAAACTTCAATTCTCCACGTCTCCTCAACACAATCATAATGAAAAGGAAGCGCTCATTTTAGGATGAATTGTTAGTTATCCTTTCCTGGCTCATCTACTTATCTAGGACTTTCAGTTTTAGATATCATGGCATTTCTTTCTCCCCTTGTGCCACAGTGACACAGACGCCAAGTTGATAAAATGCACTGATCCCCCATTTCCTGTGCTCAGCTCTGTGAAAAGAATTATGAAAACCCTTCTCCCCCTCTGTCTTTGAAGTCAGGAAAGCCAAGTGCTGGCAAGTAAATACAGAAAATAAATGTTACCAATGAATATATCAATAAAAGTTCCACTGGCAAGGGCTGGGGGCAGGGAACTAACATGCCATTTGCTGATTAATTTTACATTTAGATGGCTTGTACGCCTTGTAACTTGAAAACTGAATCCTGGCAGAAGGTAAAAATAATCTTCAATTCAGGAAGACAATCTGGTATAACAAAGAAGCCTTTTTGTATCAAGTATTTAAATGATTTTGATAAAGAAGCTACCAATAGAAGGCTCAGTCAACAATTTTAGCACAAAATAAGATTTGTAATAGACTTCACTGGTATCAGAATTTCACCCATTGTCTTCAAATCACCAAGATTTTCCACAGTCAGAAACTCATGCACTTTGTTAAATTTAAACCTTTTTGAAAAAAAATAAAAAATTGTGAAAAAGATAGTCTGACATAATGAGCTCGATGGCTGAAAATCAATTACTGTCCACTTAAGTTGTGTTACAAAGATCTAAACTTAAAAGAGTTAGACACTCATCTAGAGTTTACTCCACAGTTTTTGATGGTCACAGTATTACTTTTTGCACAAAAAGGAAAAAAAAAGTGATTCTTTGTTTGCAAAGACAGCTAACAGGTCTTTTCATACTTCAAATCTTTTAAAATTCTACTTTTTTGGGATTTATTTTTTTTTGTAGAGCTTGATGTACATAAAAAAATGATCTGAGAATTTATTTTTCTGTGAATTTTAACCTTATGGCAGAGTTGGTTCTGAAAAATGACTATGAGTCATGTCTGCAATCAGGATAATGAACTGAATACAGTAGGACCTTCTGCAGTAGAATTTATCAACTGAATATCTGACAATGTGGTCTAGGGAAATCTGCTAATCATATAACAAAATTTCTTAAAGAGATTTTATATTTAAAATACTTTTTAAAAAAATTTAAATGAAAGTAGGTGCAAATGAAATGAAATTAAAGTGGGTACAAAGGATTGAAAAAATTCTAATTCAATACTTTTACCCATAACACAAGAGGCAGTTATGTTTGCATTGTTGCATCTCTCCTTCCTCTTCATTTAGATCAGGGCAGCATCCACCCTTATCTCAAGACTTATTTGAAAAGATCCAAGACAGGGAGACTATAAAATGTGAAGATACATCTCTTTTGGGGTCTGCTTTATAGTTTTCCTCCGTATTTGAATGATGCCCAAGAGCTGCTCCAGCCCTCTTGATGGAAAAGTCTCTATTTCATTGTCTTATGGTCAGATGGGATGGAGTCCTTATAAAAAAGAACTTTAGAACCACCTTTTTTTTTGTTATTTTAATTTTTTACTTTGCTGGGAGAAAAAACACATGGATTTTAGTTGTCTTCTAGCTTTCCTGATGGAACCTGAAAGAAGAGCCTTAAGGCTTCTGCATTCTGCTGATCCAAAAACACCAAGTCTCTCTACTGTTGAAAATTGAAGTATTGTATTTCGCAGTCACACAACCTCATCACTGCCCTTGCCACCAGCAAATATAAAAGACCTTTATCCTTTCCTCAGTAAGACAGCAAAACAGAAACATACCCATAAGGAGACAGGATCATTTCCACTGACAAAGCTCTATAGATAAGGAACTTGAAATATGTCATACATACAGACAATATTTCTGCAGGGCTTTAACTAATGACTGGCTTTAAACTCTCTTGTGTAACAAAGATTTCAGTACAGAGAGGTATTTCAATACTACGTTAAACATGGTCTTGGTGGAAAGTATGGCATTATGGGATGCATGGCTGAATAAGATAAAATCTAAAGAAAATCTACCTGCTAAAATAGTACAGTCATTGGTATATAAAAATGTGCACATTAAATATCATATTTATGCTGGACAAAAAACATCATAAATCTACCAACAAAGGCCAGACTGCAGATTTGCAAACACGAACTCGAAAGCAACCCTGAGCCTACAGAAAACTGCATAACCATTCCAATCTGTCAAAGAAGTTTTATAAATAATGAAGCACATATATACCTGGGAATCTTCTGGGACTTCATGAAACAGTAAATCAGTTTGCTGCCAAATTTGCTTTCCAGCAGTGCCAGAGTTGCATTAAAACTATGTGGTTTGCTGCTCATGGTAATTATTTGTCTTTGAGGCTGTGGATTATATTGAAAAGCAGATGAATGAATGCCAAGAAATCTTACTATGGAGGATTTTTAATTGTCAGTATAGGTATACTCATAAAAAAGGTAAAGCTAAGAACTCATGTATCAAAAAGCATGATTAACATTCTTCTGCTTTCTTGTAAGCAATGAGAGAGAAAAAAAACTCACTGATGTGTGGGGAATGGACATCTGTGTAAACAAATATGTTGTGGGTGAAGTCTGTAAGATGTGTAGCATCAAGAAGTAACCATTTATATCCTTTGTCTTCTATCATAGACCCTGCTTTGAAATATTTATACCCTATAATGCAATGACCTTTTTTTTTTTAATGTTGTTATATAATCCCAAAGAGTAGCCTGCAAATTTGAAAAAAAAAATCAAACTTTTAATAAAACAGAACCATTATTGCAGAATTTGTCAACTTTTCCACAGATGTTGAATAGCCCTTGCTAATAAGCCTTTTAAATAGTATATTTCCCATGTGTTAACTTTCCCCCATTTTCTATGCATGTAATGAGTGAGAGTGTGTGCACATGCACACAAGTGTGGCACACAGAATGCAGTTACATTTTCCATTTGGATTCTTCTTGCCCTCTTGGTCGTGATGCTGGGAAATATTATATTACACAGAAAAT
Source organism: Anser anser (assembly GCF_964211835.1). Lineage (NCBI taxonomy): Eukaryota > Metazoa > Chordata > Aves > Anseriformes > Anatidae > Anser > Anser anser. The sequence goes on along the minus strand of NC_139721.1, from coordinate 130,360,004 downwards.
TTTGCTCCTAATAAAAGTAACTCCTTCTATGACTGCCTTCTGTGCACACTTTGGACCACCGTGTGTTTTAATGAATTTCCACTCTTTCTTGTAATGGAACACCGCAAGGCAGTGTGTAATGGTGCCATGGCTGAGCAAGCCCCTTTTCCTCCCTAGGACTACAGAGGGCTGCATTGTGTGATGTCATGCTTCTGAAAATGTCCTAGTCAGAAGAATTTCACGTTACAGAAATACTTTAGAAATTTTTGTTGTGTCATCTGCTTTGGCCAGGCATCTTCAATGAACCTCAGCTATGCCATTTTTGATTGAGGCTACACCTCACGATTTCCTTTTCTCATTTTTATTCCTTTCCATGTGTCCTTTAAAACACACAAACTTTTTTTTTTTTTCTGAATTAATAGGTGGATTTCATAGTATATATTTTATGAATTTCTTCATTGCAACTTTCAGTGGAAAGCATTCTGTTGTGCATCTTTCCTTCGATGATCTAACACATTTCCAAACTCGCACATTCAAATCTTCTCACTTCAAGTGGTACAGTGAAGAAAAATTCATACAAAAGGGAAGACACAATGAGCAGGAGCAGAGCAGCTGGGTGGGTTCCTGTTCTGAACACACTCTCATGTGTGTCCCTTTGGATCCAGGATGTATTCTCATTTGTTCACTTCACACCAGCAATGGATGCTTGCATCAAGTTTCTCCCTCACCAGACAGTCCCACACAAGCCCTGACAGTTTAGCAAAGGAGCATTCAACAAACTCTTCACCTGCTTGGTCCTTTTTGAGGATGTTGGATCCTACAAAAGAAAGATGACAGCCCCTGAAGAAAAGTGTCTGAAAGCCTGCCAGATGTTTTGAGATTACCATATTACTACTACATGGAAAGAAGAAGGGAAAATGTACTAACAAACAAAAAATTTATAATCTGCAAAATGTAAGATTTCCACTTCATACATCACACCTATTTCTTATATTTTGAAAACAAATACTTTGGGCCACACCTGTTCATGAGCTTCAAGGAAATACTCAGTTTTATCCAGTTAAAAAATTGTTAGGCTGACAAGAAGCCATAATCCAGGGTCCAGACTTTAAGTGAGACTCCTGCAATCTTGTTTTTCTCTCTCCTTCATAGGAGGACAAGCTCGTTATTTTTACATTCTATCTTGTAAGTTCCCTTCTAAGTTTGATGTGAAGTCCTACTCTGCAGGTGAGCTCTGCAAAATAGTAATCCAATAACTCAGAAATCAGTCCTAAAATGTTCTTCTCCACCTCCCTGCCCTCTCAGACCATTTCTGATGTCACCTAACATTTTCTTTTCTTTTGAAGATACTTTTGAAATTTTGATGTTCTTTGGATATTTTATGTAGGTTTATCATTAAAACATTTATATAAAGAGCAGTGCAAAGCACACATCTATTACTTTGTAGCCAGGTTATGTACAAATAATTATCCTATTAAAATGTTCTTCCTGCAGGTTGACAAAGAATATTTTAAATCTTGTGATATAGTTCCAGTATCATTTTCTTTTGCAGGTAAGCCAGTTTAAGAGCTTTCCTCTCTGATCTTTTCTCATACCCTCCTTCCACCCTGTTTGCTTTACTGCCCATTTGACTCTGTGCTTTATGTGTGTACTTTATGTGCTTTTTCTGTAAAGAAGAGGTAGGCCTGTACTTAGTATATAACCCCATTATAGCATTTCAATGAGCATGGAAAGCTGTGCTAGATCATACAGAACATGTAGAAGCAAGGGTGACAGCAACACAGCTGGTAAAGGGCCATCTTTATAATAGCAACAAAAACAAAGAATTGTGCATTTAGGTGAAATGATAATGGGATTGTATGTTCCAAAAACTCAACAGACAGTAATTGAATCTTCACAAAGCTTTCCTGAGATAAGTACAAAGCAATAACTACATAGTTTCCAGTATTAGGTAACTGAAGGAATAAGTTCGGGTGGCATGACAAAAGCCATATAATGACTATAATTTTTGTATGACTGTATTCTTGTATGTCAAAATCTATCAATCAATAAGCTGGCAAATCACTTCAGCAAAGCTTTGGAAAGGATATTTTTAGCTCAGGAAATATTGCATGAAAACAAGATTATTTTTAACTTTAAAGGTATCCTTAATGTCTTAAAATGTCTTCCATTTTAAATTAGAAGATCTTAAAATTAAATGAACTTAAAATACCTTATTTGTTTTCTAATAAAAGAGCCTGTGTACTCCCAGACAGATATCACAAGCTGAGTGACACATTTCAATACACCAGAAATAAGCTTACACATCAGTTCATATAGATGCATTCTACTGAGTTATTATTATGTTTTTAAGTAATGGATTTTGCAAAGGTGTACGCAATATGTTAGTAAGTAAATTTCTACTTGTGTGGAGGTGAAGGTCCATTCCAGCACCTTGTCATATCCCAGATCACTGCTTCTGATAGAGCGAATTGCTGAAAGACATAGAGTAAAGAAATTTCTGGTGACCAGTATTCAGCATTGCCTGATTTGAACAAAATCATGTTCAAAACTATACACTATTTAAAACTGTGGGTGTTTTTTTTTTTTGACAATGCCAACATTCCTAGCAGCACTGCTAATATCAGTGTAATAGCTCCTCAGAAAAGAGGCCAAAAAATAAGTATATTTTACTAGCAGAAACCTCAGGCATTTAAATGGATAGCCCTGTCTTTCATAAAGGCTGTCTGCAAGGCCATCTTTAATTAAAGGAGAGTAGCTTGTTAACAATAAATGCTGGAATTTTTCTTGGAAAAGGACAAAGGTTAAGTGATGGCTTGGCAAGTTGATATAACCACATCACTAGCTGTGAGTTACAATCAGATCTAAACAAGCTGGGATCTTTAGTTCCTGCTGAAAAAAAATTGCTCCCCTGTTATGAAAAATGCCATTACAATTGGCAAGAGGCTCCTGGATCCATCAGGGAGGTGTTTAAATTTGGAATTTCACACTTCTTGGATTGTCATACAAAACTTTGATGACTGCTAGAGCAATGTAATTAAAAAAAAAAAGTACACCAGGAATTTTGTGCCAGGAAATAAGAAATAAGTTTGGAGGCCCACTGTACAATAAGGAAAAGAAATTCACGAATGAAAGTTGTAAGATTACAACAAGAACTACTAAAAATAAAACAGATACATTTCTGATTATTATGAAAAAAAGCCAACACTAACTGCTAATACACTGACTTTTAAATTACTTATCTGGTATTCATGTGGATTATCTTCAAGCATTGCTTTTCTAGACTGTCTTAAATTATTTGATGATATGGGACTGTAGCTTCTGATTTTAAAATATAACTTTAATAAAATATAAGGAATTTTTAAGTATAAAATTATTCAGATATAAGAAAGGGGTCAAGAGTATGGAGACATAGATATTTATATAAAATATGTGTACCTCCCAGGCACAGCTCTCTTGTACATAAATGTGCATGTATGCAATGAAAAGTTTAGATTACCAATGAGAAAATAGTACAACAAATCCATATGCTAATATATAAAAGATAAATACTATTAATCTAAGTGATTAAAAAAAGCTATTATGCTGATATTAGCAGTGCTGCTAGGAATGTTAGCATTGTCAGAACACCACTGCACGAGTCTGTAATATCTTCACGGGTTGGCATGTCAGGGTGTAGCATGGCAGTTTGCACATAGAGGGCGCATAGGGTGGGTAGAAGGCAAGCCACTTTTATTCTGGGAGCAACAAGAGACAGCCTTTTACTGAAACAAAAACGGTGTCCACCGCCACAGCTTCCAGGCTGAGGCTGAAACCCAAACAGGCCACAACCTCCCCAAACAGATGCCTACCCCCAAACAGACCTCCTGATGACTGAAAGAGCTGCCTGGGTCCTCAGTTGCAGGGAACTCCAGAATCTGGAAGTTCCCCTAGGGCCTGAGGTAGGTGTTGTGGATACAAGTGCAAACAGCTGGATGAACTTTTCAAGTAAGTTGCCATGTTGCAACAGGAGCTCGCCAGGCAGTGTAGTATCTAGGAATCTGAATGAGAGATTGATGCATGGTTTTGTGTGCTGACACAAGGCTAGCTTTGAACCCTGAGCTGATGGACTTGTCTGACTCACAGACAGGGGAGACTGGACCTGCATATCTTCTCAGAGCAGAAAGAGGAATCTCCCCTTAGCCCCATAAGAGCCCTTACACAACAGATTTGATGCTCTGGAGCTGGAAAAAGGAGAGTGGACTGGGCAACCTGATCTATTGTGTGGTATCCCTGCCCATGGCAGGGAGGTTGGAACTAGGTGGTCTTTAAGGACCTTTCCAACCCAACTCATTCTATGGTTCTATGAAAATCAAGACTGGCTCACTCTTAGCAAGTACCAACAAAATCTTTAAGCCATAATTCAATGTCAAATAGTCTCTTACACCAGAGAAAAAAGTACATTACAAATATATAAGTATCTCTGAAAATGTACTTGGGGCTATTTTTCTACTGAAATTTTATTTCTTAATTCCTGTAAGTCATTATGAAAAACATTCACATGATGTTATACAAATTTATAAAGGTCTTCATAATGTTTCAATCATTATTTATTTATTTATTTTTCATTCCAGAACAGAAAAAAGTACTGTATTTCCCAGGGAATAAGAATTTTCCCCTCAAAACAATGTAATGATTTAATTTCTGTTCCTACAATGAAATAAGTATTGCACTTCAAAAGTATATATTTCTATATATAATGAACTTAATTAATTATGCATGGTCTATCTCTAGTGCAGGTAGTGAATTGAGTACCCTGGGTAATTCTGAGTGACAGCATTAGTGTCTTAATGTCTTTCAGAGATTTGTCTGTATTCTCAAAATGACTGAGATCAAAATTCTTCTGTCCACTGGAACTCAGCCACTAGCATTGCTGCTAGTGTACAGTAAAGTCAGGTTTATATCATTTTTAGTAACTCTAATAAATGACACTGGAACACCCTTATTTCTGAGATAGCGTAGCAGCTGAGTATGTTTACAAAACATGTCACTTGTGAAATTTCTGAGACCAGCTGACATAAAGAAATTCTGGAGCAGGTTGCAATAATGGAAATATTGTCAAAACAAGTCTGTAACCATAATTATGTGTTTGCTCCATAATGATGGACTGCTCATCTTAAGGAATGCCATTGCAAGCGGGAACATTATACAGATGGCCAGGTTCAACAGCCATGATCGTGTAAGTACGAGTCCTTTTTTGTTTTATTTATGAGCTGAAAATTCACCCTAAGGTTTTCCATTGTCAAGTCATTACCACAAATGTTACGACATGTTTGCCAACACAGTTTTGAAGATATACCTCTGTTGCACTATCATTGCCAGAAGGATGCCACAAAATCTTCAGCTCTTCTTAAATAAAGATTCCAATGCTTTTGGCTTACAGTCGTAAACAACGATGACTCTAGCTGAACTCAGGCCCTGATTGCAGCCTGCTATTACAAAACTGTGTGTTAGCAGTCATATTCTTGGATATTCCTGCAAAAATCTGTCAATCAAAAGCCTATTATGGAAGAGCTGATGATGAAAGCAGAACAAATACTCACTTTGATAAAGCCAACTTCTGGCTAGCATTGGAATGAAAGGCTACACTTGGTTTCTTTCGGTTTTTGAAGAGTTTCTGAATTTGGGCTTCCTTTTCTTGCACTTGTTTTAAATAAGTGCTCTCAGTGTTCCTTCCACTACAGATGACAGAGATGTGTTTGTCAGGAAAAGTACTAGGTGTTCCAGTAGTCACTCAAGCTTTGTTGAAATAAAGTTGGTAGCATCACTGCCTGGAAAAATCGGATTAACAGCCTGTCTTGTCTTGAAGAAAGTACCAAAAGGCTCAAAGAGAGTAATGAATATAGGTTCATTCTCTTTTTGCAGCTATCTCTTTGACAAATTTGCTTGACCTAGCTAAATATTATCTCAGTGTGCCAAGTATTGTTACAAAGATGAATGTCACATCCCTAAATGTGATCTACAGGACATTCAGTTTGGGAATAGATTGGCTTCTGAAGCTCCAACTAGCCCTTGAAATCATTAGGTAACAAAACTGTGTTCTCAGGAATGTAGGTATGAAGGAAGGTAGGCTGCAAGGATATAACCATGTTCACCCAGTTATCCTTATTCTGTGACAGCCTGGGATTCCACCAGCTGCACTGCTGAGATGCAGCCTAGGCATACACACGTTACCTGATCTCATTAAAACTTGCATCAATAAACACCCACTTTGTTGACCAGACCCAAACCCCAAACTGAACCCAAGCAGCTAAAATATTTCTGCCCCAAACCTTTTTTGACTCCTAATTTATATTAAGCTTCCACTTCTAGTTTTTGAACTATTCTTTTAAAATGGCATTTATCTGTTTCTCCATGCCTATTCAGTACAATTATTATTGTAATCCATATTAAAATATTCTTGTTGCTTCTCCAACACGCACTGAAGTTCTAATTTTAACAGTTCTGGAACATATTTGCACAATATGGTTGTTTTTACTTTATTCCTACATACACAAATCCCATTGAACTCTAAGTGAAAATCAAAGACAATTCTTAAATTTTCCTTTATACAAACTTTGAAGTTCCTAGGCCAATTCATATCCTTTAGAATTCAATGAAAATAACAGTTTCTTGTAGTTAACTGGTATGTTGTACATAGATTGAACATGTCTTACATGCTGTGCTTCATGAACCCACCTTCCAAAAGATACAAAACAATTAATGAGTGGAAAAGCATGTTAAAATTCCATGGAAGAAAATGTACTGTAAAGATACTTGTATGGTTGGTTTTGTATTATAAATAATAGCTATCTATAAAGATATATATGGAATTCTTAATCCCCATTCTGGTCTGAACACACAAGTTCATTCTTTGGACTGCATTGTATTATTTAATTGATGGAGAAGTATTGAGTTTCTACTTCATCCAAAAATATTAATCAAGACATCGACAAACCTCGTCCTGTGTACTTTCCCTAACTTTTATCCAAAATTTTGTCCATTTAATAATTAGTCTGATCAGCATTATAGTGTTTACCTCCTCTCTTACCCAGGTTTGCTGGAAGCATGCATACCAGGGAGGAATTGCACTAAGTGCAACTAAGAAATGGAAGACAGCAGAGCTAGTTCTCAAGCTACATGTACTTTGGGGAGAGACCTTTTATTACCTCTTGTGGGTGTTTCTGAAATATATAGTAAACACCACTGCTATGTCACACTGTATATGAATGCTGAAATTACTTATGACGTATGGCATGCTGCCTTTTCATATGATGTATAACAAGTTTTAGAGAAATAAAAGTATGTATAAATCTTTACTGAAATGTCTAATATCAAACTCTCCTCCATTGAATTCAATGGGAATTTGCCTTTATGGACAGATGTGAGAGCTTTGGGGAAATACTTCATTCCTCAAAGTCTAAGAATTATTTAGCTCAATTTTGACTAGAAATATATTTTAAATCAATTTGCTCCCTTGAACTACTCAAACTTTAAGGACATTTTCTTTTTGAAACTGGAATGAGTTCTGACAAATTATCATTTCCTTTTCTGTGAGCAAAGAATCAAACCACAGTAGAGCTGATCTGGGAACACAGAGTCCAGCACAGACAAAATGCTGTTGCTGCTGATGCTTGCTTTGAAGTTTTTATTACTAATATTGGCAGGAGTGTTTGTAGGTCCTTTATATCAGAAACTCTGAAACCAGAATTTAACAACTTCATTAGAGCTCTCTCCTCAAATTTAAGGCATAGGAGCTATAAACCTGCACTAACTGAAGCCAATATGAAGGCACTTTCAATCACACATAACCAAGTAGTTTGAGAGACAAAATTTCAGCTGTGGTGAGGATGCCTGTTTCTAAGGATAATTCCTCCTGTACTCCAAAGCAATCTTTGTGAAGTGTTGTTTACCTGGTTCTTTGGTTACAAAATCCTTTGGATATACATGGTATAAATAAATGTGAGAGAGAATGAATACCTCACAATAGTTTGGTTTTAGGGCAGAACTGTTTGAGGAACCGGGATCACATATGTGGTTGGCATTCCTTTTCACTTTATAAGGCAATGTTTTGTTTAATGATACTGCCTAGTTAGTTCATCAAGAGTTATGTGGTTGGTTGGAAGGGTGACATTTGTGATATTTGGCATTGTGGAAAGCAACCAAAAATATTCCCAAACTTAATCTGTTAGTTAAATCCTGTCAGTAGTTGTCCCTAAACATCCTTTGCTGGTACTATAGCTGGAGAACTGGCACCAAGTCAAGAGCACAGACTGTAAGATTGTACTATATAGCTAAAAATGAGCCTCCAAACTGAGCAGTGAAGCTCTGGTCCTTGTGAATACTTGGTTCTCATAACATTTGGCCATAAAATCTTATTTCCCAGCAAGAAAAAACAAAACAAAACACCCTACAGTTTGGAACCTTCCTAGCTTTTATGAAACTGGAATAGGCTTATTTGCTTCTCATTATATACCTGATATGTTTTTACTAATAACATGTATTTTGCACCAACAGTTAAGCAAAATAATTTAGTGGCTTAGTGGGAATAAAAAGGCAATAAAGAAAAAGAAAATGGAGAAACTGCTTGCTGGTGGAACACCCCACTATTATTAATTGTGAACCATGTGATCTGGCAACCTTTTGATTTACCAGCACAGTCCACTCCCTTGTAAATTCTAGCTGGCTTTCCCATACATTATTATGTGGATTCCTTGCAACCACTTCCCTTTCTGATTTTCCAGAGACAGAGTATAAAGTTTCCCCAAATGCCAATAAAACATGAAATCCTATCCCACTCTTTAGGTTTGCTTTGTGTAGTCATCTTCTAAAATAAGAACAAGCAGAAGTTTTAAACATTGATCTCTTCTATTTTTACCTTCATTCAATAGTTACTATTCTTTATAAACATCACAGTTTTTATTTCAACATTTGTATGTTTTTTAAACTGTTGGCTCTAATACTAAGAAAAATTGTATTTCCTTTCTTCTTCTTAAAAAAAGGCTTACATTAATATGTTCCACTTCCTCATCTTGATTTTGCTTATAGTTATACTTTGCCATATAACACAGATGTCTATAGGTGAATGAAGTTTGAGTAAAACACGTTAAATAAACCACATTTAGTATGTCATTTTATAGGTAAAAATAACCCTAAAGCAATGTGCAAATTGACTTAGAAGTTTGATGCTTTTCTTCTTGCAACGTCCTCTACTTTTCAAATGTATAGTGATAATGCAGACACTGATTTTGACTGAAGCAATGAAAACATGGGTTATTTTCTGTTCCAATTTGTTGACAAGTTCATGTGGGGGAGTAGAGAAAGGCTAAGTGTGGGTGGGTGGTTTGCAGCAGACTTCATCATCTATGATTTATTCTTTGGGAGGAAAGGCTTTTGCAGGACACTGGCATGTAGGAGCCTGAACACACACAGCATTACGTCATTCCCATTAAATTATTTCATTTTCTTGGAAGGCTACGCAGGTTAGCACTTGGACTCACAGCTCTGTAAGAATAAAAACATTCATGAATCTCTAGAAGCTGCAGCAGCACCAAAAGGTCATGTCTCATGAGGGCTGGCAGAGGGAAACCTGTGAGACTGCAATGGAGATAAGTTTAGCCCTAATTAACAGGTGTTAAGGTAAGAAATAAAAAACACCTCATTGTCCTTTATGGTCCAGTGTTTCCATATGTGCCTACAGCTAGACTCCTTCTGCCTCCCTGGGAGGTGACTGAGACAGGTTACTTGAGTTTGGGATTACAGCCAACACTGCTCTGTTCTAAACAGCGTATACCTATGTCCTCTGATGTGGTGCAACCAAGCTATCATAATCTCTCAGGACAGGTAGGTAGGTAGACAATCATAAATTTGATTTTAAAAGAGAAGGATATGGTCCAGAAATTAATGTAGGTCTTTTTACAGTGAAATAGATGTATACAAATACATATTTTTTAAACACGAAATGATTTCTTAAAGATTGTCTTACCTGAAAACAAGTCAGAGACTACAGCCACAATTGAAGGTTTACACAGAGCAGAAAAAAAAGTAGTCTGCTAACCCTCCCAAATACTTTCTTAAAGTCTAAACTTGGTCAAATATTAACTCCTGCAATTACTGCCATCCTCACTGTAAGCAATGCAAATTCCCGCTTCCTTCCATTACTCTTGCTGCCCATTAGCCTTCTCTCAGGGACATTGTGCATTTCTACTCTTTCTCCTTAAAGCAGCAGCAGCAGCCAACTGGCAGGTTTGGGGGCCAGAACTGTCAGCTGGTTGCTCTGTTTGTCTGGTTACATGACAAACATGAGTTTCAACTGCTTTTCTGTTTGCTCCTCAACACTTGACCAGAGCTGGATTCTTATCTTCCAATTTTGCCCCTTTACAATTTTAGCAGCTAGTCTAATTTAGGCCTCTAAACTTCCCTGATAGTTGGTAGAATGAAATAGGCACCTCCTAAGAGCAAGTTGTCCCATTTTAAGAAAGATGTTTGAAGTCAGGGGGAGTATATCCCCATCTGTATGTGTCTACTTACTCTCATGGATTATAGGGAGAAGCTGAGACCAGATGATTTGGCAGTTAACTTTTAGGTTCCTAAAACTAGGTGTGATCAATTCCAAGCTTGTCAAACAACCAGGGCATGATGGGAGGCAGAAAAATAAAACATTGGTACATGTCGTGGGGCAAGAGTTTTGGGCATGTACCAGCAGGACAGAATTTAAACTAACACAGTACATGGGAAGCACCAGTCAAACGGTGAGGAGTTAGGTGGTGTGTAGCCTGCATTACACAGGGGAGACCGCAAATATCTGTGATCATCCTCTGAGTCTCTGGAAACTCCAGAAAATTAGGGTTAAGATAGAGAAGTTAGCCCGATGATTTCAGAGGGTTTTGGACAGCTTGGAATTATTATCATTATCATTATTATTATTATTATTATTATTATTATTATTATTATTATTATTTTCAGTTAGTACAGCCACTTCAGACTTGGCTGGCCTGCAAAGCATCTATGTTCACTGCTTTCCAGATGGGACAGCCAGGAAGGAGGGACTTACTGCTGGCTGGGCTGACATTTACAGTGTGCTCTAGGCATGGGGAAATCTGGAAGGCAGGCTGTCTTTGCTGGTTGGCTGGCTGGTAGCTTCACACTTTGCTCTGGGCCTGGAAACAGAGAAGTCAATGACGAGCTCAGTGGGGGCCTTGGGGACATTACAAAACCTCAGTTCACTGGCAGTTAAGAAGTGCACAGTGAGTCATGGCTGCACTGTGTTAATGGGCAGGACCTGACTCCCAGGCTAGCACGTTCTGCTTTTTTATTCCTTTTAGCTTAGTTCAGTTTCTTCAGCCCCTCTCTGTCACTACGCATACAGAGCTGGATAAACGCCTGCCTGTCTGTGCAAGTGTTTTATTTGGTTCTGCAGCCTGGGTGTTGGAGTTGAAGTAGTCTCAAAATCAGAGAACAAAGTGTACAGCTGTACAGGCAGGTAAAACAAACAGAGCTCTTTATGCTTCAGTGCAATATATCTTTGCCCAGCCTTACACCAATGATAATCCTTTTTTGCACAGTGGTCCACAAAGTAATGGAATCTGACATCAGCAATTTTTGACGTAAGCGATACTACATTTGCTGCATATGTCTACAGGGAACTAAATTTTCAGTGTAGCTGTTCAGAAATTTAGTTTAGTGTGCTGCTTGCTATGCTAAAAAATGATCTCATTTAAGAATGGGTAAAAACCTTTTCATTTTATTAGAGTCACAGCTGGTTTTATTTTAATATGCAAGCATCTTCAACTTCCTAGAGGAATATTTGTATCTGGAAATGAGATAAACCTTAGTAAAGCTATAAATAAGAAGTGAATATCAAAGGCCGACCACCCTTCTGATACTGGGGAAGAGTCTTAAATGTGTGCGACCAGTTATAGGACATTTGGACAACATGACAATTAACTCACAGTAAACTCTTTGTTGGTCATAAGTAAATAATCCCTCTACAAAATAAACAACAGTTTGGCTGATTTGAGTCAAGAAAATTGCATCTCATCCTAAAAGGAATCCACGCTGCATGAGGATGAAATGAAGAAAAGAAAAGTGTGAGCACTGAGGTAACCCTTACTATAGGATTTCCTACACAAGTGGCAATAAAATGAAATCATATATCACTTCTGCACTATTTATATTTATCTTACTTTGCAAACTCTTAGTCAAATTATCTAAACAGGCCTTCTTTTTGTGTTCTCTCTTAAGCATCTGCAATGTTTTTCTGTCAGAAACAGGATACTGGGCTAGACAAACCTAGAGTATAACCTAATAGAGAAGTTGTATACCCTCGCAGTAATGGAATAAAATGCATCTGAGACTTTCAGAGAGAGTGACAAAGCACATCAGACCATCTATCTTTATGCCAATTAAGATTTATTCTGTGGAATTTGTTTCCTAGCAGTCTTATGTAGTTTTAAGTTCCCAAATAGATGGTTCATTGAGCTGATTATTCTTTGAAAACCTCTCATGTATAGGAATTTCTTCTTATAAATTAATATCTTTTCTCCTAATAGAAGCACGACACATACCATCTAAATTTTTCCCTAAACACAAATATACAGAGGAACTGGGGTATTAAAAGAGACTCATTTCATTTACTTTTTCATGGACATTTTCAGCATTTATTTAAGTTAAGCCCTTCCTGAGTGTCCCTATACAACAGCGTTGCCTGCGCTGGATGTGAAGAGAGTTAATGAGTGCTTTTGGAAAACAAAAAACAAACAACAACAACAACAAAAAAGATACCACCACCACCACCAAAAAAAAAAACAAAAACAGGGAAAATCCAATCTAACAAAGCATCTACTGTAAATTGAGGTTGCTTATCTAAATATTAGTGAACTGTTAAAAAAGAACAAAGAACTATATAAAACAAGCTTTAAATTAGGGCCACACAGCTTTGTATAGCAAGCTTACTGCTAATTGAAAGTTAGGCAGAGTTGTGGTTAGTTTAATGACAAGGCTAGAAAATGTACATTGGGCCTATGGCAAAGAGATACAAATCCAAAGACAGACAAGCTTTGCTTGATTATAGTGCTTACATCATGGTCATTAGAATTTAAACCAACTAACCCAAACACAGACATCATATCTTCATTTGATAGCTGCAGTCTAGTAAATAGTGGGAAAGGATGTTATGTATGGATTAGCCTAGCTGAAATGAAAACAGGCATTCTTTTTGAACCTGTCTGGCATTGAGAATGAAAACTTCAAAATCAGGCAGTAAAGTGGGCTTATAAAGCCAGAGGCCTTTGATTTTTAAGGATCTGCATAGTGTTTTAACCAGTCTTTGTTTTGCAGGAAAACCACCTCAGCACCCGGGTATGAGGCATCCTTGTGTGCAGTCTGTCAGTGTGCAAGATGTTGAATTTGTCTGTGGGAACACATGAAGATTAGCAATGTCCTCCTTTGTGCTTTGAGTTCATGAATCATTGTCAGCTGCTTACTAAATATAACCTCTTAACACTGCTTGGACTTGTAGTCATGATGGTTACATGGTGAGATGACTAGAGATAGCATAAACACTGCAACCTTAAAATTCATGCTATATGTATACATATATCTTCTGGTCTGAGAGAATAATTTTCTGATTTACATGTTGTTTCATATTTTCACTTCATGAAGCACTGCAGTCCAGAGAGTTTCTGTGCAGATTTCTGATATAAATGGACCTGTATTTTGTATGTCACATAAAATGAATATTAATAATAAATTACAAAAAATGCAAAGGCCTTTTTTTTTAAGGAAAAGCTTGTTTTTTTTTTTGGTGTTTTTTTTTTTTTTTTAAAAAAAAAAGAAAAAAAAAAGATGTGAAAATACAGAGGAAAATTTCCTGGTATTTGTAGGGAGAACTGGTGGTCACCAGCAAGCCAGGCAAGACTCCTCTGTGGGGACCAGTTTATAAGTTACATTTCATGAATCATTCACTGCTTCCATTTGAGAGTTTTAAGGAAGTAAACTGAATCATGTCTTTTGAGGCATCGTCTCTTCTGAGATGCATTTTGCTTACCTATCTTGGACGCCACGTAGAAAATCAGACTGCTGACAACCACACTGATCAAGGAAGATTAATAAAGAATATTTAAAAAGTCAAGAAATCATTCTTGTTAAATAACCAATGCCTATAAAGAATATTAAGAAGGGTGAAACACCGGCTCCACTGATCTTGTACTTTCCTAACCTAACTGTTAAGCTTCTACTGTGGCATGGTGTTATGTAGCACATAACAATATATGCTAAGTCCAATACCTGTTGTTGTGGTTTAACCTGGCAGGCAACTAGGCACCACACAGCCTCACATAGGCAGCTAGCACGCAACACCCTCCTCACCAACCTCACCCCCCAGTGGAACGGGAGAGAATTGGGAGTGAAAGTAAAAGCTCCTGGGTTGAGATAAAGACAGTTTAATAGGACAGAAAATGAAGAGAAGTGATAATGATAACGGTAATGATAACAACAATGATATTGATAATAGAATATACAAAACAAGTGATGCACAGTGCAATTGCTCACCACCCACTGACGCCCATCCTATCCCTGAGCAGCGGTTCCTCTTGCCCTGGCCAGCCACCTAATATTAATTGCTCAGCATGACGCTACATGATATGGAATACCCCTTTGGCCATTTTGGGTCAGCTGTCCTGGATGCGTCCCCTCCCAGCTTCTGCTGCACCCCCCAGTCGGCTCGCTGGCAGGGCAGCAAGAGAAGCTGAAAGTCCTTGGCTTAGTGTAAGCACTGTTCTGCAATAACTAAAACATCCCTGTGTTACCAACGTTTTCCTCATCCTAAATCCAAAACACAGCACTATACCAGCTACTAGATTAACTCTATCTCAGCCAAAACCAGGACACCTATACATAACCATTTGTATGAGACAGATCACCTCCTAAATGTGTCTCTCTCTCTCCACGAGTTATAGATGGAGCTTAAATCTTGCCTTAGAGATGATATCTGGTTATCAGGGGATAAAGAGACTTGAATTAGATCTGAAGTCTCTAATATGAGTCTGAAGACCTTTTGTAACTGTGTAAAAACCCTATATATATATACACTATATATATATATATTTAACAGCAAATGTTAATAGTTTATTTAAAGCTATCACAATCATATTTATAAATCTGCTTATTCAACAAGTTCAGGTCACAAAGGATGAGACATGATTGAGACAGAGAGACTGAAATGTCTGTTTATACAGGGAAAGCAGCATATGCAGGTATGAGTCACAATACTGTGGCAAAAATCAGTAATAGGAGCAGTTCCACCCCTTCCCACAAATGTTAAATCTATGCTGTCATTTGAAAAGAAAAGAAAGAAAAAACAAAGAACCCTAGACTGAAATGTGTTACTCTTACATAAATGGCGAACAACATCAATCTTCAGGAAAACTCAATTTATGAATCTATGTTACTTGCTGTCACTTTTTAAAACTATACATTAGTTATTATTATTACTCAGTGTTACTTCATGTGCAATCAAAATATCAAATCACAAACCTGCTAGCTAATAAAGGGACAATGGAACCAACAAATCCTATGAGGCAATTATGGAGAGTATTTTCTTACATGCAATTCCAGTCTTACATGTACTTCCAGAAGAATAAGGGGATGGAGCATAGTACAAATTATAAGCTGTATAATAAAAGTTGTCTCTGCAACTGATACCCACTCTGTAATTGATATCCACTTTTGCTTCACATGCAATGCAGCAGAATATGTGGAAATATCTGCATTGTTTTGCAGCACTGGCACTGCTTAGATTCATGCTATACTCATGCATCCAGCTACTACAAAATAAAATATTTTTTCAAACAAGATAATTTTCACATCATGCTATATTTGGTGGCCAATCTGTTTTCAGCTCTCTACTCTGCTTGATGAATTCCCCTCTGTTTTGCTTGATGGTGCATTAAGCAGATTTCCCGAGTTTTGGTATTCTGGATTTCTGTTCTGTCTTTTAAAATCAGCAGGTTATATTTCATAGGGCTAATGCCTAGTAATAACTTTGTAGCTTTTATCTTTCCTAATGCTAAAATAAATGTTCTTCAGTGCTGGACTCTTCTCCAGGGAATCCTAAACTAGAAAAAATTAAAGACTGGGTGTTTTAAAAGGTGCCAATGAAAGCTAACAACATTGAGGGACAATTTATATAATAACAACATGAAAAAAAAATCATGTACAGAATGCCCACTGTAGTTCATTCACTGATTTGTTAAATGTATAAATAGAAAAAGAAAAACAATAATATGCAAACAAGAAAGTGTTAATTGCTTCACAATGCTATGCTGCAATGAGTAGGACAGTAAACGTTTCAGCAGCTTACTGCATACGCTAAAACCACAGCCCAGAAATTGCTAGCTTTTTTAAAACTTTGCACCAGAGTCTTCATGTCTATCCTTATATGCTCAAGATACATTCCCGTTCATCTTGTTCTATTATATATAACACCACCCCATTAATAGGAAAGGCAGGCAATGAGAAGCATAGCATAGCTCTTTTAGAGACCTTTAGTTCTGCCAGACAGTGGAAGCTGAAAAGTTTTTTTTTTGTTTGGTTGGTTGTTGTTGTTGTACATTTATGGTTTTGTGGAAGAGCCTCCTGGCAATGGAAATGATGTTTAGATACATATTCTAATGCTTAAAAAGAAGTTGAGATTTCCAGTGTTCAGTGGTAAAGAAAACTTCAACACAATAATTTTTGCAAAGTATGACACTGCGACACCACTTAGAGTAATGATAGAAGGTACATCTGTGGGACAAAATGCAAACTACAAAATATTTTACACCAACACTGTGTAAGGTGTGTTTTTCCTTGCATTCATCACAGCTTTAAAATGCCAGTTCCAGACCTATGTGAACTCAACATTTTTCCGTCACACAGTGTTCATTTTACTGAGTGCCAGTTTGCACCTTCTCACTTCCCTGCTCAGGTTTCAGATCTGAAAGGTCTCCAGCTCTGCAGTCACAGCACGGAATGGTTCCACTTCCTGCTCCCCTATTGGAAGAATTGCTCTCTGCAGTGAGAAAAAAAGAACAAAGAATGAGTAACATTGTGTTTAGGGCACATGGTCACAAATTTAGGGTAACTGGTGGACATTTTCATGAATATCAGCATGAAACAGAGTATCTGGAGATAAGCAGGACCACGAATCCACAAATAATGGAAAACTGAATTTGAGTCATTTCTCTGTGAATTTATTTCAAATCTGCTTTTATGTTATTTGACCAGATGTAGCAAATAATCATCTTTATTTGTTAATGGAAACACATCCTACAACATAGTCTATTAATGAAACACAGATGGTAATGAAACACAGTACATTACTATTTTGTCATTTACTTATGAGTTTTGTGATGTACTATAATTCTTCATTTCATCAAAAGTTTCATGGCTACATTTCTTCTCAACATGGGGACAGCTGACGACTTTTCTTTGGTATTGACTATAGCTCCTGCAAAGGCAACCCTCCTCCCTGGTGTATAGCTTCAAGACAGTGGCAGTATATTGAGGAACCAAGGGAGGCAGAGACATGGAAAAGAGGATTGATAATGCCCAGTCCTCAGATGCAGCATCAGAGCAGTTCCCAGTGATTATTGTAGATAATTTTTTTCCTTACACTTCATTGCTGCTCCTGTATATCTATGGCAGAAATCTGGGACATCCCCTTTCCTATTCAGTGTGTTCAAGGCAAAGGAAATGTATGGGGGATAAGCACATCATAGCAATTCTCCTATAGTGGATGAAACTAATAATTTTGTCCTTACCATTATGTTTCTGGTTTTCTGCACTGGTGGTGAGAAGGCTTCCTCTTGAATTTTGCAGAGAAATGGTGTCAGAACAAATGCCAATTTTTGCATCAATGAAAGAATATTTGAGATCATATCTTATTACCTCTCTCATCTGATTCCAATTTCCATACACCCTTAAAAATGCATAATAAATGTGAATAATACTTTAAATGAGTGCTGGTATACACATTTTGGGTGATACTAGAATGGTAGTAGACATCCTTCCCAACCATGCTGCTCTAGGTGACCACTAGCTGATGTAGTCCAGGAAGAAGGGTCTGCAGTAGGCAGTACTTAAAAATGATCTTCCTTGTCTATGGCTCTGCCCTTTGTTTGCCTGGTTTGGCAGGGATTTGTATTAAACCCTTGCTTCATCTTTTATCCTTTAAATATTAGTTGGATCAGTGAGTAGGGAAAATTAAATTTGCTTCTGATATCTATACAGTTTCCCTGGCTACACTTTCCAAAAACAGAGGGTTACAGCCAGAGCTGAAGACTGGCATTTTTCTTTTAAACGCAAACTATCAGAGAGTCACAGGAGTGACCCCGGAGTCTATTTTTAAGAGTAACATAGCTATACTGTGTCATGGATAGCTCAGAATAAATGACTTGAAGCAACCCTGCCAGGAAAAAAGGAAAATCAAGTTGAAACCAAAACGATAACTTCATTGTCAATGTGCCTTAAACGTTTGGGGCAATAAATTCTGTGAGTGACAGTTCAGGAAATTTATACTGGTAAAGACTGAAGTCTTTAATTTTTACATTCTTTTATGTGTCCTTGACTGTAGAAATAAGAAACATCACACAAGCAAAGGAAAATATTTCAAAAAAGAAGATAACTTAGGCGGGTGAGTTATTTTAAATTTAACTGTTATGTGGCTTTTATAACACCTACTGCTCCGAAAAATGCTTTCAGCAAATCTATGTTTCATTATATCTATATCAGTTAACACTTGGCAAATAAACTACAGAAGTTACTTTTAAATAATAGGTACAGTTTTATAAAGGGTGCTGAGTAAATATTGTTGTATTAAACCATAATTTTGTGCTTCCAGGCTTGCTGACTTGTTTTGAGATGCACTTTGCCATTTGGAAAAAAAATAAAAAATCCCCAAACCCAAAGCTTTTTAAAAAACGGACCTTTTCCACCTTTTGAAAAATATCTCATGGCCGTTTTGAGCAGTGGTGATCTGGAATGAAAACAGATTAGAATGTTTGATAATAGAGGAAGGAAATATTATTATCACAGCTTGAAATCTGTTAACAGGGCCTTCCAAATGGGGCAAACATTAAAGTCAAATAGAAACTCAATTACAGGAAGATTTTCAACTTGTCAAAAATAATTGCATTAATGTCAGCAATGCTGAAGGTCTAAAACAAGGAAACTATTGTACAGTGTCTCTAGAAAGAAAGATTAAAGGAATGCATAGCGTAGTTTTAGTAAAAGATCCAAAAATGTTCACATTTATTTTGGTTTTAGTTCTGAGGCCAAAGACCACAATACTACATAAAACTGAAACATCAATCTATAAATTTCTGACAGATGTTACATCACACAAAGACTGTAGAATACTCAATAAGAGGAACCATTTGTTATCTGCTTTGCTCTGAACCAAAACTTGTAGTAAATACCATGCAGAGGGCAAAGATTCAAGAAGTTTGGAGGAGACGGAGCTTTGAGATATGAAGTGGTCTGTGCTTGAACCTTTGGCTCTTATTACAGGGGGGTGCTCTGCCTTTGCAACTGAAGCTCCAGCAAGAGAAACTTTATTTAAGAAAATCTATTGAACTGTTATAGAAAACATACATGCCTTACTAAATAGTAAATTAAATTATTAAATAGTAAATTTTACTTACCTCCTACTATTTATTTATTTATTTTAATATGTTCAGTTGGAGATATATCTTCAAAGGCAAAAGCCCTGCTTTTGCTTAGGTAAGAATTAGCTCTTGCTGGCCACAGGAGAGGATCTTGCTTTGGTGGAACTGAGGAGACTGTACAATCTTTCTTTTTAAACAGCTCTCATTGCCTCACAACTTGTGTGCTTCTCCCTGGTATGAAACAAAGACTCTCTTCTTTCAGACTGTGATGCAGTGATGTGGTCCAAGGCCATATTTTGAAAGGTGTTAAGGTTCTTTTACAGTTGTAGACCACAATTCATTGCCCATACTCCTAGGCAGGAATGATTTCTATTTTATGTTATTTATATTACTAATTGTTCATACTCTTAGGCCACAAAAAGTTAATTTGCCTTAGGTAATCTTAACATGCAAGGGCAAGAGAGCTCTCCTATAATTTAGTTGTAGGTGTCTTACTATGCTCATTGACTGTAAAGAAAATAAAAAGAGACTGGGCATTAAAGTTAAGTGTCTCAGGTAATAGCTTAAAGTTAGGTATGACAAATCCAGAAATGAACAAGACTTTGAAAAATGTCTGACTTCAGTTGAGCTAATTTGAAAATCAACTCAGGTATCTAACTGAATAAATAGTGCTTAAACATGTTAAGAAAGTTTGATGTAAGAAACTATTTCTGTGTTATAGAGAGACCCACCAGTAAAAGAAAGGGGAAGAGCATTCTTCAGTTTTAGCTGTGCACAATGTCACACTAGTGAAACAAAGTGCTGTTTCCTCTTCCTCTTCTACAGTAGCTTCATGAATGTTTGGAGGTTATACTAGAATAGAAAAAAATCTCTAAAAATCTAATGCCTGATTTTATTACTTTAAAAGCTTATGTATCACTAATGTTATCGCTATCTTCAATATTCTAGTCAAAAACCAACTAAAAATGAATAGTTTCACAATACAAGAAAAACTCTTAATCTTTGTCCTCCTGATTATCCAGCGAAGACTGAGATGTTGAGTTTATAGTTCTGCTTTCTTCATAAGCAGCTTCTGTGTCCATTTTGAGAAGAAGCTGAAAGGACACATTGGGGTAAATTGTCAAAACAAAGCATCAGCATCAGATTTTTTCTTTTCTTTAGCTTTGTGTTGTAGTGTAAACAATACATAAACCCTTCAATGCATAAAAATATTTTTCACTGTCTTTTCTTTTTATTTTTTTTCTTCTTCCTCTGGGTATAATTCCAAAAGTCTGTTGTGGTTTGGACCTTTGTCTGGTCAGTACCTAACTTCTGCTGAAATTAATTGGAGTTAGATTTCTATAGACAAGTGAGACTTTTAGAAGTTCTTAGGCTAGACATTTTTGAAAATCTCACCAGATGCCTGTTTTCAACTTTAAGCCTCCTAATATATTTTCCTAAATGTGTAAGTCATTTTCACAGGGCATTTTATGTCCTGAAATTAATTGCTTTGAGAGACTGATATTTTCTTCACTTAATTATTCCACTGAAATCTCTTTCTTTCTTTTTTTTTTTTTTTTTTTTGGGGGGGGGGGGGGTGCAAAACCAGGAGCTGATTATGCCATGTGATCGGAATGGCTCCTCAAGAAAGTCTGTCTCATGGAAGTGATACAAATGTTAATTTTCCTTTAATCTTCACAAGCTATTGAAGTTGCATGGCATTAACACTCAATTGCTCATACCAATATTTTAATAGCCAAAGTGACATCCACACTGAAAAAGCCAGTGTTCTGCAAACGGCCAGGGTCAGTAACACATCTACATGGCCAAACCAAATACTTTCCTAATCAGTACATTTCCTAAAACTATTTCATAGACCAGCGATGAGAAAGAAATGTTCAACCTCTGGTATTGTTTGTTTAAGAGTTAAAACAGGTCCTCTCCTAGCATCCTTTCACCTTAGAAAATCTGTTCTCATTTCCTTACACCAGAACTGCTTCCAAATGCTGTGTTTTGTTACAAGAGCACAGGATTTTTTAATAAACAAAATAAATGTACACACCAGAAATACTCTGAGTTTGTGCTAGCTATTTATTTTATTCACATCACAAAGAGATTTGCAGATCACCTTTTCAAAGCTGCACTGCATGCATCTGGCTTGCTACACCAGGGATGTGTACATGTGCAGTGGTAACTGTGCTGAGTGGCTGCTGAGCTAGGATTCGAGAAATTGTGGCTTAGTTTGTACTGTAAATCCCTTGGGCTCTCATGTTACAAGACAGGGTGCTCTGGTAATTCTGCATCAGAAGCAACACATGGCCCTGTTAAGGCAATCAACTTTGCATTTCAACTGCATGGATTGCCTTTAAACTGCAGAGTCGGTGAGCACCATTCATCCAGACAGTGGACCAGGGCAAAGCATGTCATAGCTCCCTCCAGCTCATGTGCTTGGATCTTTGCTGCTGTTTGTTTCTTTCTTTATAAACTAGAACATGGTAGAAAGGGGAATAATTTGTGCCTCCTTTTTCTCCAAGTATGAAAACTCAGTGCAGTGAGAAGGTACAGCGAAATGCAGGAGTCAAAAAGCAATCACAGCTCTAGGAACTCATTTCCTTGGGGACCAATAAACTGATTATTCCACCCACTTCCCACTCAGGCACTATTTTAATGGCATGGATCTCCTGAGTATTGGGTTCCAAAGTTTTTGGGTAGGATTTACTTGCAATTTTGTCTAGTCAGTAGGGAGTAAGTGGTGCCCCTTGGGAGAGACCAGTTCTACAGCATTCCATGTAGGGGAGATGAACCTTCCTCCCACCCTGACTACTTATACTGTTTAAGTGCTTGCTGTTTAGGGGAACAGTGCAGAGGTTTGTAGGCACAGATTTATCCTACTCCACAGAAGACAGTT
This sequence comes from Anser anser, assembly GCF_964211835.1. Taxonomy (NCBI): domain Eukaryota; kingdom Metazoa; phylum Chordata; class Aves; order Anseriformes; family Anatidae; genus Anser; species Anser anser. Next base: position 130,337,474 of record NC_139721.1, on the reverse strand, counting down.
AACCTGAGGCAGCTTCAGCAGGGAAACTATTTGCTCTGAGAGGTGCTTCCAGAGAGTAATTAAGAAAATTAAGACCCCAATCACTCTCAGAGAGTACATATTTCTCATCAATAACTGCAGAGGTTAAATAGAGCAACCCAAGCAAGTGTCTAACATTGGGTAGGAGATCATTCCATGGTATCTCGCTTTTCCGTCTAGTCTCACAGAGCTCCCTCATACTTTGGTCTTAGTGAAAGAAAGGCCCTCACCTGCCTGTGGAGCCTGATGTTTGCATATCTGTATGTGCAAATGAGAATGTGTGAAAGTACAGGATTTTGTCTCTTGGTAGGTGCTCACATACTTCAAGATTTGTCCTCATACATGTCAGATCATGGAATCATAGAACGGCTCAGGTTGGAAGGGAACTTAAAGATCATCTAACTCTACCCCCCCTGCCATAGACAGGGATGCTACCCACTAGATCAGGTTGGCCAAGGCCCCGTCTGGCCTTGCCTTGAACACCTCCACATATGGCATCCACAACTTCTCTTGGCAACTTGTTCCAGTGCCTCACTACCCTTATGGTGAAAAATTTCCTCCTAATCTCTAGTCTAAATCTATCCTCTTTTAGTTTAAGAACATTCCCCTTTGTCCTATCATTATCTACCCGAGTAAAGAGTCCTTCTCCATCTTTTTTTTTTATAAGACCCCTTTAAATACTGAAAGGTCGCAATGAGGTCTCCCTAGAGCCTTTTCTCTTCCAGCCTGAACATCCCCATCCCTCTCAACCTTTCTTCATAGGAGAGGTGATCCAGTCCTCTGATCATCTTTGTAGCCCTCCTCTGGACTAGCTCTCACAGGTCCATATCTTTCTTGTGGAGATGCAGTACTCCAGGTGGGGCCTCACAAGGGCAGATTAGAGGGGGAAAATCACCTCCCTCACTCTGCTGGTCACACCTCTTTTGATGAAGCCCAGGGCGCAGTTGGCCTTCTGGGCTGGAAATGTGCACTGCTGACCCAAGCCTTTCATCCACCAGAACCCCCAAGTCCTTCTCCGCAGGACTGCTCTCAGTGAGTCTATACTCTTCTCTGGGATTGCCCCACCCCAGGTGCAGCACCTTTCACTTGGACTTGTTGAACCTCACGTGGTTCACATGGACCCACTTCTACAGCCTGTCCAGGTCCCTTTGAATGGCATCTCTTCCTTCTTTGGTATCAACCGCACTACTCAGCTTGCTGTCACCTGCAAACTTGCTGAGGGTGCACTCAATCCCATTGTTTATGTCATTGATGAAGATATTGAAAAACACTAGTCCCAAGACAGACTCCTGAGGGACACCACTTGTCGCCGGCCTCTACCTGGACATAGAACCATTGACCATCACTCTCTGGGTATGGACATCAAGCCAATTCCTTGTCCGTCGAATGGTCCACCCTTCAAATCCATATCTTTCCAATTTAGAGATTAGGATATCATGTGGGACCATGTCTAAGGCTTTACAGAAGTCCAAGTAGATGACATCTGTCAATCTTCCCTTTTCTATTGACGCAGTTACTCCATCATAGAAGACCACCAGATTGGTCAGGCATGATTTGCCCTTGATGAAGCCATGCTAGCTGTCACATGTCACCTCTTTGTCCTGCATGTGACTTAATGTTGCCTCCGGGAGAATTCATTCAATGATCTTCCCAGGCACAGAGGTGAGGCTCACCGGTCTGTAGTTCCCTGGGTCTTCCTTTCTACCCTTTTTAAAAATGGGAGTGATGTTTCCCTTTTTCCAGTCACCAGAAACTTTGCCTGACTGCCATGATTTTTCAAATATGATGGAGAGTGTCTTGAATGGGACTGTGCTCCTTCAAAGGAGCCTTAGAGATGAATGGAACCTCCACCAGTATTTAAAATCACAAATGATCAGGACAAGCCCTATACACTTTTTTTTTTTCTTTTTATATGAACATTTATACTTTTATGCCTTCAAACTATCAGAAATCTCAGATGTACAAGGAAAGCACAAGCAAGCATGAAGTTTGCAAAGAAGTTCAAGTTGAATTTGAAACATTAAACTATTTTTGGGTAAGACTGGCTACTTGCTGTTTCAATCTTGTTAGAGCTACTTAACTCTTCTACTCACTGAGCTTAGTGTTTCTGACTAACCATTATTATTATTATTCAGTCAGATCATATGCAAAAAAATCAGGCAGGTTTTAATCTTTAATCAGTATGTGACTGCAGCATATTAACAGGCTTGTAAGATACATTTTTTATCCTATTTTACAAAGTTTATTTGAGTGAGTTACATAGAAAACTGTTTGGAAGACAGCCTTCTATCTTCCCTTAGTGTAAGAGAGACATTCCAGCAAATTACCAGACTACAATTTAGAAAGGACTCATTCAAAATGTTGATAATGGATTAAATTATTTTGAGCAGAAAAGCATAAAGAATCTCCTCCTACTGACTAAAATTTATAGCTGTGGCTTACATAGTAGCTTAGCAGTTCACATATGGCTTATGTCAATGGCAGAAACCATGTTATTTTCTAAATCACATTGATTTGTTATGTGGTACTGAAAGATCTTAAACAGAATCATTGGCTATAAATTACAGAATCTAGTCTTCTACATTCTTATCTGTGTTTCAGATCCGTCAAAATGAGCCCAAGAGTCAAGTCTTCTATGTACACAATGCTACTAGTCAAAGAATGAGAACTAAGACCATTCAATTTCCTCCTTTTTTGGAGGCAAGCCAGGCTGACATTTTCCTTTCTGTTAGTTTTGGCAAAGAGGAAAGAGAGGGAAAACTTTACTGCTCTGTTACTGATATTTTTTTTATTTTGTTTTTATTAAAAATGTTGAAACATGGGCCCTCTGTCAAAATTATTTTATTATTGAAAGCTGGGTGGGGTGAATGAACTGGCAACAGTTCAGAAAGCCATTAATGGTACTGATAATGGAGAATCCTATTCAGCCTCCACAGCACTGCAATCCTTAATTGCAATAAATTTTACTGAAATCTAGTGACTGATGTGCACAGTTAATGAATCGGTAAAGATTCAAAGGTTAATCTGCTGGGAGGTAACAAGCTCTGCCCATCTGATATTGTAACCAAAATATGATATTTGTTAGTTACATGATGATATTTTTTGGGCATACAACAGAAAAAATGAGTTTTTATTGGCTGCAGATTTGTTAGGTCTCCAAGACCAAAACATTGAAAAAGCAACAACTCTAATGGTGATTCTTGAAACACAGACAAAACTTAAATATATCAGAGGTGAAATGTGACCCCCTGAATAAAATATATTGTCAAACATCAAAGGAATTGCCTGAGAAGCAGAGTGTTCTGTGAAGTGGAGTCACATACATGCCCAGGAGTGCCCCCACTCCAGCTGGCCCCTGCCTTGGTCCTTGGCCCCTTCCCAGCTGGTGCACCCCATCTCCCAGTAGACCAGAGAGATAAAATGACCATGCAAAATCTGGGAGGGGTGAAGGGAAGTGTGCAGTGAAGTGTTACAAGAACTTCCTTAACAATGAAGTAGTTTTCTAGAAACAAACAAGCAACATCCAAACAGATTCAAAATGTAAGTGAAAAAAGGAATGGAAATGAAGGAAAAGAAAATTCAACAGAAAAAACAAAAGGGGGAGGAGGTGAAGTTAGGAGACCTTGTGACTATTTCCCTTGCTTTGCCATCAGAGGACCTGCATTTAGATCACCTTCTGCCACACCTGTTTTGTGACTTGTCCACAAATTTCCACTCTCTGGGCCTAAAGCCTCCCTGTTCTCCCCCTTATACTACAACAGAAGTAGCTTCTGAACAGTGAAGATAAAAATTATAGAATCATAGAATGGTTTGGGTTGGAAGCGACCTTAAAGATCATCTAATTCCAGCCCCCCCGCCATGGACAGGGACACCTCCCACTTAGATTCTAAGGTCCTGTTGCCCAGGGCCCTATCTAACCTGGTCTTGAACACCTCCAGGGATGGGGCATCCACAACTTCTCTGGGCAGCCTGTTCCAGTTCGTCACCACCCTCTGGGTAAGGAATCTCCTCCTAACAGCTAATCTATATCTCCCCTCTTTTAATTTAAAATCATTCCCCCTTGTCCTGTAAATATCTGCCCATGTAAATGCTGTGGCCCGTGAAAGATGAAGACCTGGCAGGTATTTGTGATAAATAGAAATTGTGATGTGAAAAGGTATTCTCAGTGTCTTTGACAACCTATAGCTTGAGAGAGAATGCTGTGTGCTAGGCTTTCTACTTCCAGCTCACAACAGAGAGACACTGTCTAAAGAAGACTGACTGCAGTACCCATTGGCCAGCAAAGCCTAGAAAACAACTGCTGCCAGGAACCTGTGGAACAAAAGCTGTCTTTCTGAACTTGGTCCCTCATTTCTTCACAGCTCTTGGCAGAGGGTACAGCCCAGCACGCAAGGGCTGCTCACAGGAAGGCGTGGATCATCGAGCAGCCTTATCTGCTACATTACCCAGTGTTCTTTGGCAAATCTCTTCCCTTCTCCTCCTCAAGTCTCCAAACTCTAAAATAGGAATAATAACATTTGCTGAATTACCAGAGAGGCATGTTACAAGTGTGGACACTTAAGCAGTCATGTCACACCCAGAAAACTTCAGTGAGGGCATATCTTGATACATGCCACGTCAATTCAGTTTTAGGACTTTTGCCTTTTCCTCCTCCTCTCTTTATGTATATGGACCAAAGGTTCATGTATTGTATTAAATATGTATTAGTATTTTATACCCTGCTTTGGTACACTTGTCTAGCACTGGGGAGATAATAAAATAGAATAACCATAAATACAGTGTAGTCTAATTTATACGACAATGAATCAGAGTTAATGAATAACACGTTGCTGTTCTGCAGCACTCTTACAAATAAATCTTCAGGCACCTTCTAAGCAGGGTGCTATAGGCTTATAACACATAGTTGAAAAACAAGAACTGATACATGTAGCAACAAAGTGACTTTCCCAAGATCACTCAGCAGATCAGAGGCAAGGCTGGTCTCTGTCTCTCCAAGGCCTGCCCAAGTCATAAGACTCTATGCTATTCATTGCTATTGATTTGTCACCGAGTAGTGACAGAACCAAGCTGTATACATTCTGGCTCAAGCTACCACGATAAAGAAGGATCTCTGTGTGCCAGGGTGAAATCTTCCATTTTGGGACATATCAACACCTGCTTTCTCTTTCAGGATTTGCCAGGAAAACAGAACCACCATTTCAGTCCAAGTGAGATGCATGCTGCTAGAAAGCCAACGTGAACACGTCCCAGGCTCCAGTCTGGAAGTTAACGTGAGCCAGGGATCATTCCCAATAGGCAGTGCTAACAACCTCCAGGCACTTTGTGCTGACGACCAAGTAGTTACCAAAGGAAAAGTGAGGGCCAATTGCTGTATTTGGAATTAACCCTCTAGTGTATTTTGAGTTCTGAATTTCCTGGTTCTGGAAATGTCCTTCCATCTGTGACCACGTTGGTGATAGTGCTGGCAACTGAAGTACTGAAATATAATTGAAAGAGGAAGGTGGAAAACTGCAACTGTATGGGTACTTCATCAAAAACCTGACTGTAGCCTCCTCTGTGGTCTTTCTTCTCCGTGCTAGGCTTAAAAATGATTTGTTATAATGTGCTTATGCATTACAATGTGATATTCTTTAGTAATGAGATAACTACAGGTAAACTTAAGGGCAAAATATTCCTTAAAAAACAGGAAAAATCTGGTTACAATACAGTTTTATACTAATACAATCAACAGTGTAGTTCAGAGGCTGTGGAAGTAAGACAAAGGATCTACATGGTCTGGACCAGGATCTAAATACAAATTAAGATTGTGGGTCTCAGCAATACCTTTGCTAGAGCACATGGCAAAGTCTCTTGCCAAATGCATGTCAGTAGGTTAAGTAGCTAAATCTGTGCTTTTTTTTTCCTTCTTTTTTTTGTTTTTAAAATTCCCAACTAATAAAAATATTACTGCAGCACTTCCATAGCACTTTTCAGTCAGTTTGCTCCTTACCATCCTTGATGACATTATCCAAATTGTCTATTCAACACTAATTTCATGATTTTCAAGCAGAAGTCGCATAAAAAATAATCTGAGAGTAGGAAATCCAGTAGTTGACATAGGATAGTGCTGGTACATGATGCCACAGGCAGATTCAGAACAGGTGACCTCTTCCTAGAGCTTCTGATGTCACCACTACACCACTTCTCCTGCTCCTCCCCTCCCACCCTTCATCTTCTCTCTAGAGCACACATTCAATCATATCACCTAGGCTCCCTTTTCCCATGAAAAATTGGACCTGATGATTTCCTGAGGTCCCTTCCAACCTGTTCTATGATTGTATGATTCTATAATCTCAAACTACGGCGTTTTCCATATTTGAAGATATCTACATACATCGATATCTCAGAATAGGCTTTTAAAATTAGAAATGATGAACATTTGATTGCATTTTCAGGTTTTGCAAGATGATGATATAAGGAGATACTGATGATATTAATAGCATTAAAGATATGTGCTATCTTCTATGTTGAAGACAAACAGAAAATGTTAGAACAGAAATAATGGTCTGATATGAGATGATTAGGCAGAATATAGAATTAGATGGAAAAGAGATAAGACAGCAAACTATCATTTTCACTAAAAGAAAAGGTGAAAGGTGGACAGCTGAATTCTAAAGGTACTTTGTTTCTTTTTTTTTCCGCTTTGTTAATATACATTGAATCCAGAGGGACAAGAGGTAGTCAGCAGGAGATCAGCATAAGGGCTTGAAATAGCAAAAACGCACCTTTATACGTAACCTCTTTTTTAGTGCTGCAGGAGAATTTATAATCTGAGAAGTAGAATTGGAAACTTTAGCATGGTAATTCAGAATATTTTGGGAGACACTGTGTGATTTTTGTTTTATATTTTATTACTTACTCTGTGCTTATATTGAGATTAACTGAGGATAAAATTAAGGAATACCAACTAAATAATGAAATGTTATTGTCATGACTATATATTTTAGAAGAAAATAAAAGTTATCTATGTGTTTGTTTAAATATACATGTATATCAAACTGATCAGTTGTGAAAGGTAAAGGAGGATCAGTGCAGAAGGCTAGGCTGGGGTTATAATAATATTAAAATGGTAAAATAGTTAGTGTTATGGTGACCAAAGTAATCTTCAAAGCATGTTAGAGTAGCATAACAAGAAATTAGCATAGTACTGGTTACAGGCTTAGAATTTAGAACTGGAATTCAACATGAAAATCTTTGAATAAAAGGGATACTCCTGAAATACCCTCTAAAAATATTTTTGTTTTAGTTTTGTAGTGATCAAATTTAGGCTATTACCAGCTGTTGAGTGACTCCATGAAATAACCTCTTATGTACTGTCCTTGAGCTATCTTTGAGTAATTTAATGTCTATGCTCTAACCAGGGAATATCATGTTCAACAGCAAGAACATATGATGGATGATGCATGGTCAGAGTCCATATCCTGAACATGGTCACACACAGATCGACTGTGTTCATCTACATTATCAGGCTGAGAATGTAATAAACTGATCCCAGACTTTGGCTTGTGTGATCTTTGAGGGGATGTGAGGAAAAATAAGTCACTGTATCTTGAAGGAAAACATAAAGTTAGCAGGGTGATGAAAAGAACAAAGGTACACTGTGGCTCAGGAGCTGTCAAGATGGTGATGGAATGGCAGAAGGACAATAATGGGATCTCCTTGTTAAGAAAAGCACAAGAAAAGTATTCAAAGAAACTCATGATGGATTTCTTTTCTGTTCCATTCAAAAGCTGCACACACACATGCACAACTATTCAAAATATAGATATATTTATTAAAGCACATAATTTATCAGTCCCATGGTTTGTACTGTGAATAACTTGTCACAAATATATCTTACAGATGCAAGACTCAACTGTACGTGTTACCACTAGTGAGAGATTCTCTGAACACCATTTTCTAGTTCAATCTATTCGATTCTGATTGTCAGAAGTACTTGGTAGTTCTCAAAAAGCCTACCACATTTAAAGTCACTGTTTGCTTTTCAACTGTTTGGCAGCTTAGTATTTAAACAAATTCTGTCACAGAATTCTGTGGTACCAATGACACAATTAAGCTGTGACATCCCAAGTTAGTGCAATCCTTCCCTTATGACACATTATGGTGCCATATGCAGAAAATTGAATTTCAGGAACAGACTGAGAGATCAGGTAGTAAAGGCAGCTTTAAATAAAAAAAAGTAGAGATATTATTGTTTAGTGTTAAATATTACATGGAAGGCTTTCACTGAGTTACCTTCCGCTAGAAGACTTCTAATCGTCTTGTCTTTTTTTTTTTTTCTTTTTTTTCTCTTTTTTTTTTTTTTTCTCTCTACTGGCAGGGTTGTTTACTAAAGAAAATCATACTGTCTAGCCCTTTTAATGCTTATCTACCATCAAGACACAAAACAAAAATAAAATTGAGGCTGCTTCTTTGGCACATGAAACAGGTGGAACATTTCTTCTTTGTCTTTTTCTGACATGAAAGATTGCTGCATCTCTGAACTTTAAGGCATGTGTCCTTTGGAGTATTGCCCCTTCCGCTGGTTCTCCACAAATATTGGCAGCAGGTCAACTTCTTTCCTTGGCTTTGCCAATGACAATATTCTGTGTTTCAGTATTTCCTTTGTGTATCTGTGTCTGACATGATTTTCCTTGCATACAGAGAGAAGTATACAGTATTCTGATTTGAATACTGCAATTAAAGCAAATTGCCTGCACACTTTACACAGAAAAAAATTGCCATATGTAATAGTGAGAAGGTGTCCACAAATTAGTCTAAATATAAAATTTACTCTGAAATGGGCTGGTACAAATATGGACCTTCCCTTATCCCAATCACTCTACTGGAGGAAGATGGGAGGAAGAAGGCTGAGACTCTCCTTTTTTGTTTAGATGCCTATGTCAGAAACACAAGTGCATCATTAACCGCAATGCAAATCACTTCAAATGCTGATGCTGTCTTGTTTGTCCTACTTTATCTGTCCATATCCAGTCTCCTTTCTCCAGCTATTCACCAGGCACCAGTTCCCTTCCAGACAAGGCAAGGTATACACATATTGAAACTGGATGGACTTTTTTTCATTCTTATGAACAGGTTCCTTATGACTAGTAGTAGAGTCTTCCTGGAAAGAAAAAAACAAGTGCATATTTAGGCCTTTAAAAAGGCAGTTGTTCACAGTGGCATACTTTTAGTTCCACTGTTAGTAGGGCTAAGATTTGGAAAATAGTAATGTGTTTTGGGATCTTCTGATATTTTGTCACCCTAAAGCATTCTAGTTTTCACCCTGCTTGGGTCACATCTGTAATATTTAGAATAAGAAGTCCAGGATAGTTTCAAAGACTATCTCATGTTTTCAGAACCTTTTTTTTTATTTTTTTTTTTCCTAATGTTGTTGTTAAAATATACTTTAACCTTTTATATATATACTTATATACTATACATATACTATATATATATACACTATATATATAATATACTGTATATATTTATATATATACATATATATATATGTAGTTATATCACACTGATCTACATACATGGAACATATGGAAAAAGACAACGCTTGCAATATGCTCAGGAACATCATTTCATTTTCACCTACAGAAGGAGTGGTGACAGTGAGTAGCTGTGTATGTAATTGTAGATTTGTTTTTCATTACATTTAATATGTTTATATCGCTGGCTCCAAGGTTAGAGAAAATCTGCACAGCAAATCGAAGTGTTAACTACACACATCTAGATTTGACATCAAATGTAGATTGAAAGTCTTCTGATCTCAGTTTATCAGAAATTCAAATGATGATATCAAAACAGGACAAGAGGAGGGAAATAAAGGAAAAAGTTTAGTATTATCAAATTGCAGGTCTGGACTAGGATTCGCCTGTCCAGCACAATAAAGTTCTTACTGTCTACGGGACTTCAGAGAAATCAGTCTTCTTACTTGGCCTTTGAAGTCACCAAGACACCATTGCCTGTGATAAAAGAGTTTATTTATAACTTGCTCAGCTTATGTCTTTTCCCACTGAACCAGCAGGCTTTTCAAGGTTTGGGGATATAATTTCAAGGGCTGTTAAACCTCTGTCAAAGTTTTGCTGGCCCCCTACGGAGCCTGACTATCCAACGTTCTGTTTGCTATGACAGGGCTTCATGTGAAAGCATTCAGAAAACTGACAGCCTCAACTGCTGCAGTTTTTGTAACAGAAAGTGGCATTTAATCTGAAAAATAACATTAGCAAATCAGCATATAATTGGGTTTTTATTTCCTGCCCTTTCCCCCTTTTCATTTTGCTATCCTAGGAGATAAGACAAAGCACAATGCTGTAAGTTCCTGATCTCTATGGGAAGATACTATTTATATATAACCTGGCAAACTACTAGAGGCAGGAATCAGGGATTTTAGTATGATGATAGATGTTAGAACAAACCCTTAAAAGAGATTATAGCATAGAATGTAGCAATGTTTTAGGATAATATTGTAATCCTTCTGCCAGTTGATGTCAACAGCAAATATAAAGGCTGGCTTAAAATATCTAAAGTGCTAGTTCTCACAGTGCTTGTTTTGTCAAGTCATAGCGAGACCATCTATTGTCAAGCATTTCATTGAAAACTCTGCCTAACCTTTTGCTGAGAGTTAACACCAGATCACTTGCTGTGGCCCACAAACCCCTGTGGTTTGGGAACCACTGATCCAAAGGTCCTCCCAATATGAGCAAATGCCAACTAGTTCAATGAAAATTCAAATCTGCCATCTGGAGCTCCGGAGAGTATTTTGAATTTTAAAAAAATATATATTTATTTTTATTTTTTATAAAAGCGGTCCAATAAATGAAATTACCAGATATGAGACTGACTTAAAACACAGAAGAATATGAAAAATAATAATAAAAGCAGGCTATTCTTGTGACTTGACCTCCTTTTTTGAACTCTGTGGACCCCTACTTTCAAGATTTCCTTCATGGCTCTGCGAGCTAGAAGTTTTCTTTCCTTCTTTCGATTTCAGGCCAAAACTCTCACATAATCTGACTCAAGATACTGGGGTTAGTGTAAGCACCACATTTTATGAGACTAAAGAAAAAGTCACAAAAGCTGTCCACACTTCTCTGAAAATAATTGTACACATGTTTACCTTCAGATACTAAATAGCGTAGAGATAGGCACAGTGAATTAAGAATACTGCCAGCTTAGTAAAACAGCAGTTCTTAAAAATGGCCATCTGGGGGCAGACCAAAGGTCCATCCAAACTAGTATCTTGCTGCTGACAGCAGCCAATGTAGGGAAGGGTATAAAGGCAGAACGGGTATGCCCTGCATCTTCCCTGGCTTACTCTTCCAGCCTCCAGCCTTTGTGGACTTCCTAGGCTTGAGTTTGTATCTTTGTATGTTAATGCAATGTATATTCCAGAAAAGTAAGTGTAAAAAATAAGAAGGAAAGAGAAATAGAGTCCATTGCACTTATTTAACTAAGTAAGGAATGCTAATTAAATAGTGTGATTGTTTGCTTTAGCCACATTATCATAAGCTTGGCAGAATTAATGCACAGGCTGTTATTACATCCACAAAAATATTGTATCAATAAGTGTTGCATTCAAGAACAGTTTCCCAGACTGTCACAGCTTTGACATGTTCTTCCTACTGCCTTCCGTTAAGATTAATCAAGTTCTTTGTGAATGACAGAGTGCAAGAAGGTTTTTGTCTTACTCTTCTGTTGATATCTTGTACAATTTTGGTAGTTAGCATAACACTTCTTCAGGAGATAGTGTTGTAGAGCTACTTTTACGTGTCTAACTTTTCTTCCTTTACAATGGAGAAGATACCAAGCCACAGGACAAAAGTATTTGGTGTTTGTACATATTATGTGTGTAAAGTAACTTGTGTTTATTAAGCAAAAGGTTTTATAAGAAGGCAAAGAAGTATTATTATTGTTGTAATCATCTATGCTACTCCGAATGATTAAGGCAGTGTGAAGAAATTTGCACTGTGTTAAGGCAACTCAACCAAAAAATCATTAATGCTAGCTTTGATGTCAAAGATCTTGAAAAATATTATTATGGAAAATAAATACTTTGTTCTTATAGCTGTATCTGTTTCTACTGTGAATCTATTAAAATAAGGAATTTCTCTTGTGGATTAGTGGCACCCCAGAGCTGATTTAGGCAATGACAACTTTGGAAGTCAATTTATATTTGAATCAGGAAATGACTCAGTATTTTCTGAAGTCTTACTTCAAAGCTCACTCTTTTACAGTTAGGTAAAAATGATATCACATCTTCAGAATGTTAAATAAAACAATTGCACTGAGGCCAGGATTTTCTTCTGATGGTGCTTTAAGCTTATTTTTCATGCTGTATATACATTTCCCAGGATGATTTTTGTCATAGCTGGAAAATTAGTGAATAGCATGATATACGTGTTCCCCAGTTCTGTGACACCTTTTGTAATACTGCACGTCATTCTGTTTTATGTTGCAATACATATAACTTGCCTGCAGTGTGTTAGAAGTAGTGGTCTTATGGTTTATGAATCTCCTGACACTATATCCTATTATTATGTTAGCTGGAATGGGACCTTCAAGTGAAAGTGATAATAAAAAAGATGTTAGCCAATAAGATTTCTACCAATGGTCCAGTGACAGTGGAAAAGGAAATATTTTAACAAAACCATGTTAATATAGACTAGAACCAATGCAAATAAAATCCCTAAGGAAGACTATCTGAAGAAACATACCATACTTTTGGCATAGCATACTTTACTACATGCCCGACACTTTTTCCATGAAGCTCTTGTATATTTTCTGTATGAAAATCTAAAGCATAAAGCCTTACATTTAACAGTTGAAAAAATACAGGAGATTTGAAACAGCAACAGTTCTGCTATATGCCTTCAGATTTTTTTTTGGCAATTGGATCTGAAGCAAATGATCTATTGAAAAAAAAAAAAAAAGATGATGAATATGGTCATATAACATGATTGAGGTCTTTCTTTAATAAGTGGAAAGTTTGTGTGAACTATAGAAACACACATAAATAACTATTACTGTGTTATTGTTATGATTGCTATTTTCACTGTATCAGCTTCAGTCTTGGCACTGACTTATTTATGGAATCTCTGGACTATTTGACTGAATGCTGTCTCTTTGTGCCACCATCCTCTTATACAAGGGACACAGAGATGCTCTCTAAAGCGGTTGATGCAGACCACTGTCAGCAAGGCTGACAGTATGTCTCTTAGTGTATCACTCTTTGGCAGCAGATACATACTAAGATGATAAATGAACTATGCAGCTACCTCAGACACTTTACCATCATATTTATCCACTTATTTTGTCCTGTTTTGCTTAACATTGTGAAGTGCCATCGTGATTTTACATATGCATGGTTGACTATGTACAATGTAACTTTGCAGGCACTCAAAAGCAGGCACAGGTCACCCATACTCATGAGTGTGTTGTGCTGCATGCAGACACAGCCACAAGCACATAAGGGAAACCCATTGCACTAAATGGGAATTTATGTCCTATTTCTTCCCTCCAGATAAACAGAGATGAAGAATCACAAATGTATCAGTTTCAAAGAGTTTAAGAGGTGTTTCAACAGCCTACAGACAGTTTATTACTACTCTTGGCATATTTTGAAACTGTAATTATGGAAGACTTCCAGAAAATCTTAACATGACTGTATGAAGGAGTCAGAGGTAAAATGTGCATGGTAAAAGTAGAGATCCCTTTGCTTAGTTTAAGCTTCAGGCAGAATAATGCAATGACAAAACAAATGAAGCCTCATTCAGAAATGTAATTTGTTTAAAAGTAATCGAACAGAGATGGCCACAAGCTGGAAGAATGAAAGAGCTCAATATTTTAGGCAGGAAAACACTTTATAAAATGTTGTAAAATCTAAACAAGTGAAGTGTTTGTGTAATCCAAATCAAACTGTTAGTGATATTTTTCTTAAAACATTTATCAGCAACATGCTGAAGCTTGGAAAGTTGACTGGAAGCATGTCTAATTTAAAAACACACACTATGCGGACATTTTTTGAAAAGTTGCAAATGACATTAAGTTTAATATAACTGAAAAAAAAAGTTTGATAAAAGGACTAATCTATAAGTACACTGTATGCAATCGAAGTCCAAGTGTTTGAAAACAGAAATACACTGAGCCAAGGTAGATAAAAGCTAAACTGATGTCTTTATAATGCTATAATATGTTCTTACCTTGCAGGGCTACATTCATTGGTCTCCATAAATTCCAAGAGTCTTTATTACAGGGGGGAAAATGTACTTTTTCTTGTCTTAATTGTCAACAGAATGCTACAAAACATCTCTCCATTATAATTAATGTTGTGTAAAAATAATTATTTAAATCACCTGTAAATCCTTAATTCCATTCATCTTGGTTAAATATCTGAAATAAGTAGAGGGTTAAAAAGATTCAGGGAGACCCTGGTGAAAATTAATATTACAGTGCTTTTTATTTCCTGAAAGAGACAATACATGCTATATGCATTGCTTTTTATATCTCTATCATCTGATGCTGATGTTAGAAAGCTTTAGTTTTCTTATATGACGGCACCACTGAGCAATTATAAATTGTAGTCATTATCAAAAAGATGAATCCACCATGCTTCTTTATAGAATCCTCAGATGATGGAAGGATTATGTCAGCAAAGTAGAGGAGACCTGTGTCTTCTCTTCAGCCCATTTCAACCTAATATCCATCTCATCCTCCCCCTCCCTCTCTTACTCCCTCCCCCCCAAAAAAATAAAATCCACCACCACCAGAAAACAAAATCAGATTAGAATTTGAGCAAAGAAATGTTAAATCCAGGAATGCATGCACAAATCTGCAGCTGGGGCCAACCTTACTCTCAGCTGAACTCTAATGGTGAGCCACCGCAGCTACAGCTAGGGCAGTCCAGAGCAAGAGTCTGATTGGCGTGGTCCAGACTGTGTAGCCACGTGTGTGCTGAGTCCCAGGAGGACCCCACTGCCCTAACAGCAGTTTTGCAAGTCTCCAATGTTAAATGAGTGCTCCTGCTTAGATGCTCTGGGTCTGAGTCTTCACACTTAATTTTAGGCAATTGATCAGCTTGTGTTTTTTAATAATGAATGGATGCTTTAAAAAATTAAACACAGGGGAATTGCCTCTTGGCACTTGTGCTACCAGCAGTTCCAGGAAAGATTACTCTATCCACTGCTGCATCAGAAAGCATCATTCCAAATGAGGTGTCCAGATGTTAAATTTATACATTATCTTCCTGATTCCTTCCCCTATGCTTAGTTCAGCTTTTCAAATATTTTATTTCTTATCCAGATATTCACAATCTTCTGCTTCATGGGGAAGCTCATGAGCTCATCATGTCTGCAGTCTAAAAACTGGAGAGACTAGCTGCTGCTACAGTTTTCAAGACTTTAATTCATGATATAAGAATATAAGTTATTATACTTAAACCATTTTGAGAAAAGTACTTCATAAATAGTCTGGCTGACATAAAGATTGTGCCATTTAGACAGCAGAATAAATGCATAAGAAATATTATCTTATGTTGTAAGCTTTGCCTATGTATGTGGAGTACTTTTAAAAGCTGCCAATAAATTGTAACAGATAGCTTAACACTTTGAAATGCAGTGGAAAAGCCAATTAAAAATATCTTGGAGCAGCACTTGGAAATACTGTGAGCCAGTTGGTCAAAGGTTGCTTTTCAGAAATCATTCTGAGCTTACTAATTTCACCGTTAACAGTCAATCAGAAATACTGCAATGAATTGGAGTATCCCCATTTTACTTTGGACTAACCCTGGTGTCATAACCAAGGGTACTCAAACTAACACCATCCCTGTGAAGTAAGTGTCTGTCCAGGACTTCTGTCATAAGAGACAAAGTGGGAACTAATCATGAAATGTTTTCACATGTTTTTCTATTTATTTTCTTCTTCTCTCTCTCTCTCTTTATTTATTTATTTCATTATTATTATTATTTTTTTAAAATGTGTGGATTACAAGCTGGCTGGAGCCTGGGCATGGGATCTGCCTTGTGCAGAGTAGGGAGGTCCTGACTGATGGCTGGAATTATTCAGTGCTATAGTGATATAAGTGATAATTCATAACATCTGTGTTGTCCTTCAGGAAGTATTTGTTTTATTCCAAATATAAACTTGGCATACTTGAAGTTTTCAAGTGACACAGTTTGGCTATCTTGTTCTGCTAGTGGGTGAATGGTATATTTCAGTGTAGGTTTTTGTGTTCTGCTAAGTTGATGCACCATCTTTTAAAAATTCCCTAGCTGTCAAGCCTTCAGAAAGGCCTCTGCGTTCCCTGTCACTATTTCTAACAGTCCAGAAAATCAGCTTTGTAAAGAAGCTTTCTTCAGAGCTGCAAATGGCAGAATGAGCACCTATCAGGCAGGTAGCAGTCCTAGTAGCAGATTTCAGCGTTAAGCCTGCACAAGTGCCATCTTTCTGACCAGTCAGAGCTATGAAAAGGCAGTCAGTCGCGGCCCCTTTACATGGAAACAGGAGATCTCACCTCTCCCTCATCTGTTCACAATATTAAGCCAACAGAGCTTCACCGACTTCTTTGTAACTTCCCTCTGTGAGCCCCTGTGAAGCGGATGAAGCTTTTAACATTTCACCTGGTTTTGCCAATTTTTTCCCTGCAGAGATATGGACATGATAAACTGGTGAAGAGTGGTCTGAAATACAACTTCCTCTATTTTTTACCTCAGCAGACAGCTCTGTGCTCTCAAAATCGGTCCAGGACAGTCTCTGAGCAAAAGCATAAAAATGACATCCCTTCCATTTCTATTCTGTTCCATTTAGACCTGCATTATACAGTCCATAAGCTTTAGCAGTTAAACAAAAATATTCTGAATTTCTCTTTTAATGTCTTGAGGAAATATTTATAAAATAACATGGACAAAAAACATGTGGACATACAGAAGAATTAAACACGTTTCTCATGCCTCTGGCTTGGAAAAAAGCAGCCTTTGGTAAGACATATAAATGCACTAATACTGTACATTGTGTTCCTTGTCAGCACATTTTCTGAACAAGTTACCAGTTGAAAGCATCATTTTACATTCTCATCTTTTATTAGCATTCAGACTGATCTAAAAACGCTTGGGGACCTCATATAGCTTAGTCATGGTGAAACATCAAAGTAGACAGGAGATTAACAGTGTAGACAAGCACATGGATCTCAGGGAGAACTTCAAACAATTTGAGTGATTTGGTCCAGCTAAAGTTCCCCAAGGAAAGCACCACTTCTTATATGAAACTTGACCCTTGAAAAGTGTTAAAATATTTTTAACATGATCACCTCCCTATCTGTTGTTTTATAGCACTTTTAGAAGTCTAACTCATCATTTCTATAAACAAAGTGACTTCCTGTCTTCAGTCAATTGTTTAAGAATGAAGAGTGCCAGCTGATAGATCTGATTGTGGCAGGAGAAGCAAAGGAAGAACATTAAAAAACAGAAGAAAATCCCTACTCAAGGACATGCTACAAAAAAAAAAATAAATTAATTGTTCATTTATAAGAAATACTTTCAGGATTTAGAAAGAAAAATGTCTATTTCCAATTCCTTATCAGTTAGATTTATAATACTATAGCTTGCTTCAGGCTGAGAAAAAAAAATAATAAAAAATTGGCTTTTCATGAGAACTGGATAAAACCAAACTGTTAAAACCATATTTTCCTGTATTTATTTGATATAAAACAACAAGTCTTTTCTTCAATAGTATTTACCAAATCTGTTTCAGTTAAGTTTGCTACAAATATTCATGACTGCTTCTTCCTCCACAAGGAAGCTCTCAAATGGGAAGAACTGATCATTGCACAACGTTATTAATGGCTACACAACACAAATTTTCCACCTTAGCTCTCAGAGTCCATATTTGGAACCAACGTGTGTATTTTTTCTGGAGAAAACCTCTGATTCCTCAACCTAACGTAGTTTCCACTGGGCGTGAACTACACACCACAAGTTGCAAGCTAAGTATTCTTTACGAAGACTATGAAATATGTAAGTAATGTATTCATCATATTGGGAGGATATTCAGTGGCTACAAGTAAAACCCTTGCATCCCTATTGATAATTGTTTAAAACAGAGCTACAGCTGTCTATTGGATGAAATCCTAGCTCCAGAGTAGTCAGAGTTTTGTATTTGCTTTTGGTGGACCAAAAAGTGGCGGACAGACTCCTTCTGTCCTTGTTTTCTCTGACTTAGAAAAGAGATTTTATCTTCTGGAAGCTCATTGGATGAAAATCATTGCATGAAGAACACCTTCAAATCCACCAGCTGTAAAATGTTTTGGATAATAAATAGACTTCTTGAACATCCAGTGAAACAGAGAAAGATACACAGGGAAAGAATATAATCCACTTTCAGTTGACTTTTTTTTTTTTTTTTAATTTGATATTATCAATAAGTACCGATTTCCATCAGTAAGTAACTTCTCTTTGTCAGGCAGCATTTGGTAACACTTTTCAGAGATGAATGGAAGTCATGGTAGTATGGAGCACTGTTATAAGCCTGAAACTGAAATTTCAACTCACAATTTTATACTGACCCAATGGAGAGGAGACTATATTCTAATATAATCATGAGGTTACATGTCCTCAGGTATTTTCGCTTTGTTAGCACAGTAAGAAGCAAAGACTTCAGTAAAACATTACACATAGCATAAAATGATTATGCTGAAAATTTGCAACACATCATTCATTTCTTGCCTCCTGTGCCCTGGCACATTTTGAAAGAATTAGCAATATTTACTGGTTACATTGGAGAGGTTCAGCTGTAATTGCCCAGCTGCCATCTGCTGAAGTGCTCACAGGTGAGAGCCCAAAGTCAGAAGGTTTTTCAATAAAACGCAATTTCTTGTATGATCAGAGTCTGAGGACAGTTGGCACTTTGTGATTCACTCTTCATGCTTTAAAAATTTCCATTGTTTGTTCTTGTGGAAAGGAAGATTTCTGTGTGACCAAAAAGAAAATTAGTGAAAAAACAAACAAAAGAAACAACCAACAAAAACAAGCCAAACCAAAATATTTAAGTATTGCTAACACTACATTTTGCTGTGCTTTACCCTACAGGAAAACAAACAAGCAAGCAAGCAGAAGATCACTTCATAGCTGGTGATCTCTCAGGACCCCTCGGCCCTGCCTTTTTGGCCTGACCCTGCAGACGACAGATGCTGGCATGAGGAGTTCCTGCCAGCAGGCAAAGAGTGATGCTGGGCAGGGCCATTTGCTTGCTGGATGGGCTGCCTGATGATGTGGAAGAGTAGTGCAGAGAGAAACCTTGCCATGTCAGTGAGAAAGAGTGACCCAGCTGCAGGCTTTGGGTAGCTCCAAGGATGGAGGTTCCACAGCCCCTCTGGGCACCCTGTTAGTTTGTGTTGAACCTGCAACAGACAGGAGTCCCTTTGCTCTGCAGCAACTCCCTACATTTCTGTAGTTTCAGCAGAGACAACATCGCTCTTCACCTCTTGTGTACCTGTACAGGTTTCTAGAGGACATTGGTCTCTACCACACTAGGCCAGGGCACAGCCTCTTGCATTTAGCCAGAAGCAGAAAGGGGTGGAAGATGACCACAACCTTGCTGCCTACTTGGCCTAAGCAGGAGCTTGGGCAGCTGGCCTGACAAGTGCTGCTGTCAGCCCTGGCAGGGTAAGCCCTGCTCATTCCCAACTCCCCTTTTGCCTCTGTCCATAGCAGGTCATAGCAGAAAACAGTCCACCTCAAGGGAAGAAAAACTGGCTTCTGAGAAGCTTTAGGCTTTGGGTCTGTTGCTTTAAAACACAGAGAGAGAAAAAAAAAATCTGAATGACCAAAATACCTATTCTATGTAGAATCTCTACTTATGATTCACTGCATAATTAGTCTAATTGGCTTCACCCTAAGCAGAAATATTATGACTACCTCAGTTATTTTATGCATATTTACCAGCTCAAATTGCATTTCTAGAAATAGAAAAGAGAAAGAGCAAACCAAAATTACCCTCAAACACCTCACTTGTTGGTTCACTACTGTTTTTTTTTTGTTTGTTTTGTTTCGATTTGTTTCTTTTCTTTGGGACTTGATCCTAGAGACTTTCCTCCTGGAAACACCAGCTTAGAAGATATGGATCTCTACTCATCTAGCAATGCAATTCAGTTATAAGTTAAAGCTAATATAGGTCTAGCAATATTTTAGCTCAAAGTTCCTCTGATAAAAAGCATAAGAATATATAGCATAAAAGGCAGCCACTTCCAGTTACTGAGCTATCAGATCACCGAGCAGGTCTAGATATATTGAAAATGGTGTGAGAAAAACTCCAGCACTTTAAGTACCAGAACTCAGCCAGAGAACTTTGGGCCCATCACCCAACATTTGTTAGATTTTTTTATTCCCACCTAACAAATGAACCCACATATGTTGTTTGACACCCTTCTTGGTCCTAGTCTTTGCTTTCTCTCCTCCTCCTCAAACTTTTTTTGGAGAAGGTTGAGGGGAAATACCTTCACTCCTCCAAACACTGTGAGAGTAGCTGGTTCCCTAACACTCCCAGAGCAGCTTTACTTCAAATGCTGCCACGGCAGCAAACAGGTCTGATGAGGATTAACACCTCCTTGTAATTGGTGAATTTTGATCATTTACAGGAGTGACGTTGCTCCCATTGCTCTCATTGATTTTATTTCATAAATCCCAAGTGTGATATTATCCCCCTGCAGTTTAAATGCTTTTTAGGTGGTGGGAAGGATGGTGAAGAGGAAGAAAGTGGGGAGCAGATTGCACAGTCCACACTACATTTAATACTCCAATCCATGTGTTTTATTTCAACTTTTTCTGGCTTAGGGTGGGTAATTTTCATCTTCAGCTTTGTTTGTTTCACCTCCATTGCTTTCTGTAACTTCCTTCAATTTGTGATGTGTTACCCTGCTTTCTGCTGTCTATCTTTGCTACATAGTTAGAGGTGCTGGGATCCAGTTGTAAAAGAGGTCACACAGAGTTCAGAAATGTTTGGGAAAGAGGAAAAAAAGAAAGCCTGAGAGAGACCCCCTATTTTTCTTTTCTTTTCTCCACAGAGGGTGCTGATAGTTCTGCGATTTGCACAGTAAGTGTTACTGGGGCCTAGCTCTGGTTTGGCTTGTCCATATGCACTCAGGACAGTGCAGGGTTGCAGTGCTGTGTCCTTGCATGAGATCATATCTGCCAACGAGCATTTGCAAGAGTGGTGTAGGAAGATCGACTGGGGGAGGCTGCAGGGAGGACGGGAAGAGAGAGACTCTATCAGTCCAAAGCAGAATAATTAATGTAATCTTCCTGTTACTAATCTGACCAATTCATATCATCCTTCTCCTCCAAACAAGCTGCTGGATGTCACATTCTCTTTTTTATAGGCTTCCTGTAGCCATTAGCCCTACGTCAGCTTATGCAATATATCATGTATCCTTTAAAACTCTGCATTCATTTGAATGAGTTCCTGAGTTATTAGTTCCTCTACCCACCCACTGCTCCCTCCCCTTCACTCCCTCTGCCCCAGGTAATCAGCAATTGGCCAAGACACTCGAAGCACCTACTTACAAAATTATCTATTGAGGAGGATGTAAGAGGTTTTGTGTTCATACGGAAGAGGACCAATAACAGTTGGCTGGATAAAACATTTACACATGACTTCTGGCTTTCTCTCAGGCAGAGCTTTTACAAGGGATTTATAGGTCAGATCAGCTCAGCAATTTCAGCCTATTGCCCACCCTACCTTAACAAAGCTTGCGTGTGTTTGTACAGCTGTGCTCATAGCTGTGGGAGTCCCAGGGATCCCACAAGCCTTCAGTTCCTCTACCTCCCCTTCATCATTTACCAGCACACAAATGTGCACAGAATGAAACTGTAGAAAACTGTCTGACTAGCAGGTTAAAGGCCTAGAATTCAAACCCTGTTTATTTTCTTTGCTTGATTTCCTGCTGCTACAGTGAGTAAAGGGTATTTTTCTCCTTGCCTTTTTACCTGTTTGTCTGTTACTGTCTGGCCAAGAATGAAAGAAACCATCCCTTTTGTGCTCTTTTAGAGGACTTCAAGGGACATACATTCTGGGTCTTCAGTGTTTTGTTCTGGTTTGGGGGTTTAGTATAAAATAGAGGTGGGCACTCCCAGAAATAAAAACATCTACATCTCCTGAAACTTCACAGCGAGGAAGGGAGTTGTTTTAATTAGTATTAAGGCAATTCAAAATTAAGTCCCATAAATGCTTGATGCTGAGCAGTTTAGAGGTGGTTAATATACGTTTTTGAACTGGTGCCATGAATTACAAAGTTTGCCATCTGGGGAGGTATTACATTTGAAATTAAATAATAATAATAATATTAAAGAAAAGTCAAGATGTTTCTGAAAATTAGCTAGCAAATTCCAGTCAATCTTACCGTAATTAGGATTAAAAAAATAAAACAACAACAACAAAAAACAGCAAAAGAAAACAAGGGAAAAAAAAGGTTCTTAAATTATATCAATTAACCTAATAAAGTCCAGAACTCAGGATTTCAATAAAATAGTAACTTAGCTAGTGATTTCAAAAGAAACTCTATTTGTATTTCAAGTATTATTGTCATTCCTAAAGTCTGATGCCAATTTGATAAAAGATCTAATTCAGAAAAGTATAAACTCTACTAACACAAGAAATTAAAAACTGTCACATTTTCAAAGGATCCTATTACTCAGTTCTTGCAGACATTTCTAATTAGAGAGCTGTATTCATTAACACTCGATATGTTAGCAATCTGCCAAGTTTTTTTCCTTTTGTCTCTCAGGCATTTAGGCCTCCACTCTGCGGTGAGCTAAGTAGCGACGCACATCCACGTTCAGGCTGACTCTGAGGGCAGAAATTCAAGCAGAGGGAGTGGGAGCAGGGGATGGACAGATTCTGTCACAGACAGCCTGCAGAGGCAAATACATTTAAGTTTTTACTCTTCTGATCCTCACTCCTATTTTATTTATTTATTTTCATTTCATAACTCCAGAAACGTGAAAACAGAGACCTTATGAGTTGTTTCCATTGACACCTGCTTAAAAAAGAGAACTCACCAATCATTTTGAAGATAGATTTTGAACTCACAGGTAGAGGATTAAAAATCATGTCCCTGTTTCAAAAATCACATTGGTTTTTCTGATTAGAAAGAAAGTGAGGCTTCAGGTTCTGTTGCAGCACTCAGAACTGCATGGGTAAATCTGGCACATTTTAAAAAGAGAAATAGAAGATCTCAGTTGCCATATCTTTCCTGGGGTGTTCTTATCTCCTGTTTTAGTTACGTTTTCTCAGATTAACCCACTCTTTACACATCAGGTAAGATGCTTGCCAGCTGAAACAAAGTGAAAGCAGACAGAGGAGACATGGATATGCAAGAATAACCACATTAAAGTTTTGCATGTGAGAAATCCCTGGGAAGTATTAGAAACACGGCACTAAGAAATGTAATTAAGGTTAAGAAATCTCCAAACACAGTATTCTTCCAGGCAATCATCTATACTACTGCTATACGGAAACTTTTGAAAATCTTGAGATTGACTCAGAAGCCTGAAGTAAGAAAATGCATGTTAGTTCTTCTGTTTTTTTTTTTTTTTCTTTTTTCTTTTTTGGTGGGAGTGGCAGTGGGGAGAGAAGTTACCTTTTGGCTTTAGGTACCTTTTCAGGTTCATATTTTCAAGATTCCTGCCCAGTTTCAGTGGCTGAAACTTCTTCCTTTTACAGTTAACTTCCTGAGTTAAAAAGTTTTGTCAACACACAGTGCCATTGCTTTAGGCCATGGGGGACTGGAAACAAATGCTTCATGCCATACTGAATCAAAGGTTATACTTAGCAGGTGACTACACGAACTGCTTATTTCCACTGACATATGCATAAGAAACCTTCAGGAGATCTCTGTTTGCACACTCCTGCTTCTGGACTTAGTAGTGAGTCTCTAGATCCTGGGAGTAAGTGCAGAGACATGGCAGAGATAAGACAATAAGACTTGCATTGCCAAAGCTCAGGATAAAATGAGGGGGGACTAATATTCAAACAGCAGTATAGATTGTTGAATTCTATATATTTTCACTAAGGAAGTAAGATAAACTGTGTTCAGTGCTGAAAGTATGAATAACTGAAGAAGAAGCTAATCTTTTTGAGTTAATGAAGAAAGTTAGATTATAAGCAGACAGTACAGGAAAGGGGTGAGGGACTGGAAAACTCAAGCCCTTCCCCTGAGATACATTTGGAAAAGATCTGTGGGAGAGCTGAAGGAGTTTTTGTTTGACTTTCCATTTGTTTGGTTTGTTAGACTGCAAAACAGAAAAAGGACGTGGGTATAATACAAATCTCTCCAGTGTTACAGAAGATCCACCTCCCATATTAATCAAAACATATGAAGATAGACATTTAAGTGCAAGAATTTGTAGGAAATTGCTAGCGAGAGGGAGTATTGCAAACATCTGGAATAGAACAAGTAAGTGAACATGGATTAAACACAAATGTGTCTGGGAAAAGATGAACGTGTTTGAAGCCTCCTCTTGCCATGCATGCAAAATCCACGATGTGCTGTGCATGCAACTAAGAAAAAGTATTCCCAACAATGCAAAACTAAAAGCTACGTGTATTTCTGAAGATCTCTAGAAGCTTAGTCCATAATTTACTTAGGCCAGAGAAGTTTCATTTCCTTTTATTCATTTTCCATATACCACTGCATTTTAGACCTGCCTCACTTACCTGAATAACAAAGATTAAAATATTATAAACACAGGAATTAGAACCATGTAAATATGCTACCTGCCACCTAATTAATTCTTTTGTCCATGTTGAGTTTAAAAATATAAGAAAATCCAAGTATGCGATATTTTTTCACCAAACTCATGTTTATACTGATTATAAGGAAATTATAGGGAACATATCTTGTCAGGAAGCTTCCATCTGCTTGCAACACATAATAAAATACACCTGCAAACATGTTAATAGCTCTCAGAGCACAACTGAAAGTCTTAATTATAATCTGCTTGTTTTCCTCACACTCCTATGGAGCTACACATACAGTCTTCATAGGTCATCTCCAATTACAGGCTTCTAGTAGGATTGGAGATATTTGGCTTCTGAAGGGAAAATTTGTTGAGACTGAATAATAACCCTTTTGTCATGCTGCTATCTTGGGGATAACATTACTGAAGAACAGTGGATAATACAGTGAGTTAGCTTTTGCCTTTAGGTCACCCAAGTACAGGAATATATCATTTTGTAGATCTGTCCAGTACAACTAGATGGTATCAACTCACATTTTTGTAAGTTAAAGAACACATTACAAACCACACAATGAGGTTGTTATCAATCCTAGTAGATAAAACAAGAACAACAACCTTTAAGGTTTATATCTGGCATTTGTGAGGTTTCAAGATTCATAGAGAACTCCGGAAAACCTTTATAATTAGTAAGTGATACTATTCTCATGTTGGCAACAACTAGATAAAAAATGTGTTCAATCTTTCTTTCCTCTTTTTAAGAGGGAAAGTGCTTCACTTAGGGCTCATTCACCTTGTATTCTTCTGTGCTTCTCACTACCAATGTAGCTTTCAAACCTATTCCTGTTAATCCATTGTCATCTACACCTTGATCCGAAAAGGCCACTGAAAATATGTCATACTGGGGAACAGGGTTTGGTGATTGGCAGGCATAATTTAGGAATATTAGAAAATCTAATCAAAGAGACACAAAAGAAGCGGGTATTAAAAAACAAAACAAAACAAACAAACAAACAAACAAAAAAAAAAAACAGAAGCAAATTCTTACTGAAGCTTTGTGATGTAGCAGTGATTCCCCCTGGGAGACAAGAGATATCTCCCTATATGTACCGAAAACAGATTTTCCAGCAATAGCTATTGGTGCTCAGATAAACAGATGACAAAAGGAAAGAAGGGAGTGGGAGAAGAAGGAAAGAATTCATCTGAAAACAGGAGAGAGGAAAAAGATAGGAAATAAAAAAAGCACCACCAAAAGTCCTGGATGTGATTTTAACAGATCAAGGGATCACCAAACCTTACTTTGCTCTGCACTGTAACCTCCACTGGAAGAGGCAACTCCCAGCAAGGAGGTCTGCTGAAGATGAAGCTTCTCCACTGGGAGTGGGAGTTAAATTGAATAACTTTTCCTGTGTTGGAGCCTTATTAATAAGTTTTTCTTCTATGTTCTGTGCCTCTGAATATACTTGGAAAACCCTACAAACACTAAAATAGCAAAGGAGTTTGTCAGTTTGGTTGCTAAAATAAAATTAAATTAAATTAACACAAAGACACTCATGTATAATAATAATGCAATATTTGAAACACCTTGATGCAAGATTAGTTTGTGGGGTTTATAACCATTTACCATAGTCCAGAAAACTATCTCACACTGAGCAATGATGTGCAGCAACTTTCAATTCTACTAATGAAGAACTAGAACCGTAAGAAATATTTTTTGTCACACCCATACGTAAAATTCAGTTAGGTTTAGGTTTTAACTTTTGTTTTAAAAACTGTAAAATTATAGTTTGTGAGTATATAATGAACAGTGACAGGAAATGATGAGAAAATTCTAAGAATTTGCAGTGGGTAAAGCATAGCTATTTTTATGAATGTTTACCTAAGCCTATTTTTTAAATTTATGAACATAAAACAGAATACGAGTCACTATTTCATAATAGATTTTTATATATATTTATTTTTAATGGTTTTATATATAAGTAAATATATCTATGCAAGGTAATGTAGAATAATAATTCAAAATATTTTCAAAAAGCACCATGAATTAGCTATCTTTTAATTTTCATTAGAATTAAAATGTGCAAAACAGTTGAAGGAGAATTTGTCATTCAGCAGTTTTTGTAGGTGCACAGTTGACTCTCTTCCTCATCCTCCAGATCCTTGAAAGCAGCACTGCTGTCAAAGTAGTCTGTTTCCAGTCTAGCCTTCTTTAATCATGATGAAAATCTTAAGAGTCAGTAGAGGGTCCAATGTAATGGCTTTTTTAGGCAGAAAGACACCCTGCAAGAATTTATTGTGAGTGGTCTACTTAAAGCAGTTAACAGAGACGTGCCAATTTGTCCATTATAGTTTTCTTACTGAGTGCAACATCTCATTGCACAAACTGAAGTTTCAGTTCTAATAATGGTGGCAAACCTGATGATTTTTTAACAGTATATAATGTCCAAGTCCTCTGCTTGTTGGACCTAGCCCATATTGGTTCTAAAGTCTTCAGTCACTCTTGGGTTGTTATTTATCTTGGAGATGGATAGGAGGTTAGACAGCTATGAATGATATGACGCAGTGCACCTCTTGTTACCAGACACGTTAGCGTTCATAGCAAAAGCTATTGAATATTTTGCTTGGAGGACATGCAATAGGATATTAGACATGATGATTTTTGTCTGGTTGTTGTTTTTTGTTTGTTTGTTTTCTATAGGAAGAGATTAAGTCCTGAAATAGCTGTGAAAGAATTACTGTTAGAAATTCATAGAATATTTTGGGTTGGAAGGGACCTTAAAATCATCTAGTCCTAAGCCCCCTGCCATGGGCAGGGACTTCCACTAGATCAGGTTGCTCAAAGCCCCATCCAGCCTGGCCTTAAACACTTCCAGGGATGGGGCATCCACAGCTTCTGTGGGCAACCTGTTCCAGTGCCTCACCACCCTCATTGTGAAGAATTTCTTCAGAATATCTAATCTAAACCTACCATTTTTTTTAGTTTAAAGCCATTACTCCTTGTCCTATCACTCTACCCCCTGATAAAGAGACTCTCTCCAACTTTTCTGTAGGTCCCCTTTAGGTACTGGAAGGGCACTATAAGGTCTCCCCAGAGCCTTCTCTTCTCCAGGCTGAACAACCCCAACTCCCTCAGCCTGTCTTCATAGGACAGGTGCTCCCTCCCATGACCATCTTTGTGGCCCTGCCCTGGACTCATTCTAATACATCCATGCCCTTCTTGTGCTGGGGGCCATAGAGCTGAACGCAGTACTCCAGGTGGGGTCTCATGACAGCAGAGTACAGGGGGGAATCACCTCCCTTGACCTGCTGGCCACAATTCTTTTGGTGCAGCTCAGGATGCAGCTGGCTTTCTGGGCTGCATGCACACCATGCTGGCTCATGTTGCATTTTTCATCAACGAACACCCCAAGGTTCTTCTCCTCAAGGCTGCTTTCAATCTATTCTCCCCCCAGCCTGTATTTGAGCTTGGGATTGCCCCAACCCACATGCAGTACCTTGCACTTCTCTTGTTGAACTTTATTAGGTCCACATAAGCCCGACTTTCAAGCCTTTTAGTGACTCTCTGGATGGCATCCCTTCTCTTCTGCACCACACAGCTTGGTGTCATTGGCAGACTTATTGAGGGTGCACTCAATCTCACTGTCCATATCACTAAAAAAGATGTTAAATAGTTTTGGTCCCAATATTGACCCTTGCAGAACACCACTCATCAACTGAACATCAATTTGTATTCAGGTATTGTGACTATTGGCTTTGGACGGAGATGTTTCAAAAGTAAGACCTAACTCAGTGCAGTCCCTCGGGCAAATTTCACAATGAACATGGGTGCTCTGAAGGGACATACATATCTTTAGAAGGGGAAAGTAACACAGCTTCGCATACCATTAAGAATTACTAAGAGCACAGCAATCAAAAACTTGAATTAAGAATGCATGGTCTTGTTGGCTGTCCACATATTCTTTTCTCCTATGAGATTGTTTTTTAGGGCAGAAACTCTTTTTATTTTGTATCTCACAGAGAGTACTGCAGAAGAAAAAGCAGACATCAGCAAAACTGAGTGGTTCCACATCCTCCAGAAAGGTTGAGAGGAGCAATACAGTGAGAAAATTTACACAATAAGCAAAATACAATGTCAGTCTCCAGGTCCAGCAAGGTAACTGTCTTCCTGAGAGTTAATTAAAACCAAGAATTTTTAACCGGGAGCTGCAAGTTAGGACCAAACTTCTGGACAGATGATGTGAATACATGTCAATCTACACAAGAGTGGATCTTGGTGATTTATTGGTCTTAGCTTTATTTTCTTCTTTTAACATTTCTGAACTAAAGAAATGAGCTAGCTATATTATGGGCACAATGACCATTTTTTTATTCAATTTCCTTTCAGAAGTTTGCAGAAATTTCATCTGCTCACATGGATGTCTTTATATACTACAGAGGTACAAATTCAGACTGGATATTTAAAGATCTCAGCATATCCACTCTAATTCTTAGATCCAAAGGTAACATCATACTTTTATTTACAGAGAGAATGAGAAACTGCCATGCTATCATTCTGCTCTGTCTTTCAGAAGCAGGAATAAACTGCAAGACTGAATCTCTTTATGACTTCAAACTAAGCTCTTTTCAGTTTCTTGCATCTAATTCATATTCTGTCTAGTCAACTTGTAACATAAGAATTTCTAGCTAAGGATCCCAAAGCTTGAGTTTGGCCTACAGTGTGATTTAAAAAAAAAAAAGAAAAACATTGGTATATTTTTTCCTTTCCCTTCCCTTCCCTTCCCTTCCCTTCCCTTCCCTTCCCTTCCCTTCCCTTCCCTTCCCTTCCCTTCCCTTCCCTTCCCTTCCCTTCCCTTCCCTTCCCTTCCCTTCCCTTCCCTTCCCTTCCCTTCCCTTCCCTTCCCTTCCCTTCCCTTCCCTTCCCTTCCCTTCCCTTCCCTTCCCTTCCCTTCCCTTCCCTTCCCTTCCCTTCCCTTCCCTTCCCTTCCCGTTCCTTATATATGAAGTTAAGGCAATTATTATTTGAGTTTCTAAATTACCAATAGTTGGTTTTCATGTGAAATCACAGAACTCAGACGATGCCAGATATGATAAGTTTGGCTCATATATGATTTTTAACCACTTCATAATTTTTATAAGAAATGACCATGAGGATAGAAGTAGTCACCACATTTTTTTTTTCACCGAAGTGTACCTGTACTAATTTATATGCACAATAAGCAGCAGGAAAAGATCAAATCTAAAGGGAGAATCCTATATCACTCAGGTATGCGTTTGCCTGTTCACTGTATGTGAACAATTATATGCCCATCTGAGCTGTATAATCACTACAATTGTAGGTGCAACTTACCTAATTGTACATGCTGGCAATTGGCCTAGCTATTTGCATGTGAAGTCATCTTATTTGCATGTGTGATAGTGGCCTCTGCATTTTTAAATTTGCCCCACTTGATTGTGGGGCAAAATGTTTAAGAAAATAGAGCCCTAGGGAGTAAGTCTTGTTTCCATACAAATGTCTCGAACGCTGAAACAAGTTGGGAGAGGTATATGGAAAAGAAACAAAATTATGTCTCCCAGGAATGCTATTGGAAGATTTTCACATAGTGTCACAACATTTTTTATGCAGCAATTGGCAAATGGCACTGCTGCAGGAATCAGCATGAAATAGCCTTTGCAAGAATGCCTGTTAAAAAAACATATATTTTAAAAGGAAGGCATGTGAATGTCAGTTCCATTTTCCAACTATTAATCTGATGTTTTAATTTACCAAAAATTTCCAGCCATTGTATTTCTTCACTTGCATCACCTGGCTTTGGCCATCACCAAGGGTAAGCCAACTGCTTCACAGAAAGCAGTCTGTTTAATTGACTGATTGTACTTTCACCATCTCTGGCACAAATTCTTTTTTCCTTTTACACTCCCACAAAGCAATCTTAAACTCTTACTCTGAGAGAGAAGGTCTTTTGCTTCGTTTATGATTAGCAACCTGTTACTGACTGCTGGAATTTTAGAGAGAACAAGCCTTTATAAAACACCCAGTTTCATAGTCTGGATGGGTAAGAGTCCAAAGTAATGATCTAATTCACAGCCTATTGCTTTAAAATGATGCATGATGCTAACTTATCCTTAGATGCAGATTACTAAGAGAGTGTCTACACCATCAAGTGCAGCACAAGAGAGAGCTCCTCAATCTAGTGTCACATGAGCAGGTAAGCCTATAAACATGCTGCAGAATAGACCCAAAGAAGTCAACATAGGACTGCTGCTCCCAAGTTAATCAAGGGATTAATCCTGCTGAGATGTTGTGTTAACACATGACTCCTCAGCAGGGTGGATTTCCCGAGGCAGAGTACAACACTTGTGTGGTGGGGCTGTTTCTGGCACCTAGAGCTTCACAGACATCTTGGCCCTTATTCATAGACTTTAAGCAACCCCAGTGAAAGAAGGGTGTGAATTAATGTTATATTTGATAGTCACTAGTATCTAGCACATTCATTCCGAAGGCTTATTTTGCAAACACTAATGACAGATTACACTGCCTTACTCTAATTAATGTACAGGTAGCTTAATTTGGACACTTAGTGGATTTCTTCATGATCCCAAGCTAAAGTGCCACGTTGCAGATAAAAGTA
Organism: Anser anser; assembly: GCF_964211835.1. Classification (NCBI taxonomy): domain Eukaryota; kingdom Metazoa; phylum Chordata; class Aves; order Anseriformes; family Anatidae; genus Anser; species Anser anser. Next base: position 130,306,078 of record NC_139721.1, on the reverse strand, counting down.
GACATTTTGTCTGGTAGTCTTCCTTGAACTTACAAAGTGAGCTTTTGATCACTTTTACTTTGGTCCTTAACTGTTGTTATCCTGTCTATTTAATAAGTATTTTGATGATAAGCACTACTTTAGTAGTTCAGTGAATTAGATCTTATTGCAGCTATACAACATTAATCTTGAACTTTTCAGTATGTATCCAGAAAATACTGCCAGTCATCTCTGTTTGTCAGTTTGCAAGGTGGCTCTTCTCTCTACATAAAACTTGACTAGGAAGACTACAATATTTTCTACATTATCTTGTTTTCTGTTTAATATATGTGGTGTGAAGGATGACAGCTTGTCTGCATCGACCAGCTATGGGAATGGCCTCTGTCCGTTGCTTTCCAAACCAAGCTATTTTCTGTCCTCAGGCCATACCTCATATAACATCTTTTTGAGAATCCAAAGACAGCAGAAAATTATGAAAATAATTTGGCACTTGTATCCTAAAAGCATTTCCAGCTGCCTCTATTTGTCAGCTTTGAAGTCAATCTCAACTACAAAATCAGATCTATAGGTCACGTCACCCACTCCGAGAGCCGAAACCAATGGGAAGGGCTGAGAGAAGGAAATGTATGGAAATTCTTTCACAAAAGACAAATTCTGTCACAGGCAGGCTACAAAAGCCCATCTGCTCTGGTGAGCTGATATGTGGGCATGATCCCCTCTTTGTTATTTATGTGGGGCTTAGCTTCGTAACGTGGAGTGAGAACAATAACCCTGTTCAACACCAGCTGTATAACTTCAGATAGCACTCAATAGCCAATTGAGCAAGACCAATCCCAATCTGTCAGTGTAGTGTGGTCTATACTCTACCAGGAAGTGTTGTTTTTGGAACAACATAGAGCAGCCATTGCCATTTTACTGTCTACTGACAGAAATTAATAGTGAAGGCCTCATAGAGTAATTTATCAACAGCCGTTTGAATTCACACTTCTTTCAGCCATCGTATCTCCAGACCAGTGAATGGTTGCCTGCCTATTTATGTCAAAATGTCGGTGGAAGGCAGATATTTAGCAGGATCGGCTCCTGGGAGTAACTGATCTCAGCAGCACGGGGTTTGGTTAAACTCCTCGAGGACAGGTTTTGAAAGGGGCTGAAAGGCCCCAGCTCAGGCCCCCGGCGGATTGCAGGCGATGTGTAAACACAGATGCAGTGGACCCTGCAAACACAGCCTGCCAAACAGTGCAATTAACGCTGCACCAGACAAAGTGCTGGGACAAAACCTTCGGATGATGCAAGCACTTTTCCTTCAGTTCAACCATGAGATTTAAGTAAAAAATACAGACACTTTAGCTGACATGAGGAGGAAGTTGATTTTCAGTCTTTGTCCTTTTCTTAAAAGCAACAAAACAAAAAAACACACACACACAAAGCATATTCCCAAAGAGAAAATATGATTGTTTGAAAATCTATTGTTAATTTGGTTTCCTCTGTGGAAAATACCAGGCTCAGATCCCTGTTCCTTCATATCCACAGACAGTGTTTGCAACATAAATGGTATCACCATCCACCTTAAATGACAGTGTAATTCTGCTGGAACACAGTGATACTTCCAGATGTGCCTTATTAGTAGTGACAGGGTGTATACAAAGAGTGCAAGGGTGGCAGTGCTATTTCAGTATTCATAAAGAAAAAAATTAACATCAGAATGAAATTCAAGGATACTGTACCATACAAAAGAGGAGGGAAAAAAAAAAAAAAAGAAGAAGAAAGGAGTTCATGGAGTATTGCTGTTCCTGTGGGAAAAAAATATATATTATTTTTTGAAGGAAATAAATAAAATTAGGACAATTTTTAATGATCAAATTAATTGAATACTCATATATATATATGATATTGCAAAGAAATATTAATTAAGAATATTCCATTCTCAGATACATAGTGATTCTAAAAGGATTGCCTTTTTAAGAATGTATGACACGTTAAAATACCTTTGTATGCAATAGCTTTGAAAAAGATTAACAGGTTTGTCCATACCATTTTTCTCACAATCTAGCATCACTGGAGAAAAATAGACTTTACACCCTTGCAGAAACTTTGAAAGAACATTTTCCAGTAACAGGCTTTATTTTCAGCAATTTATCTTTTGCCGCTTCCTTTCTTTGAATGTTACTTTTGATGCTGTTTTGTGTGAAGGATAACAGCAAACTTGCTGGAAGAACCTCAAAGGATGTAGGGGGGAGAGAGAAAAAGTAAAAAAAGCTGCCCTGCTTGACAAAGAAATATAGGCTTTCCCATTCTTTCATGTAAAAAGCTGATTTTTTCCAGTATTAAAAAAAAAAAAGGGGGGGGGGGGGGTGTCTTATATTTCTGGCAACAGTAACCATAATTTTCATTATTTAATTTCCTAACCACAGCATCAAACCGCCCCCAAATTCAATGAGGATAAATTCTTTCTTTTTCTTCAAAGGAACTCATTGTATACCTTCAACAGAGAGAAAGGAGGGTTTTTTTTGTGTGTGTATGTGTGTGCTTTTTTTCCCTGTAAAACGTGTGATTTTTATTGCAAATCAGAAAGACCATGGAGGACTGGGCTATGAGTCACACCAAAAGCCTGGCACACAAGGAGGCTTCATGATATACTACAGGATCAGGAGCTATAAAAATTCATGCAGCGTACACCCCAATTAATAAGCAGTTTTTCTGGAATCTGATCAGCCCAGGAATGACTGCAATATACTTTTTTCTTAATATAGTATTTGTTTGTGGTTTATAACTCCTTGGGCATATTGGCTTGATTAGGTGCATATTCTTTATTAAAACATGGGATGGAGGACAATGGCAGGCACCTGAGAGAAACCAGGATAGAAACCATCAGACTGGGGCAAACAATGAAGAAACATTATTCTCAATGAAGAATGAATAGGTCTTGAAATAGCTTTAGTGAGCCATACACCAATATACCTTAGTAGAAATCAATTGCACTGTGAAAAGATATTAGTTCCTACCTTCCTTTCATCAATGCAAATGCCTGTCCTGAATGCTGTAGAAGGCAAATGTGAAAGTCAGATCCCTGTACTGTGAGGGATGTAGGAGGATCATTCTGTCAGGACACCCTAGCACAACGAGTGAGTTCCAGTTGTGGACATGTGTACCCATACAACCTGTTGGATACTTTGAGACATGATTCATGGCATTTATAGAGAAAATTCTTGGTCACACTGCTCACACATGGGAAATTTTGTATTCCTTGTCTTAAGCTGCGATGTTTTTATAAAATCTACAGGTGTCACCTACTAAATTCAGAGAAGAAACATCACTACAATCTAGTTAGCAGTGTGAAAATAAAAATGCAAATGCACTGCAAGCGTAGCTGTGGCTGTGACTGTGCTGACTCCTGTTATGGACATGAAGATGGCCAGAATGTCATCAGTAGGTGCATTAGGATAAAATACCCGGGACTTTCAGCAATCCTCTGAGATCTCAATTCAATCTGAGTGCTCAGTCTGTCTTGAAATCAGTCAGATTATCCCTGTGTATTTCCTATTTACCTCTTTATTACCTATCATCTCTGTGTACTTTGTAGCAGTGCTTTTCTTAAAGATTTTTTTTTCTTCCCCCCAAGTGGTACTGAACCCAAAAGAGAGCAGTCACTTCTCCCAGTTTCACAAAATGTACCAACCAGGCCTGGTAAATAATGCTGCTCTATTCAGGATGTTCTTTCTCATCCACATGTCTATCTTGCCTTACTGTCAGAGGTTGCACCTCTGTGGTGACACAGGACAGCTACTGGGTGGACACAGATGGGTCACTGTTGCTCCAGATCAGTCTAGTGTCTCAGAATAACTCCACCTTCACTATCAGTTAAGATTAAGGTACTAGGAAAAGCTAAAGCACAGATCTATGTGTTTACATTTGTATAACTATATGCTGATTGATACTGGGTTGGACAGCGGGCAACAGTACCACCTTAAACTAGTATAATTAAACTAGAATTAGTTGCCAGTGCCCTAACTCAGAGACAGCTTTCATGTATTTCTCGTTTTCCTAAAATTATTTTTCCATTGGCAGGATAATATATACATGTAATTACTTCACATCTGAGAAGGAGTTCAAGTAAATATGAATGTATTTCTGGACAATGCTGTTGGAAAAAATGGAACAAATAAGGGTAGACTACAGAATAAGAGACAAAATGTAATGATAAATCTAGGTAAGCAAAACATATTTTATGGGGAAAATTAAAGTTCTCCCCAAGCTAAGTAAGTGATGAGGATGCTGAGTTGGCATTGCTAGTAAAGGAAGGTCAGATCAGATACAGTCATAAAAAGAGCAAAATTTCAGACAAGCAGAAATACAAGAAAACTGGTCAAGATAAGATACAGTTGCTTATATTTTACGAGGCTGTTTTGTGTTTGTTGTTTGTTTGTTTGTTTTTCTTCCACAAAGTTTTCTTAATCCTTGGAAAATCAGTATAATTTCACTCTGTGTTTATTATTGGTCTTTGTTTAATGTTTCTATTTAGCATTGAACGAACCTTTGTGATTGTAGTATCTGATGAGATCATTGTGAAAGAGCTTGTACTTCCACCTGTTTTACTTTTAAGAAAGGGCATTCAATAAACATGGAAATAAAAGGGTCAAATATATATTGATCATAGCTTTGCCCACAACAGATTACAGCAGTTTAGCCATAACACAGTGAGAGATAATGTTTCAAAGGTGTGGAAGACTGCATAAGCTACTTTTTGTCTTGACAATAGACTAATCTGATTTGCAGACCATTCTTTCACGTTTTTGGTGTAACACCTTAGAAAAGAGGCTTTTGGTCTCCTTTTCACTGAAATCCTACCAGTAGGAAGAGGTGAACAGGTTTGTTTGTGCACTTTCCACTGAGATATGTAGGCATAAGTAGAGTTGGGTTGTAGGTTGTTTCAGCTGGTATAGCCTCTCTATGCTTTCTGCATTGAAAATAGGTGTTTATTACTTGGAAACCCAGTGGAGAGCTGTCCTTTAATCATTTAACTGTGGGATCTGACATGTTATAAAATGCACCTGTTAGAGACTGTGCTGGAATTCAATTAGCTCTTATGTGACTTTTGCAGCTGAACTAATGGGTTGAAAGGTTATACTGGGTAAATACAAGATCCAAAATTGATTCACAGGGAAAAAGTCTGGAGAAATGTCAGGATTTTCCTTTGTAATTTTGGACATACCATGATAATCACATTGCAATTTTGCTTTAAACAGATAGACCACAAGAGTCATATTGCTTTTTATATTTGGAATTTTCAAAACAAAAGTCTTCTACTTAATACTTTTTGTGCTAAATGTCAGGCACTTCTGAGTAGGAAGAAAAATTACTACAATGGTTATAGTTTTATGAATGGTGACCATTTCTTTCCATTCTTTATGTTATTTGTTATGTTTGACTAGTATGGCTAGACTTAGATTAAATTCATTAAGAAGCTTATTATGACTTGTTATAAAAAGCCATCAGATACTAATTAACATACCTAACATTCATCTGTAAATACATTGTAATAATTTAATAATAAGATAGCATTTGCTTTTATAGCAATATTACTATTAAATATATATGCATATTTACCTGTGTCCACTAAAGATTTTGTAGATTTCTTTCACTTTATGGTTCCATTTGCCATTATCTATATTGGTCTGGTACATGATACTTTTCTTTGTTTTACATAGAAAAAATTGAACTTTTACTGGTTTACTAATATAAATGAATACAAAAGCTAAATTTTAGATTAGCTTCATGTTATATTTTAGAAACTTTTACATTTTATAGATTTTATATCTACTTGCAAGGGATAAATTACACATATTGAGCTTGTAAAATGTGCTTATATAGAAAAAGTATAAAAACAAGATGTGAACATAATACAAAAGATTTTATAAATTACACTAACATTTATACAATTTTCGTTACCTTGTCAGATTTTGTCCAGTTCTCCATCTGTAAAGACTGATGCTAACAAACTTTGGTGTCTTGCTCCAGCCTGTCTGTTTCCACACTAACAGCTCCTATAACTGCACATTTTTCATGAACTATTGTTTAGCTAATCCAGAAACCTGTGATACATTTTGCTTTTTCATGAGGCCTATGACCAGATCTTGCTCTAGAATGGCCATTAGAATTAACCATGTTTCCAAGCAAAACTCCAAGTGCATTTTGCATTAAATAAATAAATATATGGATGCATACTTTATGGTGTACAAACTCGATGGTAACTTTAATTTTCCTCATTTGGGAGGAGCAGTGGAGTGGTGCACTATCCTGGGGAAACTGAATGCTATTGAGCTGTGGTCCAAGCCCTTCCGCCAGCTTCCACTCACCATTTGTCAGCCTCTGCGGGCAGGGAGAGGAAAGAGTTGGATCATTACCCTGCCTCCTGACTGAGTTATATTTTCAATAAGCTTGTTCAAACAAACCACCAACCCATTTTAGCAGAAACCTTCAAAATAAATTCAACCTGAGGCAGAGTCCTGGCACAGAGAATTTCAGCCTAATGGGCTGAACTCTGACAAAGGTGTAAGTGGCTTCTGAGAGAAACATTAGATGTGTTTCTAAATGGGACAGAAAACAAAACAAAACAAAACAACAAAAAAAGTCTAGAGGAATTCGATACATCTTATATATCTTGGGTAGGCAGTTTCATTACTGTGAACATACAATATTGAATGAGATGACAGATCTTGTTATCCCCATGCTCTACTTTTTTAGATTAGATATTCATTAACTTATTTATTTTTTAGAACAATACAAAGCCAGCCTGAAGAAGTAATCTTAGCATTTTTTAGAACCATTTCTTTCTCTTTTTTTTTTTCAATGTTTTCTTTTTTTGTTATTTATTCAAGTGAAAGATGCTACAGATTTTGACAAGCAAATGATCATAAACTGTGGTTTAGTAGAATGAATGCATCCTTTATGAAGTTTTCTAGTTCTTGAGCAAGAGAAACCTAACATTGCTGCTGTGTACTTTAGCTGCCTCTAGTCAGTGCCTGGAAAGCTGCCACTCCCTGCTGGTTGCTGCTGTGGTTAGTAGCCTAAGTGAGAGTAAAGTTATCAGGCAGCTGGTTTTAACATTAATTAATATATCTTGAACGTCCCTTAACCCACAGTCTTGGAAGAACAGAGCCTACATTTCTATTTGCACGTTTCATAGCACAATCTGCTGGAGCAGATATATATGTTTAAGAACTCTTAAAAAACAAACAAACAAAAAAAACCCTTCAAACTATGATATTTTTCTAATAGATAATTTATTATGTCATTTAATCTATGGTGCATTGTAGAATTTTCTTTCTGGAGCACCACCTATTTATGATACAGATACCTTGTCTGTCTCAGAGCAGGTAACACACCTTCTCAGGCCATGGAGTCTCCTTAAACAATTCAGAGTATGAATAGTAAGACTATCTGACCCATAAAGAATAAACAGGGAGCCCTTGTTGATCATCAAGTAAATATCTTCCTAGGCTATATGTTAACTCTTACTGAAATACAGAACTTAAAAAGAAAACATAGAGCTGAAAGATCAGACGAGCTGCAGTGGAGTCAATTAGATCACTTTTACTACAATGGAAAAAGCTGTAGGGCAAGAATTCATAACAGAAGGAAGTTCAGGATGTTCAGGTTCACAACAGAAAAAAACATTATTTTATCTCTGCAAGCAAGAGAAACCACTTTGAAAATCTGAAGCAGAATAAACCCCCTTTTTTAGAAAAGAAATTATTGAAGAATGACTGATAGAGTGCAAAAATTAAAATAGACATCTATCAGTACCTAGGAAGTGCTTTGATAATTGAAAAATGTAAGTCTTTTATTTCTCATATAAAAATGCTGTCAAATCAGTTTCAACATGCAAATTAATCTCCACTCCATGATCAATAAAAATCTAGGAGATCTTTCTCCTCGCTTATTCCTTTTTTTTTTTTTCTTGATGGTTGTAGTTAATTTATATTATGCAAACAGAAGAAACTGAAAGAAACAAAAGCAGCCTCTTCTCCCAGTTTACTCCAGATGAAAAAGCATAGTGCTATGTCATGCTTCAGGACCCAGGTTTGCAGACAAACATTGCTAAAGTGAAGCAATGTCAATTTCCAGTCTACTTCCAGGTAGTTTTGAAACTCCAGTTAAATACCTGTGTAGTAGCCAAGAAACAATGGGAAGTCTCCATCCAAAGCACAAGGTACACAACAGGTGGACTATAAACTGTACCTGGTTGAAGGATATGTGTATATTTGTAAGGTGCAGAAAGCCAGAAGCAGGCAAAGGAAGCAGCAATGAACATTTAATTAGAACAAAGTCAAGAGAGTTGAGTTCTTTTGGGCACAGCATTTTTTGTCCAGCAAGAGGTGAATTTATGGGCAAGGAAACAGGTTGCTTCTATTAGTTTCTGTGGAGAGCAGAGAAACAGAGAATTGTCCATTTTCTGTGATGGAAGAGAAAAATGCCAAATAAATACCTGGCTCACCCCATCAGGTTATTCTACCAGTACCCAGCAAGAACCATCTCTTGTCACCTGAGCCAGAAAAGCAATGGATCATTCTTGGGTTGCCAGAGGGCTGGCTCTGCACCTTGTACAGCACCCCATGAAACAGCACAAGCCCAACCCTGGGCCAAATTGATGTGGCAGCATCAGGATGGGGTTCCTTATCTCTGGGAAGTGGTTCTTTCCATCTGGGTGCCAATGGAGAGCACTGTTCCCTCCTACCTGCCCACAGGCCCTGCTGTTCCTGCCTTTTTATGAGGTGTGACTGCATTTGGGCTTGCAGATTCACTGTTTCCTTCAAACAGCAGTGGAGAAAGGAAGCTACCTCACCATCACCCAGCACAGGAGGAGCTCTCCCAGCAGTTGAGGTTTTCCAGGATATGCTTTTGGGCTGTGTCTTAAGAGGCTTCAGGGCAGGTCCTCATCTGGTGTATATTGTCAGCCTTGTCGCAGCCAAGTCAGCAGAGATCTATCAAATTTGCACCGCCTGAGAAGCTATTTCTCTGGTGACAACCCAGCGTGGTTGGGCCTGCTTTGTGTTAGGAGGTGACTGGCTCGACCTCTGGGGAAACCTCTGAACACAGCTCTCGTTTTACATCTGGGAAAGTTTCTTTGAGGTTCATATTAGTGTTGCCACCACAAGAAACTGTCTGACTTCAGGGCAGGAACACATGTTCACCTTTTAAAGTCCTCATCGGGGTTTCTAAGAGAGCAGAAAAGTGGCAGAATATTTTAATATCCAGTGGAGAAGATGTCTTAGCAGCTGCCAAGTAGAAGCAGTTGACATTGCTTGGAAATGGGCACAAATATTGCTTTTGCTCATTCCTCTTCCCTCCCTTGGCAGACAGAACATAATAAATATAGTGGTAAGAAACAAATGGTCTCCCCCGCTGCTTTACTAGAAACTGGAGTGTCAAGTCTTCCTCTACTGGGTAAAAAATAGAGTGGGCAAGATGTGACAGGATTTCTAAAATAAGCTTTGCAGAAACAAGGTAGAGTGCCTCACAACCGGGATATGAGCAAGAGGGTGGATGTGACTGGAGAGGTGTGGGGCGGTGAGGTAGAAGGCTCTGTAGAGGAGTAGGAAGAGAAAAACCATGAGCACTTGATGCAGAGCAGCAGTATTTAAAGTAGCACTTTGAGGGGTGTTTGTTTAGGAGGTCTTCTGATACTGCTGCTGGATTTGTATGAATGTATTATCATAGTAATAGATTATGTTTTAATTTCCTGTAATGTGCCCAGTCCTGTGTAAGGCACAGAAGTAAATTTCACTCCTGTGCCAAGCAGCTAGTTGTGTGGCAGTTTTAAGACATGTTCAGAAGGGTGATGTGACTCCTGGCTGCACTCCCTGGGGGACGCAAGACCTGAATGCAGTTTTGTGCCTCCCCTGTCCCATGGCTTCCTGCAGGAGGAAGGACTCCTCTTGCGGAGGAGGAACACAGCCTCCCCTGCCCCTGGCAAATCTCATTACAAAAAAAAAGTGTGATTCCCAAGCTTCATCCTTTAATTTAGAACCAGACAAATAGGATGGAGACCCCTCACAGGCTGAGAAAAACCTTCAGCTGGTGCAGGTGGTTGGAATCTCACTGATTCTAGCTAAGCTGTCTCAATTTACCCATCAGAGGTAAGAAAAGAATGGTGACACCTGTCTTCACAAGAAGAAAGTTACTTTTTTCTTCCACATCTACACCTCAAGTATAGACACCATTTTTGTAGAAATGATCAGGAGAACTACTCTGCCCTCAATTTTGATATCTCCATGCCAGACTGGCATGCAGCAACCAGAGGAGTGATGGCAGAGATGATGCTGGTCACCACAGAGCATGCCTAAAGAGAAGACTCCAGGGAAAAAGTACATTAACTGTGACCCAACAGCACTGTGCCAGTGCTTGTGTTGAGACTGTGATGAGTACATTCAGGGCAGATATCTTATTCCTAACATTGCACCCCTGCTCAAAACTTTATTTGCTCTAAATACATTAAAAGGCAATCTAAGAAAGAAAAAAAAAAAAAAAGAGAGAGAGAGAAACTGAGCAAGAATGCTAAATCAGTGATGCAGTGATGTAAATCAGTGATATACATCCCTACCAAGTATTTAAGGCAAACTCAGAGCTACCAAACAATATACAGTTTAGATTGAGTAGCCAGACTGCAGTGTGCTACTAAAGCACCCAAATCAATGAGCGGACAGTTCCTATGGTTAAATTACCACATCAAAGCAGTTTAGGAAAATACCGCCACATCACATAGAGGAAACTCGCAGCTGGGGATTTGACACCTGCATTTGAATGAATTCAAATATTTAAAACCAATTTAGAGAAGCAGTGATTAACAGCAATCCTAATTCAAACATGACTTTGGAAGAAAAAAGGGGGGTGCTTCCCTCTGGGTGTTGTTCTAGAAGCTGCAGAATGATTCTGGGAGCTGTTGGACGTAGCCCATGCATGAGTCAGAGCACAGTCACACAGGCAGCTTTTGCACTATCCAGCCAAGGAGAGGAGTCTTAAGTACGTTAGCAAAAAGCACCTGCCTAGCTGGGTGAAGAAGCTGTGCTCTCTTTCAACATAGCAAACTATCTGGAGTAGCTACTTTGTGGAAATGTGTCCACAAATATCATATTGATGTCCAAGAAGGATTTACAGTTATCAAAAAGAAAAGCTCTCTACACGTATTTTCAAGGTTTTCTGTAAAGAATCAACAAAAAGGGAAGGTGATGTGACATCATACAGCTAAAATCTTTTAATAGCCTTATTGGTTGTAGTTGGGGTGAGTGACCGGTAAGATGATCCTCTAGACACGCTATTTTGGAAACTTTTTGGTCATCTACTGTGCAGCCAGCAGATTTAGGTCCAGTGATTAAATTACTGTGGGCTTTTGTTTTGCAGTATGTGCTCCTCAATATATCTTTCAGGGTTAGCCATGTGCCTAGGGGTTTGTAACCAAATTGTGATTCTCTTTCTTGCTTTCAGAGGTTTCCTTTCGGGCTGCTGGCCCCAGCAGCCAGCTCCCTGCTTATTTCAAATGACCGCATCACTCAGCAGAGGCTGAAGAGAGCAGACAAGTCAGTTAGTGAGTGGGTTACAACGAATCAAAATGTACATTTCTTCCTCTAAGGCAGAGGATTTTAGTTGTTACAAAACATTGGAGTACTACTGCTATTTTGGGCCTGGAGAGTTATGGGAGCTCAAGCAATTCTTTGCATAGATGCTTTTTCACCAAAGGCAAAGGCAGACTTTAGAAAGCAGCAGGGCATAATAAGGAGTTTTCATAGTTTTTTTTTTTTGTTTGTTTGTTTGTTTTTTTCCCTGAGTTGCAGACTGCAAAAAGAATTATTGCTTCAGACTCAGTCAGAATAATTTGTGTAGCTTTCTTGGTTTCCTTACTGTTTAGCTAGTAGATCTTAGAGCTAGTGATTTAATTGTGGTGGACTTCTGTTTGTGTATGTATTGTGGTTTATTCCTATAATTTGGTTGCCATTCTGCTAGGACTATGCTAAGAAAAACATTGTGTATTTTTTTTTTCCATCTAAACTGCTTCAGTAATTTTTCTTCCTGAAAATGTTAATACCTACTTGCTAAATATGACGTTCACCTCCTCAAGTGAAAGGATAAGCTGAGGTCAATGGAGTTTGCAGCAGCTGAATATCTGGTCCCTGACATAAAAGCAGACAAAAGGAAATACTGTCCAAAGCTGACTTCTCTATTACAGTGCTTCAGCCTGTTAGAAATAATGATATCGGGATTTATTTATTTATTTTCCCAAGACAAGCAAATGCAAGAAATAAATAAGCATGCAAAGTCTGCTTGCCAGGTTATTCGTGTTTCAGAGTTCTGTTATGTCCTGCTGCAGAGTCTTTCCTTTTGCTTTGCTAAAACATCAGAGTGTAGAGGGTGACCCTGTGCACTTGTTTCAGATGAGTGTAAACAGAAGATGATATTACTTGTTGGAATGAAGTGGACTATCCCATGGAGGAGAATAATAGCTGTCTCCTAGTGCTGTTTTTCTCAAAAAGACCAGCGAGAACTTAAAAGTTGAAAGACCCAAGAAGAGGGCGAAAGTTGATTACTTTAAGGATTAAACTGTTACCCTGGTGAAGTCAGCAAATACTGTTTCTAAGCAATGATTTCAGTGTCTCTGGAGCACTGTGAATCTGAACTATGTGATTGGGAATGTATTTCTTAAAGATATAAATATAATTTTATTAGTTTTTGAAAATGTTATTTGGTGTTTTGACTTCAGTAAAGACATTCTGGAGTGGTGTATAAAAATAAGCTTATGCAGACATTTTCACCCACACGTGTGTTTGTAAAATATGTAAAAGGCTAAAAGTATGCCACTAAAAAAATTATAAAGCTCTTAAATTTGCATCAAAATGTAAGGAACTGTATTCTGTCAAAAAACATACTTGCACTTGGTGTGGATTTTTGCCCAATTATCCTTCCTTGGAATTCCTTGAAAGAGGCAGAGGAAAGCACTGTTGCTCTGGTAGCTTCTGGTTAGGTAGGGAGGTATTTTTCACAAAGTCTTGATTATTATTTCATCAAGAAAGTAGGTAGATATTAAAGGTTACCCAGATGGTTTATATATTACTATAATAATCTTGTTCATAGAAACTCTCTCAAAGAAAATAATTAATCACAAACACACTGTGATCCCCCTAAAGCAGTGACTGTTTTAAGTTGAAATCCCATAATGGCTATGACCTCTAACCCTGATGTAACTGTTTCTATCCTAGCTACTAAAGTGGCTGCTCATGAAAGGCCATCAAATACAGAAGTAAATGCAAAGGTTAACAAAGTTAGTGGACCAAACAAACTTGATACTGGGAATGAACTTTCACATGTAGCAAGAAAATAAACACCACTCTCCCAGACTGATCTACACAGGAGGTTTGAGATGCCAAAATATTAAATGTTATTAAGCGCATAATCTCTATTTTACAGATAAGTGTTTACTCTGGGGGTAACCATCCTTTCATATTGATAAAAAGTCCTCATTCAAATTAATAAAAAAAAAGTTCATGCACTAGTGTGTTTTCAATGACATTGGTTTTGCTCTAGATGCCAAGTAACTGGTAATTGGTTTGAGAAAGAGAGGGGGTTGCAGTGAGGTGTGCAAATCTTAGGCTTTTTTTTTGTGTGGCCCAGCTACTAACACGTCATGTAATTTTTAAACCCCTCTTCAAGGTGTAATCTTTGCATCATATTCTGTTTCAGGAATCTCTCTTTTTAAGGGTTGGTTATTTTTTTTTGAAATTTTAATATTCTGTTACCCATCATAGGTGGGGAAAATGTCATTTACCTCTCTATTGCATTGTTTGTTGTAGCAGGTTTTATTTTATTTATTTATTTATTTATTTATTTGTTGTTGTTGTTTCAGAAACACAGACTTCTATGTGATGCTTTACCAGCTGAGTTCAGCACAACAGGACTTTGTGGTTACTCTGCACCAAGCAAGGTGGTAAAGGAATAAACTATGGGCGTGTTTGCACGTGGCCATGCACCAGTAGATAGAAAAGGCCTCTTTTGTATGTACAAAATAGTGATTTCTGTTGTTTTTGAGGAGCACAGAGAAACCATTTCTACACACAGGGCAGTGCAGGATTCAGTAGTCCAAAACTTGTAGCCCTCACTGGTGCTGGAAGAGGAGACATCCGCCAGTACTGGGGTATCTGTGGCTGCTGCCCCAACTTCTAGCTGCCTGCAGCATCGTTTGGTGGGGATCCAGACAACTTCACTGACTTTACTAGCACTGCACCTCCTGACTTCAAAAACACAGTTCTACCTCCTGACTCTGCAGTGGTCCTTAGCATTAGGAGGAAGGCTTTTTTTTTTTTTTTTTTTTTTTTTCACCACTGTGATCCTGTAAACATGCCAGGAAGCTAGTCCCAAATTTAAGAACAAAAAAGGTAAATAGTTTTTACGAGTTATGAAAAGGAAAACAAAAGCTTTCCCCTTAATTTAATCAGCTTGGTATCCTAAGCCCCAGTCAGAAAAGAACATTTTTGGGTTCACTGTGGAATAAATAATTCAATGATGAAAAGGGAAAGAAATGTTGATTATATATAAAACTTGACAGTAGGGGAAACTATTTCCCTGGCCTACAAAGTCATTTTTCAGGTAGATCAAAAAGAGTTATTTAGTTCTACACAATTTCCAGTTTTAACAACATTAAATACCTTTTCTCCAGTTAGATATCAGTCTTTGAAGATTTTGAAATTGTTATTCCTGTGGGGAGAAGGATATTGAATAATTCCTACCAGTTATGAAACTCAATATTCTCCAGATGGTTATTGAGACAAGCTTTTATACACCATTGTAAAATGGGTTTAAAATATCCTGTGCTGTGATTGACTAAACAAGTCACATGGCTACTGCATACAAGCTTGAACTTCTTTTTCAACTAGATGACCTTATTAAAAGCATAAACAAAAATGGTACTTAAAGGCTGGCTTTAGAGGAGCAGCTATAAATCTTAAATTTATTGTAGTACTGTTCTGTTCTTTGCACTAAAAAGAGAAAAAAATCTAGGAAGGCTGTTCTGGGTACAAAATTATGCCTTTAACACTGGATTGGTTAAAAGGATGTTTCCATACATTTTAACAGTCCTCTAACTTTTCTTTTAAGTGATTTTTAAAATCATTTAAAAACTTATATTTAAAAGAAATGATATGCATTCACAAGATAAGCAATGTCTGGGTCACGCCAGAACTTGAAGAGGCTAATGTGATGGAGCAAAATCGCAATGCAAAACCTTCACGCTCATATGTGCTCTAGTGCCCAATTGCACCACAGTGGTAAACAAGAACTTTAGAAAAGACCCGGCAACCCACTGTAGGATGGACAAATAATCCCAGGAACAGGGATCTTACCATCTAACCGGAGAAGGCAGAAGGAATCTACCATGGATAGCAGTGGTTGTTTGGCTGGGTTGGCCTGGTGCAAGGGGATTTCTTGTCCACCTGGCTGCTAAATTTCTCCCTTTCTTCTTGTGCTTTCCATTGGGTGGATGTGCCTTCCTGGGATGGGTGCAATCCCCCTGCTCTGACACCAGTTCTCTACCTATTACACAGACAGAGACAGCAGCACAAGCCTGAGCAAACAAACCAGAAACAAGGGAATTCCATGGGAGAATTGCATGTGTAAGTGCAGACCATTTTTAGCATTGAGAATGATTCTGTCGCAGACTCCTGATGATGAATGAAACCCTGGCATTTCCATTGATGGGATCCAACAATTTCCCCTGTCACTTTTCCATTGCACATAGATTATGACAATGACAAGTTTAGAGATAAACATTAATAAAAACAGCTTCAATACAAAGCATGGTGATTAGAAACATTCAGGGACTTGTTTCTTTAAGAAATGTTTTTACATGAAAGGGAAACAGGAAGGCATATAAAGAGGTTGAATCTGGTACCATGCTTAAAATGAAGCTGCTGAGATTTTTTTTAAGCAACTTTATTTTTTCCTCTTCAGCAAATATTCCAGTTGTAGCATAATTCAACTCACTTATCAACACTTATTTTTTTTAGCTTATTTAGTGTTCCTGGGTTTCAGAGTTTCAGTTTAATATTGTTAACAGTCTTGGTAAAAAATCCAGGATTACTCTGTATTTGAACACCTGCAAAGTTCATTTAATGACTGGAATAGCAAATGTTGCAAAATTCAAAATATATTTAACATATTTGTAGTTTAAACATTAACCACAGCTGCTTAATGCTGTTCAAGAGGCTTGGAATGTACATATTTTATACATCCCAAGAAATATCTGTGATTGATGTCTTTTCATGTCAACCGTTTGATTTGCTGAAAGACGGAACTAAAAGTATAGCAGAAAGGGGCAAGCTTAGGAAGAGCTGCCAGGCCAGAAAACTTCTTTATTTAAAAAAAAAGAAATTATAAAGTTTGGCATGTTTCTGAATCTTAATTGAATTCAGTGGGATATTGGGGGTTGGGGAAGGTGGGGGAGAGAAAATGAAAAGAAAAAAAAATATAAGAAAAGCAACAAGAAAGAGCAAAACTGTTTTATGCTGATGGATTGACCCATCATTCTGCCACGTCTAAGAGATGCCTTATACACAGTTCTGAGTACTTGATGTACAGGTATTTCACACAGCAAAATTTTTCAATGGATTATTCACAATTTTTTTCAGAGAAACCCACTTTTCTATGATCATTGGCACTGACAATATTGTCGTCCATACCAGATTCGATCATTAAGCCAGATGCATTACATTCAATTTTCTTTTTCATTCTGAGCAACTGGTTCTCCTCATATTTATACTAGCTGCGACTCCTGCAAATCAGATTTCACTTATTCTTGATTTATTTGTGGAAAAGAAGTAAAGCCTATAAAAGTTCAATTACTTTGAACATTACTTTTCAATATTGGTAGATATGAAATATTTTTGTCAAGTTTTCTAGTATTTTCAACCCTAACTAAAACTATCACTATGTACAAGTTCTATAACTTTTAATTTTCTAGCAACTTTTGGTCTTCATCTCCTAACAGCCACTGGAGTAATAGGCAGAGATAGAAAGCCTGCAAAATATGCTGCACCTTATTCTCTTTAGTTTTACATAGGCTACTTCCCAATTTCTTTACTAATTAACAAAATTCATAGACATTAAGCTGAATTTGCTGGCAACCAGGGTATATATTATATTTCTAGATATAAAGTGTCTGTTTAGAGTAAAGGAAGTATTGAAACACATTCCAAAAAACTCTGTAATAGATATACCTTTTAGGCCACACAAACCATGGGCAAAATATTGAATAAGCACAAGCTTGTTCACAAGAGATAGTGCTCACATATCTTGGTTTAGATTTCCATTGTGTCTAGTGCAAACCATTGACTCCTCACTTAGAAGTGTACAAGAATAAAGACGAATACCAGTAGAAAGACTGAGGTCCTTTGTGTTGTGATCTTCGTCACTTAAAATCTCTCTGCTTTGGGGGACATTTTAAGAGGAACAACTTTCGTGTCTCTTTAGCCTAAATAGCACTTGGGCTAAATTTCTCATTTATTTCTACTGGAATATCTATCCTATTTAAATGAACACAGGACTGATCTAGACATCCTCATTCATTCATAAGTACTCTTTTTTTTTTTTTTTTATATACAGCTGTTCTATATATTAATACATTCAGAAAGTCAGTCAAACTGGAAAAAAAAAAAAAAAACAGCACCTTTAGATATTTGAAAATGCAGCATGTCAAGAGCTTAGTAACACAGGTGGCTTACCCTGCCCCCTCCATTCACTGGCTTCCCTGCTGAATACAATGTCCAGATCAATGATACTATACTGATATTCAAAGCCCAGTACGAATTTGGCTACAGCCAGATGACAAATCAACAGTTCCCATGGGAACAAGGCTTCCCACTAACAGCTATGTTTTTCTGGTAGAATTAAATTGTCCACATTTCAGAGTGGTGTTTAAATGAAAACGTTAAGGAAAAAAATAAAAAAAAGGACAATTCAGAACAAAATTATATATATATATATTACGTATGTTTGTGTGTGTGTGTGATATAGTTTTGCTCAATAAACCTGGATCACACGAAGTGTTGAATAATTTGGCTTGGAGTACTGAAAAATATAGCCAAAACTGTTTAAAAGCAAGTCTACAGCTTTACTTTAAACACGCCACTCAAGTATGTATTTAATTACTTTTTCCAGGATTTTTTTGCCAGCATCTCAAAGAATCAAGCTTTATATTCTTACTTTATATACATAAACATACAGATGCCAAACACACCCATCTAATGTATAGAACAGTCAAGTTTTTTGGGGACCTCAAAAGATGGACATACATATAATATTTTATCCTTCCTTGTTTCTACTTAAATATACTTTGGAGGAAGTTGAATAGCAATAAAAAATATTTTTATTTTTTTATCACAGTTTTGTTCTGTGTTTTAAGGTAACTTAATAGTGTATTGTCATTAGTTTTCTAAATTTTCACAACAGGGATATATTGAAAATTGATACTTTCCATATGCTGCTGTAATGCCATGTATGTGTACAAGTATGAAATTTTCAACTGTATTAATTAGTAACATTACTAAATCTTATTAAAAAATAATAATTAAGCATAAGTGTTACATCAATAATTATTGAAGGAAACAATTTTAAATTCTTGACTAAACCAACATTTTTGTTATTTTTCCTTCCTCTGTTAGAGCTATAGCATGTTGCCTAAGTAGAGCTTTTGTTGCCTCTACTCATATCAATGACACTCATGGAATCTGTCTTTTTTAGCCTTAAATATGATACACGTGTCTAAAAGACCAAGGGAATCATTTATAGCTGCAAGTTACTCTTTGCAATGTAGCTCAAAATCAGGTATATGACTATTAAATTATATGTTAACTGTAATCAGGTTATTCCCTCACTTTTGAGGGCTTGAGTGCATTACTGAACATTTTTTACATGTAATTGTCTTATTTTATTTTGAAGCTCAGTCTTTGAAGCTCTTTTGGACTGAAACACCCTCCCGGCCCTCTTCCAGATAAAAACGTGCAAGTTCCACAATCTGGAACTAATTGTCCAGACACCATCTGGAGGTCCTGTTCCTTAGTAGAAGCTGCTATAATCCTGTGGCTTTCAGAGCAGAAGTGGCATTTTACCATACCCTTAAGCTCTCAAAGTATTTCAAAAATGTTTCAGAATATTTTCCGAATATATCTGCCATCTGGGGGCACTGGGAAGTTCACCATTCACATAAATGTACAAGCCCATATGCAACACAGCCTGTCTCAGGTAAATACTGTCCAAAATAAAAAGTTGGGCAGGGCACTGAATGGGCATACAGAGATGGGAGCTGTGTAGGTGAAACCTCCTGAGTCCAGCTGCATAGCTGTTCCAGGGAGCTGCTTCTTTCAGCTTATTTTTAGCACATCTTTCTCTCAGGCAAAATGCGGAGCTTCTGTGGGTGGCTGATCCTCCCACAAAAACGTAGCCCTAACTACATCCTGTGTTCTGGTATGTGAGGAACCCCCACAAAATGGTGCTCCTCTCCAAATCCTGGACTTCCCCTTCATTCAACAGGCCATTAATTTTTCTGTAAGAAAACCCTTTATGGGAATGGGTTTGGCCATTAACAAATACCTTATATTACAGGTTTCCAACTTCAACTGTCTCAGCTACTCATGGATTATGATGAGAAAGCAGCTAAGGACAGTTAGTGGAAAACTTGTGTAGAAAAATGAAGACCTCAGGCTTTTTTGCATTATATTTTGGGTTTAGGAATTGATTGCTTTGGAGAGAAAAGTATTAGAGCCAGGAAAGGATGGGCTTTTCTCCCCAGCACCTTAGTTGCTTATAACAACTTGGAGTTTTTCTAAGGATTACCTAGGTCCCTGTTAAACTCACACACTGCTTGTTATTTCTGAGTGGAGCTTTTAAACCTCAAGCCAATGTCTACCAAAATCAGCTAAAGGCTTTGTATTTTCTCAAATGGGTTTTTGACTAGCCCCTTAACAGTCAGAGGAAAAGTCTTTTCTTCTCATCTACTCATATTTCAATTTCTGAATGTTTAAAACTTGCCCAACCCAAACTCTGCTTTATTCGGAGCAAAGTTGCACAGGGCCTCTCAATGAGAAGCAATTCCAGTTCAAAAGCACAATCTACAGCCATTCAGGAGCTAGTTAGTCTGCAGGGGAAAAATTGCACAAGTTCTTTTCTAATACGGATTTCTCATATACAAAAATGCCCAAATCATATGCATCCAGACTTATAGATAGTCAGAATAGAACACTGTAGTCCAAAGAGTGAATTTCTAGCAATTTTTTTCCATGGGGAAATAGTATTTTATAATGGAAATAATTTTGTAAATAACAATAGGAGCAGCTGTTACTTACGTTGCTCCCCTAATAAAATCCTTAAGGAGTACTTAACAATGTTCAAACATAAAAATGTTTTAGCTAAGAGAAAATCTCATTTTACTGAGATTTCTTTTACCCCCAACTGGTTTTGTATAATTAAATCTGCCCACAAGGAAATGTCTTAGAAATGTTTTTGGTTGTTTATTTAAACTTTTTACTTTTTCGTTTGTTCTCTCTACATGCTATCAGGCCAAATGCTGCTCTCAGTCATGAAGTTTTGAATCCAGAATTATTGTATTGATATCAGCCACATGAAAGCCAGAGACTACAGAAAACTCTCCAGGAGGGATAGGTGAAGGATCTTTCAACATTTAACACCAATCTATCACAAGAGTTTTTTCTCTTGTTACTGTTTAGACATTTATGAATGGATTTATTACCTTTATGATGTTGATCGTAGTCACTATTCCTTTAATTACATTGCAGTGTTTTTATACTGATAAAATGCTGCTCTTTCCCCAAAGCTCTTCTGTGTTTTTGTGGCTGACTACTTTCTCATCCTACATTCTCACAGCAATTCATCTCATTCAACAGAAGCTAGGGCTAGCTGGATCAAATCAGGATTTCCCTTCCCCTTCCCCTTCCCCTTCCCCTTCCCCTTCCCCTTCCCCTTCCCCTTCCCCTTCCCCTTCCCCTTCCCCTTCCCCTTCCCCTTCCCCTTCCCCTTCCCCTTCCCCTTCCCCTTCCCCTTCCCCTTCCTTTCCCTTTGAAAAAAAGGTAAATTTTTCACTGGTAAATTTAAGCGGAAAGGCAGGTTAAGAGTTTACCACTTCTACTGTGAGCAATAAAAAGTTTACCCACTTATATGGCCTGAAGGCCTGGAACAGTTTGTATTTACTCATTATTTTATTTCTACCAGCACCTTCACTTTTTCATAAAACATTTTCTGCTTGCTTTTTCATCTTTGTTGTTTCATGACTCCTATGCTCTCTTTTCCTTGGGAATGATGAAAAACTTCTCTAACAGCTAACAACTGAGAGATTTCTCATTTTTCTACTGTGGTGTTGGATGTATTGAAAAATTTGGAAACAAAGACTTTATATCTGCTGATTTGGATTTAAATAAAGTATTTGCTTAAGAAATATTAACTGAGAATCCTTTTTTCCACCACGTCCTTGACATGCAGTAATCCCCACTGCTTTTCCAGTCCTACAGTGATCACAAAAAAATAAAAAAGTAAAACAAAACAAAAACAGAAATAAAAACAACAACAATAAAGACACACACACACACACAAAAGAATAAAAAGGAAAAAAACAACACACACACACACACACACCCCCTCACTGGATTTCAAAAGGAATTATTTCTACATAAAAATCAGAAAATCAGATAGGATACTGACACCTTTAAGGAGACTGTTTCACAGAGAGAGCATTTCAGTGGGACCTTGAATTTAACTGAAATGTGTTTGGCAAAGCATCTACTGCTTCATTTAATTCAAACGTTTTTCAAAGCAAGCTGGACTGTAAGTCTAACATAGCAAGGACTTACTCAAAATGCACATTCTGTTTTATGATTTTCACTTTAACTGTTCCTCTTAAGTGCACAGTGTGTTCTTTCACCTTACTGAGCATGGTACAGAGCTGCATGGACCACACAGGGAATATTCTCAGAGGGGTTCACTGCTGGTTACTTGGCTCCCAGAGTTCAGCTATGTTGTTTGTGAGTACTGTGTAGCACAAGCAATAGTTTTATGATTCATTCATGCTCTGTGCCCTTTACTGAGACTCTGTATGGCAATCCGAGGTGGTGGATGCTGAGTCTGCATTACCAACATATTTTTCAGTTACCAATATGGTTCAGATCAAGGTGTGGCAGGAGTTCGATGGGCTGTAGCGGGATTCAATTCTAAGAAGAGATAAGCAAGCTAAGCCTGATAAACAAGAGAGCAGTATTGGAAGTACAACTTCCAGAAGCATTCATCAAAAGTTGCTGAAATCCTAAAGAAGTAAATCAAATTGAAAATTGCCTGTTCTGTTGTGCTTCATTGTAGACAAAACCTCCAATGGGCTTTGTTCATTGTGCCACAAAGGTTCATTATTTTTGCAGTGCAGCGGGCATGCATTTTCTTCCTCAAGAACTTATTTTTTAGTCTCAGCATTTCCATTTTGACATTAGAAAAATATACAACCAAAATCTATAAGACTTTGATTAAATGTTGATACAGCTGATTCCAACACAGCCAAAGCCAGTGACCATACATGGAATCTAAACAACAGCTAGTAATTACAGTGTCAAAGGCATGTATACACTGTGTGTTATGTTTCATTGTCTGGCATGCAAATATAGACTTGGTTTCCTTTGCACTATTTCCAAAGTATAAAGAAAGCTAACCAGAGAGTTCTGTTTCGTTTACACAAAAGAACAAGGTTCAATCATGTTTGATAAGTTGCAAATTACTGGTAATACCACAAGTGTTGTTACAGCTGCTAAGAGTGGTCAGGAGGATGTACAAAATACAGCAACGGCATGAATCAAAAGAAAAAGTCTAAACAAGTTTGAATGATAGTGTATAGTACTAACTTTAACTTGGTGCAAGGGCTTGTGAGCAGCATCTTGGGCAGTGGTGAGATACAGAGAGTAAGTTGCCACGTATGTATTCAGCATTCTGTGCTCCAGCAGACTCCACAATGACTTTCCAACAATGATGTTGCTTCTCCTAAGAGAAGCCGTGGATGCCAAAGGGGCAGAAAGAAGAGATAAAACTCCTATGATATAGAAGACAATTGCAGTTCTTCAAGAAGTGCATTTAAAAAGTTTTCTGCTTAGCAATTTGCCTGTGGAGATTTTAACAGCTGAAAGTATCCTTTTCATCGCATCTCTAAGTATGGCATATTTATCAAGTACTTCAGAACCTGTCTGATTTCTGCAGAATCTGGATGTAAAAAGCCTTACCTGTGATGCAATAGGTCTCAGAGAGGGGTATAATTTAGGGGGCTGTATAAAATGTGCATGTAGTACAAGCCCACAATTTACCCATTTTAAAACTTCAAACATTCTTGATGCAGCAGACGAAGATCTTTTGCATAGGGAAACCTAGTATTTTGCTCTATTCTGTAGCTGACTTTCCTAGAAAAGTGCTTTGGGAATAAAGTCAGTAGAATGTGGAAGTCCCTTTGGGAATGCTTCTGATCATGAGACAGAAGAGCTGTTGCTCTGTGGGTCACTCTGTCCATCTCCTTTCAGAGTGAATTAGCTTCATTTTCTGTGCTTGCATGGGTTTCTCTTTCAAAATCTTGGAAAGGTATTGGAAGGAACTGCTCATCAAGGCCATACTTCACTATATAAAAGGAAACAGGTACAGGATCCTGGACATGGATCTCCCCAGGTGTGAAGTTCATTGTTGGTGTTGGTGGTGTCTTTCTCACTTTATTTTTGTGTAATTTTGTATTAAAGACATATTTTTTATTTGCTAAAACTTAACATGAAATTATCAACAAAGAAAAATAAAGACCTATCTAGCTACAGCTGATGAAACAGAAAAAAAATCCAGGAAAACTAATTATCAGTGAAAGCAATGCAAATACTGTAATGTGCATCAAGTACTGTGAAAATATTCCAAAAATGATACATATTCTTCAATATCAATTGATACTGAAGGGGAACAGGGCTGGACCTGTGTTTTGTTCACAGCTTGAAGTATATATGAGGAAGGAAGGAAGGAAGGAAGGAAGGAAGGAAGGAAGGAAGGAAGGAAGGAAGGAAGGAAGGAAGGAAGGAAGGAAGGAATAAAAGAAAGTTAGTTAAAAGAAAGAAAAAAATAACACTAGGAAAAGTCTGTGATTACATCAAAATCAGTATAGAATAAGTTTCTGAAACGTGTTCCTAGAATCTAAGTAGAGGGAAGACTGAAACAACTCCTATGTTTCTAATATTGACATTTCACATCAAATTCAGCTCCTGTTTCCAAAAGCTCAACTCCTGACTTTTATTAAGGAGTATTGAAAAAATGATCATTTTTATTAATTTATTTTACAGTGGTTTCAGTGTTAACACCATGTAACCAACTCCTGCAATTTTATCATAGTTAAAACTTCACTGTTTCTTTAGGCCCTGCTAATTGGATTCAGGAGAATACAGGGAAATCTCTAGTCTTTATTATGAGGAAAAAAAATTACAAACTTTTCTTATTACCAAAATAAAAGACTGAAAAGCATAACAACTAATGACTTCATAGCTGAAAAGCAAATTACAACAATACCGTATTTATCCTTAATATCTCATGATTTTTAAAACCATCTCAGTTCTGAGGGGAGCACAATTCTTGTTTCCAAGTAGGAGAGGTTGGCAACCCTGTAAATGTGTCCCAGAAGTGATGGGCATTATTCATACATCAGATGACTGTGACATTGCTAAACCCTCATGTAATTACAAAGCACAGGACTACATTTTTAAGCAAGCTGTTTCTGCTGTAGTCCTGCCTCTTCAGTCAGGATGTGCCCCACAACTGGAACAGCTTGCACTGTGTTAGCCCCCTGGGAAAGTTCTAATTTACAAAACCCTGTTTAGAAAAATCAAATCTATTTAAAGGCATTACACTATAAACATAAACTCCCTAATGAGCTGTAGTGAAATGGCTCTAGGCTATAACTTGCGAAGTTCAAATGATTTAGCCGTTTTCTGCCATGTATTATTTTCATTTAATCTGCATCACAAGGACTGTAAAGAGTCCAGCTGTTCAAAGTGAGTCTTAAAGATTCCTGCCAAATGCAAAAGCTAGTCCAATTGTTCCCTTTTCTACAGTGTTTGGTTAAAGACCTATTAATTAATAGATCAAATAGTTCCCAAGTTTAAAAAAAAATAAAAAAGGAAGTCAATGTCAACATTTCTAATAGAACTGCAGATGCTAAAAAGATGACACTTAAAAAATAGGCACTTAGAGGTCGCAGAATCACTAGGAAAGAAGGAAGTAAAGAAGCAAAATAGGAGAGAAGGAAGAAAAAAGAAATGTACTGAACTTTCACTGTCTTGTGCCCTGGTAGAGTAGACAGTCTGTGCTTTCAGGTTCAGATCTTCACACCTTTGGAGGCACAGTCTCTGACTAAGGGCGCACCCTCAGGATGTGATTAATCTTTCTGTTGCCTACTTCTACTCCACTGATGGCTGCAGTGGACTTACTTCTCAACTATACTCATGTACAAGGGTAATGCTTGCAACTTTCCAGGCAGTCTGTTCTCCTTGTACAGCAATTAACTAGTACTGTGTTGAGTTCTCTCTAGGGGATGTTTGAGAAATTCCATCTATCATCTTTGTGTAGAAGCAGAGGAAGCAATGGAGGACACACAGGTACTCCTAAAGGAAACATAGCATTAGATGAAGAATGTACTGATGACTAGTATGCATCTCCTACCACTCTTTCAGTGGAGACCATTCTGTTAAATGCAGACCTTGGTTTGCCTCAGGTTAGCTTTAAGTAATGGAAATATCCACTTTTGAGAGATTTATTACCTAATTCTGCAATAAAATGCTAGAATAAAACATCAGCACTCTGTACCATTGATTACCTGCTCTTTTCAACACTTAGTTTAAGCATCCAGAAAATGCAAATCTGTACCTGTTAGAGAATTTGGGATTTTGGTCTGGTCAAAATCACTTGACATGTTTAAACATTAAAAAATAATATTCTGAAATGTGTAAATGTTAAAACCACAACTTCCATGTAGTAATGGAGAATAAATATAACAAACCTGGCCTGTTTAATAAATGAAATGGTATAATGTTAACTGGAAAGGGTGGATTACATTCATTTAACTGCTTCCTATTTTAAATAATTATTACAAAAACACTCTGTGCTGGTGGGTTTTAGAATGCCCTTATCAAAAACAAGTACAGAGACACAAATTTACATTTTATTTTAAATTCTTATTAATAGAAAGGTTTGGTTTGTGTAAATTTCTCTATTTACAATGGGTCATTGTAGTGGAATTGGTGATACAGCGTCAGATGAAGAACTTTGGGGGAAAACAGGCAACTTAAAGAGGAGATATGGTAAAAAATGTGGTTCCATATTTTATCGTAAACAAAAAACTTGTAACAGAGTCTCATAGTGAGGGCAAATACATCTGTAATGGCACTAGAATCCTTTGTATAAAGATTGTTTCATGTTGTTAGAGTGATGTAAGAGGGTGAATGAGGGTCTGATCCAAGATATGCTGCAATATGTATTCTTTACAAAAGAAATTAACTCATTTCCCTGATCTTCACACAATTTCTTTGTTTGTTTACTACAGTTTCATCATACAGCAAACATAGCGTGAAAGCTATTCAGTTCCAGTGACACAACTTCCAGTGTTGAATAGATTACAAGTATAAATAAGTCTGGTGGCCCAATCACAATCCCTGAAGGATAAGTAAATAAATAATTAAATAAATAAATAAATGAAAGAGGATTCCTCACAAAGCCACTACACAGCTCAACAAAATGAGCAGTTCTGCTTTTGGGACTGTTAGGCATATGACATATCAGTACTGATTTGAGGGCCAGATAATTGGCAATAGCCCAGAAGCACTCAGTGCTGTTCTAGCTGCAAGGCACAAAGGCAGATTTAAGTCAAGTTTGTACTCACCTTCCGCTTATACTTTGGAGACCACTCTTCAGATTTGTCCCTTGGCAACTTAAAATACTCACAGGGATCAACAGATCTAAGACTGCAAGCCAGATCCCAGGGAAGAGTTGTGCACGAGAATACCTCAGCACACTGTGCTTCGGTTGCAAGGGGTAGCTTTAAAACCACTCTATTACATCATGAGAACAGTAGCAGTGTAGCATTTGGAACGGCTTCTTCCATAATGATTTAAAAATTGAGGATTCCTCTACCCACTCTTCCAGTGGCTTGCCAAGCAGGAATTAGCATGGCTCTGCGAGTACAGAGAAGCACAAAGGTGCCTCAGTGTACTTGAGATTCAGACAGGAAGTCTAGATGTTAGGGAGGTTGGGTATTACATGGTTCTCCTGCCAGTGTGATTAACTTCTTGCTTTCAGGAGTACTATATTCACACTTACCAAAGTAAAATTGGACTTTATACTTCACTGCAGAGTTGCACCAAAGTACATGAGCTAATTTTAATGAGCTTGCTTGGGTACATAAACAGAACTTGGTGCCCCTTAATTATCAGACCTGGCTTTTCCTGCATAAAATTAGCCCATGCTGTGTTCCGCTGCTACTGACTGGTATTCGAGCCAGTTCTGGTGTAATGTAATATGGACCTCAGATAATGACAGCTTCCGCAACCTGCTTCCAGCTGATGTAAATCAGTACAGTTACACTGAGGTAAATTAATAACTGAAACCCTTGGCTTATGAGTTGAGCTACAGTGCTTTGACCAGGCAATCAGTCTTTACTTCTATTTATTTGGTTAGAATCAGGCAGTGCTAATGAGATTATAGCCTGGGGATTAGGAAATGCCTTTTCAGAAAGGTATGCTGAATTGAAGAGAGACGACTGACATGCTAACCATACACAACCTCAGTGGAACACGGTGACTAATTCCCTCAGATTAATGAATCGGGGACCACTCAGCATGTGCTTCAGATAGCATTGGACAATAGCGGTGGCCATAGAGAAATAATACATTTAAAAAAACGGATTAAGGAGGTGGTCTAGTGGAGGTGGTCTAGAACACAAACTAGAGTTTGTGTTCTTGTACAGTTACAGACTTGTACATACTTTGCTCAAATGCACACACAGAAACAAATGTTAATTGCACACAGGTTTTTGTTATTTTATGTAAATACACTGCCTGTTGTTTCTTTTTCCTATAAGTGGACAAATTTAACTTCATGCTCCCAGAATAAATATGTCAGCTATGCTGTTTTTCATTTCTCACTAAGTCTGTTTTTTGGAATTCAACTGCCTGGACTTTGGAAGAGTATTGCTTTCTCTACCACCATTGCTGGCACAAGATGCAGTTATAGAATCCATCCTTTGGATTTTTATCAAGTCACATAGATTAGAAGTGACTAATAACTACAAAATAAGAAAACTGAATATTTCATAACCCTCTTCTCTGGTACATATGCTTGAGAAGCTAATGTAAATGGAGAATTTGATGCTTCATTCAGATAAAAATTAGAAATAGAAAATTAGTATCAAATAGTGCTTATTAGCTTACAGTTGTTGAATTGTTTGTTTAGGAGTCCCTGAAATGTCTCCCAGTCTCAGGTGGAAACAAACACATGCTTCCAGTACTTCTAGGAACTGATAGTAAACTCAATATCACTTAGCATGACATAGATGTGAAAAGTCATTGTATTCAACAGTAGATATGTTTCTTGCTATACACTCTCCATCTAATGAGCAAGAACTTCTAAGAAGCAATGTACCAGGACAATGATCATCACTGCAGTGCTTCCAACAGTCAACGCTAGTGCAGTTCAAACAAGATCACACAATATGATGTAACCAAGGAAAAATAAAGTAGCTTCTTCCTCCCCCTACAGATAGGTCTGAAAGAGGTGAAACATATCTGATTATTGCAATGCTCATCACAATCATCACCCCCTAGAATGTGTGGTGGGACAGCAGCTACACTATAATTCTGTTTGTCCCTATCTTCAGAAGAAACACTGTGGCTTGTGGAGTTATCTGATTATCCTTTAACTGCTTAGATGACTCGGTTAAGTAATCTATTGGCTCTGTTCCATTGGCCCTCTCAGTCTAGACTATTGCCATATTTCTAGAAGTCTCTGGGCAGCCTATGCTTTCCTGTTCTTATCCCGGTATCACAGTGAAATCCCTCCCTGCTGCGAGGTTCTTCCTTTGGGCACAGCCATCCTGGTATTTACCTCTATGATTCACTCACTTAACATCATCAACAGCACAGACTAAGGCATGGTGAAAGATTTCATGATATGGCTTTTAGCTACAACCTAGCTCAACTAGTCAAGTTAGTAAACTTAGTAAATGTAAAGAGAAAGGTTGTGCATTAATCTCACAAACATATTTAGTGGTTCAAGCACTTTCTAAGGTTGGCAAACACTGCCTGTCAAAACTCCCTGGTAAATCCTGTCAAAACATTTCTCGTGTCTTGAACTTCTTGAGTCATGTGGCCAGAGTTTCATAGTGTTAATATTCCCTAAAATACAAGTGCCAAGCTAACAGCTGCTGAGTTAAGATGGGAATGATTTGTTAGTGAGACAGAGTAAGGATTATAAACTGTAGGAGTAAACACATTCACTGTTAAACAATGCATTTTATTTTTGAAGGGCTAAATTCACATGACGGATTTCTTCATGACCACCAAACTCATCTACATTCATTTAGTAGAAGATGTGTATCAGGATCATTTAAAAAAAAGAATTAGGGAGAAAAAAATAAATAAAAGTGACTATTCATTATCTGTGCCACTGGATGTGGCAGGATAATTCTGAAAACCTGAAGCTAAAAGAGTTGCAGTTCTTATTCTGTAAAAGTGCCCTTGCTGCTGGCTGAGGGACCACCTTAAGCTCTGCAGACCACACTCATCTGTGGCACTTCAGGGCTCTATCCATCCCATGTGCAATGGGTGCCAATATTGAGGCAAGCACAACTTCAGGTCTCTTCTGGCCCAGAGTCCCTCAGGGCTGTGTTCTCACTCTCTAGTTCCACACACAGAGCAGAGGCAGCCAGCTCTGCATCCCTGCACCAGTGGGAAGTCAGAGCTTTATGGGAAGCACCGTTTGGTACAAGTGAGATGCAGCTTTCTACCAGGACAGTGTAAAGAGGCCATGGCTTAAATTTAGCAGTAAAAAATTATGTTTGCACATGTTCTGAAAGTCTGTCGTTGTATGTCTTCACCAAAAGTTAGCCAAACTACCAAAGCTGGTGATTTTGCATCCTACCTAATCCACACAAGTCACAGAAGCCCTTGCAAGCCTTACCCCTGGAAGGTCTGGTCTGCAGGAAGAAGAATGGAAGGATGCAGAGGGAAGGTCAGATGGAGGTTGAAGCTAGGTACTGGGGTGGGCTTACTCCAGGGAAGGGGATTGAGTGCTGCCTGCCAGGATGCCTGTTCCAAAGAAGAGTGTCTCTATTCTTCAGTAAGACCTGCCTAAAGCAGTTTTGAAAATAAATTAGAAACATGATACTTCAGTGCACAGAACTGGTGTAAACCTTCAGTGTCAGCTGATTTTCTTGCATGCCTAGTGAAAGAAAGAAGAAAAAAGCACTTGATAGTTACCGTCTACTGAAAAGTAAATCTTTGACGAGTAATTTGAGCCAGTGTAATTTTACTCAATAGGAAAACAGGAAAAGTCATTATTTGCCAAAACAAATCTTCCAAAATCTGATAATGTTTAGGAAATAAACAGCTCAATCAACAGACTGAAAAAAGTTCAGGCAACTTCCTTCCCTGAGATGATGTTGGGCAACATGGAAAGCAGAGACACACAAGGTGCCACAGTTACAAAAAGACATCCTCTCGGGCATCACCATGCTATAATCACTCCTAGAGAAACAAGTTTCACAGAGACCATGAGTGGGCATATGTGGCACACATCTCTTCCAAACACAGTTAGTAGTTTGGCATCTGCATTGTTGAACTGAAGGCTATGACTGCACCTCTGCATTTTCACATGTGATGAGATATTTATCCTGTTGTGAAGTTCATGCTGTAATCCATTACTTCTAATGAGTTAACTCAATTGTAAATGATACGATATAAATGATGATTGCAGTTAATTGAAGGCAGTATCCTTTACTACTGTATGAATCAGCAGTGGAGAAGTCAGAAGGGATTCTGGTTCTGATTAAGCTCTGATTTTGGCCAAAGGCTCTCAGTAATTTTTGCTTTTTTAAAATTTGAATTCTAGCCAGCACCTGTTAGATAACAGAAGAGACTAAACCACATTCTAAAACTCTTTAATCAGCAAATAAACTAACAAAAAGATGTGAAGTCCTGAAATAGCTCTCCAATCAGAATATTTGTTACTAGTACAGCATAACTATTTGCTCTTGCCTTGGGCTCAAGAAGAAGAGAAAACCTTCTGGTCTTGTCTTTTTCCTGGGCATGGCAGTGATCAAAGAAAAAAAGATATTAGACAGTTTTCCTGAGTCCTTCTGAAACAATAAAGAAGTCTGAGTTTTAAAATATGGCACGAAGTTCTTACCTTATATCTGAGCCATGGCATATCAGAATTTGGGACTGAAAATTTTGGGGAACAGAAATGGCATGTAGCAGGGGAAAGGGAGCAGGGGAAAGTGCCACTGTTCTCTTTTCCTTTGTCATTCAGCATTTTGATTTTTGTCACATGGTCATTTTGTCTGGAATATTTGGAAAAAAAAAAAACATTCAACAGACTGGATTTAATAATCTCCATGTTTCTTAGCTTGTTGGAAATGAGAGTGCAAATTCTCAGTCCTCTTTGTCCTGTTAATTAAAGGTGAACAGCTGGATACCAGGAAAACGAACTATTGTTAATGTAGCTAGTGATTCCTTAAAGAAAATGTATGTTTTCTGCATAGGAAAACTGAAAGACAGCTTTGAGATTGCATTTCTCTAAATAGAGTTATGTTTATTACTTAAAAATTCTTAGATAGAGACTCAGAGATTTATCAGATGACAAAGAATAATACAGTCTTCATCACCCTATACTGCATATGTGAAGGAGAAATTTCAAAGCCAGACCAAGATTATATACTGCAAGCCATTAAACAAGGCCTTTTGGCATGCATTTTCAGATGAACTAATTGCATGCAACAGCCAGAGGGGAAGGAAAATAGATACCAAAGGATTCATGACAATAAAGCAGAATGCAGATGTTTGTTACTCCACTGGGGCTAGTGAATGCCTACAGTGCATCTCTGCACAATTGTTCTCAGGACCTTTTGATATTTTGTTTTATAAATCCTGGGTGCTGTTCAGACACAGAGGCTTTGGAGAGGGGAGCCTGCAAGCAGATAGATAATCACAAGACAAATTCAGCTTTAGCTTCACGTATGTTGTGCTCCATGATATTTACAATAGCAGCAATCTGTTTTCATGACAGCATGTTTTTGTAAATCCAAAGAGATAAACTTTCTCAGCTATTTATAAATCAAAAGCTTACATTGTGATCTTCTGCCAGGAACTCTGTTCGCTGTTGAACTTTGCTATGTTCATTTTAACAAATCTGTTTGTTACTGTAGTGCCAAAGGTGAGAAAAATACACTGGAATCCTGTAGAGAAGATGGGATAGCTCTTTGTGACTGGGACAGTGATGTCCTGCCACTGTTGGGGTAAAGGGAAGTCAAACACCTTAGCCTGAACACAGCTAGGAGCCAACACAGACTGTGTCAGATCTGCCACTGGCTTGCTGGGTGGTCTTGGAAGAGAGGTTTGCTTTGATAAAATTAAATTGATATTACCTCTCCTCTCTTCAAGAGTTTGGTGGTCCTCTATTAGATAATATATGTAGTTAAGAGAATTATAAGTAGCATTTCTCATGTTTCTTTTTAATCTACTTTTGATATTCATTGTACAACTATTAGAAACAGAAAGCAAGCTGTTTTTCATATTTTGCAGCAAACTTATGACAATAGAAGAACAAAGAACAACTTCTTTGCTCTTCAGAGTATGATTGGTTTGCAAGGAGCTCGACAATTTCTTACACTGTTCTCAAGATGTAAAATGCGTAGCTTAAGTGTACAATTTATAGTAAATAATTTACATTTTGGATAACACTTTATCTAGATTCCCACAAATTGTCTGTGTGAGCAGATCACAGATTTCTTAATGTGGTTGTTGGGAGCTTTTTGCTGAACAATTTACGCAGTTCTTGGGCTGTTTGTCATTTATGGGCAGTACACTTCAAAACCTTTAAACAGAAACTTCAAGCTCTTTTGCCATGTGTTCATAAGAATACAAGACCAATAATATTTGATGAGACTACAGGTCCATTTAGTTCACTGTCCAGTCTTTCACAGTGGTCAAAAGTGGTTGACAAATGAAGGATGTAAGAGGAGACAAAGCATATTCATCAGGATTTTCTCACAGATTTTGTTTGTGGCTCAGGTACCTGCCTGTACAGCTACTACAGGAATCACACAAAACATATTTGACATTTTTATCCAGTCCTTCCAACAGTTATCACATAGAAAAGTGTATGCCAAAGTTTGAAAGATATATGTTTTAATAAGCCATAAGGACAGATATAGCCAGAAACTAGTAAGTACAGATTACTATATCCGTTTTCCTTGTTAACTGTCAGTAAAGTTTATCTCATCCTCCCTGCTCACACACACACAAATTTTTACCTTTTGTATCTCCCTCCCTCATATTAATGGCAAAAGATGCTGAAGCTTAAGATCCTAGGAGAAGTAAATTTAGAAAAACCCTTCAGAAATATCTGCTATTGCAATCACAATGGAAATATGGCACACAAAACAAAGAAAGTAGTTCTCTATCTTCAGTGGAATATGCACTGAGTGCAAACACAACAATTAAATACTGCCCATAAGGCAGGACCTCAGATTACACACTAGGATTCCTTTGAAGGCTGGAAGGTTTTAGCTGGATCGCTATATGAACATAGGTAATGAGGAAGGATCTAGTCAAATTTTAAAGTATTCCCACTTTTCAGTAATTTACATCTGGTCTTTGAAATTTGGCAGTGCTGGTTTTGGAGTTGGAGCCTGCCGTCTGCTACTGCATGAATTGCCATGAATTGCTAGGCTGAGTTAAATTCTGTGCACTGGTAATCTCCCTTGCACTTCACATTATGCTCAAATAACCCTACATTACCTGTACACCCAGCAGTCTTCTCCAAATTTTCCATCAGCAACCCACACATGTTGTCTTTTCACATCAGATGCAGAGAAAAAAGATCCTTCCTTCACTCCTGCTTGCATCTTACCCTTGCAGCTACTAAAAGACATATCGATCTGCTTCCGTTGGCACTTTCCTTTAATCCACTGCTTCATTTTCACCTTCACAAGACAGAAAGGAAGGTCTTGAAAGGATCTGTATTAATCAGAAAGCCAATGACTGGTTTCCTGAACACCATTCGTATTCTGTAGTGCGAAGAGAATGGTTTTAATGCAAAAGGAATAATTGTACCTTAGAAGACAATTTCCCATCACATACATAAAAATGATGAAAGTGGGGCCTAGGGGTCATCAATTAAAGTACTGACATTTGTCTCTTTCTGAGTCCCAACCTCACTGATAAAGGTAGAATAGACCTAAATGTAACTTGAGAAGTGTGTAGTCAAGCTCACCCTTTAACTCTGGTGGGTGTCACAGTGTATGCTCATACTTGGTCCATTTCTTCATAGCCCAGAGACTTTTGACAGTAGACTTTTTTTTTCTTTTTTTTCTTTTATCATTATCATTATCATCATCATCATCACCATCATCGCCATCATCATTATTATTATTTGACAAAGGCTTTACATGCACTGCCCAGCATACTAAAGTGCCGAGAGTTTAGTCTAGTGCCACAGCACTGATGTGAGCATGTGCAAGAGGCCTAAGGTCCACTGCTAGTTCTTCCCTCAGTCTGATGGATGTTTCTGAACATGTAGTTTCATTTCTCATTGCCTTAGTTTTCCCATTTCTTACTGGAGGACAGTAATATACTGCCTTCATAGCTCCTTATACATACTCATAATAGGAGAAGATACTTTAAATGTCACATAACCATGTCTGGCTTTAATGAACTAAATACAGAAAGGAAGGCTGAAATGATGTGGTTTTAAGCAACAATGGTATTAATTGATGGACTGTTTAAACACATGACAACGATGTAAACAAAGTAACAAAAGAAATTCATACACAAACTGAGAAAACTCTCTGTAATTTAAATAACATTTTTGCTAAATTTCAAAATTTTCTACTGTGATTTTCCACTAGCCTTGACAAATGAATGTTGTCAAAATATTCTGGCTGGTACACTTAATAAATCATGAACTATGAAGCATAAACCACATTTTAAGGACTATCCATCTGTTAGCATTTCCAAGTATGAGCCCAGAGCATGCCAGAAACAAATGGAAAATTATTGTAATCAGATCCTTCAAAATTATATTAGAGTTTTTAATGAACAGTTTAATGTGATATGGAATTACCAAAAGTCTGAAAAGTGTTGAGGGGCAAATAGAAAGCACAGGATTAATTTAGTTCAGCTAAATCCTGATGAAACACTTTAAAAACCTTTCCCCTGTACTGAAATACCATGACTATGAACACACAATAATAAAAAATAACTTAATGACTCTGAATCATAATACTGATAATTTTATTGAAAATAACATTTGCTTACTCATAAATGTTTTGAATAGTCACAAGCAGTTAGTCAAAGTTGACCTACAAGCAATATAATTTCTCTACAATAGTATGCTACAACTCATGCTACAACTCCTCCAAAATACTGTAAATAGTATCAGAACTTCACTTTTTAGCTATATTCTGAGCACCCAGACACCAGACCCTAACACCATGCTAGTCCCCTGTGGGATTGCATGGTATGAGCATGGCATGCTCACCTTGAGAGGGATGCACAGAAGACTTTCAATTACTATTTTATCATCAAGGAATATTCAGTGTTTCTCACTACCCAGGAGAGCAGAAGAACTGCTCTGTGAGGACACACATACATATATGTAACCCCTCTAAAAGTAAGTGGCTGTTGTATTTCTGTGTGTTCTGAATATAGACTCTCATATTTCAAATGTAAATGCTTGCCGTCCTCTACAAGTCTGACTTAATGATGCCTACAAACCTTGAACTTCATTTAACTTTCCAGTATGAAGGGGATAGGCATGTGTGTGTATTGTCATGAGACTGTCAAAGATTTAATTCCATTTGATGAAGTTCTGTTTTCCAAAAGAGAAGAGAGTGTATTGCATATCGTTGGCCAATCTGGGTGCTGTCTAAGGAAAAATGAATTACTTCAAAACAGAAACATCAAATGACTTTGAAACAAAAACAGTTTCTCCTAATCTTGCATACAGGGTATGCACTGACTTTGCAGAATCACTACAATTAATTCTAAATGATGTATGAAATGAGTAGTCCCTGCCCAGAGACTACCACTACTGCATGCAATCACTGCTTGGCTGTGAAATGTGCTGTAATATTATGCTTAGACATGTCCAGAAAAAAAAAATAAAATAAAAAAAAATCAACATGCCATTCTCAGCATTTCTAGCAATTTTTACTTATTTATTTATTTATTTCCACTTCTGCTGCACCACCCCTCTAATTCCTGCAATTCCAGTTCTCTGATTCTTCACTTTCTACAAAAACCACTGAAGATGAAGGTCAGTTACAAAGTGTTTCCAATGGGCTTGCTATGTAAAGTTCATCTGTTGTGAAAATACAGTGAAAATATAGACAGGAATAGTATTCTTTCATTCAAAGGCCCTAGAAGTATTTTAATATATGTGTCTAGATCACACTACTTTTTCTTTCAGTCTCTGATTACTTAAGAGTTATGTTCCCTATGCAACATTGACTAAAGCAATGAGTCTGCAAAGAATTCTATGTACTCAGTTAACATCATACAAATCAACTCTGTTAACCTCAGTGGGACTATTCATACACATAAGCTTTTAAAGAATTAGGATTTGAAGTGTGTACTTCAAGATAGATGAAGGAACATAGAGCCATGTGGATGACCATATAATAATCTTCTCATATTAAAAATCTTAATAGTTGGCTGACTCAATGGCCAAGGCACAAAATGAATTTTATGTTATCCATCCACTTTGAGAAAAAAGAGTGAGCAAATTTTTACCACTCAGATCAGAAAACATATTTTAGTTTAATTTTCTAAATTTTTAAGATAGAATCAAACATATGTATTTGCACATTAAGGAAAAAAACAACAACTGCAACAACAAAACACACCTTGTATTAACCACCCTGCTCAAAGCCAAGCTGATGTAAAAATGTTGTGCACTAAAATATTGAACCTTACTTTCTACACATCAATAGTACAATCTGGACTTCCTATATTTGAAATCAGATATTCCAGAGGAAGCTTTGCCCAGTTCTTCCAGGGGCCCTTATACACTTTAATCACAGAAAAACCTGCAGTAGACACGGCAAGGTGCTCGGCACTTCTTTAGAATGCTAAATGCAATCAGTCAAAACAGATTTGATTAAATCTAACCTTGGCAAAATATGTTTTGTAGAAATCAAAACCTTTTGCAGAAACATTTCATGTCTGAGGAGAGACTTCGTCAGAAATGCTGGTTGGTTTTCAGCCAGGAGATAAAGAGAAGCACACGCAGCTGCCACACTCATATCGTATAGCTGGACAACTATGCAGTGTTGCTCTTTGCAGTGTACCCAGGAAAAAAAAATCTTTCAATTTTCTCAATGAGGATGAGGGAAGCCAAAAACCTGCACCTTAAATGAAGTAGAATAGACACATGAACCTGTGTGCCCTACTTCCTAAGAGCTACCCCCTCAAAGTATAAACATACACAAGTTTGTTTTTGTACAAGAGTTCAAAAGATCTTCTTTCTATCTCAGTTAAAAATAAATAAATTAAAAAAAATCAAGGCACTATAATTATTATAGAAAAGAATTTTTCATCCTCGCCACCTAAGTGCCTTAGTCTGCCACCAACTACATTTGGTAATACTGAAGGACTGGTGATATAGTTTGAATTTGCATATAGTCATTAGATTTCAAGGTAGTTTGCTGATAAAGATGTGTTTTGTAGAGGAGCGTAAAGGCAAGTGTTGATAGACCATATGGTTTTGTACTGGAGCTTAAGATCCCTGAATGGATTCTTAAAATAACAACTTGACAGTGTAATAACTGTTAACCAACAGTGTAGCAAGGGAGCATGCTTAATGAAAATGTGAATATATCCACAGAGATTTCTCTTTAATCCTGCCTTGAAAATGAATTTTTAAATGAGCTTCCAAGTCATTGATAATGCTCTTAAATTTCACTCTAGTGACTCTTTAGTTCTTAAAAAAATGGCTTCAGTTTTAAGCATGTGGAAAATGCTTGCTTTTGCTTGATAGTTATAGAAACTATTGGGAATGGTTCTGTACATAAAGTCATCTGTAAGCGCTTCTTGTTAAAAAAAAAAAAAAAGGGAAAAAGAAAAAGAATAACAGAAAAAAAGCAGGAACCCCACATCAAGCACACAACCAGCTGCCAAACACGCTGGCTCCCCAAATGGCAGGGCTGCTGGCTACGTCAGCAGTCATGAGGACCCTGCTCAGAGACAGAGGGAACTAGAAATGCAAAGGAGCACTGTGTGTGTCAGTGCATCACCTATTGAATGATAAATTGTGTAGAGAGCATAGGGGAAACGCAATGCCATCGTGCAGGTAAGAGCTGACTTTGTGGTTAGAGAGAGGCCATGCTTTTCTGCAGCACACAGAAATGATCCCCAAAGCTACGCTTGCCCTTGTGCAGTGCAGCAAATCCAAGTGCCTGCAGCATGACTGACCTGAAGACAGCACATGATGGAGGTAACCAGCAGCCCACTCAGGCACAAAAAAAATAAAAAATAAAAACCACCGCAGGTATCAGAAACAAATCTACCATTCTCCTAGCCAATCCCAATCCCCAGTTCTTATTTATTTATTTTTTTTTCCATCCTAATGAATCAAACAAACTCCCAGAAGGTGAGTTAATTAGCAGGTCACAAAGCAAAAGTATATGCACAGTGAAGGAAAAAGATTCCTATAGGAGGGAAGCAAGATACCTACAGGAACATCATTATTCCAAAACCAGGTGATTGATACCAATAAGGTGGCACTACTCATGCCAGTAGCAAAAGAGTACTCAGGACTTTAGTGTAACCACAGAGAGGACAGCACAGTCTGCCACCTTACTTAGGTGTGGCTTAGGTAGGGGAATCCCTCCAAAAACATGGCGATACTTTAAGTACTTCAATGCCAAGAGCAAATATCGTGTATGTTGACATGTCTGGTCACAATTATCCACACAAGGGTGTCACAGAAAACAAAAGTTCAACAAGTTTTGAGTACCTGGTAGGGCAAAAGGAACTGCCATCATTATCTCGAATTATGCTTTATACAAAGCAGGCTGTAACTGTTAAAATATTGCAGTTTCTTTCTTAATAAAGAAATACCTCCATACTATTTGTGTTCATTTCTGACCAAATAATCCTTCTCTGACATATACAACAACTGCTTCAAGTTGGATGGTCAGGCTAACATGATTTCTGGCCAACATTCACTGTTCTACAGTGCTTTAAAACTGCAAGACAGCAGTTAAAGCAGCATCTGAGTGGAAGCAGACATACCAAGTTCGCATGCAGTTAGGAGGATATTCATACCACTTAATTTCAGGATTTTCCATTGGCTGCTTACTTCAAAGGCTGGTCTCTGCTTCTGGTGAGACAGATCCTCTTCCAAAGACCAAATGTTCCAGAGAGATGAATATAGGTGCTCTCAGTCACTCTCTGGAGGAAGCTCGCTTTCCTCACCTACTACCAAGATATTCTCAAGGACTACCAAGACCTGGGAAACATGTATGGGAACCTGTCATGATGCTTGGACTATTTTATTCATTTTGTATGCATGGATAAAGAAACTACACTCACTTAGAGAAATAACATTTGGAAAAAAAAAATTGTTTATGAAAAGCAATGTTAAAACTTTTTTTTTTTAATAAAAAGAAATAAAACAAAAAAGTCTATTTTTTTTTTAATGTTATATTTTCTGAGTCTTCTTGTACCTATTTCTGCTGCTGCTTTTCATTAACTTTCTCTCTACACTCTCATTCCCTTCTTCTTTGGCAGCCACCCCAGTGTAGGGCTGTTTCTGTGACAGAAGTTGCTATCGATGTCCATTTGCACTGGGTCTGAAGTCACACGGCACCTCCAAGACAGTATGCTTTCCAGGAAAGCTCCAGTATCTTATCAGTAGACACTTAATATAAAAAAAAAAAAAAAGAAAGAAAAGAAAGAAAAAAAAAAAGAAAAAAGAAAAAAGTAAAAAGTTTAAAAAAATGAAAAAAAAAATAAAAAGAAAAAAAAGAATAAAGAAAAGAAAAAAAAGCCATGGACAATTGTTTCTGTTTTTGCTTATTGGAATGACAAACGTGGAAGAAGTCTCCCAGACTGTCTTTCAGTTTAGAAAGTGGGATATCCATGGAGATTGAAGTGGAAACTGTGAGATGGCATTTCAATTTAGGCTGTGGGAGTATGTTCCTCAGAACAGACTTGTGCAGAGATGTCACATCTGCCAGATCAGAACAAGGATCAGAACAAGGCTCTCTGACCACTGGCCTAGGCACACCTGTTCTTCCTTCTCTTGGAAGAGAGATTTTTCTCTTCTGTATCACTGGAGGTTGTTTGGTTTAACAGCTTGTGATTGAACTAAATGCCTGTCAGGTTTTAATGAAAAATTTTCTAAAATTGTTTTAGGAAGAGAAGGCCCCATGCAATGGATGGGTGCCAGATAGTAATGGATTAATTAGGCAGTGGTTAATTACCTATAGTCTTACTAAAAACTGCATCTCTGTCCATCTTCTTTTGGACCCAATTTCTCTATGGTAAGAAAAGAAATTCCGTTCTGGAAATAATATTACTGCAAGGGTGTAAACATGACCTACCCTGGCCTTGTGCCTTCATCCTGTGATATGCAGATAGCTCATCTGTGATCACAGAGATACATCTGAGGAGGTGAAGAGAAGTAACTGTGAAAAGAAAGCCCTTTGTCAGTAAGCTAAAAGTCTCTCTGCTATTATCTGCTGCTCTAGTGGAATATTTCTAAGTAGAGTCATGTATTGGGAAAGGCGGGGAGTCACAGCCCTCTCTGCTTTCATGAGTATTTACCACGTTGAATCCCTGAAATCTAAGTACTATATTTTACAGCTGACATGCAGATAGTGGAAAGAGTTTAAACCAAATATAAAGGGGCCACCGGATTCCAATAAAAACATACTTTTCTTTTTCAAGAGCAGACAAGCAAAGACTTCCCATATCTAGCCTTTCTGACTGGAAACAGGACCCAGCTTTCACATTTTTGTGATCCAATGTCTGGCATGTACTTCCAAAGTCTGTAACATTTTTATCTCTTGGGTTGAAATTTATCAGTCCCCAGAGGTGATTCAAACAGGGCTGTCTTGGTAAGGAGCTACAGGTTATTCCAAAATTTGACAAAAAGAGCATCAAACTTTACCCACAATTTTCAACATAACAATCAGTTTTACAAAATACAGTATTCCCTTTTGAAGACGGAATTGTTTTGGCCAGAGCTATACCCTAATATGAAAGTCTAAGGTGCCTTTCTTGGCTCTGCCATTGGCTCACTCTTCATCATCTAGCAAGCCATTTAACTTTTCTGTGCTTTCATCTTCTCCATCTGTGAATTCCAAATATTAACTGTTTAGTGTGGTAGTTAACTTGGTAAGTCATGAGCAAAACTGGTCTAAAGATTGTTGATTTAGCTTGTTGTTGTCCAAAAAAAGATTTCCCATTCCAACCAGTTACACCAGAGCCACAGCAGCAAGAACAGCAGCAATCTGGATGAGATCCCAAAGAGATCTGATGTCAAATGATTTGATGAAACTTCTCACAAAGAGAAATAATGTGGTTCCTCTCCTGCCAGTGCCCTGAGAGAAGACAACTTGGATGAGGAAACACAGAGCCCAAGTCTCTGCTTTATTTGATTCAAACTTCAGTGACTGGTATCTCAAACTACTATTATTGTGATTTTCTCCATGGAAGTGTGAAAAAAAAGTCTTTTACTTCTCTAATGATTTTCTGCTATTTTATTTGCATGCTTTATTTAATTATATATATATATATATGTTTAATTCTAGCCTCCATAACACCCAGCCATAACTACAGAATAGTACATATCATTTACAGAGTTTATAATGAACCAGGCTTTCAACTAGAGAGAAAGAAATAAAAAAGGCAAATAGGCAAAGATTATAAAAAAAATCAGGAATCAAAATCAAAAGTAGAGAAACTACAGCAGAGCCAGATACCACAAAGCCAAAAGGAATCCAAACAACATCCTTCTAAACATTCATGTTTATGAATTTGAAAGGTGTGAAATAGCTGAAACTGAAATCTGAATAACATTAAACAGTACTAACTCTAAAAGCAACATCTTAATTTACCTTTGAGAAGAAATATAAATGATGAAGGGTACGATAAGCAGTGCTTTTCTTTGTAAAGATGTTAGAGGAGCCATATTAGAGCGTGTTGGGTGACGAGCTGGCTGTTGCTATATCAGAAACCCAGCCCTGTTGCTATATCAGAAACCCGGCCATCACCCAGACTCTTGAAATCATTGCCCAGTTTAAACTGAAGTGTTTCTGTGCTATCAGCCACAACTAGGGAGAGTTTATTTGAACACAGCTATTAAAAAAGGAAAGGTGACTAGTAGTTTCTCGGCTCTCATTTTTGAGACCAAAAGTTGGTCATTTTCTACCACTCCAAGCCGAGCTCATCCTTTACAATCCCCTTTAATGGGGGCCATCTCATCTAAAACAGCTTTTGAAATTGGTCCCAGGACTCACTTTGCAAAGAGGCCTGCTTTTCCTCGGTAGCTTTGAGGAGCGTTGAGGCTAGTGAGGCTGGAGGCCAGCACTAGGCTGATTTAGGCGGCTGAGCTGAATGACACTGGCACCATCGCTTCTTCCAACACATAGCCCATGGCTGGGCTTTGGGAAGTGCAGGTGGTTCCTTAGCCCCAGCAAAATGCTGGAGGCAACAAAATGCAGCAAAATGTCATGGCTACCTGCTTTGTGTAAGCTGCTGAAAGCCAGGCTGGCTCAGGAGAGATGCTGGGGAAGGGCAAACCTACCGTACGATCAGCAAGCATCCCATGCCTCTCCTCCTGGTGGCAAGGAAGATTGAAGAGTCACATGTCTACATCCAGCTCCAATTACCCCAGTCCTTGAGTTTTGTCTTTGTTGATTAGGGAAGCAAGAGCATTTATATCTTATGCATGGCAGTTGGACTAGGATAATTGGATTCAAAGGGAACTATACTGAGGTTGTTTTACATTTATGGATAACCATTATTCATACAACAATATTCTGTGTTTGTATATAATATCATCGGTACACATGGATATTTTTTGTCTAAGCAAATTGTTTATTTGACAAAGAAAATTGGTTCTAGGTTGATCAAAACTATTCACAAATTTTTGCCAAGTGCTGTGAATAGTTTTGGCCAAAAGAGGTGGGGCTTTTTTCTTTTAATGTTACAATAATTCATTTCAACTTATTTCAAAACAAAATGTTTTGTTTCAAAACAGTGATTCAAGATCAAAGATACCTAAATTGAATAAAAATACAATAAAAACAAAATAAAATTAAAAGACTCCAAACTAAAGCATTTTTGGAGGCTGAATAGAATGGTTCATTTGACTTCAGATAAAGTTATGGGGGGGGGGAGGTTCAGATCAAAAAAGAAAAGAAACATTCATTAACCATTCACTCAACTCTAATCTGGAGTTTTGGTTCAGCCAGTTTTCAACAGAGTAGCCAGCTGCAGAGTTCAAATCCAAATTGGAAATTCTCCATGCTTTGGGGAATAGGAGGAGAGAAGACAGGAGGAAGCAGGGGGGGAGAAGGTGCTGGAAAAAGCTAAAAATGACAGAGAGTAAAAGCCAAAAGTAACCGTTCTTATTTAAAAGAGAAACTTGTCAGCACCGAATTTCCTAAGAGTTACTTATGTGAATAGTACAAATTACTGATAAAACTTACGGCATTAAAGACATAATAACAAAAGCATCATACAGTACCTTGAAAACTGCATAATGGAATTGCATTTTAATTAAAGACAAATTCAGTGAAATAAGTATAGCTGAAGTTAAAAAAAAATCTCAGATTTTGGAAAAATAATTTTCAAAGATGTAGAGCTACAAAAACAGTAACAAAAAATCATGTTTTTACCTCTTCTAAACAAGTACAGAAAAAAAAAACCATCTTCAGAATTTTTGAAGGGATTGTTAATTACTATAATAATAATAATAATAATAATAAATGATTTCCTTTTAAATGTATTTCTCTGTTCTATCTCTGTTTTTTAGGAACTGTTTTTTTCTGGTCCAGCAGCTGCATTCCCTATCACACTTTGTCACATCATCAGTCATATAGCTACTGCAGTCAACTCCCCCTCAACAGAAAGGGACACTTGTGAGTTTATATTACCGTCATAAATTTTTTGGCAGTAAATTTCTTAACAAATAATCCCATATTCTCTTGTATACAGTGCACAAACTGGCTAATAAAATGATTTCTGCTTGGGGATTTGTGGAATGCCTCCATCTTTGGTCAAACATGTACACAAAAGTATCTTATAAAGTGT
This sequence comes from Anser anser, assembly GCF_964211835.1. Classification (NCBI taxonomy): domain Eukaryota; kingdom Metazoa; phylum Chordata; class Aves; order Anseriformes; family Anatidae; genus Anser; species Anser anser. The sequence continues at coordinate 130,261,469 of NC_139721.1, read as the reverse complement.
ACTGGAAAGTTCATATGTTTCAAGGTTTTCAGGGAACACTCCACCTGGTGAGAAAAGCAGATTTAAAAATAAAAAAATAAAATAAAATAAAATAAAATAAAATAAAATAAAATAAAATAAAATAAAATAAAATCTCTCCAAGTCCACCAGAATCATGAGCCAAGGAAAACCTTAATCAGAGTCAATGGAGAAAATCGTGCAGTTAAAAGTCGGTCTTTTGGGGCCAACAACACTTGAAGAAATGAAATTATGAAGTAATAAGTTATTTGTGGTTCTGGGGTTTGCATTGAGAACATGTCAGTCCATGCTTTGAGCCAGCCTCCTCTCCCTGAACTTTGTATCTAGAGATGCTTGTAATACATTATAGCACAAAACTGTAAAGCTTCTTGCTGGTCTGTCTTGCTTTGGTTTGGGGCCACTTCTTATTTGCTCTTCAGTCTCTTAATAATCCTTTGGCAGTGACAACAGTCTTTGAGTGGGTACAATGAGCTTTTTAAGCATGAAAATGAGAATCACCTCTTGCCCATGGGATAGATATCCCTCCTTTATTTATTTATTTATTTATTTTTAATCACTCTTCAAACACAAACTCAGTGGTCTCTTATGGAAAAGTTGAACTTGGTCCTCATATTTTCTCACTGTCTTAGTGACATCCAATCATTTTCTAGGACAGAATTAATAGTGAGGTAAAATATTTTAGTGACTTCTAATTAGTGCACATGCTTTTCTTTCATTCATTTTTCTCACAAGTACATGCTAAAACAAACCCAGGCGCTTATGGTGGAAAGTCACTAAAATATCAAAAAAAAATGCAGTTTATGATCACATAAGCTATTTCATAGAGTGCAAAAATCCCAGGTCAGCCAAAGGAGATGCAACAACACCACATGGCTTAGGAAGCAGCCTCATCAAATTATATTAATGAAATTCCTAGAGAAATAATAACAGTAATCAAGGATGGAAGGACAGGAAGGGTGGGGATTCACCTCACCAAACCTCATATGTCTAAAAGCAGACAAATCAAATACTTTCAGCTAGTATGTGACTCTGCTGTAAGGAAAAAAAAAAATAAAAAAAAAAAATCACAGTATTGCCCACATACAGTAATATAGTAATAGTAATGATGAAAAACTGAGAGCAAGGTCAGGAGAAGCCAGGACCCTTGAAAGCAAAAAAGACTGACTTGAGTTTGGGATGAGAAGGAACCAGTTAATTAAATTTAAAACAAAAATGGGATTATATAAAAAGATGGGAGGTTTTAATTAATGTGCTAGGAATATTTCAGATGTACTGAAAGGGAGATTTGTGGGTAGTATAGGAGGTGCATGTATTTAAAAATAGGGAGGAAAATCCTTGTTCAAGGTAGAAAAAAGTGGCTATATTTTCTTCACAATGTTTAAGTGAACTGAGTTTTGACTCAGCAGAGCATGTATCAAACTTCAGATTAATGGGTTTACTGAAGGTCTGAGATTAAATATGTGCCCAAGTACCTTGCAGAAACAGAGCTTGATAAAAGCAAACATTTCTGCAGTAAGGTGAAAAGTTACTGCAAAGACCCCAGCAACATCAGAAATGGAAGGAAAACACATGGAAACACCTGCCCTTTGCTGCATCCAAATTTATTTCAGAGGCGAAGCAAAAGCCAAGAATGTCACAAAAGTGTTTTTCCAGGGCTTCAAATAATGGTGCTACTCTTCTTGCCTTATCAGCATCATCAGGACAAAAAAATCATTATGTCAAGCAAAGCCAGTGCATGTCACGAATGACCTCCCAGGCCAATATCAGTTAGCTGAGGTGAAAAGGGAGTTGTAGTCTCTCTTGATCGGCAGCTCCAGCACATAGTTTGCTGCGTGTCTCTGCCCCGTGTCCAAGACACTGCAGACTTGTTGCTGTCTGGTGGCAGTGGCTTGCTGAGCATTCCTCTGTGCAGCCCAGGAGTTTGTTTTGTTACCTTGGGGAATTCAGCCGTGCCAGTAAATTACAACTTAAGGATGCCTGCTATTTAATTTAAAAAGAAGTCACTCATGCAATCGCATGCAATACACATCTCTATCTCCAATGAGGTGTATTTTCTAAATAATATTTTTTACTCCTCTAATCATTAGAAATAGACTATGATTGTTTGCTAGTTGAGTCCTAATCCCTTTAGGAATTGGAATCTGTGTTTTTCAGCTGTTTGGCTACATTCAAGATGAGTTCACACATACGTCGTCTGACACACGAACCATGTTAACAGCACATTGACTGTCCACCTACCTGAGTATGAGGATATTCACCACAATTTAATTTTTTCAGCTTTTCAAAAAAAATCTATGTTAATGAAATAGGATTTTTTTTTCTGTGATAAAAATAAAATCCTATTAGAATTCAAACAGAGACTCTGTACACTGTGATTATTATTATATTTTTTTTTTCAAGATGTGCAGCTGTACAGCATAACTCCTAAGAAAAATACAGAGGAAGTAAAAATCTACCAAAAGAGTACGAACATCAATGAACGTTTGTTACTTAGACTATGATCTGTGAGGAATTTGTTGTCCAAACTACATCAGAAGATTATCTGCAAAATGGCTACAAACAAATTAGAACAGAATGAAAACAAAAACTACAGACACAAAAGCAAACAAACAAAAAGTGGTGGAAAACAAAGGTAATAAACTAACATTGAAAGGCTTAGCATTATTTATATTCTGCTGTAAATAAAAAACATTCCAGGGCAGCATGAGTAAATATGATGGCCGCTTTATTGCAGAGGGAAAAGCTCAGAAAAGTAAGAAAAGTCCTGAGATGAAAATAAAAAACTTGGAGCTGCTGATTTCTAGCAGACGTATCGCTCCCATCCTTAAGAGTGAAGAGTGGCTATTTTTCAGGCTACAGACTTCCATGGGTCATCTTGGAATCCTTCTCGGGGTGCCTCCAAGCACACAAACTAGAGCCTTGATTTTGCTGGGACTGGGGGTCTCGCATCCCTCTGCCCACCCAGCAGTGTGTGGGTGCTTTGTGGTCCTGGGGCGAGGTGTGTGGGGTGGCCGGGACCACCGTGTGCTGGCCAAGCTCTGCCAGGGGACCCAGGGCAAACCAAGCCCTGCCACGTGCTCTTCAGGTGTTCTCCCCCCCATGTGCCTTTCTCAGTGCTCCTCGGATGAATCGCATTTAAGGAAGAGATCTGGTTCTTACTAATAATAGCTCAAATTGTCCTTTGGGAGGTAGAGCAGTGCCATTAACTCCAGTGTAACGGCATAAGGAATGCAAGGTCAAGCTCGAAAACAGAAAGAAATTTTAATATCTCATTTATTTTTTCCTTTTATGATGCTTATGCGCTCTCTGGACAGAAGAAAACAGACTTTGTTTGTGTTTCTAATCAGTTTCTACTCAGTTTCACTTTCTAACTGTCATGAGTGAACCCAGTGGTCACAAAAACAGAAATGGAATATTTAAATCCCATGTCAGCAAGTGTAAGTAACTATAATCCATTTATCTGTAAGACTTTTCCTTCAGAATAATGTTCTTTTCTACTCTGTAATCAATCACAGTCACAAATCTTTTACTTAATGTAGTGGTTTTTTATCATTATTATTATTTTCCCTGAAGAAAGGAAGCCAGGGTTTTATTGTTTTCAATAATTGAAGGTGATGATAATACAAAGAGGTGAGAAATATTTGGAAATTCCTGTTTTCTGAGATTTCTGTAAATGCCTGCCATAGTTTGGAACAGGAAAAGAGTGAATATAAAGGAAAAGCAAATAGAGAAAAAGCAGATTCCATAAGAGTTCCCTCTAAATTTTTACTATCAGTGGCCACATGTTTGGAAAAGCATCTGGATCAGGAAAATTAAAAAGTGTGTGTATGTTGGTGTATGACATTTCTGATTGAAAAAGAGCATGCATGTAACAGTTGAAATTTGTGTTAAAAGAACCAAATATCTTTATTTTTAAGTACTTTCTCCTCTTCCTACACAGACATTTTTGGCAATGCACCTTCCGAAAAACTTGGCACAAAATATTTTAATCACCTCCCACAATCCTGAGACTAAAAATATTTAAAAGAATTTTCTGGAGTATGTAAATACCCAAAGATCACTCCTTGGAAGACAGAAAGTTGTAAATGTCATTTAGTTCCAGGGGACAGAGACCACTCCATGAACACAGCTAGGTTTGACTGCTTTCTTATTGTCTGAAAAGTGGAGTGGCTACAATGTAGAATAAAAGAGAATGACACATAGTATAAAAAAATGGTGTATTTGTTGTCAATAAATAAAGACCTACTTTGCTGTTTATCTTTTTCTTAAGCAGGGTTTAGTTGTACTAATACATTCAGGAATAAACTAGAGCGATGGAGCTACATGCTGTGGGGAAAAAAAAAAAGAAAAAAGAAAAAAAAAAGCTGATGGTGAGACTTGTCCCAGCAACTTAGCACTTTGATAACACAGCTTTTGTAATCCATGAGCTCTAATAGCAGCTATGGATTTAGGTGCAGAGAATGAAAATACTGACACGTGTTTAACCTAAAGCCTCATAAACCAGAGGTGTCATGTGTGCCAGATTTTACAGACAGTGCTTTCACTGTGTGATGACCAGTTCTGTTCCACTGAATGCTCCAAATTAACTGTCTATGGGTGAAACAGAAGAGGAGTCCTGCCTCAGTGTTCTAGGGTGGGATTCGGGTTACTGTTAAATGTCTTCAACTCTCTCTCCTATTTATAATTCTGGGTGCTTTACAGACTTCAGAGAACACAGCCTCTGTGCTGCAGCCAGGATGCACTTCTGCAAACCCACATTTTAAAAACATTTTAACTAAGAGACTCTGAAAACCTAGCAATGAAGGCAAGGCTGTTATTATAACAGAAGTAAGATGCCTTTACTGGCACTGCCTTGTTCCTCAGAATATTCGTGCCGCTATGTGGCATAAATCTCTACTTTGCTGCAAGGGTTGTTCTATCCTTCTCTCCAGAGTGCAGAGGACAAAGGTATTAACAACTCTCAGCATCTCACTGCTGTGAGACATGTTTAAAACATCAGTGGAAATATATGTGTCACTTTTCTCCATCTTGCAGCTACAACAAAATAAAATCAGTGTAAGACTTGTGGGGGTTTCTTTTCACTCCGTGACTGTTATCTGCACTGGGAATCAAAGGAGACCAAGTTCAAACCATGAGAGAAAACAAAACAAGGCAAAAAAAGATAGTACGCTTAACGGAGTGGTCAAAAAGTAATCAAAATCCCTGAACAAAGTGCCCATTATGGCAAGAAGTACCACAAAACACTGATTTTCCATGTTTCCATTGTTTGACTCACATTATGCTGAAAGATAGCTTGAGTAGGACCTGTAGAAGAATGTAAACAATAAACACTATTTTGACCATATAACAAAGAACAAAAAAAGAAGTAGGACCACAGTGAAAAGAGCCCAGTATTAAAAAGGTTCTACAGATGTCCTCAAATTAAATTAATTATTTGGGATACAAGATCTAAGACAGAAAACCTGAAGAAAATTGGGGACTACAAATAGAAATGATTATATCTAAATAAAATTAAAATGTAGTGACCATGAATCAATACTAACTTCATCCTCAGAACAGTGAAAGAATTAATACATAGAACTAAAAATCCTGTGGAAGGATTTTTAACAATATATGATATTTGGCAGTGGCAAAGTTAGATGCCTACATTCTCCTCTTGTGCCAGGACTGAAGAGAGAGGAAAACCCAGCTAGGTCTATTAGCTGGACATTCAGAGGCTGACATCCAGAGCTCTAGAACAAAGCTTAGAGGACAAAATCATTAAATGCATGGGAATACCCCAAAATATGTGGAGATCTGCAATATGATCACGTCTGTCTAACCTGATAACATTCTTTGGTAAAATTACCACAATTTGCAGACACAAAGATTCAGCCTTAGTCAGACACTTTTACTGTACTGCTGAAGTTATTAATTCATTTGGTATAGCCAGGATTAATAATGAAGAGGTATGGTATGCATAAGGGACTGGCAGAAAAAGAAATGAGGTCAGATACCTCTCAAAAAGGAGGTGTTGGGCTGGAGAGAGACTGCAAGTTGAATCTCTCAAGGATTTGTCTCAAGACCAGTCGTCAGTGTTTCCATCAGCACAGAGGAGATTCAGAGCATCACCCGAGCAGAATTGAGAGTTGGAGCAATAGAAGTGGGATAAATTTCAACAGCATAAATGAAAGTCTATGTAGGTGAGAATTCTTAACAGAAATCTCTGCCATAAACTGAAGGGTCTCTACAGACAAGAAGACTCATTTGGTTTCATTAGCTGATCACATCAGAGTAATGGCAGTCATCATTATGAAAAATGCAGCTGTGATGTTAGGATTAATAAAGTGCAGTATTTCCAGAAGAATGCAGTTAGCCAAGGCACTGCTGAGTCCTCATACATAATATTGTATACAATTTTGGTGTTCATAAATGCTGATATCAAACTGGGGTATATGCAAGTAAAAGCTCTAATGAAGAAACAGAAATTCTTTATGCAAGAAGAGACTGGAAGGAACTGGTTTGAATAACCAAATGTGATGATTCTGAACAGGTTTGCAGTCCATAAATGTACCAGGGAAATAATCATTAATGAAAGAAAGAGCAGAAACAAAAAAAAAAATTGTGTATAAAGTGTCTGAGGAGAAAGGTAGATTGGGATATCCTTCTGGTGGGAGAAGTGGAGGCAACAACACTAACTTATTTTTAAATGGAATTTGATCAGTTTATGAGTGACATTATATGGTAAGGATGACTGAGATAGAAGAGGACCCAAGCACAGTGATCCTTTCATCAGTGTGTGTCTAGCCGCTCTGCTCTCTTCCAGCTTCACCCTGGCGAGCTGGGAGGTTGGGAGGTTTGCCTTAATCATAGGAGTAGTTCTACTGAAGGGAGAGAAAGGAAGAAAACTGAACAGTTCTGAACCATTGCCAAAGCTTCAGAGACATTAAAATAGAAACCCAGGAATCCATCCAAAATTTTATGTGACCTAGTTCAGCAGTTATGGTTCCCTCCCCCAGCACACACATCTTAAAAAAAAAAAAAAAGACATAGTAGAACTGAAAAAAAATGAAAAAAAAGAAGAAAAAGATGAAAAAAAAAAAAAGCAGAGGGTAGCGATGGGGCTGATCAAATGTACGGAGCAACTTCCCTTTAGCTTCTAGAGAGACACCTGACGAGAGATACATTATAGAGGTGCACAAAATCATGCACAGGGCAGAGTGGTAGCACAGGGAACCTCTATTCATTGCCTTGTATGTGGAATCAGAGGACAACAAAAGGGACCAGTGAGCAGCAGGTTTGAAAAGTACAAAGCAGATGTTGTGGAGCTCCCTACTGCGGGGTGATGTGGATGTGACAGGACAAATCTTTTAACTGAAAAGGTATCACATCTGGCTAAGTCGCTGAAGCATGAACTGCTGCAAGGTTGTGACAGTATTTAAGGAAGAATCATTTTATTCTCCACTACCATCTTCTATTTGCCTCTGTCAAGAGGCAAGGTTAGATGGACTTTTGGTGTGATTTAACATGACTGACCAGTGCTGACCAGTTCTATGCATATACAGTGTGCCACGGACCGACCAGACACCACGTTCTGGGTCAGCTCTGTGTCCTGGCACGAACACACAAGATGGAGACCTAGGGCCACTCCTGTCTGCATGCACATTATCTCAGGGCCAAGTGTGCCCGGGGCAACTGGCTGCGTAGACAAAGGGCAGGAGGGAGTTGTCAAATATGGTTTTTTTTTTTTGAACTGTGTAGCCACAGCTGCCGAATGCAAGATACATTCAACAGCTCTTGGCAAATTGTGCTGTTGGAGCACAGCTGAGAACATTTGGAGAGCATCTGCAAGAACATTTGCTAAAATGCTTACACCTGGGTCCTACTGTGTTTGCAATGGTGACCCCATAAAAAGGCTACAGGCTTTGGCTTCTAGAAGTTAGTCCATATAAGGACAGTTGAGGTCCATGGAGTATCCATTACTTCAGATTTAACCAATTAACAGCGAGGAGTACGCTAAGATTTATTCTGCTTTCTTACCATCCTCATGGATCCCAGTGTAGTTACACAGACACGTAACTAGAGTAACACTGCATTAAGTCAGACATTAATGTTATGCTAATTGTCAGCACTAATCAATGTTATCTCCTCTCCAAATCTTCCATCATTGCTTTGCTCCCCCTCACACAATTTGCTTTACTACATGGTATTCGAGGGTATTATATTTGCCTGCAAGTAACAGGCAAGAGCAAAATACACCTTTGAGACCACACTACCGTACCAGGAGTGCTTCCAAATTCCTAGGTAAGGTACACAAGCTGGCCGCAGCCCAGTTTCTTACTGGAGTGAGACCGTGCACATGTCAGCCTTCCCCACGCCTCAGCGTTCGCCAAGAACCAACCCAACATGCTCTCCAAACAAGAGCTCTCCCCACCCAGCCTGCACCCCCTCCCAGGCCATGCTCAGGGGCACAGCGGGAGCCAAAATGCCCAAGCTTGAGCAACCTGATGCCTGTACATTTTAAATCTGCTTAATGTTCAGCGTACCAATAATTCAGCTAAAGCTATGACTTGCCCACGTTTAACATTAAGCATGCACTTAATTAATTTGCTGGCTAGGGGCCTAAAAGCACAGTAGCTGTTACCTGAACGCCTTACCTACTGCTGCTCTGTGAACTGCCTGCTTTTTTTTTTTTTTTTTTTTTTTTTTTTGTGGTCTGTGTCCCCTTTTTCCTGTCCACAAAACCAAAACATGCCCTGCTGCAGCCAGGTGACCCACACTGCCATAACCAGTCTAACAGCTGCCAGTGGGACAGCAGCTAGGGGGGTGTTCAACCATGTGTGACCGGTGAATGTCCCTGAATGGGGACACCCAAAGGTACTCTTTATTGCTGTAGAAATGATAGATGTCGCTGAAACATCTCCTGGTTCCTACCCTCCACTGTAAGCATGTCTCGATTAATGCTAATGTTTTTGTTTCAAGGGCTTTTCCCATCCTCTTTTTCTTTTAATGGACTGCTTTGCTGTAGCAAAATAGTCATTGCCTTGTTAGAGCCACTGTCTCCAGCAAGGAAAAAGAGTTCCCTCTAGCCACCAGCTTTTGTAACAGCACCCATGCTGCCTCCACGCAACACTTTCTTTTCAATGTGGGTTTATGTTTATGCAGCAGTAAAACTGTAATCTGAACATCAGTGACAAGTCTACTGAATAGTTATTAAGCTTCTAAATTATTATATTGGTTTTTCAGTGGGAAGAAAAAACAAATGTATCTGGGGGCAAAGAGAGTGACATCCTGAGACAACAAAATAATAATATATATATCAGCCATAATAATAAACTGGAAATGTTTGGAATAATTTAGGATAAAATGCTCATTCAAAAATATTTTGCAGGTTTTGGGGGAAAGCCAATATAGCCAATAGGTCTGGGAAAAATTAGCCTGAGATCAGAGCAAGAAATAATTAGCTAGTAACAGAATTCAAAGAATCCTCATTTTTGTTCCCCAAATAGACTCAGGATTTGAAAATATTTTTATTTCATTTCTATTTGTTTTATATGTATCCCAGGGTACTAACTTTTGGTGTTACGTCTTGCTTAAAATCACCCTTCTCGGGCTTGTTCAGTGATCAATGCACTCTTTAGTCCACTTGGAGTATTAGAACAGGCTAGAAAAAGCAGATCAACATTCCATGTAAAAATGATGCTGAAATATGTATGAGCTCTGCCAAGCCAACATGGCTATAAAAAAACTCTATCAAGTGGTTGAAGCAGACATGGTGTAGACACCTCACAAACAAACCAGTGACCATGTTCAAACACCACTCAGCTGAAGACTCTATACATAAACCACTATCCGAGAATATTGAGGAAATGAGGGTGGAACAAGTGATATCAATATGGGAGTGTGGGAGGTAGAACAGAGGAAAAAAATCAATTTAATGTAATATCGAAACAATAACACTAAAGTGAAGTGAAAACTAGAATAATATACAAAAATGAAGTAAGCGATCATGAAAAATATATCTGTGAGAGCCTGAGAAAAGACTAGAGAGAGGAAAAACAGAAATGATTGCTGCAATAAGGACAGAAAAGCACAAGAGAAATCAAATCTGACATTAATTGTAGGATTGCATAGGACTTTTTGTAACTATGGAAAGATATACTGTGCTGTGGGTTGCATACTGCTTTCAATATTTGCCTGATGTTTTTGAAAGTTAAATATTATTTTATTATATCATATGATTAAAACAGAGAAGCAAATGTGAGAAAGGAGAATTAACTCTCAGGACAGTGGAAAATGTGCATCAGTATTTGTCATCATATTGGTCTAATACTCATTTTCCACAGGAACTAGATTTTCGTTAAAGAATAACAAAAATTCCACATCAGTTCTTAATCTCTGCTAGAAACCTCATGATGCTCAGAGATGCATCCAAGTTCTCTATCTGCCCTCCCACTAGGGTCCAATGCTCTTCTCCCTCAGGCATGCTTTCAGATGCCCAGATCGTGAGGCTCTGTCAGCTTTAACAGAGACCGTGTTATCAAAGAGGTTTCATTAATATTTTGTTAGAGTTTTAGGATTTATTTGATAGTGATTTTCTTAGTCAAAGTAAGAATTTATACAGAGCATGCTGAGCAGTGCCACACCATTGCCACTGGGTTGCTTCTGTGCCTGATGCTCCAGGGCTCTTGGGGGAGAAATCCCTTCTCTGGAGAGATGCAGCCAGGGCTGTGGTGGGACACAGTGGGTTTTTAACAGTGCACAAGAGGTCCGCACAGCCACTGCACGTTCATGTATCTGCTGGCAAACAGATCAAGAATGCCAAATGCAGCAAGTATTGGCTGCATTCTTTTTAAAAGTATCATTACAGTGCTCACAAAATCTGTTTTCTTGCTGAAGAAACCCCTAAATTGATAATTGCTGGATGCTAGGATGATACACCCACTGCAGTATCATATTGTACTTGGTTTCTTTCAACATATGGAGCTATCTCAATCTTCAGTCTGGCCCAATAAGGCAGTTTTTATACTCTTAGTCTTTTTGGACATATTTCTGCAACTGGCACAAGTATTTTCCACTGAGCATTACATTTGCCTTAAAAAGGGATTTTTATCAATCATGTTAATACATGAGTATCCTTCAGAAACAAGATATCCAATCACAGCTAACTGACTTTACTTGAATATATATTTGCTAGAAATGGCCTATGAGCAGATGATAATTTTCCAACTTATAAAAATCAGAATAATTTCTGATAAATATGTGCACAGTGTGAGGAGGCAGAAAAAATGTTCATGCAAATAAGTAACTAATTTCATGCAATTTATTTATGCATCAAATGTTAGTAAAATGTATACCAGGTCTGTCTTCTTAAGAAAAACACTGTTGGTATAAATGGACTAAATTTTCACTAAATCTTTTTGTGGCACAAACCTGCTACTAAATTCTAAAATACTAAACTTACTACCAGTTCTACTTCTTCCATGGACATGGATTTTTTTTTTGAAGGACTTTCCATGTTTGAAATAAATATCAGATCATTTACTTTGAGAGAGTTGGCAAGATTGGGGCAAAAGGATGAAAGAATATCAGCAAATTAATTAAAATAAATGTAGTTCATGGGAGAAAATATCTGCCTTATCTATTTGAACCAGTAATCAATCTACAAATTCTATTTCATTTTTAAATGTTTTCATAAAATGCATTTTAAACAGATTATATAGATTGCATATAGATTAATATTTCATCATAAGATGGGAAAAAACTACACAAAATGAAAATACAGCAGGTAAAACTCATGGCTTTAAAGCTATCTAAATGTTTGAAAAACATTTCGTACCTATTATCCATCTCACAGTAATGTCACTCAGGCCTCCTAAATGCTTAATAGAGATTCAGTTGACATTTATAACAAAGAAATGCAGTTAAAATTAGGCTTTCTTACATATTTGGTCTTTGATATGCTTATACCTTAATTTCTGGCCAGGACAAAAGCATGTCCTTTGAAGACTACCATAGCGCAGGTCTCTCTGCTGGAACACTTAACTCTTATGACCTCTGCCACTAAAATTGGACATGACTGCTGGTCTGGTTCACAAGAGACAGCTCCAGTGTTCATTATTTTATGAAGTGGAATACAAACAATACCTTCAGATGAGCAGCAAAGTTTTCAGTCATAGCAGATTCCAATAAATACCTCCTCCTTTCATGTGCAAGGTTCAAAGCTTTGCAAGTCTGGAAAGCTTGATAGAGGATGGAGAGTTAGCCAGATTCGATTGATTAGGACACATCTTAACTGGCAGCTTGTAAAATAAACCTTCTCCCCCACCTCTTGCACCTCCTTCAAAAAACATAGTGCAACCCCGACAGAAAGCTGATAACTTAACCATGCAAAAGAAAACCTGAAATCTGCAGACAAGGATTTTACTATGTGCTGAACCTGGAAAATGGAAGGAAAAGAATGTAGCATTGTCCTCGTCTCACAGAACTATAGGGAGAAATCATTCAACAGGGTAGGAAATACATTCATGACCTCCAGATTCTCACTAAAGCTGGGATAGATGGTGGCTTATCAATCACAGAATTGCTTGTAAAGAACTACACTGTATAGAAAGGAAAGATTCATTACCTTGTGTAGCTGCCTACATCTATCCCTCCCTTAATACACACACTCGTAAGATTTTTTTTCTTTTTCTTTTTGCATTTCAGACCATTAAAAGTCAATCCCTAATTTTAGACTACAGACTTGCATCTGCTAACTAAAATTAGTGGAGCTCTTCCAGAATAAGTGAAGTGACAGTTAAAAGACTGTCATATATAAACATTGTCCTAGACAAACCCACCCTCTTAAGTTGCAGCAGGGGAGATACCAGAAGAGATCCACACAGTAGTTTGGTGTTCCTTCAATTACTTTCTTGGTCATAAGCATACCAAAACAAGAATTTGTATTTGTGAATAAATGTATATTAAGGAGACACAACATTTAATTCTCTGTCAGCAAATAGAAGGCTGCTAGTTTTTGCACATTTACACTTGCAGATCTCTTGAGTTTTACCATAATTAGAACAGTTTATCCACTGTACATTTTATTGATAAATATTTCTACTATTGATTAGTTCCCTTTGTCAGAGGTTTCCCAAAGTAATTGGTACAATAACAGGAATAAATCTCATTATTCTTAACACTACAGGAATGTAAGAATGAAGGTAGAGGTATTTTTTTTCTGTTTAACAAAAAGAGACTGACAACCTTCTAAGAAACACTTCTTCCACTTTATCTTTTTGTGATTTTTATGTGAGAATTAGCTTCAATTTTATAACACTTTTCTGTATTTTCTTTGTGTGTGTGTATATGTTCTATCTGGAAACTCTCTCCCTATAAGTGATTTATACCTCCAGTAGCTGTATATTTCAAAATATTGACTTAATACTTAGAGAAAACTTTAGATTTGGACCTGCCTTGATAAAACCATGCATTATAAAAGAGGAGCACTTTGGTTCTTCACAATATCACAACCACATTTTCATGCCATTCCTCTAATCCTGCAGAATTTGAAATGAGATTCAGTGGTGGTGAAGCAGAACAGTTTCCACTTCTCTGTACAAAATTTGTATAAATGTGTCCAGAGCAGGGCTGGGGACTTCTGAGGCTTATGAAATGCATGGTCTAAACTAAATGCAAGGACTGGAGATGGGGCAGGGGTAGAACAATGACCTATTCCTCCTCCTTGACACACAAGTTGGATATTTAAACACCGGAGACACCTGAATAATATGTATAGGGCAGCCAGATGGAAGGAGAAGTAGAGGGAGGGTGAACTAGATCCTTTTTTTTTTTTTTTTCTTCCCCAGAGATTCTCACTTTGCATCTGAAATAGATCTGCTCCTTGCCCTAAAATACACAGTGAATAAAAGAGTGGAGAAAAACATTCAGAAAAAAAATAAAAGAATCCCCCTTATTGATATTGATTCCTCAATTCTAAAATCCCTACTCAGATCAAAACCTGGTTAACAGGATCTTCGCTTGAGTAAGAATGGAGTAACTCAGCTGCTCACAGGAGCTGGTTCAATATGCTAGTATTCCCATTACACCATTTTCCATGTGTAACAGTTAGTCCTGTATGCCTTTGTCAGAACCTGAAACTAAAGCTGCTAGAAACAAACAGAAAAGGGTGTTTTATTCTATGGAATGCCCCAGAATGACTCTCAAAAGACATGTTTTTTGGCTGTTAGGGTGGCTGCCCATCTGGTTATACTTTTAGAGAAAAATGATGATTGAATATTCCTTCTTATGTGAAACAGAATTGCTAATTCAGAAATATCAAAGTGATCTGGTTTTTGTTCTGTCACAGCCTGGTGTTCAGGTTAGTCTATTAAACTACTTCAGCACTTTATTTCACCTACTCCAACTCTGCTGTTCTTTAGCCAGGCTTTTGATACAGCAGTCCTGACTTGCGCTCCTTGCAATCCTCTCAGATGGCCGTAGTGGAGCAATCCACTTAGCACCTTAACATTAGACTTCAGAAATGAGCTTTAATGGTCTTGTCCTGCAGAAAGTGTACTTACTGGATTTGGACATGGCCAGGACCAAAACTGGCCAAAGGATCCAGGGACCACTTTCCCTCTGGCTGCTCTGTAGTTCTGGCAGAACTTCATTTACAGTCTCATCTTTTCCTCTTTTCATCTCTTGTGCTAGACAATTGCCTGGAGGATCCCTTTCCTGTTTAGTCCCACGTGGTCACATTCTCTTCATTTTCCAAGAGTTTTACTCCATCTTGCTTTACTTTTCTTTCTGTAATGAACTTTTGGCCCTTGTTATCACGTATATATGAGACCTTATATACTATGTATTAAAAGCAAATGGAGGAATTTGTGCTACATTTACAAAGACCGAGTTACATCTTGCTGTGTCAGTGATTTTACTAAAAGGAAGGTGCCTGGATAAAAGTGACTGATGAAAGTCACTGGGGAGACAGACTGCCCATGAGTTCTGCAATAGTGGCAGATATCTGCTTGCCACCCAAAGTCTAGGAAATCCCTGCAAACTCACAATTTAGCCCTATCTATCTGCTTTTGGCTGATCACTGATTTACCCTTGAGTTATATAAGTAATCTTGCACCAGGTGTTTGTTTTGAACAATGTGGTTTTGGTTTAAAGGTGCTTGTTCATCCTCCTTCCAGCCTGTGAACCACCAGTTACTCTGATGAGTGTTTTGTATATTCATTCATTCAGGCCTAAGAAACATTTTGCAAATGTAAAGTGCAATATAAATGTTGATTTATTGGTTTTCTGAGATGTCTTGTTATTGATCTATGATTCTGTGATTCAGTATCGGGTTCTGTGATTCTCTGATCTTGCTGAGGCTTGTTGCATGGCCTTCTGGAAACTGCACTGACAACACAGTGTTCTTGGCAAGGCCATGGGCAGGGGCTTCGTAGCCCAAAGGAAGCAGAAGAGAGCTGAGTAATGATGGCACAAACCTTTTGCCACCTGGACAAGAGAGTTCAGCAGCCTTTGGGGTCCTTGGTGCTCAGAGGATGCAAGAAGCAGTGTTATTGTGGAGAACAGCCTTCTGCACTCCCCACAAGCCTTGGGAGAGCCCCGGAGCACCCCCAGCCCACATTACACTTAGCCATCCAGGAGCTAAACAAATGCTTTCCCATCACGTTCCCTCTTCTTCTGAGTGCAACAGCAAAGTAGGTTTGGCATCTCCTCCATACAAGCCTCACTGCCCTTAAACATATATCACATACAGGCTCACCTCAAAATTGCAGCTGGATTTCTTGGCATTTCATACTGTGTGACTCAGTCTGGGTGGTCAATGGCCACTTGTGTCTTTAAAGGAGGAAAAAAAAAAGAAAAAAAAAAAAGCAGGCATATTTTCAAAGATTTTCAAACACAGGAGAGTTCAATTGCTGGAGAACAGACGCGTGGGACTGATGCAGGGCAAGGTGCCATGTCTGGGCCAGGATCAGACCCTGCACCCTGCACCACTGCGAGGGGCTGTCCCCATTGCCTTGCATGACAGCCGTGACATCGTGAGGCCACCACAGGGTGTGTAGCTCCCTTCCCCAGCACAGACGGGGAGGATGCTGCCACAGATCAGTTGTTCCTGTCTGCCTCAGGTACAGAGGGAATATTTCCACTGTGGTTATGGTGTAGGCACAGGTATATGCAGGCATCTGGGCCTGCATATACACAGGCCTGCATCTGGGGCGCAACAACCCCAAGCAGCGCTACAGGCTGGGAGATGAGTGGCTGGAAAGCTGCCTGACTGAGAAGGACCTGGGAGTACTGGTTGATAGGCAGCTGAATATGTGCCAGCAGTGTGCCCAGGTGGCCAAGAAGGCCAACAGCATCCTGGCTTGTATAAGAAGCAGTGTGGCCAGCAGGTCTAGGGAGGTGATTGTGCCCCTGTACTCGGCTCTGGTGAGGCCACACCTCGAGTACTGTGTTCAGTTTTGGGCCCCTCGCTAGAAGAAGGACATGGAGGTGCTCGAGAGAGTCCAGAGAAGGGCAACCAAGCTGGTGTGGGGTCTGGAGAACAAGTCTTACGAGGAGCGGCTGAGGGAGCTGGGGCTGTTTAGGCAGGAGAGGGGGAGGCTCAGGGGAGACCTCATCGCCCTCTATAGGTACCTTAAAGGAGGCTGTAGAGAGGTGGGGGTTGGTCTATTCTCCCACGTGCCTGGTGACAGGATGAGGGGGAATGGGCTAAAGTTGCGCCAGGGGAGGTTTAGGTTGGATATTAGGAAGAACTTCTTTACTGAAAGGGTTGTTAGGCATTGGAATGGACTGCCCAGGGAAGTGGTTGAGTCGCTATCCCTGGAGGTCCTTAAAAGACGTTTAGATGTAGCCCTTAGTGATATGGTTTAGTGGAGGTCTTGTTAGTGTTAGGACAGAGGTTGGACTAGATGATCTTGGAGGTCTCTTCCAACCTAGACGATTCTGTGATTGTGTGATTCTGTGATATGCTGCTTTCCTCACCCCACTGCCCTCCAGAGAGGCACTGTCTGGACCCAGAAAAAGGGAACATCTCCTTCTAGAACCATTTATAGGTCCAGAATGGTGGCATCTCTGAGGAGTGACAGTCTGTACCTATGCATAACTTCTTTCTACCACTGGGAATGGACTTTCCGGAATCCAGCAGAACACCTTAAAACCAGGTTTTTTAGCACCCCACAGAATTTACAGACATGGACATCAAATCAAAAGGTTATGTAATTTATTACAACTCTAGAAACAAGAATAAAAAGATAAAATGCAACCTGAAACATCATCAAAAATATAAATTTCCCCCCTAGCAGCTCACACTGGTCTTGTTCTGGTGTCCCCCCTGTCTCAGGCTACAGCCAAATTCATGATGTCAGGGTGCTACTGTGGGCAACTGCTATGTGGGATGTCTGAGCAAACAAAGCTGAGGGACCAATTGAAAAAACTACACCTGTACTGCAATGTGGAACAGAATTTTGGTCTGGTTTGGCTACTATTTATATGTGTTTGTTCACTGAAAGCAAACTTAGAGAAAGGCTATATTCATTGCACTCCTTTCTATTCCTATAATCATAATATCTTGGGGAAAACAACAACAACAACAAAATTTAAATATGCTTGAATCAAGATGTAAAAGACACTGATCTTGTTTCCAGGTACAAAGACTGTATTCCACCCCACAGCAGATGCTCTACCTGCAGCACAAATGGAGAAATGGAGAACAGTGCCTGGAAAGGTTTCTGATAACTTCTCACAGCTGTTTAAAGCAAGAGAGAAATACTACATATTTTTCTCCCTTTTGGAAAATTCAGTATCATTGGTGGTCTCTTATGATACATGACTTTCTCAGCCAAACTGTGGCATGCAGAAACCGAGTCCTCTTTCCAGTGAGACTACTTCAAAATATCTAACTCAGAAGATATGCTGAGAAAAGAATGCAGAATTATTTATGAAAAAAAAATTGTCCTGCCTTACATAACCATGCTGAGTCCATTCATACCTCCCCCAGCTATGAATGAGGCCCATTCAGTTGAACGTAGGAAGGATTTGCAGGATTTGTATTCCAAGTCTGACACAATTAATAGTGTTTATAAGTACAACAATGTTGCTGTTAGGACTGAGTATATTCAAGACAAGTGATCATATTTCATAGCACACTTAGTGGGTGAAGAGGCACTTGACATAAGACACTTTTCATAATCCAAATCATCTTGCTA
The DNA here is from genome assembly GCF_964211835.1 of Anser anser. Taxonomy (NCBI): domain Eukaryota; kingdom Metazoa; phylum Chordata; class Aves; order Anseriformes; family Anatidae; genus Anser; species Anser anser. The sequence continues at coordinate 130,243,266 of NC_139721.1, read as the reverse complement.
TTTAGGAAGTTTTACATTGTCTTTAGCCTCTTTCCCTTCCTTTTTCTACTGGTTCCATACATAATGTAAGCCTAATTTACCTACTATTTCACTACCTTGCCTTCTGGAAGATCTAAACAAACAGAAAAAAAAAAAAAAGTCTTTTGGCCTGAGTATCAACAAAATTGAATATCAGGATGCTTTTTCATTCAGTGAATCTGCAGTAGCATGAAACAAGACTACAGAATTATCATGACATAAAGAGCAATGATTCTGTTGTAGGTATAAATAGGATGACACCAAACTGAGAAGGGTTCATAAAAATAGTGGATCTGGAAATAAATAAATAAATAGTAAAGAGACACGAGAAAAATTCAGGGAACATAGAATTTGGTAAATGCAATTTCTGCTGTCAAAATAACTGTGGCATTGACTTCTTTCATACACTTCCAACATTATTTTTTCCCCATAAGGCTATGCAGCTATGGTAGGACCATTAGTGAAATATTATACTGATGTCTTTCTCCTTGGAAACAGGAAACATTGACAAATCTGTGTGAAAAACACAGGTTTTGCTTGAAGGAGCATCTATATTTGGATGTCTGAGTCTCACAGAAGTTCACCTGTTTTAACTTTAGCTCATATAGATGTTTCCTTAAGCTGGGGACACAAAGGGGAAGAAAAAGTACGGGCTGCAGAAGATACCTTTCGATAAAGTGTGCCTATAAATCAGAGAAGTGGACACATAAGTCATGAACTTTTGTTTTAGGAGACAGAAAGGAAACAGGAGTATTAGCTCAGTTACAGAGAAGCATATAGGTGTGATCGATGTAATGAGGCAAAGGTAGGAGAAAAACAGAATTCTGCTCAAAGCCCTCAAGGAGCTAAATACAGGCCATGGATACTCTTGGTAAAACAGGATGGTCCCAAATCAATGTAAATGAAAGACCTGAACTGCAAATAGCCCCTGGCAGATACCAAAATAGCTGTGAGGAGCTGAGCCAGCTGCAGAGCTCTGGTCGTGGAGTGGAAATGGAGCTGTCTGAGTCAGATGACTAATGCACATGGTGAACTGGCCTTCCAGGTGGTAGACCTGACTTGAGCTTTTGCCATTTATCAGCGTTTAACACTGACAAACAACAACAACAACAAAAACCCAAGTATCCCTTAACAAGGAGTTCCTTTCAGCTGGTTATTAATTAGAGAAGCAAACGCTGAATCTCTTGGCCCTCTGTGGAGCTGCTCGCAGGGGAAAGTACAAAGCGAGGGCCTGCTGTGGGGGCAAGCTGATGACTCACTTTTAATATCGGGTTGAGCCAGGCTCTCAAACGCTGCCAAGTTAACTCTGCGGGGATCCCCACTTCAGCCCACTCACATTTCCTAATAACAGCACTGCGTTTCAGCAGGCTGTGCTGGAGTGAGGCACTTTGATTTGTAAACAGAGGAGGTCTAGGAAATAATGTGCTGGTGCGGTTAGCCGTGTAATGTCGTAAGACAACAAGGCATAATGGTAGCGCTGCTATTAAGCGGCCAGAGGATATTGCTCATATTTGAACGTGACAGCGATTAATAAGAGATAATTTTTAATGGTACTTTAAAATTCTACCCATGCCCTCTATAGTCCCAGGAGAGGTATTACGGCCCCTCTTTGCATCATATAAAGAGGAAAAGACTGCTGGTAAATGTATGCTTACAGAAGCACACTTTTTAAAGAGGTTTAATTTATAGTTAGAACACCAAAACATATTTTATACAAAGTAGACTGCATGTTCCTGTGTTTTGACATAAGGACTTAAACCATCGGACTTGCTGGAATACTTTTATGGGTTCTTTAGACATTTAAGTCCCCTCGTTTCAGCCTGGTGAAATTTAGGATGTGCAGAAACACGCCAGAGCACTGACTCACTCCTGGCAGATTTGCATCTTTTTCTGCCCCAGCAAAAACTACAACTTGCACGCCGTTGCCACACAGATCAAAAGATGCATGTTTATTGTCTTGGCCACATGACTGAAAATATATCACTGTGTAAGCTCTCTGCTAGGCTTCCTGCTTGAGGACAAACCCCTTTCTGTTCAGACATACAAAGCTTTTCTTAAAAGAGAAATCTGTATGGTTATAAGACTCTACTGCCAAACTGATTGCAAATCCAGTAGTGTATCCTGAAATATTAAACAACACCGTGAAACTTAACTCCCTACCCACGCCTCTTACCCTCTTCAGCCATGTGGGTAAAGCTTCAACCTTGGCTGTGGCAAACAGCCTTCAGCATATGCTTGGCACACTCTTTCAGTATTAAAGCTGTGTGTCTGCCCCATATACGTGGCTTAATGTGCAGCAGGTATAAACACTGTGGTAGGAAATAAGTGCTTTTCCCCTCTCACTAAATCACTTTTGCTTCCACTGGGCAGTCACAGAAAGGGAAGAGAAAAGCTCTGCCAAGGGATATGTAAAAATCTAAAGTCAGGCAAAAAGAGAAAAATCCTCAGCTGGTTTATGCCATTGCACCCGCCTAATTTCTGAGGTGACAGGGCAGTAAGCATGCACTGTATACTTGATGCACTTTTATTTTGTCTGCGAGCAGTTCTTTGCCAAACCCCGAGAACCCAGAGGAGTTTTTGCTTCTTAGCCCATGCCAGGTTGACTTCTCTGCATGTTAAGTAGCTGCTAGGTTCTGGATGTGCCTTAGGTAATGATGTAAACCATGATTTTTCTCTTGTCTCAAGTGCTGCAATATTATGTGAGACATTTCCAAAGTTTGTTCATAGTTCAAGCAGAGTACTGTTATTCAGCCTCATAGACTTCTCTGCCAATGAGCCAGCACTGGGGCTCATTCCCCCTCATGTGTCCTCATGCAGAGATGCTCTGCTGCTCCCAAGAGCTCACATCCTGGTTCTCCCATAGGTTCCCAGTTTTGATGTACTGCTCATCAAAATGATGCGGTTTCCTGATGACAATAGATTCAATTTTTGCAATTAAAAAGCAATTATATGTAGGAGTAGCTGGATAAATCTTGTCATTGCTATCAAGTAAATCTTTCATTAAATAAAACCTCTGTTTAATACGCCCTTGCATACAACATAAAAATTCAAAGTAAAAACTATTTTTAACTATTGTTAATTAATCCTTGAGCGCCTTTTTGTCTCACTGCAGGTCTCAGCAGGCAATAACACAGACACCAAACACTCAATATACATGATCTACAACCACTGTTGTTTAGCATTTAAAATGTGGTTTTCCGTTAATAGGAACCATCTTCTCAGGAGCTTATAAATACATAAAAATAGAGAAACTATTAATAGAACTTTTTTTATTATTATTTTACAGTGGTCTTAATTCTTTTTTTTTTTTTTTTTTAAACCAGGACAGGTTTTTGTAATGTTTTTGAATGCTGCTTGGACAGAAAAGGTATATTAAAACATGACTGTTAGTCCAGCTGCTTTGAGAAGTGTCAAAACAAGTACATAAAAGAGAGCTCTTTGGCTGTTGCAAACTACAGTTAATTCCACTAAGGAAAGAGAGACACTAGCAAGGATTTAGTGCTGGCTGTACACAGTCATGGACATGCACACACAAATTCTTACACCTTTTACTGGTCATTCAGCAACATTATACATATGTACCTGAAACACTGGTTGTGAGATGTGAGTCACACAGGAAAAGCTTATTTTATTGGAATTACTCCAACATTATTTATTCTATAGTTATTTTCAAAGGGCACGCATGCACAATAGTGGAGGAGAAGGAGGTAGAAGCAGTAAAAGTATGAAAAAGGCAGATGAAAATAGTCAAAGAGAGTAAAGATTCCTAACTCTACTGGATGTAGGAACTCTCAGATAGACTGACGATATTATACATCTGTACATGTATAAGGCATGCATTTTGGTATAATTGCATTTTGGTATAATTGCATTTTGGAATGCAGTCATTAGCTAGTTAGCAGCCTGTTTGGAAGGAGGGGGAACAGCCAGGAGTTGTTTCAAAGGAAATAAAATTAAACAGTGATGTAGGCCTCATTTTCACTTACTTAATGCCTGGGTGGCTGACAATTCATCCTTCGTGTTCTGGATTATGTTTCAGAATGCAGGATCTTCTAAACAACAAATTTTGTGTGAATAATATATAAAGATATATCTTTGCCTCAGACATAGCCAAAACATCCATTGACTTCAATGGTACTGCAGAAAGTGCAGAATTTGTCCCAAAGCAGTTACTGCAGTTACAAAAGAAGGCACACATAGCCCTTCCCCTATACATGTACATTTGGACAAATCCTATATGTCCACAACACTGAAGGCTGTGCAGAAATAGTGATTATAATGGGCCATCACACTTCTTGGTAGCACTAACTGCAACTGACCTTTATAGTTTCAGTGCATTAAACAGGGTTCCCTCAAATGTGTTCATATTTTTTATTGCAGAAACATTTTTCCACTGATACAAAGGCAGACTGAGATAGTGTGGATTTAGCTTACTCTAATCTGTTTTGATGAGAAAATGCCAAAGGAAAGCTATCCACAGTCTTCATGTTGATTAAACCTGGCACAGGTGTTGTAACTTTTTCTTGCAGTTGAGACCAATCCCACATGTTATTGATGTGAATGTTTCTCATTTCAGTATTTCGCACTTGCTAGTCTTAGAATCATCTCAGAAGGTAGCCTAAGGCATTTATTTATTTTTCATCAGAGTTTCCTAAACTAGTTGTGTTAAATGTACATGGGCCTTCTACAGATAAAGATGGCTCAGGATATTCTGGATGGTTATGAGAGACGTGTATGGAAGAGCCTGTGGATGAGAAGCAGGACTGAAATGTACTGTATCATTTTTATCTCTTTGATGGAAGTCACAAGGATAAGCTTTCATAACTCCTATGTGAACATGGTGGATCCACAAGGAATTGTGAGCACCTGGGAGCACAAGAATGCGGAAAGCAGCTTTCCTGTCCTGTGCAGAAATTTGCTATTTCCTACTCTATTTTTCAACAGTTTTGTTTTTGTTTTGTTTTGTTTTGTTTTCTCCCAGGAAAAAAAAGAAAGTTAAAAAAAAAAAACAAAACAACATTTCTTCCACAAAATAGCCATGAGTCTAAAAGTCAAGGAACTCATCTAGAATGTGTAAATAAGAAATTCAATAGTTTACTTATATGGCTTGTCTTTAATAAATGAATGTCTGGAAGCAGAATTTCCCTCCAGGAGCTGAGAGAATCATGTCCCTTTCTGCAAGAGTTGGATGTTTTGACACCAGGGAATTTTCCACCACACACTTGGCTGGAGTGAAAGGACTTCAGAGCACTGACATCAGTGGATTTGCACTGCTTTTATCTGCTGAGAACTTAGGACAAGTTGAGTGATTTCAGTAAGGTTCTGTGTAACTTAGAGTCCAATGTAATTTCTTTCACAAAAAGTAGCCAGTTTGAAGTTCCAGATGCTGGGCTGGTTTAAAGATTCAGCGTCGTCTGACAGCCTTCATTGTAGTTGCACCAGCGACATGTAAGAGACCTATTCTGGCCTCTGAGAGAATGAACAAGATCAGGCCTGCCAAATCTCTGCAGGAACCCACGTGGCAATAACAGCTTGCAATTTAGATCTCTCCCTCCTCTCTGTAGCCCAAGATCAGCAAAATAAGTATACATATGAGCACTTCAAAAGGTGGTTTGTGGATACTGAATGACAAAGATTATATATTTGATTGAAGATTTTGGAGGGAGTATAATTACTTTGAATTTGGAAAAAGCATAAATTGGATTACAAGGACAAAGCCTAATACCTTGCCATTATATTATTAAAGCAGTCAGATATAGTATATGCCAAAAATGCAAGAGGACTGTAATTCCATGGGATTAAAAAATGAATTTATTATGGGAATTTTTGTGCTTATTTTCTTGCTTTTCAGCATAGAAAATCACAGAGTGACAGGGACTCCATGAAATCTTCTAAAGACTTTACTAATGGTCCCAATTTATAAGGAAGATGTTCCGCTACTTGGTGAAGTGCAGTGGTTAAGCTGGGTGGCAACTCCATCTAATAAATATCTGATTTGACATTCCTCCATTAGTAAATAAATGATTAGTGCCCGATAAGAGACCTGATACAGGAAGTTACCAGTGTGCATGTCTTTTCTATTCCAATCACTGTGCTGATATTGAACTGTTCAATATGCTGGGGCATGCCACTTCTAAAACCATATCTGATCATTCCTTTGCTGTTTCATAGCTGCTGCAGTAAGGATTCTGGGATTCAGTAGGACCTTACCGGTTTCTGCAGTGTAGGGCTTCATCTTTCCTGCATTTTCAGTCTGAAGGAATGAGTTTAAAAGAGCACACCCACTGCCCTCTGCAAGTCTCAACATCAAATTGCTAATCTAATTAACATCCATAAAAATTTAGATGATACATTAACTCAACTGTTCTTGAAGCTCCGTGGCACCTAGTTAAGTTACTTTCCAACATTGCTATGAATCAAAAGAGAAAGGCTAAGGTCATTGTGTTTGCTGTACGCTTCAGCTTGGAACCCTGATTACTTTACCAACTGTTCTTGTTGTTGTTTTTACAACTTGCTAAGGAATACTTCATTTATTCGTACAAGATTTTCATTTGTATCTTCACCTGACATGAGAGGTAGCCTCTAGCTTGAATAAAATATGGAAAAAAACATTAAATGCAACACTTCAAGATTAGTACTTGCAAAGGATGAGGTGTACAGCAAAGATTTAACATTATCAGCAGAAAAATATATATATATTTCTACAGTGTTCTGCTTTTAAGGCTTTAGTTAAAGATGGGCATTCCTACAGAGTGCATGATGGATGTATATTCTGAGAGGAAAGTAAAAACATGGGCCAAATTTTCAAGGAGAGTTTCTGTTGAGGGAGTGGCCCAGCATAACAAAGCAGTGGATTAAGAGTGGATCAAAATGTTATTGGCTTGAACTGATAGCTGTCAGTGGAAGAGCAACAAGAGCAAGCATATCTTCATGTGCTGCCAGGCCCAGGGCAGGACCAGTCTCTGGGACCAATGTCTGTCCGTGTCAGAGTCGCCGATGTGGATGGACCGTTCCTCTGCTAGGGGCTTGGGTGCAGCAATTCCCTCAGGGGAATGCATGAGTCTCTCACCTGGAGTTGTGGACAGGTAATAATGCATACAGAAATTTAAACAATAGCTGCTTTTGTGCTGAGTAGGTGTTTGGGAGGCATCTGATCCTCGGGAAAATGCATAGTCAGCAAAAACGATGTTACGTGTCATACAGGGCAAAACAATTCTCCATTTCCATATCAGAAGCTGCTGATCAATTCTTAACCTTTGGAGAATCACAGGGAAAAAGTGGCATTACATTAAGAGGGGGCTTTGCAGAGCCCACATTTTGCAAACTGTAGGGCAATGTAATTTCTAAACTAATGTAAAAAATAACATTGAAAAATGGTTATCATCTGCAGTAGAGATTATGGATTCCCAAAGAGAGGACCTTAATGTTTTATACCACTATAAGTTAAATTGGTTTTAACTGTCTTAATTTTGTTCTGTGTTTCATATAATACAATGTAAACTGCTCTATTCAATTTGAAGAAAAAAAAATAGCATAATCAAGAGTCAATGAAATGTAAATGAGTTTAGAATAATTTATATATATCTTCTATTCAGCTAATCTGTGAATATTTTTCATCTCTGGGTTCTGAAGGAAAAAAAAATAAAAACACAAACCAACAACGCATATTTGAAAAAAAAAATATTTATTTCAACTTTAGGAGCACAGTACTTTAGGAGTGCTTTCCGCCATTGAATTTATAACACCTGGAGAAATAGTCTTCTAAACAGGTATAAAATAAAAATAATAGCAACAAGGAAGAAACAAGGGAGAGGAACAGGAACTAATCAAAATTAGCTAAGAATTTAGGTCCTAAAACCAAACTGACCAGTCCTATCTACAAAATGATGGGGGGCAGGGGAGGTGGGGGGGTGGGGTGAAAGATATTGTTGGCTTTTGCCTAAAAAGTTTATACTTGTTTGTAGACAAGACAGTTACTGCTGACAAAACCTGAGAAGCTTATGAAGTAAAGGGACTCTGATGTGGTCTTTTGAGTTTGGACACACAAATTATAAATCCTCTTCCACTAGCACAATTCTATGTAAGCCTCAGAAGTAAGTCTGGGAATAAAACTGAATATATTTCCCTATCCCTATGTTTCTGTCAATACGTTTTGCAAATTTCAAAACTTATAAAATACAGCCTGTGTATCTGACACCCTTTGTGACAATACCTTTTTAAATACCTTTCTGAAAGACTCTTACTCCTGGTAAGTAATCTTAAACTTTGTCACTTTTCTGTGTATGTACTTGCTTACATGTATAATATACCCCTAAATATTCCTAAACATTGGTCCTCTTTTAGCCCTCAGTGATTTTTTACTCCATCTGTTTCAAAGATATATGTGTGTAAGCAAATCATTTTGGGGATTTTTTGGGCTTGCATGTTTGCTTATACTGCATTGTTTTCCCTGCTGAAAGTTGCACACAGATTTTGCAGGATGAATACTGTGTTTCATTTATTTCTAAATTAATTATTATTCTTTTCTTTGCTCAAATGTATCACATAACACAGATACTATTTCTGAACTAAGAGACCTAAATCCAGGCCTCATCCAACATTTTATGTGTTTCAGACATGGAAGCAATTTTATTTTAAAGACTTGCAATGTTTTCTTTAACTGAGAACTGAAAGGATAACATAGGTATCAAAAATAATGTGTCTGGTTTTGCGATGACTCTGCAAAACTTCTGCAGCCAAGATGTAAGTAGGAATCCTGAATTTGAAAAGCATTCAGTACTGTGTGAATGTGATCCTGATTTGGACATGTTGATGTACCATAACACACTTTTCTATTTTTTTTTCCTAAGTTTGTAAATGGATTTTCCTAAGTGTAAAATCTAGTACAATATTTTTCAGACAATCCAACCACCTTGAGGGTTTTTGTTATTTAAACTGACATATTTGATAATTCTTATGCATATGTTTTTTATTAGCCTAGTTATTCATTTCTAATTTCTATCAAACTGTAAATAGACATCAGATATTATTTTTCTATTCCCTCACGTCCAAACAAATTATCATTTAATGAATAACGTGCAGTTTTTAGCTGGACCGGAGCAGAACTGCAGATCAGGTTTTACAGCTGCGGGGTGCACAGCCTAGCGCCACCCAGTGGGTTTTGTTAAAAAGATGGGATTTCAGTGCACCCCGCGTTTCCAAAAATCTCCATAAAACTTTCCATGGCCAGCTGTAATTCCTAGGCCATCACAGATGCAGCTGTGGAATGAGTGGGATTTACCGCAGCCTCCCTCTCTAAACCCCAGAGGATTCCTACTTACTGATAACATCACCATTTTAAGTCGCAAAACCTTGCAAGTGTTGCTGGTGGCACCCTGAGGTCACACCTTGGTGGCACAACGAAGGGTGCTGGTGTGTCCCATGCAGCCTGGCTCCTCTCCACAGTGGCTCTGATGGAAAATCACAGCCTGACCCTTCAGTCCCACATCTGGAGACTACCACCTTGGGAGAGGGTTAAAGACAAGGCAAAAAGAGCCAGCCAAGCCGTCAGGACAAGCACATCAGCCTTTGGTCATAACCACTGCTTTCTGAGTAATACCCAGCCTGACATGCACACTCCTAAGTTTCTCCTCCGGCTTCTGGAAGTGATGGTTATTTCAGAAGAAATCAATAAATGTCAGTGTGCATAAAATATGGGAGAGATCAAATAAAGGTATTTTGGTATTAAAAGCTATTAATTTTGTGCAACATGCATTTGAATTACAATTATTAAATTCCATTAAGCTAAAATGATATATTTAACTCAGACTTCAGAGTGCTAATTTCATAGTCCCCTCCAAGCTGTTCCTGCAAAGGTGTTAGGGGTAATTAACTGCCATTTTCTCAGTAATTCAGAATCTGCAATTAATCAAAATGCAGGGCCTGAGTGATTGTGGAAAACAGTAACACTTAGTTTATTATGTAGCACATTCTCATTCTGGTTGTTTTATGATGGGATCAGCTACGCTTTTTCCCCAGGATTTATTATGCTTACCCCTCAGCCAATTAGTTTTTCTCACTTTACTTTAACTTAAAACCTGGTGAGTTTGTTATATATATGTGTAAGGTTGCTTGTCAGTTATATTGGTCAGAGACCTGCAGGACTGCATGTGTTTAAGCAATTAGGAACCTGGTATTGTCCAGAAAAAAGAAAAAAAAGAAAAAAAAAAAAAAGCACTTTTCTTTCTTAAAGCAATGGTTTTTCTTTAAAGAGAAAACTCTAAATGGGAATGGAAAAGTGAGAGCAATGAGAAAAGTCAGCTTGCCACAGCAACAAACAAATGCCTGGCACGGAGGAGCACTGGCAGCTGGCTGTAGTGTGCCCTGCAGGGACAAGTGATGGAGTCCACTTCTTGCACTCTTGTCTGCAGCCCTTGGCTGGGGATATGGCTAGAGCCATGCTTTCTGTTCACCTGTACAGTCCAAAATCAATTGTTACCAAGGCATTGTGGTAATGGTGAAGCAGGGACATTTGATGTCCATATTCAAAATCTAGCTTAGATGTAGTATTCTCACTGGGTTTCTGGTGTGTTTGTGGAGCTAAAGGTTGGTGCTTTGTTACATATTGATTTTACAGCCAGTCTCATGGGGAAGGAGATTTTAAAATTATAGCCAGTTAAGTGGATAGTTTGCTGAATGCTACTGGTGTGGATAATAGCAGCAGGCCTCCCTGGTGGCCTGGTGGGACAGCTGTAATTGACTTAGTCCATTTTTTTTCTTCCTAGCTATTTACATCTGAAGCTGGAAACCCTCTAATTTCACAGATCTGGTGTTGAAGCGTACACTGGGGTGCAGTGGAGTTCAGTAAGTATTAGAAAATATGGGGCCTCTGGAGCCAACTGAACTTTGACAAGATGATTACTGATGTAAAGCCATAGAAAGGACAATACTGGAAGACTCCTGCTGTTCCTAAGTGGGTTGGTTATAAGTTAATGTCCCAGTTTGATAGGATTAATGTTGATTGAACAGTGTGTGGTGTGTTAGAGACCCACCACTTTATTTATTTAACGCATCTATTATTTAGAAATCTCTGCTGCTGGAGACTTCTTCCTATCTATGCTACTTCATCTCTCTGGGTGCTCACAAACCAGACCTTTAGAAACTGACGCTGCTCTCGGGTGGAACATGTGTGAGGTGCCCTGTACAAATGCACTCAGAAGCCCCTCTCCAGGCTTACTTATCTTTCATTGCTTTGGATTTATAAGGGGCTGATTAACTCATTTGGCAAGACGATATGGCAAGCCATTTATGGTCAGTTTATATTTTACTGGTACCAGTGCTGCCCTCTACTGAGAGTGGATCCACTCCCAGCTAGAAGATTTATTTATCTTTTTTTAATTGTTGGCTGACTTCTACCAGCTACTGCTTTTTCTCACCCATCTACATTGAACAACAGACATTTTTTGACAGTTTGAGTGGGCTAGATCAAAGTGGCACAGTGTCCTGACAGACGGGAGGAATATTTCTGCATAGTACAGGTTTTGTGCAAAAGGCAGTCCACCCAAAACCTAATGCTGAAAAATGTGAAGGAAGAGGATATTTGATTTGAGGACCTCATCATTAAGCGTAACATCATGGGGATAAAAAACAGAAAGTGAAAGGATCAAAACTAAAACCTTGACATGAAATAAGACTGGTTTAAAAGATAGACTAGATTCCTTTATGACCTGAATGTTCTATTTTGATCTGGGTAATCCTAGTGACCTCTCAAATTATCTGAGGACTGGATTTGGCACAAACTTGGCAAAATAATTCAAATTTTTTTCTCCTGAGGGGGACCAAAGAGAGATAATATTAAATAAGTGACACAAAATTGAGATTTTACAGCATTTTAGGTAAAAATTAGATGTACAACAGCGAAGTGGAAATATCAGCCTAACGATGGTTTCAATAATGCAGTCAAAAATCACCAAGTGATATTCAGTCTATCTTGCATGGCACCACACAGTTGTATTACTTTGTTTTCTTGAAAAAACAAAGGAAAACAAAAAAAAACAAGAAGCAGCAGCAACATATATTTCTGTTTCTTGGCTCCAAAAATATAAAATTTATAGAATGGAAAAAAAAAAAATACAGAGTCTTTGTTTTAATCTGAAAGAGAAACATACAGGAAAGTGCAGCAATAGAGAAATTTAGAGAAAAGAAAAACTTAGGAACAGATGTCACTGTTTATTATTATTTCTCTTTCCTCCCTATGATTATAATAAATTCTCTCTTTTTTTTGTAACGATTAGGAAAGAAGTGGATTATAGCAAGGTTGGACAGAAGTGTCAGATAAAACAGAATATAAACCCACACAAATCTCTCTATCAAACACTACTGCAAGATGGAATTAAAGCTACTGTGTGAATCTGGTGCTTTATTTGAATAAGACTGTCAGAGTAGTGACCTTTAGGCTCTGGAAAAAAATCTGAGAGGATTTTCTGTCTGGCTCTCAAATTGTTTTTTATATTTCAGGGTTTGGAGATGGTATAGAGGAAGTAGAACCTCCACATATTTGGGTATTTTATTTTGGCTAAGGCAAGAATCACAGGAAAGGCAAGTTAGGCCAAAAGAGGCCAAATGCAAGGGTCTTGTCAAAAAAGGTGTTATGAACAGTTCAGACAAAGTATCCTTCTCTTTAACAATATAAATGTTTCGTATTATCAGTGGCACAGAAATACGTGAAATAGCCCTAGCACTTTAGTAACACTGAAAAAACAATTTTGTTAGTTACATTTTTCACTGTTCATTCTGTTTGCCTGCTTTTTTCATATCTGAACTTGGAAAATCATAACACATTTTAAAACAGATTTTCAGCTCTCTGTTCCAAGTGTGTTTGTCACGTTCCAGAATTTAGGATAAGATCCAAATCCGTGGCTCCTTGTAATGCACCCCTGAAGAATTCTAGGCTGAATGAAAGCAGTGCTAGTCACCTTCATTTCAATTTCTAATATAAACATAAAATTAAAAATCCTAGCAACAAGCAACATGAACATGAATGTGATAAATTGCTTTCAAACTTCAGTGAAACTAACTTCTGTGATAAGTACATGGGCTTATTAGTAGTTTCTACTTTGGAAATCTACCTATGTTTTAATACAAATAAACTGTAATTTTGTTTTTGATTTTTTTTTTCTTTAGAGTCTGATAAGTCATACTATTCATCTGTACTATAGAGGAATGCAGTTTCAGCAAGCTGAGCTGAGACTCTCCTTCCACCAAAAGCACAACAAGCTCTCTAAAAATTGATATCAGTGTACTAAAGACAAAATTATTGGAGCATTTCCACCTAGCCTGAATCACTTGGAAAATCTTAAACATGGCCAAAATGTGTGTGGATTATCATGACCACCTGCAAATTCATCTTCTAAAAGGTATTGCTATGTTTACCTTTAATTTATGAACTATTACTTCTCACAAAAACATACAACAAATGGCTTTTTACCTTCTCCTCCCATAAAACCATATGAAGATTTTTGCCAGGCTAGTAAGCATTAAGCATTAACAAAAATGTTTAATGTTAGTTTTGTATTGTAGGAATCTATCTCCTGGGATATAGATACAGTAGCATGATTTAAAACTTTACTGTATCAAGGTTCTTTAAGTTTCTGCATACGTTGCAATTTTAATAGAATGTGTACATTCTTTCTGCACTCAAATGTTTTTTATATTATGCTTTGTTCTATTAAAAAATGACACGTCACTGTGCTTCTGATTAAGATATGACTACTTCATTATATAATCCTCATACTTTAAGGAACGATTTCCTTAAAAAAAAAAAACAAACAAATGGTTCAAGCTGAAACTTGGCATAAAAAGATCTGGTTTGGGAAAGGCTGGGATGCAGAATGGTTTTACAAAGTTTCACTTAAATCAGTCTTGTTATTTTTTTTTATTATTTTTACAGAAGAGCACAACACTGGTTTTAGTACCACTACTTGTTCTCTTAATATTTGCCGAGTCTTAAATAGAAATGTTATTTTTCTGAGTTGTTTTCACAGCCTTTTCTTGTCAGTTTAAATGATTGTTTCATCTTAAGTAGAAAGTTTACCAAGTCTCAAATCCTACTTAGTACTTGTTTTGTTTCTCTCAAAGCATGTGTAGTGATGAATGTTTTAAGTTAATTTAGTGCTGTGAAAGGTGCCAAACTGTCAGCCATGGAAACTAAAATAGTCTATTTGTGCTGAGAATGTTTATTTTATTTTATTGTTAAAACTGCAGTTGGAGGCTTCTCCAGCTCAGCTGCATTGTGCAGCCATGAAAACCTGTAACGCTGGCAGATGCAGGAGCTGGTGAAAGGGATGAGTCTGTAAATGGAAGTGTGTTGGCTGATCTGTGCGATGGAAAAATGACCTGGCATAAAGTGTTGCATTTTAAGTACTCCTAGGATACTTGTCTCCCCCTTACCAGCCCATCCAAAATTTTTCTGAAGGCAAAAGAAATCACTCTGTGATAAAGCAGTGTTTGATAGAAACTCATTACCAATACACAGGAAAAAGACCATTAATGTAATTTCCCAGGATGAAGCACAACAAGAGCTACCACTGAGACCTCTGCACTAGAAACCGTCCCCAGTTGCTCCTCTGCAAATCTAATTATTCAGGTAATTTCCCACAGTTGTAAAAGTAAAATAATAAAGCAAACCTGTTCTCTGATTAGGGATAGCAATGTTATATAATTTCTTAACAGTCTAGCATATCTTTCCTTCTCTCTTTTATGATTTTATACTAGATTTATTTATGTATTAGGTTAAAAAGGAATCAACCTATGTCTTCTCAGTATGTACATCCCAAATGGCTAGCAAGTGACAAATTTGCACAGATACATTTAAGACAGAGGATGATCTGGGCTTTTATTCCCTTGTTAACAAGGGAAAAAATTAATTAAAATTAAAAAAAAAATTAAAAACAGTACAGTACAGAAAGAGTAAGCTTTTTCACTCTTGAGTCAAGTACCTGCATTCTCAGTAACAACCACTTGAATTCTGTGATTTAGACAGTATGTCCCAATGTGCCTTAAGACCATTGCTTGTTATTTTTCATTAAGTTTATATTCTCTAACCAGAAGCATTTTGTTGGTAACAAATTCATAAAAATAATTCAAACCCTTTGGAGGTGCGGGGGGCTCCTTTTTTGGTAGATTTTATATCTGCTACAGTCTGTTCAATGTCACTGTGTTAGTACAGGAATATAGCTATAACATTCTTGCATGTGAAGCTGTACATCAGGCACACTTTAACAGATTTATGTCATCAACCCCCACACAGTATTAATCATTCTTCAAGGTCATTTTTAGCTATCAAAGTAAGTGCTTTAGTAAAATTGCCAAGGCAGCTTTCAAGCCAGGCCAGTTGCAAGTTTTCAGGTGTTGGAAAAGAAGGAAAAAAAAAAAAGAAAAAAAAAGTTGAGGAATTTATAAAACTAGCTTCTTGGCAATGTGTCCATAAAGGTCTGTGATGGGAGAATAACCATTCATCAGCATACATGCAGGCTGTCTCTGTTATGGAAACCAGGGCATATTTAAAGGAAAAATAAACAGATTTATCAGTCTGGTTACAATTTTATGAAGTACAACATTGAAAGGTTTCCCCTGTCTGTTTCAGACACTGACAAGATAAACTAGACATAGCTAAGGCTGAATGTGTCACTTCTGTCAGGTGCCATGATAAGTTTGAAAAGCTAGGTATGCTTCACAAACAGTCTCCAAATAAATCTCAGACAAGGCTTAGGTTCTTTCATTTTATTTTCCATTTTTCATCATCACTGAAGCCAAACAATCAATGACATAAGATTTGGGGATGTTTATTACTACACCAAATGGCTGAAGCCTGCAAGCATAGAAAAACATATGAAATTATTGGTTTTATAGGAGACCATGCTGAAATTTAGCAATATACATATATAATATTTTCATTATATTCACTTTGGAATTCCTTTGTTTGAAGCCCTGCTTTACATTTTGGAGATCTCAGTGACAAGAAGATGCTGGTTTTCTAGGTCAGATTCAATTACAAAGTCTGTGGAGGCACAAGAGGTAGCCTGGAGGACTACACTAGTATTTTACCAGCATATGGGTACCAAATATCTGCTGTGGAGCAAATATAAGAGATGACCTAAGCTTTCTACATTATGTTTATTTTTTGTTTGTTTGTTTGTTACATAAATGAAGCTTTTAGGTGTTACGATCATGAAATAGAAATGTTACAAGTGAGGATGTCTACAACGAAGTCCTTTTATTCCTACTTCTTCCACTTTTTGGTTCCAGAAGCCCTTTTGTTTAAAACAGAGACCCAAAGTCACATCAAAAAGAAATTTTGAGATTGCAGCAGTCTCCTAAAAGTATGGGCAAAGAGAGATGTTGGTACCCTACATGATCCTCTCTGCTACAGCAGCCGACATCCCAGAACTGTTGTTAAGCTTCCTCCTTAATTTAAGTAAACACTAATGAAAGTCCCTGCTATATCTAGGATCTATGCATGTACTTATAATTTTTCTTTCTCCAGAATGCAAGAAAGAGAGGAAGAGAGAAGAGAAGAGAAGAGAAGAGAAGAGAAGAGAAGAGAAGAGAAGAGAAGAGAAGAGAAGAGAAGAGAAGAGAAGAGAAGAGAAGAGAAGAGAAGAGAAGAGATGAAGAGAGAAAAAGAAAAAGGAAAAAATGTGATAGAAAATAAGGAACAATTCTCATATTATGTAGGGAAAAATGGAATTAAAAGAGAAAGCTGACAGAAGATATAACAAAGCAAGCTTTAAGAAAAAAATAAAAGATGAAGGCAAAAAAAGTTTAGTATTAGTTATTTTTCTAAGTTTGTCAAGTTCTTTGTATTCATCTGTTGTTTTCTTTCCTTATCCCATGCTCATCTGAGAAAATTCATGCAACTGAATGAGTGATGTACTGGCCAGCCTCACAGCACAACCAACAGGTTTGTTAGCAAGCTTGCTAAGACACTCAAATTGCCAAAGAGACAAAGCTATGAGCTGCACAGAAGCCTGTTCTGGGCTCTCAGGTTCACATTCACTTTTGCAGGCACCTGCCAAATTTGAACAATGCTGACATCAAATATGGATTATTTCCATTGTCTAGTCCTTTCTTTGTATCAGACACTGTTACATAGAGATGCAGAGCTCAGTGGATTTTATTGCCTGATGCACAAACAATTAACTTAATCCTGGAGAGTCAAAATAACATCCAACTTAAATATGAATGAAAAATCAAGATCAAAACAAAGAGAGAGTGAGGAAGCTCTGTTTTAATTACTGTTACAATGTTCTGTTTCAGGACAGATCCATGGGGATGGGAAAGCTGTACAAGAAATGACTTTGAGAAGTTAGCCATACGTTAAACCATGCCTTCCTTTGCATTTGGTACACGGAAATAATCAGAAAGTTATTTTGAAAGAAAGCTGATCATCAGAAATGTCTGTCAAAGAGGACTACTTGGTGACATAGGTGGCAAAAACTTTCATTTTTTTTTCTGACGTGCACTTGAAGTCATTTTAAATAAAATTACATCTTTTTGAGAAAAACAAACAAACAAACAAAAAAACAAAATCAATAAAAAACAAGAGCAACAAAAAACCTTTACCAACGTTCAGCTTTCTCCAAGAGCTATTACTCCAGCAAAAGAAAAGTAATATCCCATGTGTTCCTGTTCAGGAATAACAGACATCATGTTACACCAGAATGGGGACGGCAGAGTTTTTTGTTTGTTTTCTCTGAGCTTTTTAATGGCTTGATGCTGCTGATTACAAGGGGGATGGAGATATTTTCTACTGCTTAAAAGGAACAAAAAAGTTGATTTTATTCTGCTACGTCTTGAAATAGGGAACCACTAACAGACTGACCTTTTACTGTCTCCATCTGCCCCCAAGTGGAATTACACTCCTTGTTAGCACTGTTAGACAGTACTGTTGGCACTTCCTAATGAAGATTGTGGCCTTCTTTCCTGATTTGTTGGATCCTCGGCTACACAGCCTTGGTTTTGACCTCCACATTCACTGTTTAGGTTCTTGTGATCTCAGACATCAGCATTGTTTTTCATGCATGATCAGTTTGAAGGACTGCAGAATGCAGGAAACAGTTTTCTTCTGTAAATGAATTTGATAATTATGAAAAGGAACAGGAAAAGTATGCAAACCAAGACATTGGTAGATTTACATTGTAAATATAGAACATCTGCAAGGTTTCCCTTACTAAAATGTTGCTACTTAGAACAAGATAAAGCATTGGAAGACTCAGAAGAGACATTTTCTTGGTTATGCATAAAGATTAAAAACTCTTGCAGCATGAACAGAAGAAATTGAAATAAGCTAGCCTCCATGATCTTTATTTGGAAGCCTCTGGAAGCTAAATGAATGCCTTAAACCAGTTTGATAAGATCAGGATCCAGTACATTAAGTATTAAG
This sequence comes from Anser anser, assembly GCF_964211835.1. Taxonomy (NCBI): domain Eukaryota; kingdom Metazoa; phylum Chordata; class Aves; order Anseriformes; family Anatidae; genus Anser; species Anser anser. The sequence goes on along the minus strand of NC_139721.1, from coordinate 130,224,827 downwards.
GAGACAGTAATAAAAGAATCAAGGAAAAGAGAAAATATGATGTTAACTTATTAAAAAAGGGGGGGGGGGGGCAAGATAAAAAAGTTTCTGCTGGGATTCTGAGGTTGATTTCAGTAGCCCCTCAACTCTATGACAAAAAAAAAAAAAATCCTATCAACTTGGTCAAGGCTGGACTTTCAACCTTTTCTTTAAAAAGGGATAAACACTTTTGAAGAAATAACAGAGGCATTGTGCCAACTGTACATTAACTGCAGATGGAGATTCCCATTTAATTTTTGCTTCAGCTCCAGAAACCAGGCATTCATGATTAGAAAAGTAAAAGAAAATCTTTGATTCTTTGAAGACTGAAAAAAATAAGATATATATATATATATATATTTGATCATGTTGAGAAGAATAGAGTGGCAGAAAGTGCACCTAGTGAAGAGGACCAAAAAGGAAAGTTGGGGATAGTGCTGACTTCTGATACATAGAAGAACCGGTAAGCAGAAAGCTGAGAAGAAAGCCAGTATACAAGTGTAATACACATTTTAACATACTGTGCTCTAAACAGCAACTTTAACATCAGATAAGAGGGGAAAAATTATCAGTAAAAATACATGGCAAGAAGAGGATGAAAAATCTTGAGGGAGAAAAGAGATAAGTTGCATAAAAGAAGAGAACTTGATGAGATTTAAACCAAGATAAGGAGAGGCAGGAGTTTCGTTAATTCAGGCATAAGCACCATAAACCTTTACTTAGCTATACCTCAGTTGAAACAAGGATGAGCATGGGTCATGAAACCAGGGGACTAGAAACCAACGGGAATGTGAATATGGTTACTGAAATTTTACCTTTGAGGTAAGTGGACATAAAAAAGCTGTATGATATTGGACAAACTTATGAAAAGTCAGAGGAATTGCCAAAAAGTCATCACCTGAAAGCAGTCTAACACATTCTATTGCCAAAATCTCCTAAAGCTAATACTTGCTGACTGAAGCTACATGAGACTCATGAAGGTCTGGGCAGGGTCCAAGCTGTGGTCTCCTTCTTGCATGCAGGATGCTTGTACATATGATACCCTCTGACTTACCCTGAAAGTCTGCCCTTGGCCTGGCCTAGGTAAGAACCCTCCTTGAAATTCTCAAAAATTCATTTTGCATCACCCAACAGTCCACTCCTTTCTCAAGAATAGCTACTAATGACTGGAACATGATGAAATTCCACTTATGTTACTGAGACATAGATGCCATACATGTTTAGTGCTATATGAACAAGGACATAAAATGGCCACCTCCCCTTCAAATTCATGACAGTTCTAAAGTTTTTGTTTGTTTATTTGTTTGTTTAGGGGTGGAGGTATTTGTTGTTTTTATTTATTTATTTTTTAATCATGCCAGAATTTTAATGAAATTGGAATACATACATTCCTCCAGCTACAAGCCTTCCCTGAATTGAGATGGGGCCTATGTGAAAGCAGTCTGGAATTACTAATCACACTCTGATATACAAGGGGTGAGAGGGATGAAGACAAATGTAAATTTTGTTACTCTCACTGCAGTTTGTAAACATAAAGCTTAACACACAAATAAATTAGATAGGACTTCATAGGGCTTTAGTTGTCCCCACAATACATACATTGTCATTTAAGACTTTTTTTTTTGACTTTTTTTTTTTTTTGGAGTTATTAATGCACTATTTATTTCACTAGATTCAGCTAGAATTAAGAATATCAATATAGGTTGAAAAGGCTTTCCAGACAGCACTTATTTAGCATACAGCCTAAGCAAAACCAACACTGGTGAGTGTGAGTTCAAAACACAGCTTGGATTCATGAGGTTTTCAGACAAAACAAGGTTAAATGTATTTGGAAGAAGTTCAGCTATAGATCTCTGATTTGGACACATGTCCCTTCATAACTTCCAAACCACTGGACACTTGGTCATCATTTTTTTCTCAAATGATGTTTCCAGATCAACAAATTTATTCTTCTCTGGGATCAGTCATTTCCTAAGTCTTCCCTTTCAGAACACAAACCATTTTCTGTCTGTTTTATGACAACTAGTAACACTCCGTGCTCCAGCTCTGTATTAATCTTCTGAGAATGTTATTTATTTTACAGTATTGGCACAGCAGGAGACTTTCCTCTTCTTCTGACAAGGGCCCCTGGAGACAGCTGACACACCACTAGCAGAGTGCCAAAATAATATTGTAGGACACTCAGTCTAAATTAGCAGAAAATATTAAGATGATGCAATTTCTTTTTCTTCCAATACTGATAAGATTAATATGTTATGTTATACAGAGCAGACCAAGATCAACGTTTTACTGTCCTGTTCGAATCTCTTAACCATAACCTCCTGTCTTACCTTCAGGCCTTCAGTGGAGCTTCTGCTATTCCTTATCCTGGCCTTGCTTCATAGTGTTATGAATCACACTACATAAATTGAACAGTCAACCAAAAATAAGAATTTACTTTATTTGTCACTTAAAACATATTTTAGTACTGATCTCACAAATGGTCTGTTAATTTTATATTGAACTATTGAGTATACTACTCTCCTTTTAATTTTATGTGCAAAGATTTTCCAACTACAAAATGTGCCAACTAAGAGCAAGAGAAAAATGAGTGTTTTGGATTAAATTTTATACCTGAAAACTAATAAACACTGACAATTTGGTAGTACTAAATATTATTTACAGAAACACATTAAATTATTTTTTTTCCCAAAAATATATTGTGGGTGTTTCAAAACTAAAAGAAGATGAAATCACTCAGTTGTGAAAGGCACATTCAGGTAAGACTAATGGGATGAAAGTCATTAAGCATGGGTGGTATCTGTGAAAGAGAATCTGTTCTAGAATATTAATAAGCACAGTTGTGTGAACACCGGTCCCACATAGACAATTTTTCTTGATAGAGTCCTGCATTTATTTTAACTTTGCATCCTATTAGAAAGCAGTGTGGATATCTTCCATAGTTTAGTGCACAGGTCTATTATTTCCCCTTAGCTGTCTTTCATAGCAGATTTATTCAATGCTGCCTCTAAAGTTATGAATTAATCTTTTTTATAACTGAGATTTTGGAGAATCCCCTTAATTCGACTCTCAAGTTAGTCTTAAAAATCATGCAATTCTCAGACTAAGTCAATGGATAATTTTCATGACTAAGCCTAAAGCAATTTGAGCCAGATCTAGCAATACAGATCCAATACAGAACCTCTCCACGGGCTTTCAGAGAAAGGACCCAACCCTGAAATCCTTCCTGAAGAAAAATCCCCAAAATCATTCCATAAAGTAGAGCTCAGTTTGCTCTCCAAATGCAACTCATTACTAGAGGTAAAGACATTATCTACTTTTTTTTTTTTTTTTTTTTTCTAGATTCTAATGGTTACATTGCTTACATGTAAAATAGTTAGATTTATGTTCAGGTATAATGGCAACATCACTCATCATGCTAAACTGGATTAAGACACCTTTTAACCTTTCTTCAAAAAGGAAAACTAATGTAGTTTCTTTCCTCTGTTCATGATCCATTTCCATAAAACTTAAAGTAATTCAATATTTCAGTTAAGTTGACAGAATTCTGTGAACTGGCCAATAGCTAAACATTCACTATGGTAGGACAAACAAATCCACCTGCTGATCATCATATTTGCTTCAGGTTGTATTCACAGCATGAAAGAATCAGGAAAGAATCTGAAAAACAAACAGTGAAAAACTGGATGTATACATGTATTAACTGTATTTTCAAGTATATGAAAACTAGAAAATAAATTAAACTAACATGGTCACAGGAACTAGGGTGGATAAAAAGGTTTTGATGCTGAGAACACATACAAACACGTATAAATTTTGTTTGTCTCTTCCAGATCTATTTCCGTAAGCTCACTAGCCCTCTCTGTTGTGGTTGTACTATATGTCACCCTGCTAAAATATTTAGATTAAAAAATGCAGCTTTACGTACTTTATGTACTAGCTCATTTTCCACCTGAACAAACAAGTTTTCTTTACAGTGGTCTGTAATACAGAAGTTTCCTGACAAAGGAAAGAATGATAAAAGTCTACAGTCTCTCACTGACTTTATTAATTTAAGAGTCATTATGCAAGTAAGCCAAGAGAGGAACAGCAGCAATCAAGAAGTACAAAAGTGCAGCTGAAACCTTTGTCAATGAGAACCTTTCATTTTGACAAGAGACTTCATAATTTCTCCAATAGTACGGCACTACCATAAAGTTATGTTCTGAATCTGAAACATCATATACTTCCCAAAAACTTCCCCTAACTAAATGGTAATTCACAGAAGTTTTGAGCTCTTTAGCTGACAGATATGGTGAAAAACCCATACAGAAAAAGCAATACTCCACCATGTGGCATTGCATGAGAACAGACAGAAGTCTTCTGCAAGACAGACTTTTCAAAGTCCTGCACTGATTTGACATAGAAAGTGTAAACTTATAGTGGATCAGTGCCATTTTTATGGAATTGTAGCCTGACCAAAAAGGAATTTCAGTTGTTGTCACCAGTATCTGAATTTGAGAGGAAAAAACAATTTTGGTTCCCTTTCTAACAATCCCATGCTTAGAATAGTAGAATAGTTAACTTCGAATTTGAAATGACTAGTTGTATATTTAAAATATATCACACTTTCAAAAACTGTACAAGCATTTTGAATGGACTAAAATATTTGGTGGAAAGAAGATAGAAAATTCCTTAAAGATAAGCCTTCAAGTTTCCTTCTGTTCTTATGAAAGATTTTGAAAATTAAAAAACGTTTCTTTAAACTGAAATTTTATACTTTGTACTCCAGGTTTATGAAGAAATTCCCCCTCCCCCCCTTTATTTTATTTTATTTTAATTTACCCTTCCTTCCTACTGAGTTTTCCATTAACTTCACTGAATTATCTTACAGCATTTTACGAAGCATAGTCCGCTAAAGACACAATAAGTCTAAATATAAAAAGTCTGAAGTTTCAGTCTCACATTTTCCTAACCGCTAGAACTATTATTTAAAGAACAATTTTTGACCAGAGACAAGAAAAAACAGCATCACTTGGATCATCACCAAACTAAAAGTGATACAGAAGATACATGGTGACCTTTCTCATTACAGAATTGGAAGTGTTCAATAGAAAAATGCTGAGTGAAACAATCCTTCACCATTTTTTTACATATTTATGATATGAAGAAGCACTGCTTGTATCTACACTCCCTCACTAGTGACATTTAAGTGCCTTGCTTCAATGCAATATGAAGGTGCTTAAAACTGCATCCCACTGCAAGCCCCATGAGAACTCTCAGAGGAAGGCAAGACACATTGCATTATTTAGATAAAATTATCAATCTTTTTCTTCTTTCTTCATGAAACAATCCTCTCTCTTTTATTGCTGTTATTTGCATTTGAATTTAATCCAGTTGGTCCACATCTTTCAACTATCTTTTCTTTCAAGTGGAATTCAGAAATCTGAATGGCTGTGTCACAAATAGCGTAATTAAGTCTCTATTTCTAAGGCTTGCTCATAAAATGAGAAAACAGCCTTTGGGGAATTTGTTTAGCAAAAGAAGAGATATTTAATGCATTTAATTAATAGGAAAATTAAAAAAAAAAATTGCAACAGATTGTCTTCACATTTGTCATCATATTGTTGTACAACAACAAATTTACTGAATACAAATCAGGAACGAGTAAGATGATGCTGAGCTCAATTTTGGGAACATTTCTGATAATGTTTTTGGCAAACCAGGCATTGATGTGTGATAGAAATAACTGCAGTACAAAATACTACAGAACTCATCTACAGGCATCTGCATATTTTTGTAAGTAAATCATAAAGATCCTGGGTAATTGAACCTATAACACATGCACACTCTTTTCGCTACTTCAGAAAGCTTCCAAGTGTTCATAATATCATTCAGTTGGCCCAGGGAAACTAGGAGTTGAGGTTTAAATAATGCCTGTCCCAAATGAAAAGATAAACTGTGAAATTATACACATGAAACAGGAATTAAACTAGGAAAACATGGGATTTGGTAATAACACACCTAAAAGTAGGTCACATTCTATATTCAGTTTCGCATAGAGAAAATCATATCAAAGCAAGTTATCAGCGTATCCTATTTATCAACACTGCAGATTGGTCTGTGTGCTTACTTTCAGCCACAATACATGGAACTTCTTTGAAAGGCAGAGGTCCTCAGCTCTTAATCTACTTTTTGCACAGAGAACACCAGAAGCAAAGGTGTACCCCCACTTCACAAAGCCACTACCTACCTGGCTTTGAATCTGAAATAAAAAAGGAGCCGAGGCAAAAATTTAATAGTGCTCCAAGACTATGCCTGATTTTTTCCTGAGGGTGATATTAATGATCGCTGATGCGGCATAAATTGTCTGTCTTTTTAATCTAGCTTTAAATGTTTGAGTGATTTGTACAGAATTTTTCTTTTATCCATATATTAACACTTTTTAATGAAAAAACAAAAGCAGAGAATGTGTCTTACACAGTAGCAAAGAAGCCAAAACGGCCAACTTTCTGAAGGCCAGTTGTAGTCCTGTTCAACTCACTTTGAAAGCAAGGCAACTCAGGCCTTGCCACGAGACTCTGGCCAGTTCCATGAATGGGTAGGAGTTCTTTCACACTAGTTGTGACAAAATACCTTTGGTGAAATCCAGGACCATACTTGCACAGCCTACATTCCACTTAACGGTTGTGCTCCTGAGTCTTTAGCCAAATTTGTGTATGCTGTACAAATATGTATCACAATGAAGTCATGTCCACCGATCATGGCTCTGCAGATAGAATGGCAATAGCATTTCTGAATTCTGTAACCTTATTTGCAACCCAATCAAAGTATTTGACAAATATCTACTTCTTTTTTGTGACCAAAACTCTAGTGGATCAACCATGCCTAATATGAGCTTTTAAACAACACATTTACTTCTTAAACACACAGCTCTCAACCAATTTGTGCAGCACAATGAAATCCCAGTCTTGTATGGCACCAGGCTTCAGGTGTAGTAACAGTATTTATAGACAATTCCCCCATTCACCAAAGGCACCAGTGAAAGAAAGCACAAAGGAGGAAGGAGCGCAGGGATAAGGAACAAGAAAACTTTCCAGGTCAGTCATATCTTTATACCTGCGCCCTTAATGGACTGTGCCATATAGCTTTAGAGAGGAAAGGTCACAGCTCAACCTTCTAGTCAAACAAAATGCACTAAAGTTACCCATAGAAAAGAGATGCATTGTTAATGAGACTTGTACCAAAACTGTTATCTACATTCACAAGGTTTCTTTGCTATGTACTAAGAATTGCTAGAGTTCAGGTCACTAACTGTACCAAAAGTTCATTTTAGCTGTTCCTGTAGATAGATTTCTCAAAAAATGTCTTTGTGGGGTTGAGTTGTGTCTTTGGACAAGAGAGGTGTTCCCACAGCAATAATACACGACAAACATATCAGTTTGGGAGATGGGAGGAGATCATCTATTCATTCTATGTCTTGGAGCAGAGGTCCTTTTGAAGTTCTTGAGGACAGGTAAAGTGGGAAAACTGAAGTTCATTCTTTCTAAGCTATCTTTACACTCCTTACCTGGGACAGTTGGCTCCAGGGTAACTTGAAGCCATTACCAGGCTGCAATCATTCCTAATTGCTTAACATTAGGCCAATTCAGTAGATTTCTACCAGACTTACAGATGAATTCAACCCAGCTCTAACCCTAGCTATGCATAAAGTCATGACAAAGGTCACAAAAAAATTATTATTCATGTCTATAAATAACTTACTCCTGATGACTTTTAAGAAGCACAAAGCTTAATTTTCAGTCTTATTTTGTTCCAGAAGACAAAGTACCTTCTTTCTGTAAACAGACTAAGTCTACTGGATACTGAAGTATCGAAATTATGGAATTTCTGAAAGCTAAAGAGCAGATTTGAATCAACATTATGGAAAGAGAAACATGCCTTCAGGAGTTATTAGAATGAAACTATTTCAGTCCTTTCATAGCCAAGTCTAATCATCCCGAGAGCAACAGATCATATAACCTCTCCATTGATACGTGGAAGGAATACAATCCCAACAGTTTGGGCATGTAGTAACTCCATGCATTTTACAGCAAAGGTCTGTATGTCTGAGGGCTATCAAAGGCTGGGATGCTTCCAAAGGCAAACAGTTTATGCAGAGGCAGATTTGATCAAGGCTCATGTTTTCCAAAAGGCAGCTAGCTTACTTCGGACATTTTGAAAATCCTTTCCGTAGAGCTCACCCACTGTGCTGTTCAGGCTGCATATTTTAAGAAGCAGAAAACTGCCAAGCCAAAAGCACAAAATTTGTCTCTAAGAGGAGCAAGGAGAAGATGAAGAGCAAAAGTTAACAACGCAGCTCATTGCAAGCTTCAGAGAATACAAAACATTTGTTTTAGACAACTAAAAATACTTTTTTTTTTTCTATGACCACTTCCTCGTCTGCCGAACACGATACACCGAGGAATGTAAGTCTTCAGAATCAAAATATGTATAATACTAAGAAGAAGCAGTCCCGGCTTTAGAAACTTTTTAGTTGGTCGAGACTATGTTTTGCATAGTACAAACAACAGATTATCAGCCACAGATAAAAGTGAATATTGATTTCTTTACCAAATTAATACTAAAAGAAGGGGGAAAACAAACAAACAAACATATTTTCTTAAGATCACTTGAAATATTGTTGTAACTGTCAATATAGTTATAGGTAAAACTACGATTTTTGCCTTCTGACTTTCTCTTTCTATGTGACACAAGTGAATTGTATGAAAATGCCCTCTGGGAAAGCTAGACTTCAGATCAGACTTCATGACATAATGATCAGACTTCAGAGAAACTTTTATGGAAAGTATCTTAAGTTAGGATTCTTTCCTTTGTTAAAGTAAACTATTAGAAAATCTTACCCTTTTAATGGAGAAAAAAAAAAAGCTGATTTAAAGTCATGAGTAGAGTGACAATTCACTTTTGAAAATCCTTTTTTTTTTTTTTTTCGTATTTAGCTATATAACAGTGTGTACAGCAACATCAACAGTGCAGCTGTGAGGCTGCCAATAGTGGTTCCAACTGTGATTTTTTTTTCCTTTTTAAAGTTTTTTTTCTTAACCTTTTTGCTTCCAAAGACAGAAAACAGTCAACTACTTCGTACAGATGTCAGATGAAGGAATCTACAAATTCATTTTGTTGCACAGTTGCTATTTGCATACTAACCTAGCAACAATTTAATGTCATGTGTTGCACTATTTGGAACACTGGAGCAACAACTTGTTCAGCAATCGTGAATTATCAACTCCTGCACTTGATTTATTTGTAATTGCCTTCTATTGTAAGCCAAGAAAGAAAAGCAAAAAAAATGATAGAAGAGGGTGCCGGCCACGCTTGCATGCCAAAAAAAAAAAAAAAATGCTTTAAATAAGACTTAAAATTGAGGCAGATTATTAGACTTTCAGCAAAGTTGCTTAATACACTCAAAAAGTCAGTTTTAATAGTTCGTAACACAACAGTAGGCAATTCTCATACAGTAAGAGATTAGTAAAGTAGCAAAAGTGGACAACTCAAAGTGCTGAAAGCATTTATATTATCTGTTACTTGTTTCGCTAATTGCAACTTCAGTTATTCCCCAGAATATCACCATCTGTCCATGCCGATGAAAAGCTGGAACAAAACAAAGCGAACTCTTGGTGCTACAAGCTTGTCCTATGAACTGGCTTTGCTTGACTCATGCCCCAGTCACCAACAGTGGGTCTACTGGATATCTGTTTCCCTTCTCTAAAAGAGAAAGTGAGCTATAATGATTAAGTACTAATAGGTGAACTCACATGATTCTGGTTTTGGTGCATCTACAAAAGTAACTCTCTCCAATTTTCCCTTCCTACAGGCAGCAATAAAAAGATTCTTCGCTTACCATCCTCCTCCCTGATATAGCCTCCATACCTATCCATCTAATTTTTCCTTCTACATCAATCCATTATAAAAGGAGAGCTGACAGAACATTTCTGACTGTGAGGTATGCCCCGATCTGCAGACTTTCCTGTAAACTTTCAGGTGGGATTTTTTTTTCCCCGCTACTTTCTGCCACACTCAACACACCAGAATATTGCCCTCAGTTGACCTTGCAGCACACTGACACATTACAGATGCATCATTTGACTTTTCAATTTTATCACAGTATAGGAAGAATGGACAGTCCAAGGAGATAGCATCAATGAAAATGCATCTAGTTCAAATGTCAGCATTGTCACATAAAAAACACAACAGGGACAACTCAAAGAGAATATATTGAAGATTCTGCTGCCCTTAAAAATCAATTTAAGCTGCCATTATAGGTCTGCAAAAACTCTTAACTTTGTTCTTCATAGGGTTGTATTAACTTTAAAAATCCTGTGGTGTACCGCCATGCCATCAAGCTTATAAGACAGAAACTTAGATCTGTCTCAGCAAGTCCGGATCTTTGTTTTTTTAAGTATCTTTAATACAGCATGAAGTGAGCCCTAAAACAAGTACTAACTACCACACTTCAAATCCAAAACATGTTCTGTGGTTATTTGATTAGAAACTGCATGTAAGTCTATTACAGTCAGCTAATAGCATCAGCATAACTGTTACAACAGCGTTTAGTCTGAGAATACCTAGAGAACAGATGGACGAACAGCAAGTTCCCACATACATACTGATTACTTACAAGGCTTCAGAAGAGCTGGTAATGTCTTGTATTAGACAAGACAATAGCACCAAAGCAAGCATTGCTTCCTACCTTGGTTAAAGAATTAGCATAGACCAAGTCACACTGCAGCTCTCCAAAACTCTTCACAACAGAAAAGAGCTGCAACCAAAATAATGATATTCAAAAAATTGTATTGCATTTACACCATGAAAATTAGTTCTTAGTAAAGGTACATTAGTTAACATTTGACTATAATTTTTCCATTATCTTAATTTTCCAGTAACATTAATTCTAACAGCCTGGGAAATACTGACTGTACTCACCTGTTGTTCTAGAGACCAACATTTTAAAGTTATAGCAGCTATAAATGGCTGGAGTTGCACTTTAACTTTTTTTTTTTTTAATGAAAACTGCTATGTCTATGAGTTTGATACATAAAAAATAAGAACTTTCTCAAATTATGTCACATGACTAGCAGCTTAACCAGTGTTACTCTAACCAGTGTGCAAATGGTATTTCATCACATCGGATTACATTAATCTTCTCTCTTCCCTGCTTCAATGCTGAGTCGTGTTGCCCATCTCTTTTTGTTTGTTTGTTTTATAGAGAGTACCTCCAAAGCTTTGTTTTGAATGAACCAAGGCACTCACTGCTTGATTAACCTTTAAGTCAGGCTGCACAGATTCATTCACAGGCATTCACAGCCAATTACTTCTCCCTTGCCTCCAATTTAAAAAATAAAATAAAATCTTGGAAATTCAGGAATGTGTCCCAGAACACTAAGACTCCTTGTAAAAAATCAAGACACTCAGCAGCAATGATGAGATTAGATTATCATGGCTCATAACTAGCTACTAGTTAATGCACGGAGCTAGAAAGCACAGAGGTGATACATGTGATCCTACAATTATACTATACTCATATTCTATCTGTTATTTTCCAGTCAAAAAGACATGCACATACTGCCTCCACCCTTTTTCTTGCAACACTTCTTTAAAAGCTGCTGCCTTTAAAGCTGTTGATGCACATATGCATACAAACAATCCCACACAGCAAAGCAGATTTTTTAGTAAAGAAATATACATATGTATTTTGAAAATAGGGTTTTATTGGAAGTTTATCAAAAATGTCTGATATCTTTTTTAAGAAAGGCACTTCAGACTTCAGTCCTTGTTTTTTTTAGCTTTTGGTTCTTGTGGTAGTTGAGGCAATTCACTTTCTTCAACTTCACAATGCTTTCTTTTCTTTTTCTTTGACTTTTTGTGGTCACTTTGGTAACCACTAGAGTCACTGGCAGGCAATACATGTTGCTGTTCTTCTTGCTTATGTTTTTTCTTTTTCTTCTTCTTGTTTTTATCATCACATATTCCATTCACAGGATCAACACTTTGCTCTTCTGCATTGTCCCCCCCAGTGTTATCTGTCTCATCTGGAGGCTCCTCCATGACATTATCTTCCCTGGAGTCATTCAAGCTATTTTTCTCATGTTCAAGGTTTTGAATTTCCTCTCCATTTGCACAGTCAGTGATGCTCTCAGATATTTTGGGCTGCATACTGTAAGAAAACATACAAAATAAGCTGAAATAGAAAATCTTAGGGTATGTCACACAGTGAAATGTCAAAATTTTCTGAAGCACTGTATTTACACCAAGTAGATAAAATATACAAATGGAAAATATGACTCTCTAGTTAGCGAAAAATATAAAGCCTGTTAACGCTTTCAACTTAATTTCTACTACCTGACCACCAGCAATTGCCTTGCTGAAGTCTGTACCGATAAAACAAAGAAGATGCCAGAAAAACAAAAACCAAACAATAAAAACAACAACAAACCAACCAAAAAAAAACCACAACACTAAAAATCTCAGCAGGCATCCTGCAAGTAATAGCACTGGAGAAAACGTCTAAGAAGACTCATAAGGAAAGAATGCAGTTAGAACTACGGAGGAACAGATGCCCCCAGAGTCACCGGGGACAAAATGGTTAAGCTTCATTCTGAATTCATGAAAACAATCCAGAACATCCTTTCAGATTAAACACAACTCTGTGGATCTCCAAAAATGTTATGATTTCATCACTAATATTTATATTGTACATTAAAAAAAAAAAGTTAATCCCGTTGGTAAAAAAAAAATGCTCAGCAAACGACCATTTAAAAAATTCTAAAACTCTTTCAAAGATATCACTATTAAGATTTTTAGCTAGTTGCTCTGAAAACCTAGAGGCATAAGTGAACAGATGAAGGTCATGCATTTTCTCATATCGTCTTTGAGATCAAAGATGTTTCTGCAAGCATTTAAGCCACCTGCATGTAACTACTTGTGATTATATAACTGTTAGTATGTGCACATGTGTGTAGAAATACCAACATACACATCTTGTTCAGAAATTGGAACATTTTTACTTGAAAAGCCTAGAATGTTAATAAAGAAAGTCACTCTAGTTTTCAGGTGTTATTTTGAACACGTACTATATATATACACAATCAACAGTTCACAGGACAGCAGTTAGATTTTTTAAAGCTCAGAAAATTCTATTTTTATTTTTCCAAAGAAAATTTCCATGCAAGTCCTTAACATCAAGATGTTTAATTTGACTAATACAAACTAATTATAGATGAGGGGTTGTGTAAAAACAGGGAAGCTTAAAGCCTAAGATGTTAAATCAAATCATTTAGCTTAGAACAAGTCCATTAAAACAGTTCAAAAATATTCTCTTTTATGGCACATTACCTTGTTTTGGTCAGTCCTCCTCGAATGAAGAACACTCCAGCTGCATCAGAATCTAAGTGTGATACTCGAAATTTCAGTTCATCACCTACTTTTAACCCTAACTCTTGCCACTCTACAGCTGACATTTGTTCAGGTTTAGGGATAGAAGCATTGAAGCATCCATGTATCAGACAGCCAATATGACTGGGGGCCACTTTATTAATTACACCCTAAAAAAGAAAAAGAATGTCATATAAAGCTCTATTAAAGATTATCCCTTTGAACACATAGGTGATTCATGTTCAGTTTCCTATATAGACTCTTTTGGACAAGACTTTCTACACTCAAGTTAGAAGTCTGTTTATCTAGCAAATAAGCAAAATTTTCTACACTAAAATCAAAACTATTTTTGAGAAATTTCCTCTCAGAAAGAGTAGTCAGGCATTGGAACAGGTTGCCCAAGGAAGTGGTGGCGTCACCGTCCCTCGGGGTGTTTAATGAAAGGTTGGACGTGGTGCTTAGGGACATAGTTTAGTGGGTGACATTGGTGGTAGGGGGATGGTTGGACGAGATGGTCTTGGAGGTCTCTTCCAACCTTAATGATTCTATGATTCTTTTCATGCAGTCCTGTTCAATGAACCTGTATCTGTAAAAATGAAAGTCAAAGCATGGAATTTAGCTATAGTGAGTACATGCATCAAACAGTTACCTCTTTCCTGACAGTATAGCCATCAAACAGTTACCTCGTTCCTGACAGTAATGCCATCAGCTTTGTTTTAAAGCCATTTTAAGTCATATTTACTTGTCTGAAATTACTTCCATGTTGGTACAGTGCTACTTAGCAGCTAAAGATACAGATGACACATAAGAAGCCTTTAAGTACTCCGTTCAGTGGGTTTCTGACACATTTGCACATTAACCTTATCCACCTTTGCTCTCCTCAAAGATGAATTTGAGATGGTATGTTCATCTGCTTTCTAACAAAAGAACCTATTTATTTCTTAATGACATTTACAGAAAGGCATGTGCTATGCCGCAAAAAACATGGCATAACACCAGATATGGGAAAACCAAGTTGAGAGTTTGAATACATCTTCTGACACCAGTAAATTAAGCTTAAAGCTGCTCCCTGAGCCATGTATTTCCTTTTACTGAAAAGCAGGTGTAAGTGCTGCTCTAGTACTTAAAAGAAATAAATTCATCAGCACGCCCTAAACCTTACCGCCACTATTAAATAAGAGTAAACTCATCCATTTAAGAGTTATCTGCTTTTTAGAAAGAAACTGCTATTTAATAAATTTCACAGAATCATAGAATCACGGAATATCCGAGTTGGAAGGGACTCACAAGGATCATTGAGTTTAACTCCTGCATCCCCAGAGGACCATCCAAAAAAAAAAACAACCGATCATGTGTCTGAGAGCACTGTCCAAATGCTTCATGACCACTACCCTGGGCAGCCTGTCCCAGTGCCCGACCACCCTTTGGGTGCAGAACCTTTCCCTAACCCCCAGCCTGACCCTCCCCTGTCCCAGCTCCATGCCATTCCCTCGGGTCCTGTCGCTGTCCCCAGAGAGCAGAGCTCAGCGCCTGCCCCTCCGCTCCCCTCGTGAGGGAGCTGCAGGCCGCCATGAGGCCTCCCCTCAGCCTGCTCTGCTCTGGGCTGAACAAAGCAAGTAACTTCAACTGCTCCTCATGTGTCTTCCCCTCTAGACTCTTCATCATCTTTGTCACCGTCCTTCGGAGGCTCTTTTATGTCCTTATACTGCGGTGCCCCAAACTGCACACGGTACTCCAGGTGAGTCCGTGAGTCTGTACCAGCTTCACACATTTAGGAGCAGACAGCACAGAAGCGTGACAGTATTGACTACTACTATAAACTACTAGTGAACTATTATAAACTACTCACATGCTAAGAAACTACCCACATAAATTACTATAATAAACCGAAATACAACTCTGCTTAAGCCCCAACCCACTGCTTTTGACAGAGATAAGCCAAGCCTTGGTAACTTACGCAAAAAAATGCCCCGAGAGGCGCCGGTGTATTTACATACCACCATTTTTTTCCCCTTCTTGGGGCTGAAGACGACGAAGTCCGCCTCGATGTTCAGGTGCACGAAGCCCTGGTCGTCGCGGATGTCGCCGAGCTCCCCCACCACCCGCACGTTGTCGTAGGCCACCGGCACGCCCTGGAGGCTGCGGAGGAAGCAGAGCGAGCCGTGAGCGGGGCGCCCACCCCCGGGCTCCCCCCAGGCGGGCCGAGGGCTTCCCCCACCGCAGAGAGACCCCGCGGGGGCCGCCCGGTGCCCGGCCGCACCTCTCCGAGTAGCGCAGCAGCTCGGCGTCCAGCTGGGCGCGGATGCCCGTGCGCTTGCGGCCGAGGTAGCGGGGAGGCAGCGCGATGTGCCGGCGGTGCGGCGCCACCACCAGGCATGAGTAGCGCCGCCCCACCAGCCCGCGGGCCGCGGCGAAGGACGGCAGCTCGGCGGCGGGCGGCGGCGGCGGCGGCTCCCCGGGCACGGCCATGCTGCGGGGCCCGGCCGCGGCGCGGAGAGATGGCGTCAGGGGCCCGCCTCGGCGCGACCCGGCCGCGCCGCCGCCACGGGCAGTGACGCAGTTCCGAGGGCGCGACGCGGAGCGGAGCGGGGGGTCGGGGAGGGTGTGGGAGGGCGCGGAGGGGAGGGGGGGGCGTGCTGTGGAGGAGGGATGGGTGGCATGTCACAGCGATGAAGTGCCCTGAGCGTGTGTTCAGAGTTACAGAGCCTTACACACGTATTCAGAGCCCTGACATCCTGCTGCTGGATCGCTCTTCTCCAACGTCCCACGTTTCTGTGCCTCAGAAGAGTCCTAGAATCATTAGGGTTGGAAAAGACCTCCGAGATCATCTGGTCCAACCATCGCCCTACCATCAGTGTCACCCACTAAACCATGTCCCTACACACCAGGTCCAGCCTTTCCTTAAACACCCTCAGGGACGGTGACTCCACCACCTCCTTGGGCAACCCATTCCAATGCCTGACCACTCTGAGAAGAAATGCCTCCTAATTTCCAACCTAAACCTCCCTTGGCACAACTTGAGGCCATTCCCTCTAGTCCTATCACTAGTTACCTGTGAGAAGAGGCCGACCCCCACCTCCCCACACCTTCCTTTCCGGTACCTGTAGAGAGCAATAAGGTCTCAGCTGAGCCTCCTCCAGACTAAACAACCCCAGTTTCCTCAGCTGCTCCTCACAGGACTTGTGTTCCAGGCCCTTCACCAGCTTCGTAGCCCAAACACAGTTATCTGTGCCAACAGCTAGAAGCAGAGGTTTATATCCATAAACCATATCTACACTCTTAGCCATACTGTTTAGTTCCTCTTTAGATTGTGCCTCAGTGATCAGCATAACTTATTTTCTCCATTCAACTGAAAGGTTTTACCTGTAGTGACCTTTGCCACACATTAAATTATTCCACAATCCTAAATTTAACATGCAGCAGTTCAATCAAAAGACTGCTGTGAAGATTGCATAGGGATTAACTATTGTCATAAGTTTAAATTGCCATGAGTGGTTTTCTTCATACGTGGCACTGTTAAGAAAAACAGAATTTGTTTTCTATTGCCAGGGCCTGAGTCTAATTTGTGCATATAATGAGAAATTTTGTAACACTTTATTAAACACATATTAAAAGGTGGAAGGAGAAGAAAGATAAAGGTTATAAAAGTCATAAAAAGGGATGCAGGTGCACTGTACACTGCAAATGACCTACAAAATAAGCTGCGGTAATGGCAAAAAGCTATTGTCCTATTGTAACCAATGGAACTTGTGGCTAGTTGGTAAAACCAAGTTTTGTCCGGAAAAGTCAGCAAGACTTTATAAAAATACCAAGTTGCACGGTATTGGCTTAAGATTTGGTTTTAAACTGATTTAACTGAACTGCTGCCAAACCTTGAAAAGCTATCCTTTCTTTGATTTAAGTCTAATTTATGTCAATTTAACTTGTATTAGTAAAAGTGCACTTTTATACTGATTAACTCCACATGGGGATTTTGATATACCAATTTTATTAAAGGTGTTAAAATTTCTTTATATTATAGAGGCCTCAGAAACCCTGTTGTTCTATAAAGACAAACCTTACTTGATATATCAGAAATCCTTGAACTCCCTATAAAATGTTAAATGACGCAAAAGCCTTTTGAAACTATTCAAAAATACAATATCAGATTTTCTTCAACTGTATATACAGAGTAGATAAGACGTTAGTTTTCACAGCTGAAACAAGTGGTACTTTACTGCAAGTAAAGTTGGATTAGTATGAAATAACTGACATAAAAATGGTTTTCAGATAACTGAACTTGCAGAATTGAAAATATCTTGAACTACTGTAATCTGTATTCTCTTGTGGCTTTAATCCTCCAGAGTATTTAATGTCTGTTGAAATCAATTGTATGCTATACACTCTGAGCTTTCTGGAGGAATATCTATATTTTTTGTTTCCTCTATTGAGGTCATATTTAATCCTTGCAATGTGTTTTCAATCTCAGTTAAAGACCTTGTACAGTAACTGCATGAGCTTTTATTCCTAAATGAAATATACATTTTATAGCTCTTATTTATGAGTAGATCTAGTTTGTAATGAGAACATATAACCTGCTAAGGTCTATACTCAACTTTATCTAGGATAACGAAAACCTAGCTCTGTTCATTAAATAAAAGCTCCGAATATGACAGAAAGACAATATAACCAAAAATGTGGACTTGTAACTCCCTGTACACTGGTCAGACAAGATGGTGCCAGGAGGTCTCCCTCCTTGTCCAGCTTCTGCAGGAATCCAGTGCTATCCCTGCAGGCTGCCTGTCCTCAGAAAACTCCTTACTCTCGGGTGCTGTGCCCCAGAGCACACACTCCGTCAGGCTGCAGCATTTCCTTTGCTGTCTTTCAGACTCTCTAAACTTAAATCCTACAACAAAATAATACTGTCTTCAGGCCTACAGATAGTTTTTGGGGCCTACAGAGGCCTGGACTTAACCTAAACACGATGGACGTGGCCAGTAGCCTTTAAAGGGAGTTCACTTTTAGCAGAGTAGCTCCTCTGCCACTTAGTAAAGCAGATGCACGTAGCAGTGGCGGTGTTGCCATATAGAGGTGTTTTAGTTCAGATCATATCTGCACTTGCTAAATGAATCTCCATTTATCCCTGCAACTGTGCTTTGCATTTTGATGCCAAGTGCCTTTAGGACTTTCAGAACTCCCTTCAGGCTAAAGTAATCTGGAGCATGAGCTCTAAATCCTAATGGTCATTAAATCTACAGGATTGGAATACAGGTAATTCAGAATAACCTCCTTTAAACTCTTACAGTGTTGATACCTGGTTCCAGCACAGCTATTTTACTCAGTGAATCCATACCTGTCAAGTCACACTGCTTGCTGATGCAACGTAGCCTATCTAGACCAAAAGCAGGGTTGTTGTGTTGTCTTCTAGGGACTTCAAACACATCATATGACTTGGGCTTTCACTACCTGATTGTAAAAGATGTCCTGACCAAAGAGAGGAATTTCAGTGCTACTACCACTTCCTGCAGTCACAGTTCAGTTCTGGAAACAATCGGAACCATAATACTTACATTCTTATTGTCCTTATTTATTTATTATTATTATTATTATTATTAATTATTCCACAGTTATCTTCTTTTCACTCCTTGATGTTAGCTTTCAGATTAAAAACAGTCTGTCTTAGCTGAACTTTTTGCAGCACTGCAGTGAGCCTATGTCCAAAAATGCAGCTAAAGTCAATGTCTTAAACAGCACAGCATTGGTACATTTGCCAAGTCTCACAGTGGCTGATAAAACTCTGATGAACCTGTTTTTTTCTAGCAGTGAGGTTGCCAGTAACAACCAGGACCAAAACCAAAAGCTGTGTTTTCAATCACTGCTGTTCTTTTCCCTTCTATTTTATCTGTGTTAGTCTTTTTTTATGGAAACGAAGCCAGACTCCAGCAAGGACTTTCGTTAACAGCCACATATTGAGCACCTCTCAGCTAGGACTTTTCTTTTATTCCAAAACAGTCATTGCCATCTTCAGTCCAGGTTTATGGATTAGCATCATATTGGGGAGGAGCCTCATACTACTGCCCATTCACGCTCATTTGTGGCAGCTACAGCTCTTTCATTCAGAGGGCAGTCTCCATCCAGCATTAAAATTCTGTAAATCTTAGTTGTAATCGAATATGCTGCGTTTTGTGGAAGGGTGCTTGTGGCATTATGCTGGAGTAGCAGATGTATTCCCTCTTACTAGCATGCACTCAAAGGTCTCTTTATGTTTTGAAACTGAATCCATCACAGGCTCCTCATCATACAATTCGTGCTCTATAAAAAGAGAAATGAAGAAATGCCTCACAGTTACAAAGAAAGGACATAAAAGATAAAGTAGAAAATTCATGCTCATGATTTATTTTCAAATATCTTAGCTGTTTTTGCATTTTTTATGTGGTATCATAAAAACCTACACCATTTTTAATGTGAGTTGTTTCTGGGGTACATAATAGGCTGAAGAATCTGTACTCGAACTCTCAACTTTGTTTGAAGTTGTGTGGCAATAGATTTGTTTCAATGTCTTGTCATCCCTAACAGAGACTAATTGAATAAGTTTGGCACTAAGGGACACAGTTTAGTGATGGGGTCAGATTAATGGTTGGGCTTGATGATCTTGAAGGACTTTTCCAACCTGGATGATTCTATGATTCTATGATTCTATGATTCTAATATTCTATTCTATGATTCTCCACGTGTTCTGTGAGAAATAGGCATTTAGATGTCATTGAGGGGGTCAACTTGTGACCATAAACAGGAGTTCTTTTAGGCTTGTTTCCTGGAATCCTTCTCAAGAGAGACACAGTTAATTTATGTAAGGATTATCTAGACATCCATTAGTTGCAGTACTAAAAACTCACTTGTCTGGAAATGTGGAAAGAATTAAGTTATTATTCTTGTGCAAAAAGATAATTTTAGCAAATATGGGATGACGAGAGGAGCAACACCCTTTTTTTCTTTAATAACACTTCCCTTCAAAAAGGTAGATATTCCTGTCAGTATATCAGTCATCCCTGTATCACTGGTTTTGTAAAAAATGTATCAAATGCTATAAATCCACCAGATGGCACACTAAAACCTTGATACTGAAAAATGCAGCCATCCAAGAGAATGATAATAGCTGCATGGCAGGCTAGAAATTTAATCTATAATACAATTGCAGACTGTGCTTTGTTTTGTCAGTGATTACTAGGTCAATCTTTAATAGGTAGGAAATGACTTAGAGAAACATTAAGGGAACGAAATGGGATAAGACAGCAATTATGTTAATTTATTTCAGTTAATAATTTATCTTGATTTGTAGTGACATTTATGATGTCTGGGATGAACATTTCCTAACAGCTGGGGACTGGCTAGATTTGCCTTTGGTTCTTGATTGTCCAAGCAGGTTGTTGTATGCCAGGAAATGGCTGATGCGGCTGGTGATCAGTGTTGCCTAAACTGTGAATCACTCTTCTGGAGATAAAACATCTTGTCTATAAATATCTTGCTGAAGGAGCCGTATCCAAGTACCTGCCTGTCCTTTTATCTGTGGAAATGAGAGAATCTGCATCAGGAGGACTGGTGGCTGTGGTGCCCCTCTCCAGCTTTGCTAGTATTTGAAGTTTGAATGCTTTTCAAGTCACAGTTTCAATGGTATAGAGACATTGTGACCTGTGGAGTTATTGATATAATGATGACTCTCCCTTCCATGTTTCCATCCAGTGAGCGAAGTGTGTTCAGACGCTGGCTGACAGTACATTTGCTGGGCCTTTTTCCATATTTGACTATCAATAACAGCATTATCTGTCTTCAGATAAAAAAAGGGCAATGGTCATTATTATGACTGGATACTGAGGAGCTTCGCATAGCCATTTGCATTTGAGTACAGCATCTCTAGGCACTGAAGCAAGTGCACCTTCAGTAGTTTAGGTAAACTCCAAAGTACTGTGCCTATAGTAGCTCTTATCTTGTAAAGTGTTTGAGTGTCACTCACCTCTGAATGGTTCAGTGCTAGGTATCAATTGAAGCCTGAATGATATCTCTGAATGACAAGGTATAAGAACAAACACAGCTTATCTCTGAATGACAAGGTATAAGAACAAACACAGCTTAATTTTAAGGTGATTGCCAGGTTGTCCTAGTTTGAAGACAAAAGATTCTGTTTTCCCGTAGCTTCCTGCAGAGCTCATGGTTTAGTTTGGCAGCACACAGGGTTCTCACTGTTTACCATCACATCCATCCACCCACATGAAAAAATCCCAAGATAAGAAAAGTCATAGTTATAATAAAAACAAAACCAACCAAACAATAGCAACAACACACACACACACACAAATGCAACAACAGCAAGCCAGCAGACCAAACAAAGCAACACATGAGAATCAGGGACTATTCTGTGAGAATCATGACAAAAGTATAGTTTTCATTTTCCCTGGACTGGTGAAAGTATTGAAAAAATAAATTCAGTGTGGGCAAAATCCTGTTCTCATTTCAGATTCTCTTTTCACTTACCCAAATCCCTTAAGAGCACGAGAAATTTCTGAAGTGCAGCATTGTTCTTTATGTAAATTTAAATGTGATATTAATCACAAGGTTCTCATTGTTATTTTTACCATCGCCAGCCCCTGGAAGCAAATAAGATGTAATAGTCAAATTCCAAGATATTTACTAGCTTTCACTTAAGCAGGCTTCAACTGAAGCTGACTGAATTTGTCTCAGTAAAGACCATCATGGCGTGCTTGCTCCATCAGAGAGGTCCATCAGTGTGGCCCTCAACATGACACCCACTTTTCAAGGCAAAAGTGTCTGCTTGATGTAAGTGTGGGCTTTGATTGCCACCTGAACAATGCAGTGCTCTGCATTTCCACTCCTGTGGAAATACACTGCTATGCCATATTTGAAACAGGGAAATAAACGTATGATGGCTATATAATGCATGGCTATATAAAGGCTGAGAGAGCTGGAAAGAGAAGGGCACCTGGCTGTCCCTGACAACCTAATGATTAGCTGTGGGGAAGATGGATCCATAGTCTTGGCACAGTGAAATGATGAGAAACAACAAACACAAGTTGCAGCAAGAGAAATTCTTGCTAGGTGCAGGAAATAATTCTTTACAGTTAGGGTGATCAAATGCTAGAACAGGTTGCCCAGAGTGCCTGTGGGATCCCTGATCTTGGAAATACTAAAAAATGCTTTGGACCAGATGGCCTCCAAAGGTCCCATCTATTTTCAATGCTTCTGTGATTCTAGATTAAGTGACAGTTTTCTTACACAAAAGCAAATATTTGGCAGTGATGCAAACAGGGCCAGGGTAGTCTTTTAAATCCAAGTTCATACCGGTAGAAGCTGAAGAAAGCAAAGCTGATGTGACTATGCCCAGAGCAGCCCTCAATCTGTCTTTTGGTTTGAGAGACTATTTATCTACATAGCAGCCATCTGCAGAAGCATTCTAGATGCCTCAAGGTGTGCTCAGAAAATTCTCGTTAGTTGCAAGACAAGATAGTATAAGGTGCACGTCACTATACTCCTCCTAGAAATACAGGGACAAATACAGGCCGTGGCTCCATTGTGTCAATTTGTCATGGACAAATGGTCCAGAGATCCCATGTTTGTTAGGTGTCCCCATTTTCTGTGCACTATGAGTAGAGATATGCACTAGCTGCACTCTTCATAGCTATGCCTTCTGCACAGCTGTTAACTTCCTGTACCTTCAACCTTTTCTATATACCTCACTTAGCCATAAGATGGGCTGAAGAGTAATCATGTACAGTCTTCAATTTAATATGCTCTAGGTGATCCTGCTTGGCAGGGGGGTTGATGTAAACGATCTTCAGAGGTCCCTTCCAACCTCAGCCATTCTGTGGTTCTGTAGTCCATGCAAAGGCAATTTTTAGACTCACAGTAATGCCATCATTCAGTTGTTCTCAAAATATCAACTTCCTTTCACCAAAAGTTACAACACTGCACTTGCTGAGTTCTGAAGTGTTCATCTCAATCTGAATCAGAAAAAAAATATGTTCTAGACGCAATTGTGTAGTTTCCGTTGTTTCATTGATATTTTAATGTTTGTTGTAACTGCTGTTCAGCTGGTATTTCAGATTGCATAGCACGTGGTGGATGAGGCAAAACATAACTAACATGTTTACTCAGCACAGCAGCAGTGTATTGTGTCACCGTACTTTGAAATAGGCTTTTTCAAAGCACTCTGTGCTCCAAAAATAGCATGATTCCCTAATTGCAGCGCTTTTGTGGCATTGCTGATACTTGCTAACGATCAAGATATGACGTTGCTGAGGGAAATTTAGAAATGTCATACTGCCAGACTCTGGTTGCAAAACATTTTAAATCCCAGCTCTTTAACACGTAGGCACACCCATAGTTTTACTCTGAGGCCCTACTTGTTTCCACATGCAGTGTTCATGGTGCTCCTCCAACACCCTGCAGCCTCCCCACAACACTGTTATTGGGGAGCATGAGGAGAGGAGCATGGACCAGAACAGCAGAGCACAAAGCAATCATTTTAATGACTTGCTGATCTTGAATATACATATATGTATATACATATGCATATACAGGCCTAAATTCCCCTTATAAATTCTTGTAAGTCTTGTAAGACGTATAAATGAACACTTACTGAAAGCATTATAACTTCATGCAGAGTGTTTCTTCACTGCATGCATTTTTGCAAGGATAAGGACTGTGTATATCAGATATATGTGAAAGCTGGGAGACATGAATGGGAAGCTTAAATGCTAAATGTATTTCTTTTTATATTTGTTTATAAAGTTTATATTTGAAGCTTGAGCTAATACTGAAAGAATTTAAAGAATACATATGTTTTGAGAAGAAATTTGAATCTACAGACAGCTTGATTGAATTATACAATTAGAATAATTTGCACATAGACATTATTCATGAATTATGAATTGTAAATATCTATATTAGCAGGTTTTGCATGGCTTTTAAAATATTTGATTTTGTTTTGTTTAATCAAATGAATTTCTTGTAAACATTGTCAACCATTTGTGATAATTGCAAATGCTCCCATCAATAAAGGAACTCAAATATGCTGAAGCAAATGATCTGGTTTCCTGGGTATTCTATCTGTAAAATCAAGTAAAAAACATTTCTCTTGTGGCTGGCTACTATTATTATGGCATTACCTGAGATCAGTAAGAGGCTTATGGTGTGTGATTATTATTATTATTATTATTATTTTTTATCGCTACTAGTTAGCTTAATAAATAGCTAAAGGTTATAATAGCCCTGTTGAACTGGTGTGGCAAAGCACACTGCAGGTTCTTACTAGTAGTGATAAGAAGCTGTACATTACTGCTATTAAAACATGTTCTTTCTGCTCATACCATAAAAGAGTTTCTCCAACATCTAGCAGTCTGGAAATACAACAATTTTTTATTTCAAAATTATGAACATGTAATTGGTGATTTAGAACACCACTTTTATAAAAATTTGTGTTTATGTTAACATGTGTGTACATGTATCTGTAAGGCATGTGACCTAACTCTTAAAATTAGACATTTGCTTCTTGCACTTGGCCCTGGTGATGACTGCCAGGGTGCAGCACGGGCACACTGCCACAAGAGCTTTGCTGAAGAGCAGAGCATGTCTCCGATGCTAACCAGGTCAGCCACGGTTCACTATGAACCTGTGAGGTCCACAGTGATGAGGCAGGTCTGAGGTCAAGCCTAAAAGTCAAGTTGTGAGGTCAGGATTAGGTTCAGAGTCAGAGAGATTTGAGACCAGGCACATGTGTACCTACAACATGTGTTCCTACAAGGGTGAGAACTTCAGCCCAAATGCATCTCCTAAGGAAAGGGGAGAGCTTCTTGCTGAGACTTCCTCCAGGTTGTTTCCAGAGAGCTTTCTTCACAACAGTGCCAAGGCCTGACAGCTGCTTATCAAGCTTGGGTCATAACCCAAACAGCCAAACCCCCAGGAGGGAAGGACTGCACTCAGGGCCCTAGCAGTGACGGGATTGGAGATTTTGTGCCCATCTACTTGACTGTATTTTTCTTTATTTCACATTACTTATTCATTTCCATACAGTACAATCAACCTCACAGAGTTAGCATAAGGCATAATTAATGCTCATTAAGTACTTTGAGATTGCTAGATGGAATATGCTCTATTTTACTTATTTTGAAGTATTATTTTTACACAGTGCTATTTCAGCCACTGAGCCAGAACTATAACAGGCATGTATGATTCTTTAAATAGAATAGGCACCCCATCTTTCAGTGTTCCTTGCGTAAAAGCAATGATTTTGTGTAGTCATGGTTCCCTTTGGAGCAGGGGATTATATATGTACTTGTTGGTAATAGAGAATGAACTACAGCTGCATTATTATTACAGAAAGCTACTTTATCTCACTATGAATGGACCATCTCAGTAATCAAAATGGTCATACTTTTCCATGTCAAAGTAGCTGTACTGCTGGTAAGGCTACACAATGAGGTCTTTTCTTTCCAGTAGCCCAAATGCTAGGACTCAATTACATGAGAATAAGAAGAACCTGAGACTTGAAAAAACTGCTGACTGAAGAAAATGGGAGGATTCAGGTTGTTGTAGGTATGCAAAGGATCAGACAGTGCCACAGCAACGAGCAGCAGAACAGGATAAGATCTTGGGGAAAACAAACTTGTCACTACAAACATGGGGGGGGAAAGATCTATCCAGCCCCTCTTCAGCTTGGAAAATAAATAAATAAATAAATAAATAATGAACTCTTTGAACGTTGAGTTGCTTTCTGTGAACAATAGCTCTTGTACAAAAGCTTCAGCTCAGTAATGGTGTTATCCCATCAGGTTTATTGCAATAAACTATCATAATTCAAAGTCTTTTATTTAAAGTAGTTTTAATTATTTTATTTTTTATCACAGGTAGAAGAAGCATGTATTTGTCATCTTTAAAATAATTCCAATGAAATATGTTTTTCATAATAATAGAATCCCTCAGTTGATCCAATCACTGTAATCATTATTTATTTACTATTATCATTCCTGTCACCATCCTAGAAAATAGTGGAAAGAAACAGCCTGACTTGCACAAGTTATTTGTGCTGCTTTCAGTTGCATCTTGTAAACCTCACTAGTTAATTTCATGCACGTACCAGAGATTTGGGTGGTTTTGAAAGGGTCTCACTATTGGGCAGTCAGAACTGATTCTTCTGCCATGTCTGGTTTTACCTTTCCTGGCTTAAATGGAGACAATACTGATTGTTAACTAGGGTAAGAAAGAGGAGATTACAAATCTAAGTGTTTTAGTTTAAATCTTCTGAGACTAAAAACATAAATAAAGTTTGCTAGTTAAATCTGAAATTGATTTTTCAACTAATGTTAGTTCCCCCCCATCCTTTTTTTTTTTTTTTCTTCACTGCTTTGCCTGTGGCAAGGACAAAGTGATGTTCTACAGGTTCATCCCTGGACATACTTCTGCAGGAACAGTTGCTAGGTTGCATTGCATTGATGAAACAAAGGTCTGAACTGTTTTGTATAGAAAGGATCATACCCTATGAAAGACTCCAACAGCTAAAACAGGACTGAGATGGAGCTCAGGTGCCAATTCAGAAACTCCATTTTAATCCTGGGACAAAAGTCCATATGAGTTGTTCTGTGCTGCCTGAAGCTTAGTATGGTGCGCTGAGATGAGCTGCCCCATTTCAAAAGGCTCCTCATCCAGCTCCATCCTAAATCTTGCTGGGATCCAAGCTTTAAGCAGAACAGGTCTTGATAGTTCTGTGACAAGTGATGAGAATACCTGTTAAATGCATGTTAAATTCGCCAGCTGTCTGCCTTTCTGCCCTCCACCCCAACACATCTATAGTGTTTTGCAAATGCAGGTGGATGACAAGCCCTTATTGTATGCAGTGGCGCAGTGGCCAGAAGAGTGAGCCAGAAGCTGGGGACCACTGGTTTGACTCCCTTCTCAGCAGGAGAAGATGCAAACCTGCAGCATCAGGGAGTACTGTAACAATCCAGCTATTTGCCTGGGAGAGGACGGGAGAAAAGAGCAGGGTTGAAACTGAGCTGTCCTGAAGCTGCATGGTAGGGAGGTGGTTCTGGGCTCATGCTGGTTTTGTCAGTAATCTGCTTCTGCTTTCAGGTTTGCTTAAGCAATCATCGAGAAAAGAACCGATTCAACCACCACCCCCAACACCCAACCCTGAAAGAAATACTGCGGCAAGCTGACGTCAGAAGCCAGGGCTTGTAGCTGGTGGTTCTCAGCAGCAGTTTGCAGCGCTGTGCTGAATTTCTGTGCTCTCCTGTGCAGTAAATCATGCATGCTTCATTCCGACAGAAGAGGGCCTCCCAGCTTAACCTTTAACAAGACAGTTGGCTCCTGAGAAATGGGAATAGGAGCTTGAATGCATTTGGGCTGAGGAAAACAGGCTCTGGCTGTCGGGATGTAATTCAAAACATAGAGCCCTGTCACTCTGGGTGAGTAGTGGTTGTTTTCTGCAATCCCTCCTGTGCAATCAGTGGGGCTGTTCTTGTGACAGAGTGCTGCTCACCAAGCACCAAGGATGTCAGCCTGAAAAATACAGGCATTTTCAGACAGCATCTTGGAGCAGAAGGCAAGGTGCCTGCGTCAGTTTTGTGCATCTTTGGGCAATCTCTACAAATAATTGCTGGCAGGAGGAACTGAATGGCTCTCCCTGCCAGCCCTCCTCCCACACCAGCAGAGTACAGCTTGGGGTATCTCTTTCTCATTTTGCTAATTTCAAACTCAGCGGAGAACAGCGCGCACTCTTAGGAGGTAAAGGCCTCCTGTCATTTCTCACTGCAACTGCATTCCAATGAACCCTCATAACATTCTAACAGACAGTATTATTTTACTGGAAAGTCACTGTCATTTTATACTTAGATGATATTTATTTATTTACTTTTACTAGACATGTATATTTGTAATTATGCCTGGGCTGAACCTTTATTTTGGATGTGCTGTCTAGCATTGATTTATAGATTGAGAAGAATTGAACTTCTTGGCTGTCACACAGTTTTGGTAGGAAATATTACACATGTTTATATGGAAAAGGATTTAAAGTTCTTATATTTATAAAGTGAGATGAGACTGCCAAGTTATGAAACTTTATTTGGAAATAAAGTTTCTACTTAAGTGTACTTAAGATGCTAGTATAAACATTGGGAATGTAAATGCCAAAGATATGAGTGTCACCAAAGAAGGAGATTTAAAATTAGACTCTTAATTACAAATAAATATGCTGTTTTGACAGACTATCTTCTCTTTGCCAGTAGGCTGGTAGGCATCTGTTATGCTTCCATTCCTTGACAGGCCCAATAATAGTCTGGAAGTCCCCAGAATGTACATTTATTTGAAATCAAAAGTAAATTCTTCCAAACAAACCTTCATAGTTCAATCATGAACCTTTGCTTTGGGGTTAAGAGCAGTGCATTTGGGGGAACCATTAAAAGGAGTCATCTGAAAGAATTATACACATTACAAACTATAAATGTAGGTGCCATGAGGGGTGAAGCAAGGTGCAATCTACCTCAGGGGACTGCACTTCCAGTTGCTATTTTTGCAGTGCTCAGGATGATGCAGATTAAAGGCCTGATTCTCACATTTATATCACTGCCAAACAAGAGTAAACATTAAAGTCATTGGACTCATCTCAATGTTAGGCCACTAGTCAGGAAAGTCCTTCCTTGAGACAGCTGTCTAGGTTTAACTTTAAACATAAGTCTTAGCCCCATTGCTTTCAGTGACTAATTAGGCATTTCCTTAAGCACATCTTATATTTAATCCTCAAAATGGACATTAATTTAGGGTTTTAAAAGCTGGGCCCCAAGATACGTTTATATACTGTCCTCTGTTCATAAAACACAAAAAAATTTTACATCTTTTTCAATATTATGTGAGATTTTCAAATAAAATATTGAATATAATTATATACAGCATAAGGGAGTCGCAAACACATTAAACAAAACAAAACAAAAAAAAAAACCTGAACACATAAGATGTTGTTATAATTAATGAATTTAAAGATATGTTGAACAGACCTTTTTTTTTTTTTGCTTTTTTAAATTATTTTCTTGCCATTAAAATATGACCTCCAATACTTAGCTATACCTTTTTTTCTCTCAAAATTATTATTATTATTATTAATAATAATTTAATTTTCCAGCATTGCAACAGGGATATCATTGGTTCATTTGTGCCTACACAATCTCGTCGTCACAGCAACAGAATCACCAGAGTTAAGAGTGTTGCAACACTGAGTTGAATTGAGTTGCTACACATTAGTATTTATATATCTTTGGAGACGTTCAGTTGGATGTTCATTCTGGCTGCAATACTTGCCAAGAGGCTGTTATGACCCAAGTCCCTAGCACAGACTCTGAAAAAGCTAAAGTATATCATAAGAGGGGGGAAGAAAGAGCATCCCCTCTTGAGCAAGATATTTAACATCAGGCAAGCATCTATCTTTTGACAGATGGAAATGTAATCTCCATGTAGGCTTTCAGCATTGTTTGACAGTTTGCTTTGAAAGCTAGAGAGAGCTGTCTGTGTGTGTAGAGCTAAGCATGAGCTTGAAGCACTAGTGCCATGCAATGCATTACCGTACTGGAGATCTGCCATGTGCAGAAGGGACACGTTCATATGTGTGTGGTTCCGTGTGCAGGTGTCAGCCCTACCTCTCAGCATGGCAAATTAACTCAAGTTGGGAGTGCCTCATTAGCACAGCTACCCTGTCACTGGTTCTGTGTCTGAGGGTTATGGGGATTCTGCAAAATTCTTTACAGGGTGATGTAAACCTTTTATGATCCTTGGTCTGTAGGCATCGGTATTAAAGTAAACTTACCAGCCTGAAACAAACTCAGATAAAAAATCTGCCTATCCATAGACAGAAGTCAGGGAAGGAGACAGATTCTAAATCATAAAGAAATTTCTTAGTTTCCTCATTACTCCTAGGGGTAAAATAAGCCAATTGTCTGAGAAGAAACTGGGGGGAAGAGAATTGAGAGAGTATGATTTTTTTTTTTTTCTCAATTTTAAAGTCCTTGTAGCACAAAGTTAAAACTAAGTTAAACAAAGTTAAAACTTAGTTAAAACTAATCAGGGAAAGACATGAGATGAAAGCTCTTAGCCTGCTGGTTGTTGTTTCAATATAACTTTGGTAAGACGGATAAATGGGGTAACTAGTCAAACATACTGTCATAATTCATATGCACAGGAAAGGAAGAATTAGTTTATATGGAAAATCTGGAAAGGGTTTAGGAAAGAAATTAAAAAAAAAGAAAAAGTGATATCTGGAAATCTGCCCCACAGTGAGGGAGTTTAAGAAGCTCACCCAAGAGAAGGTTAAGACATGACTTGACCCCAATTTCTGCAAGGCTTCTTAATTTAGCAGACAATAGTATAATGAGAGCCAGTGCCTGGGAAATAAAGCCAAATAATTCTGCATAGAAACAGATTGCTTTAAAGTGGGAAAGTTTTTACTCATTGGAATAAGGGAGGTGATAGATTCCATCTTTTGAAGTCTTTAAATAAAGAGCAGATTTCATTCTAAAAATATATGTTGGTCACACAGATGTTATGTGATTGATATAAGAATTATGAGATCAAGTATTGTGTCTTGACCTATACAAAAGGAAAACATGGTTGGTCAACAGGTGCCTTCTACTCTAAAAATCTGTTCTGGTATTTCTTCATGTTTGAATGTTTTATATTACAACCTTAACAGAATGATTCATCTTTTTTTATAAGCTATTTTTAGCAGTTATAAAATAAAAACAAACAATCCCTTGCATGAATATCATCATACAGAATTCCCTGCTCTTTGTGGGGTTTAGATCCAAAACACTTGGGCCATATCAAGATCTCTGTTGCTGCTACCACAGTATTGGTACCAATCTTAGCTTACCATCCTTTATGTGTAGGGCTTACCAAAGGAGCTCTGACACACATACTGTGCCAGGGTACACAGCTAATAAATAGTCCTCAGAAAAATATTAGCTATTAGCAGTCCTGGAATTTATGCCTGTATTTGGCAGAGGAAGACATCTATGGTATCAGTAAGTGTAGCAAACCACAGGAATTAAATGTTCTTAGTCTGTTTGGTTGGACTTCATGGTTTAGGTTTAGATTTGCCTAGTTTATAGTCTGTTAAATGAAGACAATGATCTATGTTTGCCTTTTTGGGATGGGGGAGGTAAGAATTTATTCAATACTTAACACTTTAAAGGATACAGTTGTATTTTAACAGAAGGGAAGAGATAAAGGAAGATACAAGACATGACCTCTTAGCTTGTACTGGAATGAAGTGGGAGGGAGAGAATAAAGGGGTTGCCTAATGATGTGTGGGAGGAGCTGCACAAGTTGTTGGTCTCAGTTACATCATTTGATGTGTCTCACACTAGCTACTAGTAATTGGATGTGAGCAGGAAATCCTAATGCCTCTTAGCTCATTTTAGATCCATGCCTGCTTTCTTAGGCATGCAAAGAGAAGTTGTGTTGACTCATATGCCTGTTTCTTATCAGTGGAACTATATGCAGAACTGTAGTGACACTTTGTAGTTCAAGGCTTTTTCAGTTGTGCTTCTGATCCTTCTTCCTCCATGCCTTCCTACTGTGTTCCCATTGCACATTATGCTACTTTGTCAAGACAGTTATTTTTGTGGATGCAGAGTCACTTTGAATTCGTGTACGTGGTCGACCTGTTCAACATACCATAACTGCACATAAATTTAGAGGGACTCATGTTGCAGATTGTGGCAGGATTGAAACTAGATTTCAGAAGGGATCTCTGGAAAAAAAAACCTTCCACCAATTACAAAGCAAAATTATAAAGATGTGAAAATCATTAAAGCAACCTGCTGTGACTCAGCAGTCAAAGGACATAAAAGAAACCTTACAGCAAAACAGAAGTAACACCATGGAAACAAAACAAAACAAAAAACAAACAAACAAACAAACAAAAAATGCTAATTTTATATATGATCAGGTCTCATTTGAGGGAATCACAGAGCAACTGGGAGGCTGCTCTGCACAGTTTATCATAAGTTCTTTGGCAGAAATAGGTATGTCTGTCCTGTGTCTTAGTCATTTCTTTGACTACGAGCTATGAGCTATGACTTTGACTATGAGCTATGACAAGAGAGACCTTGGTGCAGCTCACTGGACTTTTTGCTCCAAATCAAAGCCGCTCCTTTCTGAAGCAGAACCACACTTCTATAGCCAAACAAGTCTCTCCAGACACATAACTTTCTGCTGAAATTCCAGCTACTGATTCATCCCACCCAGCTCACTCTTTTCAGTCAGAACACTGAATTGTATTTCCACAATGTTATAATTAGGAGGAAAAAAGGTCTTCTTGAGCATCACTCAGAGTTCACTCAGAGTTCCTCAGCCTGATAATATTAAACTAGGTGGGTTTCACATCTCCAATCCAATCAAATTTTGTTTCACACACACACAAAAAATATAGCTGTTTTTATTATTATTATTAGTAGCAGTAATAATAATAATTATTATTAGTAGTATTAATAATATTTATTATTATTATTATTTATTTCCTTATTTATTTATTTAGCTTCTGGAGATTGTGAGTCCACTTGAATAACCCTTGTACAAGTTCTAAAAATATTATTCAAAATCTGTCTCTGGATGCAAGTACAACAACCTCATGGAACTTGGAAGTTTATAGCAGAGCTGAAGATGTCCCTCTGATACAGGAAGTAAAAGCTAGCTAGAACAATTTTAGGAAGAAAAGTTAAGTCTACAACGATACAGCAGTCTGATACCAATCTGCTTTTAGATATCTTTGAGCTTTTAAATTATAAAAATCCTCTTTTAACCCCTCAATCTCTGTGGGGCCTGAAATGAATAAAGATGGCTTAAGCCATTTTAATCCTTTTTTTTTATTATTTATTTTTAATCTATCTTCAAAATCACAATCTCAAGGAAAATTTCAATATAAATGTGACTATTAGTGATTATGGCTTACTGCATATACATTTTACACTGAATTTGTCTTTCCCCACTCTTCTTCATACATTCCCAGACCATCTGAAGGGATGTTCATATGTCCTAATGCAATTAATATATATTAAATATTGTGCAAGAAATGTATTTTTAACATATGTGCTTATCTGCTTATTTTCTCTACAGTTTGGAATAAGAACTGCTGACTGTTGTAAATTCAAAACGTGTGCTCTCATAGGCTGAAGTTCTATGAAATGCCAAGCATAGCCTAAAATATAGGCAAAGATGCACATTAAGGACATACCAGCTAAGTCCTATACACAAAGTTCAATAAGTAACCCCCTTCAGGAAGAGTGTTAGATCATTTGGCCTATTAAATAACAGCTGAATATCTCTGATGGAATCTGAGCCAGTATATGCTTTCACAGCCGCAGGAATCAGAAATAACTGTATCAAAGCCAATACATGCTTCATCTTATTTAGATTAAAATGGATTTGCACACCCAGCTTTCAAGCTATTGGTGTAAATGTGTTTTCTGGTCACATTCTGAAAATTAAAACCTCTGTTATTTATACAGTTGGATAAGCGGAATGAGTATTCTTTCAACTGCACCAGAAATGAAAACCTTCAGAAAATGCTTCCATTACATTTGAACTCAATAAGCAATTATAGAACAGAACTTCATTAAATGCACTGAAACATTTCATAGAATTACCTACCATATTCATATATTATAGTAATTTACTTTGATTTTAAGAATTTTGATTTTCTTTGTATGACTAAGGTAGGAGTAGTCTTTTTTGTGACATTTTTTCATAGGTCTCTTGAATTCCAGCTTTGCATTTTCAAGGCTTTTATTAATACAGGGACCAGCCAGTTTTTCTGCATTCTACCAACTTGGAACCAAAAGAAATAAAAAAATAAAATAAAATAATAATAATAATAATAATAAAAATAAATTATCTTTTGTTCTCTGGGGCCCAGATTTATCCTTTCTCACTCCAGCACCCCCTGAAAAATAGCAGAAGTGGTTCAGGGTGTATTTCTTAAGTTACAGTGAGGCTTCAAATATTGTGAATCTGGGAAATGTTTTATCCTTTCCTTTCCAAAGTATGAGATAGTGGCTGCTGCCCTGAACTACCCTATGTTGGATATAGAAGAGTTACCTATTTCCCTGCTCCATCACATACTCTTACTACCATGCTGGGAAATTAAGTATTTGTGACAAGTAAATGGTTGATGTTATGATCTTTCACGTCATTCCTGAGCAGATTCCAAACTGCAATTCCAAACCAGTCTAGGATCCGAAGCTACCATTCCTAGAGTTGAGGTGTCACACAATGCCTCTGTATGAACTGTGATTCTACAGTTGTCTTACGGAGATAAAGAGGAACCTTAACCAGAGAGTTCTGAGGTGGATTTCTGAGTCACTTTTATTTTGTTCTTGCTTTTCTTTGATAAGGGCCTTTTACACTCTACGCTGATGCAATGAGGAAGGGAGTCTTATGGAACCATCTCGTCTGGTTCTATGTCTGTTATGAATTTCTTCAACCTGTATGAAACTCCACAACCCACTTAGGCACTAGTCATACCTTAACAGACTGTGCCCATAACAGCAGCAAAAGTGCCTCCAGAAGGGGCAGATGCTGGGGACAAATATAGCCCATGTTTCCTGCTGCTGAGAAAGAAAAGAATTAAGCTGAAAAGGAAATGGCAGTTATAAAGAGACCAAACAGTGTGGAATGTAGGAAGAGAAGCAGTCTAATGGCTGGAGGGCCCTTGGAAAGGAAGCACTTTCCTTGAGCAAAGATGCTTTAGTATCAAATTTGCTTGCTATGACAGTATTCATGTTCTTGATGAACAGTCTCATTAGCAATAGCTAAAATACATATTAGTATATCAGGGGCATAGAGAAGATTCAAAAGCCCGATAAGATGATAGATATGTAAGGGAAAGACTCATGAGGCAGACCAGTTTTTGGCTCGTAAGCTTAGCTATTCAAATAATTTGAATGAAGTATAAGCGAGAGCCTTAAATAACAGTGGTTTCTTATGTTGTAATGGAATGCAAAACTCCCTTAAAGACTTAGAAAATCATAAGATAATTGAATTAAATATTATTTTCTACTTTGTAAATTCACAAAACAATTTAACATAATTTCTACAGGTTTTTATGGCAAGACTTGAACTCTACCGTAGACAGCCTGGGTAGAATAATAAAGGAGCTTATTTTACAACTAAAAATACAACTTTGAATATTCCTTATTGACTGTGTCTGTACAACATGCTGTCCATTCAACACATGGACCAGTAGGAGGTAAGATTCTATTCACACCTGTCTGGGCATGTGGGTACACATCACCAGATGTTGCCAGTCATCAACAATGCCTGCATCTCAAACTGATGCTGAAGTTGTGGGCTTTACAGTACTGTCATAAACTCACTGTATAACATATAAGTGTTTTTATAGGAATATCTTATATGTACATTATGCTCTGTTTGTTCTGTTACAGATAGCATCTTCCATTTTTTGTGACCATATGAGCCAGTAGATCTCACAATAGAGTTTGGAGTCGGTTAAAGTTGTTGTCTGAACATGAACAGACCCCAAACTTCGTTGTGGGTGTTCAAAACTGCCAGAATGTTCTGACCTTGGTAATACTTCTGTTCAAACTTCCTTACTTCCTTTCTGAGCTTGTTTCATCCCTTTAGGAACCTTTTAATGTGTTAAGCAAAACTGCAAGCATGGTGGTTCAGCCTTACAGGTGTTTCTAAAGAGAAAAAAATATTTAAAATTACTGTTTTGGATTTCATTTTATTTGTCATCTTTTATGAACAAATTACGAAATATACTTCATTCACAAATTGGAAATATTTACAATTTCTTTACAACAAGGCATTGTTGAGGTTTTGATTTATGGCGTTCTTAGAGCATTCTGTCTTTCAAAACAAAGACATTGGTGTTTTCAGCACGCTGTTCATTTACACTCTGCATATGAAATGGGAACATTTTGGAGGAGTAATTTGCACTGTTTTTTAATACAATCTACTGGGAAAACTGAGGCTGGATGCATTTGCAATGTGGGGAGGAGGCCTGTGCAGATGCATTGCTGGTACCATGCCACATGATCTGAAGCCATCATATTACATCAGATGCTGTTAACTGGGGAGGACAAGAAGATTGCCCTGAGCCATCCTTCCTCTGCCCTCTTCCATTCTCTTCAGGAATCCTGTGACTGGGCTAAATGTGGTCCAATTGTCCAGTTGAATTATTTCATTATTTTTTTCTGTTTTTTGAGTCTTCATGAGAAGAGTCTCGAGAAGTCCATTTCAAATACTATCACAATTCTGAAAAGTTATTCAGACCAAAAAAAAAAAAAAAAGAATAGCCAGGAAGTGAATAAATATTGTATATCCGCAAAATGTTTAGAAGACAAATTCTGAACATTTCTAAAAGGGAAATGCAACTGTGCTGTTCTGCAGTTGTGACTGGAGCCATAAAAGCTAAGATACTTCCATTTTCTCAATCTCTTGGAGTCAATTTTCTTTTTCCTGAAGAAAATTCTAAAACCACTTCATTCCATGGAACTTTAAAAAATCATTTAGTATACGCTTCCATTATAAATCAGATGTGGGCCACCATTGCTTAGGTTGTCTGTCATTTCCTGTAACAAGAATAGAAAACATTGATTAAAACTACAATTAATTTATGATGTTTGAAATTTAATTAGCTAAGGTTGTAATACCTAACAAACTGAATGTTTTATATTCAGAAAAATGTTACATTTTTTATTCGGCTTGTTAAATGTCACTGTAAAAGAAAGGAACCACATTTTTTCCTACATAAATTAAGTACATTTGAAAGCTGCTAGACTCATTGACACTGATTGAGTTGGACATTACTCTCAGACCACATATACAGCATTGATGGCATCTGTGCAAGTTTTGTGATGTTGTCCTTTAAAGTGCCTCAACTCAAACTTGTGTAGTAATCTACAAAGGAAAAAGATGGTAATTAAGTCTTCATTTCTGTTCAACCCTTTTTCCCATGCTGACATACTACAGACAGATGCCATTTGATGCTGGCTGGGACAGCCTTTGGCATGAAGGTCTAGATCCAAATAGGATTTAAGGGCTTTGACGCCTGAGTGGAGACTGCTTGCCTTGGGGTGGGACTGATTTTGGTTTTCCCTTAATATGCCAGACTACAATTTTAGCAGTTCAGCAGTTGCTGCTCAAGTGGCAGATGAGTCATCCCAAAGTAAGCTGACCTGCTCATGAGTCAGAATCCTAAGGCACCTAAAACAAGATTTATTTGGAGTTAGATTTTCTAAATCTCAGATTGCAGTCCAAACAATGCCTACTTAGCAGCTGTCTAAGCCTGCAGATGACTACATTCATTAAGCACTTCTCTGACCTTCAAGGCTGCAAAGCCATGTGGAGTTTATGTTCAGAACTGCCTAATTTTAAGCAGTTCTAAGCTTTATTTATTTATTTATTTATCCCTCACTAAATTGAATCAGGATGCAAAAATAAAGTGATCTGCTGCTTATGTCCAACGACAGATCCCAAAGAACATCCGACTATGCCAAGAGGAATAGGCATGCATAAAAATGCAGTTTTGGCTATTTTTAAAATTCAGATAGATGAGGTAGAGTTGCCACTGTTATGCTAGTTCTAAAATTTTTGCTTGAGAACCAATAGCACTTTTCTGAATGGGAAGATTAAAATTAACCTCTTCTTCCTCATAGGTACAGTTGGAGGAAATGTTGAAGAAAAGGGATGTGGTTTTCACCATTCTTGTGGAAGTTTCTATGAAGAAAGTAAAGCAAGATTCACTGGGTTAAAAAGACAGGGAAAGACAGAAAGAAAAACCCTAACTCTATAGTATCATGGCTGAGATACCTGGTAAAGAGAAGGAAATTATAGGGCCTGGTCTTTATTTGCAGTCTTCCCCTTTCTCACTTCCCCTTTTTAATCCACAATATTTCATTTATACATAGCTAGGGACACAGAGACCAAAACTCTGAGTTTCATATTAAGTAGAAGCATTGGTGCCTCCTCTCTCAGGTTTTACCAGATACATTTTAAAATAGATCACAGAACTTAATTGTTCCCTTCACTTTTTTCTGAAAGAAGGGATGTGCTGTTCTTCTCTACAAAGTAAGCTTAGGACCATCAAACCAAATAGACTTGCCAGTCAATAATCTGTAACAAAGCACAAGCTTCAAAGAAAAGAAGGCGTGTAAACTTTATGAGCATTTTCTATCACCCAACTCTTCATCTGGCAGGTGATGGTGCTGGATGCTTTCACATGGTGTTTTATTCTCCTCATGAACTGAAGAGGAAACTGATGCATGCCTAACACTGGACTTGGGATTCCTGTCTGGAGACTGCCTGCTTTGAAGCAAGGCACTGCAGCTGCCAGTTTGTAGGTGCCTAAATCCTTTGTGGGTTCTAAGCTGAAGGTATTGGTCAGTTGGGAAAGGGAACAATAATACCAAAACCATGTAATATTAACTCTCAATTAGCCACAAGTAAAATATACTGCTCTGTCAGAAGGCAAGCCAGGAGTGAGTGACAAAGTGCATGTTTCCTTTTGTCGCTTTTACCACTTGAATCCTCCGAAGACATTAACTGTTAGAATACCATCTTAATATCAGAAAATATTGAAAACCATTTATTTTCCCCAATATTTCTATCCTCAAAAATAAAAGTACTAACAAATTAAAAAAAAAATGTTGCTGAATTCAAGAAATGAAGGAGCACACAGGTTAGAAGCAGAGTGAGTTAATGGTGGCAACATCCAAACCGGAGCATTTGGATGTCTGTAACTAGGGTGAATATTTTAAATACTCAACTTACTTCCAAATTGCAGCATTCACCACGTAGAATTATGTCACCACCTGGAAGCACTGTTCCTGACTC
Source organism: Anser anser (assembly GCF_964211835.1). NCBI lineage: Eukaryota > Metazoa > Chordata > Aves > Anseriformes > Anatidae > Anser > Anser anser. The sequence continues at coordinate 130,185,509 of NC_139721.1, read as the reverse complement.
AGAGATGTCACAGCATCAGCCAACTTTGATTAGCTGAAGCTATGGCTTCCTCTTAGAGGCGGCACTTCCTGAAGTGACATAACAACATGGTAGCTCCCTAGTGTTCAGCGTACCTTGGAGGTAACTCTGGTGTCGGGGGAACCACCGGGCAGCTGGGCAGGTCGGTTATTTCAATACCCCTCAATCTCTAATATAAATATAACAATTATACAATAAATATAGCACAAATAAATGCACATGCAGTACATGTCTATATTACTGTATATCAGTATAAATATACAAAATAGTCTTATATATAAAACACTTTACAACTATTTTTATAAATTAGGGCTTAATTTGACATAACTTTTTAAGTTGTTAAGTTGCCTTCATTATTTTTTAAGGGCATGCCTTGAGCATGCACTCAGACCCGCCAGCAGCAGGCGGTCCTACAGGTTGTAGGTCTGAGAAGTCCCAGATCAGGTCATCTATGCATGCATACTTGATCCTACAACACACATGCAGTGAGTCCACCAGTGGTGCTCATCCCGCATTCGCTAAGCATGTGCAATAACGTTGCTCTGCACATGCTTCATGGCCCTTCACCCAAGATAGATGGGCATCTGGCAGTCCTCACAGCTAAGTGTGCAAAACCTCAACAGGCAAAGAAATGGGGCAGTGATCTACTGCTATGTATGGTCATCTCCTGCCCAAAGTAACAGGGTTGGCATTTGCTTGCATTTTGAAGGATTTTTCTTGCCAAGCCATTTCTTTTGTCTGTACATTTTTCTCTCATATGGGCTTCATCTTGTTGAGGCAAGAGCCTCTTTGAAAGGCAGGATCTAGCCTACCATCTGCAAGACCATCTGCAAGGCCTATGTAGCTCATCAGAATTATGCTTTGTTTTAAAATGAGAGGGAGAAATTTATTTTTTGACTAGATTTTATGTTACTGTTGTAACCTATACTAAATAAGTTTTAAAAATGTGTTTCAAACATTTTCTAAAGTGAATTCATTCTATATTTCTGCTTGTCTCATTCCATTTAAAAAAATAAAACAGAGAATAGTGACAAGTAATTTTTACATAATGGACAATTAGTTGCTCTATTGTATTTTATTGGGGAATCTGAAAACATTCTACAATCTGAATAAATTAATCCTTTCTCTGCTTTTCAGAGGTCTCAGTAATTGAACTTAACTGTAATGTAAACTGGCACATGGCAGTTTAGATGGGCAGTCTGCATGACATTTGTTCACTTCTCTAGTTATTTCTCAAATGAAAAACACTGGATGCTAAACCAAAATGTAAAGAACAGGGTGTCAGTAAATATTTTACTCCTTGAAAATTAATCACATCCCTAACTCCCAAGAAGCTGATTTCAATAATTTTATTTATTTATTTATTTATTGTCCCTATGTGCTTAACTTTGAGATCTTAAGTTTCAGCACTAAGCATGGACTGAGACACCATGGTAAGCATCATTTTAACAGAGAAAGGAAATAAATGCTCAGTGCTGCTGCAGATCAGACCGGTTTCATTTACATGCCTAAATATGTCTTAGGTGCTTAGGTTTAGTCTTCTAGGTTTTCGAGCTGTGGCTTTTGTGTTTAAATAACCTACTTTATAAGCTGAGTACTTGGGAGAGGAAGAAATTGATTAAATCCTGGAAGCATGCAATGATGTTGTTACAGAAAGCATTCTGTGTTTTTTCACAGTATAATACATGATAATCCATATTAATAAGGTTTCCAATTATTTATGAAGTGCTATATTTAGCAACTAAACCCCTTGATAGCTGTACAATGGAATTATGTTGAAAATGGATGTACTTCATTGAAATGGATGTACTGCAAATATACAGTACCTAAAAATAGCCCCATATAACGCAATACAATAAAGCTCACACAGAATGGCAGCGTTTCATTTCCCAGAAACTCTTTCTCATATATAACTAAAAATTGAATACACCCATTGCCAGTTGTATACATTAAGACATACAGTAGCTTTTTTTTAAAGGGAAGCAGAACAAATAAGAAAGACACACAACTCACTTTTTCTGCCATTTCATGGGAGTGATGCAATGAATGTTCTCTTTCTGAGAACATTCGCCTTTGTTCATAGCTGGCTAGCCGACAAGTGAGCCATGAAGAAAGGGTGCAACCACCAATTCCAATGCATGCAAGAGACATGGAGGCAAGATGCAATGAATAGAGAGCAGATGACTTCTTTGTCAGAGCACGAAGAAATTGAAAATTTAAAATTCCTCCGATTAGTCCACAGATGCAACAGGCAGAAAAAAGTATCATCTGTCAAGAAAGACAAGAGAGGTTATGTCACAGTAACATTTCTCAGAGACAGATTCATTCATATAAAAAATGAGACTAACCATAACTCAGTACTTTGACAGCATCACAGATTGCAATGAACTTCACTGACATTCATTTTTTAACTCCCACAGGTCCCACAGAACTCCAAGGGAATACAATACCCTCTGGTGTCCAAGAGTTAAGATTGATGTTGCATGTAAGATAAAGTTACGTAGAATTAGTTGCCTGTGTTAAAAACTAGACAATGTAAGGACTACTAGGACAAATCTTCTGATTTCCAGCATTTAATTCAAAACAACAACATGACAGTGTGTCATAATTTTCTATTGGGCGGTTTCTCACTAATTCTCAGGAGTGAATGCCTCATGTATTTACAGTGAGTTTCTCTTGCTTTGTGTAACAACCGACTGTGCCTCTTGTTCAGTTCTAGTTTGTTCAGTCTGATAGCAGATTGGAGGCTTCCTACAGCTTTTGTGGGTCTTCAAACATGCTGAAGGTGAGTGTGCTGGACAAAGAAGCAACAGAAACAACCAGAAATCTATGCAGCTTTACAGAAGGTCAGTGTGGACTACATTTTTTTTGCTTACTTTTTATTATTATTATTATTATTATATTTAATGTGGTTAAAATGTTTCTGGAAACTTTACGAGGAAGTGAAACAGGCTGCAATTAACAAGACATGTTTAAAGACCTCATCGCTTTAATCACAAAGATGCCATCTCTGGTTCAGGATGTCCTTGAGCCACAAATCACATGAGGCTGAAAGACCTTATTGCTAAATGATTGCCTTATTCACTTCCCTAGATGCTGCTGATCTGTCAGACATTCATCTAGATGGACCTTTGATGTGACTCAGTATGGTTTTGTATATATGCTTCTGTTGTAGAAACAATTTATGGAGCCTCATAGACCACTTCTGTACACAGCTGAGATGAGAATTTTGTCAGTGAAGTGGCATTCACTCTGTATTCTGCAGTCCACTAGGAAGTCACTATTGCATGAGACCAGCAGAACAGACAGCTTTTAGAAATGGAGTATGGTCTATATCCTTTAAGAAATGAGACCATAATTGTAACAGGGTTTAGGGTAACTCATTAATATTTAAAAATAATTATAAGAGAGAGATGTTGATTCCCTTCACACTTACACTTATTTTACATGGCTTACATTTGTACATGGCAGGATAACCAAGCTGACCGAGAATTAAAGCCAGACATTATAACTTACAATAAGATCAAGTCTTTACCATAAAGACAAAAGTTCTGCAGTGATTTGTGTAGCAATCACACCATTTTGCTGTAGTCAGAAAAATGACTATACTTCTTGCTCTTAGAAGAATCAGAAGATATCCATCATCATTTTAAAACTGTCTTTTTCATTATTCTGATTGTAAAAAGAACCATGAACAGTGAACAATATCTAAAATCAAACTTGGTCAGCAACCTCACTGAGTTGGTAGCCCAGTCATGCCACACTTTAAAGAAATGGTTTCCTGAAGGAAAGAAGATACAGTCCACTGCTGAGGATCTCTTTCTTGACTTGTCATCGATTTATGTGAAGAGGTTTTCCATCCAGACAGAGATAAATTTGGATATATGGCTTAAATTGGCATGACCTAAATAGGGCATTTCAGAACTGCTTTTTGTTGCTTGATGAACGCAAAGTGCTGATTGTTTTCTTTGGACTGCTGGCTTGCAATATTTAGTGATTTTTTAGCAGAAACACTTGGACACAGTATGTCCTAAGTAAAGTGTTCAACTTAGACAAGTATGCCTTTCAAATACTTATGTGTTATAAATGTATTGGAAAAACTTACAACAAGTCCAGATTTTTTTTTGGCGCACAATATTCCACATATGCCACAAAGCAGAAACTGAAAAGGAAAAACAAACAAACAATTATTTCATCGTTAAGGTCTCAAGTTTAAATCCTGTTGTGTTGCTTTAGTGGTGACCACAATAGTAGACTAGGCAATGGTTATAGTTGTTGTCAGCATTTTTATTACAAACCTTATGACTCAGGAAGTTATAACTCAGCCATAAACTTATACAAGAAGAAACTGGATTGGGAAGACAGACTGAGGATGATTAGTCATAAAAATAGAATAAAAAAAGTAGAGAAAGAAAGCAGGCCTACTTTTAAGCTGCTTGAGTAAACAAAATATGAAAAAAACAATCGTGCCAGATGTCTTTATACTTTTTTTTTTTATAATTTATTTTCTTAGAAAATAAGTTTAGTAAAGTAGTAATTAGTGATCCAAATCCTACTTCATCTACTTTCAAGCCTACCTAATGCCCTGATCCTGCAGTGGGAGCCACTGAGGGATTGTGTATGGACCGTTGTCCTCAAAACAGTGGAACTCAAGGCAAGAATGCAGGTTAGTTAGCTCCGTGGATGCAAATGTAAATACCATGTACATCTGTTGATGTGGCTACAATGAACATGCAGGAAAAAAACTGTTTCAGAGTCTGGATAGCTCACTCTGCAAGAGATAGTGTGAAGGGATCTGTCCTTTTTCATGTAGTTCCCTTTCACAAACTGATCTGACAGTTGTGACATCAAGTATTAGGCAAAAAGTGATTAAAAAACAAAACAAAACAAAACATACAACCCCATACCAGCTCTTATGAATAAAACTTAATGTGTTGTAGTGACCTGTGTCAAAGATGTTTTCTGATGTCTCTATTTCCTCATACAAGTTCAACGAGGGAAACATTGAACAGCCCCTGAGAGAGCAGTCATGATAGGAACTACACTAGTTGTATGCAAGCAATAAGGCCCTCTCCAGGTGTTTGCAATACTGTCAAAAAGTTCCTTCAATACCTCATAAACTCCATTGTTAAGAAAACTATGCTACTTATTTTCAGTAAAGCTGAAAACCCGACACCCCTACTGGGAAATAATTTTGTAGTTTTAAAACTGGATTTTTCCACATCCTTTTTGCACTGAGGTGGTGTTTCTAGTAAAAAGCTTTAGCTGACCTTGATTTAGGATTAAGTCACAGAACAGGCCTGGATATTACATAAGAGAAAAAAAAATAAGCAGTTTCTCAGTATCTTTCAGGGTCCCTATGATATATTACATACGTATGTCATTTGCTTACCAGAACTTTGCAACTTCAGTATCCCAGTTGAGGAGCTGCTTTACTACATAGTTTATCTCCCTTCAGCCAAAGTTGTTCATGCATGTAGCTAGGCATAAGCCTTGAGATATATTTTTACTCTGAGTTAGGCCATTGAATCAGTTCCCCACAGTTAATATAGTTTCATTTTGTACATTATTTACCTCTATACTAAGCATGGGATGTGAATTTAATACCAATCTAATCATGTAAAGGGCTGGGTCATGGCAGTGAATAGCTCAGGACATGCACTGCACAGCTGGTAATTGCTACTAGAGCTCACCAGTTGGAATAATAATAATAAAATCAAATGAACAAGAAGGGCTCCCTCTGCCCCTTTCCCACAGGTAGAGAAGATTTCAGCTAATAACTATCACACCTGCTTTGTATGTTATTACTCAAGCTTTCTGTGAAGTTTTAATATTTCACTCCCAATTCTGTCCTTGCGGATTGGCTTCAAGTCAAGCCACGGTTTTCATACGCAGTGCTTTCCATTTTTCAACATTCATGCAGAAACCTCAAAAAAATTATTTATTCAGAACATCACTGTAATTAAGTTTTATTCAGTCAGTCTTGATAAAGCAGACTAATAATATCATTTCTCTCTATAGTGATTGAATAGGATTAAAAGGAAAAAATGTATAAAGAAAATCTTATGAGTTATAGAAAGTTTATGTAAAGGATCTGGAAGATACCATCAAAAGCAGTTTCAACTTGTAACAAGTGTACCTTAACTAGATTAAAAATAAAATGTACATTTCCAAAGATGTGTTTCTGATAAATTACCTTCAGAACTAAAAGAATAGGTCACTCACTTTAAAAAAAAAAAAGAAATGCTCTAATTCTGCTTCTGTTAAAATAAATTGATTTTTTATCATTGATTTCAATTGGAGAAGACTTTCTATTTCCATTGTACAGTCTATTCTATCCAGAAGGTAAAAGTAGGGCAGTCTGTGATGAACATGTTATATTGGTCTTGCACATGACCAAAGGAGCAACAAGGAAATTACAGGTTCCCTTAGCATTAGAACCCACCCATGTGGGCAGTTCTACTATTCTTTATTGTTTTTCAAGGACAGGACATACAATCTTCCAAATCACCATTATACAGTGCCAAATGCTTATGTTACCAAGGATATTTTCCTGTTGAAAGCCAAAGAATAGTGAATAAGCTGATCTGCAAGACCGATGATACTGACTTCCATAGAGTAAGGAGTGACCTTGTTATTCCATAGACGTTAAAGTATCGGAAGGGACTACCTGGAGTAATATTTTATTGCATCAGGGTCTGTGTTTTCTGTACATCTCTGCATATCTACTCTCTCCCTCTCTCTCTCTCTCTCTCTCTCTCCACACACAGGAAATAAGGTGCCCTGTAGTTAAATAACTCAACAGAGACCTCAGACAAATTGAATTTTCCTGGTTCTTACACATTGTTCTCTGTGAGCTTGCAAAGGATATGCCAAATTTTTATAATTCATATGACTACAAGACAAGCAAGTTGTAAAACTGAATGCACTACTATTCATGAAGGTAGTAAAAATCTTGGAAGAAAAACATTTGGGCAGTAGCAAAGGGTCAGTATTATTTGTTTTTATTTGAGATACCGGTGTGTCACACTCACACAGAAAAGGCTTGTCTAAAAAACTGTATGGTTATTTATTTATGACAGTGGGCATTTTGCTATTAAAGCCAATGGATGAATTTGAACCAGTGTTAGGAAATTAAACCTCATGCCATGCTTTGAAAATGCTTCTCTCTCTCTTCTAAGGCTGTAGAAAATTCTGATCCACTGGAAACAATGGAAACATGCTTTACGAAGAGAATATTAGCATTACTTGGGGCATGAGGACACTGCTCATGCAGAGTTGCCTTATCCAGGCTTCTCAATATACAGACCTCTAGAAAGGCTGTGAAGTCAGTGGGACATTATGTGATTGACTCTGATCATTGCTTTTTGATAGATCAGCTAGTGGCTCAGGATTTTAATGAATTTATTTATTTATTTATTTATTTATTGGTAGTGCTATAGTAATTTTCTATAACATTTCTGGGGTTCCAAAGTTATGGCCAACAGTAGTGAAAAGTAGATGGGAGAAGCTACAATCACTTTTTGTACCAGTAATTTCCTGGGTTCTGGTTTATCTTTTAATTTTGAGTTCTTCTCTTTATAATACTGCCAATTGGAATACAGCCATCAGGGGCTCTGCTGTCTTGCCACTCCCTGTCTATTTTTGGCTATCTTGAAAGACTTCATCATGTCAATATACCATTACTATTTAAACTTGACTTTTAACAGTTGAGCTACTTTTGGCTTCATTTTACCCATGACTAACTAATACTGTCATGCTGAGGAATCACTCCTTTTTGGATAACCATTGGTTATACTCCATTGATTTTTACTAATCTCTTGGACTCTTTATAGTAAAATTTTCTAACTATGTCAAACCTGAAGTAAATTAAGGCAAACACTCTTACATTAAATACAGTAAATCAGGAGTGGAAAAGAAATATACCACTGAAGACTGAAGATCAAATGTTCAAGTGTTCACAACTTATGCTGAGAATAAGGCTAGAACATTTCATGAACGATAAGCTAAATGAATAAGCCCTCCAAAATGCCCTAGAAGTTAGAGAGGGACTTGTTGAAGCTGTGTTTCACTGTTAGATTTTTTATTTTTTTTTTCTTTTGTGATTATGATTCATCAGAAAATTCATAAGAAGCTAAAAGATCAACATCTCACTTAAAAAAAAAAACCTACATAGATCACTATTTGCAAGCAATTCCTATTTTTTTCTGAGGTAACTTTTGGTTGCAGACGTAGTCATACCTCCTATGATACATGTTATTTCATGTCAAGACTATCACAGAGAGGCAGGAACTGAATATATCATCTGATAATAGAGAGGAACAGAATCTCTCTTGGATGATTGGTTAAAAAAAAAATACAAAGAAAAATGTTACAAAGCACAAAAGCCTCTTAGACTGCTTTTGAAACTCAGTGGACTGTGAGTGCCTTTGTCCCCCTTCCAGGAAGATTTTCCAGGAAACTAGCAGAGTCAAAGTCCTCCTGTTAGTGTGAGTGTGATTGCAACGTGATGCATTAGTGTCTATTTGCCTGTGGACCCTTTGCCATTCACACTGTGTCTGTGCCTGCCTTTGTTCAATATGCACATTTGAAAATCTCTCTTTTGGCCTGTTGAACTTTGGAATAAAGAATCAAAGACCTCCCAGAAAAGGAGAATGTTTATTTTGAGCCTGCTTTAATTTTTTATATTAAATACGGTCTTGAAAGAAAACCTCAGATCCAAACACCCAGAAATTTTGGTAAGGAGGCTGAAATCTCAATTTAGATTCAAGTTTTGTGGTTTGGATCCATCCCTATTTCATATTTGCTGAAACAGAAGACTTGGCTTCATTCACTTTCTCCTGGAAAAAAAGAGGACTTTCTTAATTGTACTGAAAAAAAAAATAAAAATAATCAGTTTCAGTTGTATTTGCAGGGAGCCAAAGATTTGTTGGTTTCCATCATGCAGAAGAAAATGAACTGTTTTTATGCTGTATATTAAACCTAGGAATTTTTTTTTTTTTTTTAAGGAGGTAAAAAGGCAAAAGTAGTAGTGTAATTCCCTTGAGAAAATGAAAACTCTCTATGGGAACTCTTTCTGGAGAGACTGATGAAAATGTTAGAGAAAACCTGTTGAATGTAAGGACAATTTGATTGCCAGTTATTGTTCATGACAAAGAAACTCAGAGTAAACCCATTGTATATAGAGCCCTCCAGCATTCCAGGTCATCCATATGTATCTGATGAAATAGAGGAAGGGAAATTATTCCAAATCTGAGTTGGATTAGTGTTTCCTTTCATCTGTTTCTAGGCCTTCAAAGACACTTTAAAAATGGGAAGTACTTTTCAGAAGAACTTGTGGAAATTTAGAAGTGGGTCTCTGGACCTGAATGTCTACCTGCCATTAGTGATTCACAAAACCCCTGGCTATCTGGAAAAACACTCAACTTCTCAGCACAAAAGAAGAATATTTATTTACTTGTTTAGGATTTACTTTAGAATAACAAGCAGTAAATAATGTTTAATTATGCTATTTTGTATTAAATACTTAGAGCATGCTTCTTGCTTGCTTCTTGAAAACTAACAAATTAAGAATAATTTGCAGTAGGTGAACTAGAGTCTTAACAAAACATTTTAACATATGCTTAAGTCAATCTATATTCAGCAGATTCTCTTAAATCTGGCACTAGTCAGGCACTAGAAGTCTGCTTGAACAGGCCAGCTTGAAGAACGGCATGTGCTTCTGGAAGGTCTGAATGATAAAGAAAACCTGCTGAAAGACTCCTGAGCTCTAGTGAATTGTCCTGGTTCCACACAAGGCAAGCAGCTGCCACACTTGGTACATCCTCCCTCGTGTATATGTACAGAACGCTCTCCAGTTTCTACCGAGCTCACTGACAGTGCTGAAATTAATTTCATTAGGAGCAGGAGCCAGTCAGAAATATGGCCAGTTTGATGAAAATTCAATGCACATGTTAAAATAAAGTAGGATCACATCTGCATTTTGTCTGCATGCTGAACAATAATGTGGTTTTTTTTTGTGTGTGTTCATTTGAAAAAATAGTTTGACTGTACTTTTCCAAAAGAAACTTGGCAGCAGTAAAAACTAGATGTAAAAAAATGAATGTTTTAAAATTTTAGGCCACCAACATTGATTTAACTGTCCAAAATAATACTCTTGCTCTGGGATAGTTCCCTACTGACTGAACCTTAAGATTTCCCTTCAAGTACTGTATTAAAAAAAAAAAAAAAGTAATTGAAATCAAGTATTTCAAGTGACAACTTGGAGCATATTTCTGTAGCCAAACTATAAATGCTGATTTTTCATGGGCAGGAAGAATTCCATAGTGCTACAATCACAAATCATGGGAATAGTAACTCTGCCCCTACAGACAGACAGACAGATAAACTTCCAGAGAATGCACATCAGTTAAACACATTTAGATATTTGTCTTTACAAGGGAAGAGACTATCATTCTTGAGGGGCATAGCCAGAAGTGAATCATCAGGTATTTCTCTTCTAAGTGAAAATAGATGGCATATTTGACTAAGATGTGGCTTTTGTCTCATTCTCTTTCTTTCTTGTTGTGAGAGAGTCTTGTTTATAGCAATAATTTATTCACCACTGCAGAATAAATGAGAACTAGAGCCATATACATATGTGTGTGTAAATATATAGACACTAATCATAGTGACTAATATGTTCCAAATATAAATGGGAAAGTATGTGGCCATTGAAAAAATATCAGTGAATATGTTTTGAAAGATTATGTTCTGATTTTTTCTTTGTACAAAAGCCTTTCCAATGGATGGCTGTCATTCCTGCTGTGTTGGTGATAGTGGTTCAACACGCTCATGCGCTAGATCATTTCTATGGTACGTCACATAATTGAATTGGAACAATAGATTTCAGAACTATATCTCAGTTTCTGGTTACAGAAATCTGGGAGACACTGAATATAGTCTGTGGAGTAGATCATGTCAATGCAATCATAACAAAACATAAAGAAAATCCAGAAAGCAACAACAGATCCATCTTAAGATTTTTTTGAGTTATATATCATTTTTTAACTTAGTAGCCATGGAAATTTTTTAAAAGATGGCATATGATGTAAAAGAAATCAGTCAGTTGTCTCCACATGTTCTAGATAATTTAAGAAGTCATTCTCACCTTCAGCTGTTTTCTTTTGGCTACTTTTTAAACAAATCTTAGCATCTTAATCTAGCTCAAATCCAATGAGAAGAACAAATGTTTCCCATTTCCATGCATTTTTGATGTAGACATTCTCTAGACTTTCAATTTCTTCACTGTTATCTACTCCACTTTCCCTGGCTTGCTAATGTATAATGCAGAGCATGCAATGATCAGAGCACTTCAGCCCATGCTTAACTTCACTTGTATCTCTAATCCCATGGGTGGGATTCACATCCTTGAAGTTAGTTATGCTAGTAAATTATCTGGCTGAAAGGAGAAAATGGAAAAAAAATAAAAAGGAAAACAAGGAAAACTCTTAAAAAGAAAGCTAACATATCAAATAGAATCCATCGTAGGAAGGCAAGTATAGCAGATAGAATGTGCATGATTTTAAGATTCCGAAATGTTAGGAATCCAGGTTAGGGTTTCCATGGTGATGCTATCTTCATCTATTTCCTTATGAACTTGGGCCTCTGCTGAGTTCCACCCACTTAAGTAAAGAGTAAAATAGGGTCAAAAGTTTTTAGAATCTTTCCAAGTAAATTACTAGAGGAGACATGACACTGTTCAACTTAACTACAGTGTTTTGCATCCTAACATGTCAAAGAAGCAGTTATTCCTTTATTTTCTTTTCCTCATTGTTTATTTCTCAAGGGGAAACTTTGATTCAAGAAAGTGAATCAGATATATATCTGATATATATACATATCAGATATATCATATATATATATATACACATATAGTGCATACATATTGTTTAATACAGCCAGCATGAGCTCAGTGTAGGATCCAGTGGGCAGAAAGGTGGATTATGCTATTTCCACAGCATCACAATTCTGAGGATTGTGCAAACAAATCTTTCTCCAATCATTTTAATTTGGACACAGTTATTCATGGCCCTAAACATCCCTGGAGAAAGGTAGGTCTGTGGCCCTTTTCTTATCCTGTCTTAACTGCCAGTTCTCTAGACAGAAGAACACAACCTTACAGACAGTTTGAACTGCTGGAGTGGTACAAAAAGGATGGCACAATGGTGATGAATTTGATCAAAGTTCAACACAAAGTAAGTAAACCTTTATAATGGTGTCACCCCAGTCTGCGCAGTGCTGTGATTTCTCATTTCCTCAACTACATGAAAAATAAGATACGTGCTTTCACTGTACAGTTTTTGTGTGTCCTCTCTCTGCCTACCCAGTGTGCTGTTGTTTGCTCAGTTTCTAACAGCTGATGCCTGCCTCTGCTGACTCTGGCTGTGGGCATCCTCCACCCACCTGTTACACATTCAAACAAGTCCCTTCAGTTTCCTTTCCATGACTCTGCACACACATATGGGGAGAATTTCCTATAAACATCTGCAAAATCACTTCATTGTCCTCTGTCTTACTCCTCTCTAAAACTCTACCTACAGACAGCTCGAAATCAGCCAGACTGCTGGTGTGTTAATGCAACCACCTGTTACACCAATCAATTTTGCTTTGCTGTTTCTTTATCTCCTTTAATCCTGCATCTGTCTCTTGCTTTGCTTGTAAAGTCCTTGAAACCAACATCTAATGTAATAGGATCTTAATCTGTGACTAGCATAAACTATGTGAGGTAACAGAAACCATAAAAAAGAATGAAGCAGTTGTGCAGGAAATGTGCATCGTCATGAAATGGGATCAGCTGTGATTGCATTGTCACAAAATGCAATCACTGCATAAAAATCAGATCGCACTGACTGGTCAGGATTCTCTGACTTCACTGAAGCCCAGGATATTACCCTCTGTCATTAAATCCTCGGATAGACACATGTTTTAAAGTAATCTTTTTTCTTCATCAGCAATGATCAGAAACCTCCTTTGAACTGATTTTGATAACAACATTATCTGCTGGCCAGTGTCCTATATTATCGTGTCTTCATTCTCCTATCTCGCCTACCTGTTCTGCAGTGCAGAATCATGTGTTTATGTACTGCTACAGATATTTATGACTGTTGTCAATAATTAATAATTATTGGCAGTGAGAATATTACATGAAGCACTTTGTCAGAATGAATCTGTAAATTACAGGAGTTATGCTGATGAATAACCATGAGTTTGTTGCATTTTACATCTTAACTCAAGCAATACAAACAATGCTTTTAGAAATATTGCTGTTCGATCCAAGCTGGCCAAAACAGCTTTGGAGTTCAAAAATGCCCACTCATGTTTAGGTTGAATATTCGATTTTTCCTACTCTTTGTTTCATAAATATAAATAACCATTTGGAGGAAAATGCTTCCTAGGAACATGTTTATCTCAAACTGAAAAAAATAAAGGTTTTTGAGAAGTGAGAAATGCTCACTGATATGGACATGCTTCTGCTGTGTTATGAACCTGTTCCTTCTATTAACCCATTATTGGTGTTGTTTTTTTTATTATTTTATTTTTATTATTATTATTCATTTTGCTAGAAGCTCAGGATGCCCAGATCATTAGAACATTTCTTTCATTTTCTTGCCCATTTTCTCTTTTGCTTTTTTCCTCCAAAGGCTCAGAGCTCAGCTGACAAAGCCTTGACATTCATTATTTTAAAACACCTTTTGACAGTCTAGTCATAAGGGACAGGGCTGTTCTTTTTTAAAAACAGAGCTCCTAGTCGACTGAAAGATTACAAGCTATGGCCCAGGCTCCTTAATGCTGGAAGCATTCGAGGCATCGGGCTTCCCCAGGTGTGAGAAGGGGTTCACGGAAAGTTCAATCGTTTACAGCAAAATCAAAACAAGGTAAAAAGCGAGCAAGAAGGGTGTCCCCCCTATCCCGACACACACACCCGGCTCTCCCCCCAGCCCCACGAGCATGCAGACTCTTCCCCATGCACATCGGCGATGGACCCGGCGCGGCTCCCGGCGCAGCATGCACACGCGGAGGGGAAGGCAGGGGAAGGGAGGGAGGGGAGGGTGCGTTCGCACGGTCTGATCATCACCGTAAAGAGTTAAAGAGAGAGTGAAATGGCTAACGTACACACACCCCGCTCCATACCGGAGAAGAGTCTCCCAGCTGAGGTTTATGCTCTGTGAGGACCAGGCTGAAACTGACCGCCCCCACGGCCACGCTGGACACCCCTAACCCTATCTCCAGCACGGAGAGCACCAGGAGGCTCCCGATGATCTGGCTGCTGGTGCACATCCTCCCTCGGTCATCCTTCCTTCGCGATCAGCCGGCAAAACCGCGCATCCTCCTTCTCCTCCGCCGCTCCGGCGGCCCTAAAGTCGCCCCCCAAACTTTTCTTCCTTCGCCGGCAGCGGGGGCGGAGCGGCGCATCCGCGGCCGCCGGGGGATGCCGAGGGGCGGCGGGGCAGCCCCGGCCCCGCGCAGCAACGCGCAGCGAGCCCGGCAGCGAGCCCAGGAACGAGCCCGGCGGCGGCGCGGAGCTCTCCAAGGTGCCGGGCCGGCGGCGGGCACGGGGACAGGGCGCCGCCGGCGGCCGGCTGGGCAGCGCGGCGGTACGCAGCACCGCGCCGCTCAGGGGCTGCGCCTCCTCCAGAAGAGTCGACCTTGGCTCATCGCCTCCTGCGCTCTCATTGAAATGACCTCACTGGGATTTTTTTTTTTATTCCTTTTTTTTTTTTTAACCCCCCCCCCCCTCCTCCCCCTCCTCCCTTTTCCCGGGTTGAGGGGTGTGGGTGCCCACCCCGGCGATATTTATGTATGAATATGGACCCAATGTACGGGCGAGGCGCTACGGCAGCCCCGCCCCAGTGCCACAAGGCACGGCACCTGCCTCCCGTCCTGCCCCCGGCACCCCGCACACCTCCTCCGCCCCGAGCCCACTGGGCTGCGGTGGGAAGCGGGGTGCCCCCAGGCAGCGTGTCCCTAAAAAGTAAGCCCCCTCCATGGGGTGTGCACAGGCCTCCCTCCTCCCAGGCTCTGCTGTCAGGATACAGAGGAAGTCTATCTTCCCTTTGTATTAGCACAAGGGCTTGAGGCTGGCAGGTCTTAGCCCTGCAAAACTCTCGGTTCTCTTCCAAAGCACTGCTGCCAAATCAGGCAACATCTGTAGCCAGTCCTGTGACTCTGACAACGGCCAGAACTGTGTCGGTCCTAATGCAAATGACCAGCAAAGCAAAATGCAGCAAGAGATCCTGAGCCACTTCTTGAGCCATCCTGGATTCCTTGGTATCAATCTTTATTTCTGCTGCTCGGGTTCAGGGAATGCTTTGCCACTCTGCTGTTTTAAAACACAGATGTGCTGCACAACATGGGAACACATTACAGTGATTCTGGAACCTTGGCTCTCCTAAATATTGATAACCAACCTGCAAACTGTTAGCCTTAACAGGGCAAAAGTGCTGCTTAAACAATTCTGTCCCCAAAGCACCAACATCATGCAGGATTTACCAAATTTTCTCTATTTGCATACCAACTTTTTCTTTATTCTCTAGGGAGTTATTCCCTGTATGCAAAAATCTGAAATACTTAACTTGTATGGAAATCCTACATCCAAGCGTCAGAATCCAGAAGGGTAGTCTAGACATATCCAGTACTTTGATGGTACAGTCTGGAGGCTAGAGCATAAAATATCAGAGTTGTGACTGGACTTCATTCTTTGGACTCCAAAACCTGTGTCTTGTGTTTTGAAAATACATCCATTGAATCACCGTCATGAGAGGGGATAGAACACCAATGTGCAGGAGAATACGCAATACATGTATATTATACACACTTGAGAAGGTCAGATTCACCAATACAGGCCAGAGTTTAGACCTCATTTATAGAAATCTTGCATACTTAATTGCCATGAGTGCAGATAGGCTGTGTTCAAAGTCACCCTCAGCTGTGTTCTGTTTGTATCTAAGAGGGAAAGAAAGGGGTCCTAAGATAAGATTTTCCATGTTTTCTAGTTTTAAACTTTAACTATTTCATATTTTCTCACACTTTTCCCAGTTCACAGAAGCAGAACAGGTGACTACATCTGTACACACAGTCCATGTTTATCAAGCAATCCAGCTTTATAGTTAAAGCTGTATTGTCCCCTTTTCATCTCTTATGTTTTAAATGGTACCTGACATCTCTAATCATTAAAAATCAAGGCACAGCATAAAAGTTCCTAAGCTACTATATTTATGTGGGAGGATGGAGAAAGCACAGATTTTCAAGTACCCACATGGGTGTAGGAAGGTGTTTCTGCAATGACAGTATCCTTATTATGTCAGATTGTTATGAACGTTAAAGTGTGCTAAGGTGCAATGGTTTTACTGCTCAGAGTATATTTTATCAGGACTATAAAAACCAGTGGTGATAAGAGGGGAATTGCATAATGACAGATATAATGAATATATTTAATACTTGCAGCCAGATAGAGTGTCTGTCATATCAGGATAGAACTCATGTGACAGAAATAAGATTTCCATAAACAACTTGGTTTATGTAACATTTCCACTTCAGTCATAATAAGCTGTCAGAAAGATGAGGGGGATAGAGACCTTGTGAAAAGTGTGTCCTAGATGGAGATCACTTCAAGCGACAATTATTACAACTGGGATATAAAACTGGAGTCCAATGACAGGAGAGGAAGTGCTCTAGGTGCTTGCTTTCTAATCTGCAGACTGCAGAGAGGTGAAGAGCTAAGCAAGACCTCAGTCAGAGTTAATAAGACTGCCCAGGAGGAGCTGCATGAGTTATCTCTGTTTTGCACCCTTTCAAATAAAGGCAGGAAGGAAATGTAGTATTCTAATCATTATATTTTTTAAATTAAAAGATACAGTCTTTGTCCATGTAATCCCTTTAGTTTATTTGTACTATGGTGCTGCATCATCATTATGTGCTGATCTAGGCAATTAACTTTACACATGGGACTATTCACGCATACGTTTTAGCACATACTTACATCTTTGCAGCATTAAGGCACTCTTTCCCAGGGTTATTTAACTGCTTACTGTCTCAACTGGCTGATTTAAAAGGTTTCCTATATTTTTGTTTCCCATAACAAAAAGATAATGATGAAATAACAAAATAAAATAAAATATATCTTTCAATGTGAAAGCAAGTTTTCATTACAACTGCAAAAGGTAAATACTGAAGTGCCATCTCCAAAGTGCAATTAACTATAATCATGAGGACTTTGGATCTTTTAATTTAAACTGTTGGATTCATGAACAAATGTCATCAATCTTATTCTTCTTCACTTCTCTGAAGGATTTTTTTCCACTTCTTTTTATCATAGGAGGCTTTAAAAATGGTTCATGACAAAAAATTCTAGTCACACAGTGGGATGGCAATTGGATGACAGAGTGTTAGTAATAAAGAAATAGAAATCAGAGTACAAATATTTTTTTATTTTTGATTTTTATATGGCTCTGATGGTCTACAACCTAAAAAGGTTGTAGGCTCTCCATCCACTGCAAACAACCAGCTTTATGTATCACTTTTGAGCATGACATGGAGTTATAGTTTGCATAGCTGAATACACCTTATTAAAGTGATTGAGCTTATTTATTCTGTTATTTCTTGTTTTTCTAAACCAATACTATAAAGATCTTTATTATGAACTGGGCCTATAGCATTACATAAGAATTCAGGCTATTAAATTCAATTCAGCTTAGGTAAATAGTGAATAAAATTGAAACTCTATAGCCATCCCATGGCTGCTTAGTTGGTGCAGTTCCAAGAGGGGAGGTACTCACCCCCTAAACATTGGTTTTACTAACATGCAAGTATAAGGTAGCACTCTTAAGCAAATAAACAGACACGTGAGTGTCTTTTGAAGCTGGATTACTCATTTACCTCATGGATTTTCACTACTAGTTAGTCCTAAGGAATATTGGTTGATCTATCTTGGAATAAATGACATTGACTAAATGACTGCTACCAAGACATCTTTTAGGAAATAGTTAACCTTGATGACAGCTTGCAAATCCTCTTCTTTTCACAGGCACCTTCTTCTTTCCCCTGACTTTGCATATTCCATCTCTTTACACTGATTTGTCACCTTCATCCCTTCAAATAAGTTTGACTGAAGTGAAAGCAGTGGAGACCAGCACTCTAATGGCTTTCAGTTGTCTGGGGTGATACATTGCCTTGGGTTCTACAGAGAGATGGCCATTGATTTCATTATAAAACCTGCTCTATCAATTCTACCCTATCTTTAAAAATGTGTACAAAACAGCCTTTAGAACATTTCCTCTTGTTTTTGTGCAAAATCAGCTCTTAATACATTTTACTCCTTAGCTTGTTCATACTTTAAATTAGCAAGTACTGTTGGTCTAAAATGGGAAATAAAACCCATCAGGAGAAGATAAGAAGGGACCATCATTGATTTTGTCTGTTTAAAATTCAATACCCAGACAATCTTTCTGCTGAATGGGTAGCTCAGCCCCGGCAAGCTAGTATCTATGGCACTTATGTGGCTGTTAAGGTTGTTAGGTCACAATTTTTTTCCTTGGATCAAGTCATTAAGTTATTGGCTTATAACACACAGACAAAAAAAAAGTCTGATTGCATATTCTAAAAATACTTGTCACATGTTTTCATTCAAGAGAAATTAGAGGAATTGTCAGTCATTGATTTGGCTAGAAAAATTCACCTGTTTTCATATCTGGGTTTGGTAGTGAAAATTGTATAGCTCCTATGTAACCCAAGTTAAAAGTGTGTATAAACTACTTTTTCCTGGATTTAGTCTTAACTACCCCCGGTGGTCTACAGCTATGAGAATGCCTGTTCTCTTTGAGTTTAATTAGATGGCAGAAGGATCTTCCTTCAGTAGGAGAGATCAAAACTCTGCACAAATTCTAACTTTCCTGCTACTGCTCAAAGGAGTAATTGAATGCATGTGAAATTGTTTACCCCTGTGTAACATACCAGGCTATGAGTCACAGAATCTTAAAAATGATTTGCCTAATATTGTACATACAGTCTGTAGCTGAACTGAGAAGGTGTCTTTCATCCAACATCAATGTCGTGTTAAATAGATGTTACATTAATATAGTTTCTGTGGAAAGAGCAAGAAAGTATGTTAATCAGAAAATACTAAAGTTTTCCCAGGAACTGTGAATTTGTGGCTCCCCAGAAGATAATTCCCTCCAAAGAAGACCCCTGGGTGCACAGCCTGGATGCACAGCCATGTTCTCCCAGCAGCTCTGTTCATGAGTATAATATACAGCACTGAAATGCCTGATTAAACAAGTACTCCTCTGTTATTAATATGAATTTAATACTTGTAAAACAAATTCTACCCATTTCTTGGTGTAGTAGCACCATGCTAAACAGGCTTTCATAGAGATCTGGGGAATATAAAGTAGATTTAATGATATTGGGTAACCCAGAAGCTGAGCTTTATAGACCCTTCACTTCTGATTCACTTAAAGGAGATGTGACCCACTTGGGAATCTGGGACAGAATGGAAAACTGGTTGCTCTAGGAACTGTTTTGAACTGTATAGTCCAACACTGTGTATATGAAGTCATCATGTATTTATCAGATTATTATTAATATATTTACCTTCTATAAAAGGTTGGATAGGTTTTTTACTAGGAGAGTTCAACTGTACCCACTTTCTGGTGGTGGCCTGTCAGCACAGTTTCCTTTGAAAAGGAGCTGTCTCTGCTTAGTAAGAGGAAGTAATTTAAGCTGTTAAGAGAATGGTTTCTGGAGATAGTATCCACCTAGGGTAGTACCCTGCTGAGTAAGATCTAGATGTAAGGAAAAATGATATTCCCACGGGATTATCATGGGATTCCAGATTAAAGAAGAATGGAGAAAAAATTATTTCTACCATGGAGAGAACAAAGGTTTAAACATATCTTCTTTTGGGGTACAGAAGTAGAAGGGCTGGAGACTGATAAGGCTGGAGGCCAGCCACTTCTAATTCTGAACTGAACTGTTGTTTTATGCTAAGAGCCAGAACATTAATGGAACCTCTTGTATTTGTTTCTGTGAGGAATGAAGGAAAATAAAGCCAATACTAGTCTTCTTAACAGTGTAGGCAAGCGTTACATTTTTCTACTCACTTTCGTCATTATTTTTGTGATAGCAAATGCAATTTGCTGATGGTGACAGCAAATCTTGTTGAAGAAGGGTGAGAAGAAGGCCAGAGAGGGATTGCTGGGGACTGACAGGGATGTGAAGTGTCAGCAGTGCTTATAGGAGTGAAGCAGTTTGGGAGGAATCGGTGTTTATTTTGGTTGGCTGGGACTGTGAGAGAGAGAAGATGGGACAGTTCCATAGCGCATGAAGGAGAAATGAGAGTGTTTGGAAGTACTGCAGGTTCTTCTTGTCTCTTGCTTATCCTTGAAAGCATGCACAGACTTGCTACAAACCCTTTACATGAATGTTTCTAATAGGTGAGAGTAAGAGAAGGTGCACATAATGCCGTTCTTTCCACATGAAGGGAAAAGAACAAATAGTATGGAACAGAGAACTGAGAAAAACCTTGCTGATGACTTTTCATTTTGATGTAAGGGCTTGTGAGTTAAAAAGTTTTGGGGCAAAGATTGCCTTGCACAACCTAATCTGTGTATCACCAGGAACAGAAATCTATGTTGATCCATTCATCTGTTTCATCTGACATATGTCTGACCAAATAATCTGTTCCACCCAGCAACCTGATGGCTTAAACTATTATGTTTAAGATGAGGCAGGAACAGGGTCTTATACTGAAGGAATGAGTCCTTATTTAACTCTTCATATGCTCTCCATCTAATGTGTATATTACAATCTGCATCTTAACATCTCTTAAGGTTAATGCTCTGAAAAAATCAGGACAGGAGGATATTCACACTATCTCTGGATCTACATTTGAAAGGAACTATCATCTAGGACCCTCGCCTAGAAGGTCACCCAGAAAATGATCTGAACTAAGACAGTAACTTAGGAACTTTGAATTTCTCCATCTCATTTTGAATCATCAGAGAATTTATTCCATAATGCTATAGTACATCTCATTGCTTCACTGCTGGAGCTGTGAAACTATGGACAGGTGTTATAGAAGTATAAAGCGTGCATATAACAACTCCACAAAGAAAAAGCCATTGACATGCAGTGCCTCATACTTGAACCAGTATTCATTAAACCTGCAGATGGAATGAGCATTTTGTTCAGATCATTTCTGAAATCTGCCTACAGTCTTGAAGTTATTGCACCTTATGTAACACACTACCATACTAACTGTGAGCATACAAAAGTTACCAGATACAGTTTCTAGCACCAGCTATGCCACAAGAATCTCACTGACATTTTCTGAATGCATCTCATTTTCATCTTGACCTCTGTGAACGAGCAGCTTCCAAATGACATTTATGTTGTCTCCGCTTGCTAAAAGTCTCCACCAATTTTTCTACTGGTTGGGATGAACAGCAAGCATGCTGATCTGAAAAAGAAAAGAAAAGAAAAAAAAAAAAAAAAAAAAAGGAACACAAATCTTTATCCCAAATAATTCATTCCATGTAACGTCCGGGAAAAATCCTGACTTAGTCACCTTTTTTTTTCTTCTTCTTTTTTTTTTTTTTTTTAATACATTAACCTTGGATGTTCAAAACAAAGCAGAAGTGAGATAACATCATTACTGTCTTGCTGTATAAACAGAATGTATAAACAGTCTCTGCAGGATAGTAAATTAAAGTGCTCTTTGAATTGCTTGACTTACATAACCCATCTGACATTCTGCCATTTTTCAGTCTCTAGCCTTCACTTTGTGGGGTAAGTTTCATATCCCACGGAAGTCCATTAAAATGAGATTTAATTAAACTCTTTCAATCTGAATGCCGTGAAGATATTTTCTTACAGTAACAAAGCATTCTCAAAGCTAAAGTGCCATGGAGTGAGTGTCCAACTAGAATATCAGTACATTATACATTTGCCATCATTTTTTAGAATCCTGCAGTGCATTCAAGTCATAAAGGTTAGAAGGTGTCTTACTAATATCAGCCCTAATACAATTCAGCACTCTACTGTGTGTTCAAAATTCTCCTTATGAATAACACTTTCCTGAATGAGGATAAGCCTAATACATGTATAACTAAATATGCACTCAAAAGCTTTGAAAAATCAGAATAACAGCCTCCATAATGTATATTGACAAAGCTCATATTTGCTTAAATGGGAGCATGGCCTGAATGAGGGCTAGAACAAACCTGCACATGTTAAGTGCCCTGAAAGACTGTATAATAAATGCACAACAGGGACTTATGCTGCTGCAGTAACTAGGATTATTGCCAACACAGAAAGTAGCACTTGAGGACCTCAGGCCCGGTATCTGCTCCCATTTTTGGCATCTGATATACTGTAGAAAAAGTCCAAGTCCAGGCTCCAGCCTTTGCCTGCTCATTTTCTTTGGATGAGTCATGAAGGAGATAACAGCTGGGAAGAGCCCTGTTAACAACATTAACCTGAAGCCTGTTCGGATGGTTTTGCAGATGAATAAGGAGAGTGTTATTTCCCCTTTGCCTACTTTTTTAATTACATCAGAATCTGTCTCCCACTGAGTAATTTTTTTCCACTGATAAGTTAAATTGTGTCAAACAAAGTAATTCAGCATGTGGGATCTGGGCTGTTACTTGAGGAGATTTGGAACTGGATTTTCTTTTCTTGCATTATGCTTTTACAAAACAGTCATTAAATTTTTGTGCCCAAGGTAGAGTATAGGAAAAAATATATAAAATCCAAATTAAAAATGAAAGTATTTAGGGACTAAACTAATTCCCATTCTTTCAAGGTTAGGCAAAAATAGGAATAACCAGTTAACAAAGAAGTTTTCCTTCTACCGTACATGCCTACATCAACCCCGTTTTTCTGCCAAACTGTAATAATCATTTTTATAGGAAACACTGTATGGAGAAAGTAAAAGAGGAGTCAAAAATGGTAAACTCAGAGGTCACTGAGTTGAAAGAGTGATTTGTAAGCATGCCTGGAAATCATAGTTTTTCTTGGACTACACCCAGCATATTGTTAGATTCTGTAACATCTGTTTTTATTTAAGAGCTATAGATCTGATCCAATTCCTTGTCTAGTTGAAAGAAATCTTTCTACTGAACAACATATAAGTTGAAATGGGCATAACTGTATAATGGTTCTTAATGGTTCAGCATATGCAAATAACTTTTACAGCTGAAACAACAAAGAGTATCTTGCTAAACTAAACTCTTGCTATATCCATCTATAAAACTGAAACTATTTTTCATTAATAATTTCTCTATAATGAGGATTTTTTTACCAGCAACAGCTAGATCTGCTGTCTGGCTGGGAATGTTTTCCAGTTACATCACTGTTGTAGGATTAGGGAGTTTATGCAAATGTGTCTGATGTTAGCAGTGGAAGGAGTCCAAAGACACCTTGGCTTTTTTTTTTTTTTCCTAATAAGATCACATCTGGGCTTTATAAGAATATATGTGATAAATGTAATATTGTGAATTAGAATTTTGGCTTTCCAGATCATAAAAAACAAGCATATAATAAGGTGGATGATACTTAATTAGGAGGAGCTGCTGATTCCCTTGAGGGTAGAGAGGCCTTGCAGAGAGGTTTTGACAAGTTAAAGGGCTGGGCAATGACCAACCTCATGAAATTTAACAAAAGCAAGCTCTGTATTCTGCACCTGGGACAGCACAACCCTAGATATATGTACAGACTGGGGAAAGAGAGGTTGTAAAGCATCCCCACAGAAAGGGATCTGTGGGCTTTGGTTCATGGCATGTTGAATATGAGTCAACTGCATGCCCTGGCAGCCAGGAGGGTTGCATCAGGCATGGCATGGCTAGCCGGTCGAGGGAAGAGATTGTCCTGCTCTGCTCTGCACTGGTGTGACCTCACCTCAAGTACTGTGTGCAGTTTGGGGCACCACAATATAAGAAGGACATAAAAATACCAGAGAGATCCCAAAGGAGGGTTACAAATATGATGGAGGGTCTAGAGGGCAAGACATATGTGGAGTGGCTGAAGTCACTTGGTTTCTTCAGTCCAGAGCAGAGCAGGCTGATGGGAGGCCTCACAGCGGCCTGCAGCTCCCTCATGAGAGGAGTGGAGGGGCAGGCACTGAACTCTGCTCTCTGGGGACAGCAACAGGACTCGAGGGAACGGCATGGAGCTGGGACAGGGGAGGGTCAGGCTGGGGGTTAGGGAAAGGTTCTGCACCCAGAGGGTGGTCAGATAGTGGAACAGGACCCCCAGGGAAATGGTCATCAAATGAGGCCTGCTGGAATCCAAAAAGCATTTGGACAACACTCTCAGACATAAGTTTTGGTTTTTGTGTGGTCCTGTGCAGATCCCTTCCTGGTCAGTATCTTCCATGATTCTATGATTCTATGATATCTGAGACACTCATCGCTAGAGACACAACTTGAGTCCTCTGGACTGCTGGTTGGTCCTTCATGCATTTGGCTGCCAAACATTTCAGTCAAATCAGTTCACACACATCTGACAAAGAATCAAGGTTGCATCATCAAAATCTCCCATCACCTGTGTATTACTGATCTTTGAGCAAGGAGATCTCTACTTACACAGGTAAGAGATGAATTGGCACCTGCAGGTAATGGAACAAGATGCACCAAGGTTTCCATGTAAGTGTGAACGATCTGTGCAATCATACTGTATTCTTAATCAGCTTTCTGACTCTTTCTAATTAATGTTAAAAATAGCTACACGTCAACAAAGGGAGAGCTGTATTCCTTAGCTAAATTGTACAAAGATTAATTTAGTAGCATTTTAACCTGGGTGAGCAAGAAAAGAATGCAGCTCAGCAAGAAGTGCTGAAAAACATCTTAATTGCAATTGTTTCAAGACAAAATACTGAGGTCACAGGAAGGATTACAAATAATGATCTTAAAATTGCATCCATCTGGCACCAATTACTGTAGTTGAGGAAAAAAAAAATCACATACCTTCCCAACTAGCAGTATTTTCTTTCTTGAGTACTTTCTAATTGTAAAGACTGATTCTGTAATACATTAACATTGTAATACCAGTCATACTGCAATATTATTTTCACTTTCATTTACTGCTTTCTGTCTTGAAAAGGCAATCGCAGAGCTGGGTTTTTGTTTCTGACTCAGAATTCATTCCCCAACATGTGTTCCTGATACATTTTTTGATATTGTATGTTGTATCTCAGTATGATAATTACACCAAATTACTTTAAAAATGCATATTAATGCATGGGTATTTTTGAGGTATTTAATTTTTCACAGAATCACAGAATGGTTTGGGTTGGAAGGGACTATAAATACCATCTAGTTCCACCCCCCCTGCTATGGGCAGGGAAACCTCCCACTTGACCTGGTTTCTCAAAGCCCCATCCAACCTGGCCTTGAACACTTCCAGTGATGGGGCATCCACAGCTTCTGTGGGCAACCTGTTCCAGTGCCTCACCACCCTCTGAGTAAAGAATTTCTTCCTAATATCTAATCTAAATCTATCCTCTTCTAGTTTAAAACCATTACACCTTGTCCTATCCCTACAATCTCTGAAAAAGAGTCTCTCCTCAGCTTTCCTGTAGCCTCCTTTGGGTACTAGAAGGCCACTATAAGGTCTCCCCATAGCCTTCTCTTCTCCAGACTGAACAACTCTAACTCTCTCAACCGCTCTTCATAGGAGAGGTGCTCCAGCCTTCTGATGATCTTCATGGCCCTCCTCTGAACTCACTCCAACAGGTGCATGTTTCTCTTGTGCTGAGGACCCCAGAGGTGGGGACCACAGAACTTTTTGTGTAGAGAGAAAACAAAAGTATCTTAAAACAATAACACTGTTAAGATATTTAAGAACCTTCCTAGAACGTCCCTTGCCTTCTTTAAAATGTTTCTATGAGTGCTGTGGCCTCTGATGGAAACTTTGATGGGTTCCCTTCATGGAAATAATATTTTCTTTCAGAACTGGGACCGGGCTGCTTGGAGAGAGAGAACGTTTTCATCACACCTTTGGTAGGGGAAGAAGAGCACACTGATTTGTGCAAAACACTCTTAGCCTTCTCCAGAAGACTTTCTTCCCATTTGCTTTTTGTGTTTCTTGTTTCACTGGGTTTGAACTGACTGTTTCTCACAAAAACATAATTTCCCTCACTGTACTTCCAAATTATCTCAGTTTAAACAATACCCCCAGAAGTGATTGACTGTGCTTTTCATCTTTTGACTATTTTAACACTACCATTAATGAAAATGTGGAAACTCTTTTTATGACATACCACTCATTTCAGGTTGTTTCCCTTTCAGTACATTCAATATGAGCTTTTTGTAATAGACACAAGTGTATTAGAAATAACTGCTAATGTACATTTGTATGAAAATTGAATTGCTAATCTAAAGTAAATATCCACAAATCAGTATTTTCCTATTAAAATAAAATGCTAAATGTACACATTTTCTTTAAATAAGATGCTTTAAATTTATTTTAAATGAAATTAAGATATAATACAAATGGTTTCACAGATGCCTACATGAAAAATGCTAACATTTTAGAAATAGATACTTTTACACACACACAAAAGAAAAGTGAATAAAAGAGGGGCCACTTAAAAATGTTTACCAATGATCATACTACCTCATCTCCCTTCAATAACACTCTTGAGATAAACACATAGATTTCTGTTTATTCTATGGTATTTGGAAATTGTAAAGAACAGAAGACACATCACTGAAATGAGTGTATTTTAATTAGTTCATAGCTAATGTGCTCAAATCTAATTCAATGTAGATCAAACAAATATATTGCTGTCATGTACAGACTTAAACAGATTTAAAATTAAATATTGAGTATATTAATCTATTTTAAATCTGGTGGAGCTGAACCAATGAATATCACCCAAGAAGCTAATCTCTGGGAATATATATGAATAAAAGCTTTCCAAACCCTTGTTTTATCTACAGAATAATTATGACTTTTAACTTTGCCTACCACATGACATACACCTTTTTATTCCTCAGCTGTTTCTCAGAGCTGTATTACCTCACAGAAAACCATTGTCCCTGATACATGGTCTTGCCATTCGTACTATGTTTATGGTTGCCCTCACTATAGATATAAATTACAAAACAAGATACAGAATTTGAAGAATATAGAAAAAACACATTGTTGTTTACAGGAGACTGTCTTTTTATGTTATATCTGCTTTATCATTGCTTTAAAATATTTAATGTTCATCATTCTGGTTACTAAATTAGAAGAATATTTCCACTTACAGGGAAGAAGGTTATTGCCCCACTTAGCCACATATATGTCAAACAAAAGATATTCTTAATTGCTTCGAATTGAAACAAAGCCTTTTCTAAAATCTTCCTAGCATGTAAAGTCGGATAAGCTATTTGTATATGGCTCTATCTATGTAAAATTGATAAAGAAGAAAACAGGGCAAGAGAACTTGGAAAAAAAAAATCAGAAAATATTCACCAGAGTAAAACCTGTAAGTCTAGTGAAATACACCATGAATTTACTAAGCCAAATTCATAATCACATTTAAAGTTAAATGAAGACCCACCTGGATGTACTTTGTATTCCCTTATATTACTATTTATAAGGAATATGCAACTGAAATTAGACTGACGTCAGTGGATATAAAAGATGTAAAGGAAAAGGACCACTTTTTGTGGAAAAAAATTTGTTTCTACACCATATGCTCATGTATAACCCCTGCATTTCCAGAGCAACATAGAAACATCTAAGTATATATATGAAATGGAATTTGTGCTTCTCATTAAGTTACTCAGTCTATTAAGAAGAAGCTATTTTCCCCTGAAAACAACATTAAAATGAGTGAATAAGCTATTCCACAAATAATTTAAGCTCAGAGGCACAGAGTAAGAGGCTTCCTGTGCCATTGGATTGAGGTCAAGAAGTGGCAGGTTAGGTTTCCAGGTTTGCTTATGAGAGAGAATCACAGAATGGTTCAGGTTTCCAACCTCTAGAGGTCACCTCGTCCAATGCCCCTGCTTAAGCATGGACACATAGAGCAGGTTGCCCAGGACTAAGTTTACAACATCTCCAGACAACGCCTCTGGACAACCTGTTTCAGTGCTCCATTACCTGCGCAGTAAAGAAGTGCTTTCTGATGTTTAGATGGAACCTCTTTTACTCCAGTTTGTGCCACTTGCTTCATGTCCTGACATGGCATCGCTGAAAAGAGCCTGGCTCCAAAGAGCCTGTCTCCATCTTCTTTGCACCCTCCCTTCAGGTATATATATACATCGAAACCAAGTGAACCAGCTCACAAGATGATTATTTTTGCATTCAATTTCCCATTTATAAAGTAGAAATAATCCTTGTGTTTTCCTCCTCCCCCCCCCCGCCTTTTTTTCTCTTCCCCCCCGCCCCCCCAATTTAGAGCATGCCCTTCTCAGAGACTAGTTCTTGTTAATTGTCATTGCTGTGCCTACTCTACTGCAGTTTGTTCACATAGAAGGCAGTAAATATATATACAGGTCTGAATCAGTAGGATTTTCTGTAGTGCCAGTTCAAGATATAGTATTCTGTCTTTATGAAACAGATACGATGATGCTTCGGCCCAGAGCCTGTCATCAAGACA
This sequence comes from Anser anser, assembly GCF_964211835.1. NCBI lineage: Eukaryota > Metazoa > Chordata > Aves > Anseriformes > Anatidae > Anser > Anser anser. The sequence goes on along the minus strand of NC_139721.1, from coordinate 130,156,861 downwards.
GTACCCTCATTAAAATGAAGGTCCCCAACTGTTTATTGAATCCAAGCAAGGTTTCCTTGTGAGATGGTTCATGGTGACCATCCTGGCTCTTGAGGACAGACTATGTCCCTGACCCCCACTCTCATTTCAAGCAGAATAAAGGGCTCCAATTTACTAAAGACACTAAATGAGCCTTTTCTTGTTTCAAAATAAATGAATGATCTTGGTTTCAGCTTTTTTGCTTTTCACTTACAAAAGTAAGTGAAAATAAACTCACATTAACTACAGTGGTTTTTTATTTATTTTATTTTATTATTATTATTTTTTAAAATCTTTGCTGCTGGGCAGAGCAAATTCTGTATAATCTTTAGAATTCATAACATGCCTGTAGGCATACTGTTTTCTTAATGTAAATAAACAAAACAATTAGTAACTTGACAAAAAATGTTTACATTATTGCTTGTTATTCAGTTTCCAAAACAACCAACTATTATTCAGTGTATTTTAACTTCAGAACAACATTTCTTCAAATTAAACAGATTCAAAGAGATCTCAGGAAAATGCCTCAGGATGAAGTAAAAACAGCATAATCTCTGACACAGGCTATTTTAATAGAAGTCTGTGGCTTCTGTCCTTTGTGTTGCTGTATAAACATGAATCACAATTTGCAATTATTTGAGCAGTAATACAAAAAAAAAAAAAACAATATCAAACAATATCTATAAATAGATTGGGTCAAACTATTTTAAGAGAACACATGAAAATGACTTGATTTCAAAAACATTTTTAATTTAAAAAGTGCAATATTTCCGTTATTCCCTCTTGTTAATTTTGCTTTCTATTTTTTGTGGATTGATGTTAAATTATTCTATGTATAATAATACCTATTAACTTGATGTTGATAATCTGTAGCAAATGGAAACATTTGAATTTGACTTTGTTCCAACAGGATAGAAATCAAGTTGAAAGTATTTCTCACAAGAAGAACATTCAAATTTCTGACATCCTCCATGAGTTATACCACTCTTCTTCACTACCTACAGGGCTGAAGGTGTAGGTCTACCCTCTATGGAACTTGAAAACTAATGTTTTCCATGTATAAAGAAATTGCCTAGATTAAACTCCTGAGAAGTGAGGTGCAGGTCATTTCCTGCTGTGCTAGTCAACCTACAAAAGAAAAATAGTTTCTCTTTGTACTCAGAATGTTGTTCCCTAGTTGTTCCCTACTCAACATCTCTCATTAACTATTTGTCACTCTTCAGCAGATGAAAGAGAAGTCTCTCAACAGCTAACTGATACAGTAGAAATGTCAATATCTATAAATATTTCTCTTCTACTTTGGGTTCTTCAAAATACCACTTGCTTGAAAAAAATATTTTAAAATACCAGCTTCTTCTTGTATGTGTCTGCAGGTGCTGGCCTTAAGTATTACAGGTTTGGTTCTAATATAACTGAAGTCACTTGAAAAACTCCACAGAGATCATGTACACTAGAATAGCTGCTGCAGTAAAACCTTCTACAAGATTGTAGAAATTAAATGATAGCAACATTGTGGAGTATATTCATTTTCTACTAGGTGGGAGCCCATCCCACTGATTTCATTGGTCTTCTAATCTGCCAGTGTGAATGGAGTTATCTATTTGCTTACTATTCCAACACCAACACAATACAACTACTGTATCGGCAACATACAGCTAAAACAGTTTAGGAAGAAAAATCTGGATTTTCATCTGCCTTGTGTATTAGCAATGAAATTGCCAGCTAAACCCTAATTGTGGATTCTTTATGACAGGTAATAATAGAAGATGCAGAGAAGAGCACAGCTTGTATTTCAGCTACCATGCTGAGTTGAAAGAGCTGGTAACTTAAAGAAAAACAAACAAACAAACAAAAACACATGTTTTGATTTGTTATCAAAGCACATTTTATTTGGGTGTCACCAAGAAAGGATACATGAGGGACCGTTCTGTAGATGGAAGATGACCCTGGGGAAGTCAATAGGAATTTTCCCAATGACTTTAGTGGAACCAGGACTTCATCCATTATCTAGTTTCGCATTATTTTCTCAATATCCTGCAGCTTCGCAGGCTTATAATAAAAACAAACAATACTCATAAAGAACACAGTCCTACAAAGATTTCACTGCAGAGATCCATCTTTGTTTCTTTGTTAAACTCTCTGCCTTGCATTGTAGGTATGCAGCTCCCACTGACTTTGGCAGAAACAAGGCATACTCATGCAGCGAAGAATTTCACTCTTGAGCTTGGTGCCCACTTAGAGTTTTGGCATACAACCATAAGACCCTTTGGATAGTAGTCTTCTTCCTTCTGACTATGCATAGAATGAAATTTAACATTAGGTCCACAATTAATCTAGGTCTTGATGTGTCTCAGAGCAAAGTGCAACCTCAGATCATAAAAGAAACTAATTAAAACTTCCAGCTGACAGAGGATGGTCTCTAAGCTAGCTTTGCTGTAATATTACATAGGATATTTTGTTTTCATCAGTACAATGTAACTCTTGTTATAGATAGCATTTTTGCAGTAACTGGCTCAGTAAATTTCTCATTTAGAAATGTACTGGAGCTGATGTCTGAACTTGGAAATACATAGCAGGGCTTTTAAAGTGAATCTCAGACAAGTTTCCCAGAATATGAAGTCTGCTCAAGGTAGCATTTTTAAATATAGTCTAGATGGGAATGACTTTTGCCCTCACCACCTTGTAGTTGTCAATTATTTAGACAGGCATCTGACATTCCTGAGTCTGGTGCCTCTTGTAAAGTCTGATGCCTGGCAGCAGAGAAGAGGTCTTGAATCTCATTCTTTACTACTTTGCACCCATCAAGCTCATGCTCAGAAAAAGCATTAAGTGACTATAAAGCATCACTAAATTGGAATAAAGTCATCTCATCCCAAGAATACATGTCATAGGCAAAACAAGCTACCAGGAAGGGAAACTCTGTACCAAATTCTGCTTTCTAATGCATGATATTGTTATTCTTATTTTCTATCTCTTCTTTTCTGTGGCAAAGTAAAGGTATAGGTTAAAACCTGTCTTCACAGGTGTCTTTTTGATGTCTGTGTCTCCAGTCCCTGAAAGCTGCCATTACTTTTGCCATGTGCATATTAAATGATTCAACATCATATTACAGCAAATACCTTAGAGCAAGCAACTTACATGTTATATTCTCTTCATAAATTGTTCGCGGTGTGCCCAGGCTGTTTTCTGATTTGTTTGCTGTTCAAGTTTATCACCTGGGTGGCTCCTGAAACTAATTCTTCACGTGTAAATCAGCTGCAAACTCTTCATAGTAAGTATTCAGTACTTATAATTCTAGTCACATAACTCCAGCGCTGTATTTGCCATCCAACATGGGTTCAGAATGCCTCCTAAAATCTTGTTCCTGGTGATACACTTCTATTCAATCTAACTTATTGAAACATTTCCTTAAAATACAGATTTTATAAAAATTCCTATGTTCCTATCTGTAGATTCATTTACTAATAGAATGACTAGAAATAGTCATTGAAATGGGGGGAAAAACACACAGAATAAATTCAGTATTTATTCCAGTAAAATTGTGAAATATTTTTTTTCCTTATGTATAATTCAGTACTGAGTAACTGGGAAAGAAACTGCAAAGGTTGATTTAAGATGCTTTTATACCTTCAGTTGTGCTGGTAATTCTCCACTCTAGATCCCAGACTGCCAGGTGCAACAAGAGGGCACTCTTTGGTAGCTGAAACAGGGAAACATCCACGTCATGAAAGCTCCTCACCAGCCATACCCTGTGTAAGAGGAGCCCTTCAGCATTCTTGTGACACCAAAGCACTGTTCCAAAGCAGGAACTAGGTTCTTCCTAGAGCTGAATCTTAAGATAGATTTTTGCTCACTATAATAAATGGTTTAGACTAATATCCTTAATTTTTCTTCCATGGTCTTCCTGATTAATTTTTGTCCAAAATTTTTTCCATTATGTTGAAAGCTGGTTTCAATGAAAAGCTTTGATTAAGTCTGTGCAGAATTTGACTTACATACAGACCAGACCAGAATATAAGACCTTGATGATCCTCAGGATATTAGAATCATAGAATCATATTTTATGATTCTATGATTCTATGATTCTAATATCCTGAGGATCATCAAGTCCAACTTCTGCCTCCACACAGGACCACCCAAAAATCAGACCCTATGCCTGAAAGCATTGTCCAAACACTTCTTGAATTCCAGTAGGCTCGATGACATGACCACTTCCCTGGGGAGCCTGTCCCAGTGCCCAGCCACCCTCTGGGTGAAGAACCTTTTCCTAACATCCAACCTGAATCTCCCTTGTCACAGCTCCATTCCATTCCGTTCCCTCGGGTCCTGTTGCTGTCCACAGAGATAAGAGATCAACACTTCCTCCTCCTCTCCCCATTTATCACCAGGACACCTTTATCTATTTATTAGCATTATATATTGATTCTTCAAAGTATAGGCAGAATTTTTGTTTTTGCTTTTTTTCTTTAAGGTAGATAATTCATTGACCTAAAGCTTCACAGAAGAACAATGAAACTCTGAAACAGAGACTTAATTTTGATGGAATTCATCTCTTTACTCCTTATTTTTAATAAATGTTTGTAAGGAAGAATCTTTTAGAGACACCGATCCTTGAATTTCACATCAGCATTGTTTTGCTGGTGCTACCACAGGAATGCTTGATAAAGGGAGGTCTTTTGCTGGCTGCAATTTCTTTTTATCTGTTAGAATATAAATCATCTTTGGGAAAAGGGAAGACCATGCAGAGATCTGTTCTGCTCTCCATCACAGCCATGAGGACAGGTCAGTCCCTTCTCCCTCAGCTCATGGAAACATCATTTCAGCAGCACTTTGCTGCTCCATGCACTGGCTACTAGGATGAGACCTCAGCTCCTCCAGAGAACTGAGTGGCTGGGACTTGTGAATGAAAGTCAAGTTAAAAAAATTAAAAAAAATAAACAAAAAAGAGGGAGAGGGAGGGAGAAACAATATGTTTCCTCTTCATCATTTCTATGAAATTAATTAACTTCCTTATATTTAGCTACTCTGAAGATAATTGTTGAGAGAGCTATGTCTTAGTCTTTTCTGCATTAACCCGTGGGACAGAGCAGCAAAGGTGTCTCTCTGTGGCACACACTAGTCTGAACCCATACCAAAAGACTGCTTACCATCACTCCACATCAACACTTCATCCTTTTGAGCTCAGGAGTAAGAGGTGGCTGAGCCAATTCCCTGTGTGGTGGTGCTCATTACTCAGTCTGCTTTGACTTAGCTACATTGACTCAGAGGATCCTCGAGGCTTGGAGTGAATCATTGTGGTCTAAAACATCTAACCCTGCTAAGTATTTCAGCTGTTAATTATTCTTGTGGAGACTTTGTCTCTCCACTTCTTGGCCTTGTACTCAGTTTTTGCACTGGGAGGTGCTTTGTGTCTGGAGGGCACTAATGAGTGCCTGCTCATGAGTCAGTATCAGTGCAGTTTTGACAGCATAACTGTTGCAAAAAATGCAGATCATTTGCAGAAGTATGTATATACACATTCTAATGAGACTGGTTGCACCAGTTTCTCCTGTCAGTAGCACTCTTCAGGTTCCACCAATAGCTTAGGCATAGAACTTTACAACCTTTGGATCAGTACCAGATTTAATATTGCTAGACATCTTAATACTAGAGGGGAAAAAAAGCCATCCACTGCAGGTGCCAGCTGAGCCAGCCCTTTAGCTCCACAGAGCTTCTTGTGTCTCCAGCTTCATTAAGACCCAATTCTTCTACTTCAGTTGAGGTCCTCATGTACTATAGGGCCAATGCTGAAGATTAGTACTCTGCATAAGGCCTTAGATACAAAACTAGGCAGTACTCATATTCTGGCAAGGCGTGCCCCCTAAATTATGTTTTATTGATGAAGAAAAATGTCAGTCAGGCAAGCAACTATTGTCATGCCTTTTTTTTTTTTTCAAGCAGGAAGTGTGATTTCATAGCAACTGAATTCATTCTCTGTAATAACGTTGCTAATGCGTGTTAGGGGATAAATTGAAAGGGTTTTGGTAGTGGTGGCAGGGAGGACTTCCTGACTGCTCTCTGCGTGAAGGGGTCAGAGCCTGCCCTGTGCAGGACACAGCTGGTTCCAGCCAGCTGTGCAACCGACCAACTGCAGGACATAGCTGAGCCCATCGGTAGAGTCTGTGAATCACTCAAAACCGCATGCGTTTGGATAAGATGTACTGACAGAAGTACAAGTCCCCAGTAGCAATGTTCATATGTTTCTTTTTTGTTTCCGTATATTTAAGGTTTGACAGGTTACATACAATTTCAATTTCAAGTTAGCTGTTGGGTTTAGTTTCTTCTAAGTGCACAGAAATTAATTCTTTGAAGAAAACTGCATTACTAGACATATATTTTCAGGAAGCAAGCTGTCAATGTCAGGGTAAAAAACTCATATTTGAATCCATCCAGCCTTTTCTCTTCTCTGTACAAAATCAACAGTTAAATTTCTCCAACCAGCAGCTGTGAGATCTTATTCATTTTTTATTTGGGCACTGTGTGTGTTTATATACAGGTAGCTTCCTTCCATTTTAGCTCAGACAAAGTTCAATATAGACAAAAGTGGCACAGCTCATCTGTTTCAATCATCCAGAATAGCTTTCTATATTTATCTACCTCTTCAACTCATTTCAAATGATTAGAAATACTTTTTCTCCTCTCCTTAGTGTACCTCTACTAATCTTCAATTTTTAGTTATTTTACTCTTTAAATGTACCTTGCTTATTCTGAAGTTTGCTTCTTTGTGATATCTGATATTTTATTATTCAACAGAGGATATAACATTTTGCTGATTACAAATATAACAGTTACTGACCTCACTAAAAATAAAGACTAACCAGAGGAGTGTTGAGCAAAAATACTAGAACTTACTATCGGACTTTGTAAATTTCATGTGCAGTGCAATTTGTTTGAGAAGACTCACTTCACTTTTCAATTTTCAGTTTATCTTTTTTTTTTTTTTTTTTTTTTGCTTGTTTTGTTTCAGTTTGGTTTGATTTGGTTTGGTTTGGTTTGGTTTTCCTTTGGAGTGAGCTCTAGAATATGAATCTTTAATGAGCAATTGTCCAACAGGAGAGGTTGCTGTGCAGATATTTCTGAAGTACAAAGAAGTATCTTAAAAAATAAAGTCCTATATATATTTCAGATAATGCTCCACATGAGCAAGAACCCATACAGATGATCTGTTGAGTGACAAATCTAAAGAAAGAGGGAAGATGCATCCCACTATAAAAATCTCTTCTGGAAATAATAGTAAAGCTGCAGAGTACATGAGAAAAAGAGAGGTTCATAGACAGTAAGAATAGATTCTGGATTACCTTTGTTAAAAGGAGAAAAGTATATGAAGAAAGAGAGTAAAATTTTATTTATTTATTTGTTTGTTTATTTTTGTCAGTAACTAGTTCTTCCATTCTATAATTTAATGTCTCAATATACATGAGCTTCAGGCACCTAATAATGATAATGAAAAAGTGTTTTGCCTTTAATAATATACATATACATGTAATGAAATATCCTGCAGTGGTATTTCACAATGTTATCTTTGGAAACCCTTAAATAAAACCCAAGTAAATTAGAAGCTGTATACACTTCATAAGGCTGAAAACAAGTTAAGCACACCAAGAACGAATACTCAGCAATTATTTTCTCCTCAGTGTCTTAATACAGGGTGGTTCTGATCAAAGCATCTGAAATGTGCACAGGAAGAGAAGCTGGGATATTTGCTGCTGCTTCCGGTAGGGTGCAACATGCTTATTCTGGATCTGGTCAAATTGTAAAGTGATAGCCTAGTGTTGTGCTCAAGTGAAAGCACCTTCATGCTCTCCTTTTCACTCAAGCTCGTAGTCTATTCTTCTCTGGATATTTGCTTGGCCTTCAAATCATCTTAACTATCTTCTCACTGTCTATTTTGGTGAAATTTCCAAACAATTACCTCCTATTACGTGCTTATTTTTTCTAGATACACCATACTATTTTTTCTAGAGCCATACTAATGGCACAATTCATTTTTCTACCAGGTGACAGAATGAGAAGTAAACAATATTTCCTCATGGTCAATTTTTAATTTAAAAACAAGCTTACTTAAATAAGCACATTTATTAAAATCCTTCTCACACAGTAGGTTTTTAGTTTGGAATTTTGCATAGAACATTGTTCTACAAAATGCACATTAAAAATTAATGAAATCAGAATGAATTAACATAGTAAATCACTTCTTTGTTTGTCTGGCCACAAACTTTTGTAGACCTTTCCTCTGTTTACTTTAATGCAAGAAGAAAAACATTCACAATATTAGTCCCACATGACTGTGGGGGTAGATGGTTTCTCTTCATCCTAATAATGAAGGAATTTTATTTCCAGTTCTTCATTCATTACAGTCCACAAACAATAGAGCTTTAACTGCATTGTCAAAGTGTAAAATAATTAAGCAACACCACCAACAACAAATTAGACAATTAAAATTCAAAATACAAAATTTCAACCCAAGACAGCCTATTTATACATGAGTAAATTTTCTACTGTAGTAGCAAAAGTAAATTCTTTGAATCAAGGAATCAGTGGGAAATTATGATAATACTAAGACAATGTCAAAATGGCAAAGAATTCTTTTAACCCTGATTTCATGAAGGTGTGGACACAGCAGGACACATTTTGGATGCTGTTAGAATGCAAACACTAAACATTTATAGCTGCCTACAATAGCTGCTTTTATAGCCCAGAGCACTTAGATATCTAACAGGATGTGTGTGTTTTCAAGAGCTCCTCTTTCAGAGGCTCACTTTGATCCCATTGGCCTTAGTGGGAGGACTGCTTGATCAATGCTGAGTGTTTTGGCATCCCCAGTTGAGGAAGCCATAAAAAGTTTTGGACAGAGTCTAATTGTGCTCCTAAAAAAAGTTCCCTCTGCAAAAAGAAGTTTAGTTGAATAAAGCAGAGAAGTTTTTTTCTGTATTACTCAGGAGACCGAATATCTGTCTGGATAGCCAGACTGGGCTGTAAATCACACTGGGACATCTTGCCTGAGGAAGAAATTTTTCTAGATAATACTGGAGACAAGTCAGAAGGATTGGTTATTGTAGACTGGCCTGAGAAATAATCAGTTCTCTGTGATGGTTCACAGCAAGCTAATAAAATATATTCTGTAAGTCTTTGCTGATTCTGGAGCAGTTAGCTCTCTTGAATGCTGGGGAAATAAAGCTACTTTTTAGAACTTCCTCACTAGTTCCTTCTCACTCTGTGGACTGTCAGAGCATTTATTGCTATCCTGATAATGACTACGTAAAGCAGAGGTAAAGCTGATGCAAAACACAATAAGAAATTACTGTGAGGTCTACCACAAATCCTCAATGAGTTCAAAATAAATTGGAGATCAAATAATGTTCATATGTTATGGGTTCAAGTAGTACTGCAATACAGAAAAAAAAATTAAATCTAAAAACAGGTATGAAATTCCTCCCACAATCCAATTCTCAAGTAAATGTTTGAACTTGCTTTCCAAATATCTTGCCACATCAATCCAGCTGGGCAATTCCACACACCACAATAGACTTGCAAAACGATAGGTTTTGAATGATCTTTAAAGTCCGTATGTTTTGTTGCTGAGGAAGAGAGAAAAAATGGTGACTGACTGGACTTTCCTCAAACCCTCTTTTTCAAGCACCACCCTGGCTAGGAAGATTTTGTACATGGTGTGAACAAAGCCATACTGACCAGGTTGTGCAACACACCAGCCTGTTTTCAGAGTCCTTTTCTTGGGAAGTCTTACCCATGTTTAAAAAGTGGGAAGGAACATTTGTTGGCAACATAGTCCCTGAAAGAGAATCAGGAATATAACTAAGAAGAAAAAAAATCACAAGTGGTGAGAAAACCAATAAATAAATAAATAAATAAATAAATAAATAAATAAATAAATAAAATTCAGCCTACAGAAGTCAGCTCCAACTTCATTTTTATTTTACTTGGTACCACAAAACTATCAATAGGTAACCTAAACATTTGATACTGGACCTACAGCATAAGTAGTACTATTCTTTCCAAAACTGCAAAATAGTTGTTATAGTGCAAAAACTTGCAGTATTACTTTGATCAGCAAGGACATCTCTCTACTCAGTAAAAATGCCAACAAAACTACAAAACACAGGATTTTGCACTTCGGGGAATGAAAATAAAACAATGGAAGACTCATAATTTTAAGAGGGGTGAAGAAAAGAAGGAAGTTATAGTCTCCAGCAGAAGAATTCCTAGTAGCATGATTTATTGATGAATGCAAAAGCCTGAACAGGGGAACAAGTCTCTGAATAAGACACCATCTAATAAAATACTATCTAAATCCATCAATCTTGAGTTATAGTGGAGTGCACTTCAGAAAGCATTGATGATATTATCTCTCCAAAGGTCACAACCCAAAACCATCACATACATTTTTGTTCAGTCTTGTATACATAGTAGCTTCATCTGAGATAAAACTGAACTACAGCTGAAGTGAGCTGCATAATATATCTTGACTCCAGAGAGGAGTTCCTTCAAAATTTGAAGTGACATTAAATACATATGTTTGTACATAAACATATTTTGTGCACGGTAAGTCTTTCATATGTAGCATCCATAAAAACACTTACAAGAAATTATATCTATCATAGTAAAATGAGGTGAGGGAAAAAACATGCATCAAATTTACAGTTAATATAAATCCATTAGTATCACATTGCTCTGTGATGTGTATCTCAATTCAGTTACGGCAGAGATTAATATAACCCATTGTCTAATTTGCTGAAGGCTTGAGCTCAAAGTGCGTATATGTTAAACTTGTATGTGTCTAATTAAAGCAGACTAATAAAGAGAGAAAAATGCAACCAATATCCTGTTAATGTCTAACATTTGTCTGACAATTGTCTGACAAATATTTTAAATTTATGCTTCAGCTCGCATGTGTCAGTTTGCACCAAATGAGGTCCTGCATTTCAACATTTCAACAGATTTATTTCTAATTTAAATGCATAGGTTTGCCCGGAGAAGTTGTAGATGGTTCTGTGGTTCTGTGATTCTATGGCCCTGTTTATCAACACCCTTATCAATAATGTGAAGGAAGTGACGGTGTGCTGCTTGATGATCAAGTTTGCAGATGACACCAAGTTGGGTAGAGCAGCTGACATGCTGGAGGAAAAGGTTGCCATCCAAAGGGACCTAGACATGCTGGAAGAATAGGCCAAGATAAAATTTAAGAAGCTCAAATAGCAAAGGTCCCTTCAGATCCATGGAATAATCAAATCTGAGATGACTCAGCACATAGATCACATGGTATGATTCTGCCCCATTCCTGGATGAGTTTATTAACTGTGTTCAGGAACGAATACTGATAGTTGTGAAGGATAAACTTCCCTTTTAGTACATGCTTTGTAATTATCCCTTACAAGTCGCCGTTCCAGTAGATTTAATGGAAACTGGATTCATTTATCAGAACATTAGCAGAAATATAAGACAAACACTAAAAATGGAAAGCTTTTTTTAAAAGTTTTTTAAAGGTGAAATTTTCCAGTTTCAACAATTTTAACTGTTATTCAGTTACTGCTAACATGTACACGTATAAGTGGCCGGAGAATCAAAGCTCATTGTTCATCTAGCTTAGAAAATTGTGATATATACAAGGAGGGGAACTGTGAAGACAAATATAGTAGTAAGTCAGCTTTTATTTATTTATTTATTTACTTATTTATTTTAAAATGAACATAAAACTCACGATGAAAGGCTTAGTCTCTTAATTATCATAGGTGTTAAAAAATCTCTGGATAAGATTAAATTAAAGTAATTTAAGTGGAAAACCCTTATCAGTACTAGCTATTCTTTTCATGTTTCCTATACAGCCTTTCTTCCCATTTTAATCATTCCAATCATTTTAAGCTCTCAGGGGTATGTGCTCATGTAATTTTCCTATAATCATTTCCTCTTAAGGTTATTGAATATCTAGAAACAATTACCACCGGGAAATAAAAGTATTACTAATTTCAAAGTAGTATAATTTAAGTACAACTTGAAAACATGAAGGGCTACTCTAGAGAATTTAATATGGAGCAAAATAATCCATTGCAATGAATATTTCATTTCGAAAGTGGAAATGTAAGGCTGTAGTTATAAAAGATTCACGTACCATTTATAAAGCTTTAGTTAGCCTAAACTACAAATGTAAAGTCATTCGTTCATAAATGCAGTGCACAGCTGTGTAAATTCCAGGGTTTGGGGGTTTTCCTCTTGGCCATAACCTGTTTGCCATTACACTCAAGCCACAGATGACAATTTGAAAAGACAGGAAACATGAAAACAGATGTTTCAACTTTAAAATAAAGGAGGGAGGAGGAGACAAAGAGAGAATTATAACGCCAAAAGTGAAAACATAATGAATTTACTAAGTATATAAAAAAACATAGGTAAGGAACAGATGAACAAGCTGGTCAGGAACAGGTCAGCATGGTCATTGCCAGAGTCTTCATCTGCTAAATTCTGCATCTTTATTAACACAACCCAGAAGTCAATTCCTCAGTAGATTTTTATAGCATGGTGGATCTGTTTAGAAGGTGATTATTGTCCAGAAATTAAGAACAATAGAGTTTCATATTTTTAAAACTAATGAAATGAAGGCAAAGTATTTGACTGTAGAATCAGATACATCAGAGTGAGGAAATCTAATCTACAGACACTGCGGTAATTCAGTATGAAAGTTAAACATTAAAGACTCAACAGAAAAGGCTTGGAGTGTTGCAGTTACCCATAGCTGCCCTATAACATACAACACACTGAGTCAGATTCTATCTTCAGCCTAAATTCACTTGTTGCAGAAGAAGTACAGGATCACTGAAAGCGAACTGTATCTATGCTGCAGTGGCTGTAGTTTAGTTTGCTGCTCACAGCAACATAACCTAGGGCAGCCCTAAGGTTCCTCTAATTTAAAATTATTTCTTCATGCCTTGTAGGGGAATGCATACTTGTAATTTAAGGTATTAAAACTCCCTTCTGCTTCCGCTCTTTATCAGATATAAATACAGTTTAGCCAGTTGTATCGAGACAAAGAATAAACCATCCCTTTATGAGAAAATCATATTAACAATGACAGCCCAAACTGTCTGTTTTGTTGGAAAGTGGTCAGATTATCTCACGAAAGGGACAGAAAAACACCAATACAAAATATCTGAAGCATATAAGTGGCCTCGATATAACCCACAAAATTTGCTCTGTTTTTCCAAAGCAGAGCCTGAGCTGAACCCTCCAGTCAACATTTGCAAGAACAAAAAAATAGAAAGCCGTAAAATTCTTGGTTCTACTTAAACTTCTTTTTCCTGTTAGATTGGTATAGAAAGATTTTACACCTGCTGTATGTAGGCAGCTCCAATTTAGTCAGCATTTGGGAATCCCCAGATGGCAAAAGAAAGGAAAAAGCTTTTGCACAACATACTGTAATAGTTCTGGGCAGAAGAACATTCCTAGGAGGGCTAGAACAACACTTCAATTTACTTGGGAACTTGTTCATCTCTGTGCTAAAATCACCAAAAACATTGAACCAGCTGAGCTGGTGAAAATCAAAGCTGTGTAGCTCCATTTTTCAGCCCACAGCGTGGCCCAGGAAGTGATAATTATGTCAATATGACAAGCAATTCAAAAGAGTCTGATCATTTTGGCTTCTTCTCAGGAGAGCAGGGAATCATTTTAAGGCAAAAGTTGAGTCATCCTTTCATGTTCACTCCTAAAACAGAAAGAAAATCTAGTCCAATGGATTTCCCCAGCCTCTACTAAGGAAAGTCACAAAGAAAATCTTGAGAAAATCAAGAATAATTGCCCACATCCTTTCCTGATCTTGACACAGAAATCTTAAGAACAGCTTCACTGAATTACCAGCAAACTTGGGTGCTTTCTATACAAAGCAAATATAAAATGTTCTAAAATCAAGATCTACTGTCCTTTGTCACCACAACTTCCATTTGTCAATCCATCTTGATGGGGACAAATAGCTACAGAGAGGGGAACCAGATCTTTAGGTAGAACAATTTGTTATATTTCTTCCATTTTAAATGTCACTGCATCATCTAGACCTTTCTTTCTTACAGAAAAAAAAAAAAGAAAAAGGTATTCTTGAAATAAATACAACTCTCCTGTAATGAAGTAAATAAATGTCTAATTCATCTTCTGGTTTGTGGACGGTTTCTGGAAAATTACTGAGCTTCTGCATTAAATTATAGTCTACAGCTAATATCCCTCTTGCTATTGTGCTTTTGAGTCTGGCTAGCATTGTTGTTAGACAATTGCCAAAAACATCTGGGTTTTGGTATACAATGCCATGCAAACTTGTCCATTTTTTTGGGTTTATCTAATACAGTTATCGTGAGATATCTGTCTGGGTCTACTTAATTAATGTAAAAGTGTGCAGTATCATTAAATGCTTTTAATTGAGACTAGCAGAGTTTTGGAGGCAGCCGGTTTGCAATCTGCAGCCAGGCGATATGGGCCTACAGCAAAGAGCTTTCTGCTAAGCCAGGATTTGTGAGCAGTCCAAGACTTCAGCATAGCACAAAAATAACAATTTTATGTGATTTTCTTTGCAAATGTACATATTAGGATGGTAAATAATTACATACTTGGCTTTCCTTTCTGAGAGGTTATTAGTCTTTCTGTTCAATGAGGAACAATTTTCCATTCTGTTAATCTGTTTAAGCATTCCCATGAATGGTTCACTAATGAACTCCACTGGAATTTGGCCTTCTATATGTATGTAAAAAAATGGAAATCAAGAACCTGTAGTTTTGCCTATTTTTTTTTTTTTTGGTATCATGTATCAAGAACAATACGAACTATGGAGGATGGGGTTTAATATTATTCTGATATTGTGATGAATGATTTCAGAGAAGTAGCAAAAGAAATAGCTTTCAAGGAATTCTGTCAACCAGTTAATAAAAAATGATATGAGTGCAGAAATAATAAAAAAAAAAAAAAGAAAGAAAGAAAGAAAAAGAAATATAAAATATAAATTGGCACCTTGAATCAGAAATTAATTTTTGGTTTCACCAGAATCCCCATTAGCCATTCAGAAGAAACTCTTTTTTTGAAGTAGCACAAGATGGCATCTGTCCTTGAATATTTTGAAAGCCCTTTCCCCTTTTGTATTTCATTTTTTCTGATAAATGCTTTGTTTGACCAAATCGAGGGGACTTTAAGAATTGGTGAAGCAACTCTACGAACTGAATTCTGGAAAGACAGTCATGTGAGAAGCATATGATTAAAAAAAATAAAAATAAAAATAAAAAAAATAAAAATAAAAATAAAAATAAAAAGCTCCTTTTAGAAAGAGACACAGATAAGGTAAATATATGTATCACTGTGCTGAATGATGGAGATGATATGAAAGGAGAAAAGGAGAGGAGACGATGATGGATACTCTACATTTTAAACAAGCTGCCTAGGGACTAAAACAAAGCTAAATGTTGACCTGTTAAATGTGAGCTATGCAATTCAGACTTTCCCTCTGTTTTCATCTAAAATGGCTTATTTGATAATTGATTTTGGCCAACAGAGTTTATTTTAATACTAAATTATACAAAAGACAGAAAGTTGGCTGTCTTTGTATTTAGGACATTTACATTAACTTCCACGGTAACAGGACAGCCATGAGCACACCTATAAGCTAGCATTTTAATGTAGTGATTTTGTGCTTAATTCCTTTCGATTGCTTGTGTAAATTTTACATTATTATTTCAAGTTAAGCAAATGACAACATTTTCCAATTAAGTTAATTGAAATTTATTAAAAAATTGGTCTTACATTTCCTTAGATGGAAGCAAATTTTCACCCAATGCAGAGCTCAAAGAATAAACCCTTTAAAACAAACTGACATGTTAAAGAACAAGGTTCAAAATGACACAGGTTTTTAAGCAATGAAGATTCAGGAAAGACTGAAAGAATATTTCCCTAAAAGGTTGAGTGAGAGATGTATCTCCATTGTGAGAAGTATTGCTGAGATTTGTTTGACACTTCATCACAATGAATCCAGCATAGTTATAAGCATTTGCAAAACAGTTGCATCTTTGAAAGGAACACTATCACTATGAATTATTTATCTACAATGTTATGATCCAGAAAAAAAAATCTATAAAATCTATAAATAAAATAATAATAATAAAAAATAAAAGCAAGAGACATGTAATTCCAAAGAAATATTTGTATACCCATTCTTTTGGTTTTGTATCAGTTTCACTAGTTGCCACTCACAAAGCCAAGATTTAAATTTAAGAGTGTTATTTGCCTCACAGGTTTCCTGAGTGGTTTTGACATATTTCTAAAATAAATAAATAGATAGAGAAATATAAATATGGGAACTTCCTGATTTTTTCCATTTGCCAGTATGAGAAAAGTTACAAAAGTCTGTAGAACTGGGGAAAAGAAAAAGAAGAAATTAAAAAAAAAATACATTTGTTAAAATTTAAAAGCAAACAACAAATCTTGGGCACTTGACTTTTACTACAGAAGTCTAGTCAGTGTAACAGATGTGTTTGGAATGTATACTTGCTTTGAGTTTAGCAAGAAATTTCACACACTGCAAGAAGATTAATGATGGATACATAATGAAGCACTTTCCATATGTCAAAACAAACCTTTCCCAGCATTTTTGCTAGAATTCTGTAAGAATAATTGCAGAGGTTAACTTCTCCATGTAATTTATGAACCCAAGAACCTGCCTCAGAAAAAAAGGCCAAATTAACTACATTGGCTGGAAATGGGTGATATGGATTTCTGAGGTCAACTGAAACAACTACTCCAAGAAATGCATTCACTTGTAGCAAAATGCTCAAAATCACTCATTTATATCAGAAAACTTTACATTCAATCACTTTGAACCTGTGTGATGATCTGCATGTCTGTTGTGGTTTAACCCGGCCAGCAGCTAAGCACCACACAGCCATTCACTCACCTTCTCCCTGCCCTCTGTGTGGTGTGGAAGAGAATCAGGAAAAAAATGAAAGCCTGTGGGTTGAGATAAAGGCAGTTTATTAGGACAGAAAAGAAAGGAAAATAATAATGATAATAATAACAGCACTACTACTAATAATGTGTACAAAACAAGTGATGCACAATGCAATTGCTCACCACCCGCTGACTGATGCCCAGCCTGTCCCTGAGCAGCCGGTCCCTCCATCCTGGCCAGCCACCCCATATTAATTGTCCAGCATGATGCCATATGGTATGGAATACCCCTTTGGCCATTTGGGGTCAGCTGTCCTGGGTCTCTCCCCTCCCAGCTTCTGCTGCACCCCCAGCCTTCCCACTGGCAGGATGGCGTGAGAAGCCGAAAAGTCCTTGGCTTAGTGCAAGCACTGCTCTGCAACAACTAAAATACATGTGTGGTATCAATATTATTCTCATGCTAAATCCCAAACGCAGCACCCTACCAGCTACTAGGAGGAAAGTTTATTAACTTATTAACTTTCCTGTGCATGCAGCATGCAAAATAATACAACTTGGCCTGGATCGTGATTTCTACACAGAAGGTTAAAAGTAAAAGATTAGAGAGCAGGTGTTTTAGGACTAATAGGCCTACAGAATCCCACAGGTTACTTACTTTCTCTGTATCTAAATTCAAGGTCAGACTTTCAAAGGATGCTTTTCACTTCTGTAAACACAGAATTCACTTGCTTTTTAGAAGGGATAGTCATCAAGTTATCATGCATGTAGGTCTCTTCACAAGCATTTGAATAGCTATCATTTGAGTACTGTTTCATTGTCTTGGTAATACTTGCTTGTGAGTTGTTTTGCTCTTTTGCATATAATATGCAGGGGTGCATATAATATGCAGAGGTGAATTAGGGGAGTGCACAGTCAGCAGTGCTGTGGACATTGTAAGTTTCTTCCTAATTCTCATTTAGTACGTGTCCTAGTAGTAAGAGAAACGTGAAAATTAAAGAATATGTCTATTAAGAGAAATATGGCAAGCAAATTTTTGTTTGTTTGTTTGTTTTTTCAATTTATTGTTTGATAATATTGATTTATTTTTTTTAGGAGCTTTGTTTTATTTACACAATCCTTTGTATCAGTGCTGCCTTGAAGGTTGTAATGAACTCGTCTTTCGTTTTCCTTTTCCACAGTAGATGACTGCAGTGCATATGTTATAATTTGATGAGTTTGTTTTTTATGTGGATTCATAAACCATAGCAACTTAATATTTCAAGGTTTATTTTGTAAAGTCTGTGATGATCATTTTCTGTCTCGGCTGGCATGTTCTCCTTAAATGGTTCAAATTATTTCCTCAAGTTAGCCTCTAAGCCTATTCTGAAAGTATTGATACATGGAAAAATATTACTACATAGTTGTATTTCATAGAATCATAGAATGGCTTGGGTTGGAAGGGACCTTAAAGACCATCTAACCCTGCCGTAGACAGGGATGCCACCCACTAGATCAAGTTGGCCAAGGCCCCATCCAGCCTGGCCTTGAACACCTCCAGGGATGGGGCATCCACAATTTCTCTGGGCAACCTCTTCCAGTGCCTCACTACCCTTCTACAGTGAAGAATTTCTTCCTATGTCTAATTTATATCTATCCTCTTTTAGTTTATGATCTTTCCCCTTTGTCCTATTGTTATCTACCTGAGTAAAGAGTCCTCCTCCATCCTTTTTATAAGACCCATTTAAGTACTGGAAGGCTTCAATGAGTTCTCCCTGGAGCCTTCTCTTCTCCAGGCTGAACATTCCCAGCTCTTTCAGCCTTTCTTCGTAGGAGAAAGAAGATTCATAGGAGATTTTCACACCACTGCAGCTTTTCTAAGCAGAGATGACGGTGTTATGCATGAAGATTGAAAGTCAGACATTTGGTGCTACCTTGTGTTCCCAAAACTATTTTTGTACCCGTAGCCAAATGGGTGTTGATACATTCTGTATACACGTTACGCACCCACATTTCTGTGGTGTACTGAGCTGCTGAGAAGATGAGGGTCATGGCAGTTACAACTCTCAAAGAGAGAAGACTCACTTCAGCTTCATTTTGAGCTAAGTTGTTCCTAGCCTTCATTTTACTGACATCAGGTGTGGTAGGTGTCTGGGACAATGACTCAGGATGAAACCAAGATATTGTATGTGGTTGTCACATGTCTGTTCACTAGCACAGAAGACGACATTTAATCTGCTGCTAATTTGTGTTTTGCATGGACCTGGCCTTACCCTAACTGGTATCTCAAAGTGATGCATGTTAATGCCTTGTTATGTATTAGGGAAGTCTTTTATAACCATCAGGACATCAATTTATAATTAGTACAAAAGCTCATCTAAGTAGTCTAACTTTGCAGGTGAAAAGACTGAGACACATAAACATGTCTCAATGCTGACTACATGTTTAAATGTTTACATGTTTAAAACTGCAGCTGGTGCTTAGTCATGACACTGATAGCAAAGTCATAGCATACGAATATCTTCCACTCAAACACAGTTCAGGGAATGGTGTGTGTTACCAGCTTGACAAATGATGAGGGAAAAGTACACCTATAATGCTTTCATAATTATAGTCATTTCAATACCAGGGCAAGCCAATTTTACACAATTTCTTCCAAGCTTGAAATCACGCAACAGGCTCTTCATTAGCCTATAATAATACTTTCAGGAACAGTAATGTCCTCTTACTTCCTGATTATGTCTTATTGTATCCATGATGATGTTCTTCTGTCTTGGACAGTTTGCAAACTTCCTTTCCTGTAGGCATAAGGTAAAAAAAAAAAAAGATCTTAGAACTAGAACTCTTCGTGCCCATTTCAGCAGTACAGATTTTCAAATGTTACCCCCTGTTTTGCTTCTGTGCTGAAAGGTTCATAATTACAAGATTGACAATTTTGCAGATTTTACGGAGTATTTACTACCACTTAAAAAGTGAACTCAGAGTTTCAATCATATGAACACAACTGCTGAACAATTTTATAAGATTCATTGTGAGATTATAATGTAGTCCATCCATCTATTCTTGAGCAGTTGTAAAACCTATCCAGAAGCATTCATTCTTTAATGAGCAATAATCTTAAATGTTAAGATGGAGTCATTAATCCACTAATAACTCATTTTATAGAGTTTGTTACAAAGTCATTCTCACATTATTATGATTTTCCCTTATGTGGAGACATGAAAACAAGCATATAGCTATTGTGTTAATGATGTCACAGAAAGAATGGTTTCACTGGAAAAATAAAGCAGATGCCACTAATATTCCTGACCTTTGTTTATCAGGTAGCCTAAGTGGGGTGAGGTAAGAGGAAAAGAGGGAGGCTTAGTGATAAAGTTCTGAATACTGAAATGAAAAAGAATGAAGCATTAATAATATTTCTGATCCTTAAGGTTGCTGCCCACTACTTTCTCTTTCTCAGTTTCACTGTCATTACTAATGTAATTGAAACATTTTTAATTAATCTAATTCAAAGTACTTCCAACTGAGACCCTGAGCTGTATGCATATGGAATACCTACACTTTTCTTTCTTTCTTCCTTTCTTTTTTTTTGTTTTCAGAGCACTGAAAGTTCATCCAATATAACTTTTTCTGCAGCCTAAAATATGCATATAAAATTAAATGCATATGAAAAATGGATATACAGTTTATAAGAATCCATACCCTAACAAAACTTTACTATGAAAACGAATTGCATTTTATTCTCTTCATAGCTTAGCTTCCTGGACTGCAAGAATTATCCAGCTGCCAAATATTTTTTGATAGAAATGCTCATGCTGGGATATACATTTTGCAAAAGATGCTAATGCCAGAGAAATGTTACCTGTGCATTTATTAAGAGGTTTAAGAAATACAGGCAAGCTACATTGTAGGTCTACCAAGTAAATCTGAAATGGTAATACTTTCAGTTGCTTAATATTAAGAGTCATTATTTACTCTTAAGTTGATCAGTCTCCCCTTATGATTGTGTGGTGGGTTAGTCTAGCACTCACACAGCTGTGCTCTCACTCCCCGCTTCCCCAGCAGGATTGGGGAGAGAAAAGGAAGACCAAAATTGAGAAAACTTGTGGGTTGATGAAGAGACACTTCTATAGGTGAAGGAAATAATTAAAGAAAAAACACACACACACACACACACAAAAAACACACACAAGTGATGCAAAGTCAATCACTCATCACCTCCTGCATGCAGACTGATGCCTAGCCACAAGCAATGGCTATCTTGGAATGCAATGCCCTCCTTGCTTCCTCTGTTCCAGTTTTATAGCTGTTCATGGTGCTGTGAGCTGTAGATTATTCTTTTGGCCAAGTCGGGTCAGATGTCCCAGCTGTGTCCCCTCCCAGCTTCTTGCCCACCCTCAGCCTACTCATTGGATGGGGGTGGGGAGGGAGCAGAGAGTTTCAAGTGGCAAAAAGTGCAAGTCTTGATGTTGTGCAAGCACTTTACAGCAGTTGCCAAAACACTGTAGTATTATCAACACTGTTTTAAACACAAATCCAAAATACAGCACCATATGGGCTGCTATTAAGAAAATTAACTCTTGGCCAGTACAAATACAATTTTATTCTTTATTTTTTTTCAATTAAGAATCACAGTCAGAGAGCAATTCTTTAGAAAAAGTCTTCTTTATCCAGTGGTTTGATAATTGTGGTCCACATAAGGAATCACAGTGTTTTTAACAGTATGTTTTAAACTTTTATTATCCTTTGGGTAAGGAATTTGATCTGTTCTGAGTAGGGAGGGGAAGAATTCACAAAAGGACTCTATGCCTACAAATACAGCTATTTACTAATGCAGGGTTATTAGTATCTCCCCTGCTATGCATGCAGGAACACCATACAACTAAGGGTAAGAGCTCAGGCCCAAATTTACTAGCAGAAGTGAAGACATCAGTCTTTATAGTACTAGCCAATGAAATGAATTGACCACAGCCCAGAACTTCTACATCTCAGAATCCTAACTAAATTCTACAACTTTGCTTAAGTGTAATTTCAATAACAGCCACAACACCATTGGAATGCTAATCTTGCATACATGTTAAAGTCCCGTAATAACAGGATTTCGTCTGATCTTCCATTTCCAGAATAATGTACTGCAAATGCAAGAGCTAAGATTCTGTACCAAGCCTCACGCAGTTGTTACCACTTGGCCTAGCATAAACTCATGGCTAAAGTCAGTGTTAAGACTCTGAAATGCAGGAAAGCCTCAACTGTAATCAGTGCTGACTTTAACCAAATTGGCTCATCTTTAGATTGGCTCTATCAAGCTGATTGCTTTAGTATCTTTTAGACATAACATGTTGTGCTCTTTGGTAGTACACTTTGTCATGCAAAGCCAAAGCTTTATGTTCAAGAACAGACTTGGGTTTTGGACATGGAAGTGACCCAAAAATATCACTACCTTCCAAACCTTCCCAAACACAAACATAATTGTTGACTTGACTTTTGTTTTAACCTTATTTCTAGCCCTTAACTGGCAATAATTAACTCCAGAGCAAAGGATTTCTACATATAGC
This sequence comes from Anser anser, assembly GCF_964211835.1. Lineage (NCBI taxonomy): Eukaryota > Metazoa > Chordata > Aves > Anseriformes > Anatidae > Anser > Anser anser. The sequence continues at coordinate 130,134,353 of NC_139721.1, read as the reverse complement.
ACTTACTTCCAAAACAGCATCCTTGAATTTTATATCCTAGTCTAGGACCCTAACTTTAGTACAGAACTTGCTTCTAGAGCAGTAGACCAAAACCAGCAAGTTGATCTCGATCATTTAAGGCAAGTCAAACAAGCCATCATCTACACTGTTGTTCAGCCCTCCCTGTTTTCCAAACACTACTGTATCCCTATCAGAGAGATCTTACTCTTTCTCTTGCCCAAACAAGTTGCATGATGTTTCCCTATCCCCTAGCATAACCAGCAGTATTAGTATGAGTGCAAACTTACGAAAACCAAGCAGCAACTGCAGTTCATCTTTCCTGTCATTCTAAGCCAAACTCTAATCCTAAATTTTTACTCTAGCAGTCATTTAATGTGTTGCCCAAATCCCTACCAATAACTCAAGAACAGAGAAGAGGCTTGGTTTTAGCAAGTGATTCCTTCAAGCAGAATACTAGGTATAATCCTCCAGCTCCTAGCAATACTTGTCCAAACCCTTCAGCTAAACCCACCACCAGCTGAGAGCAGGTGTCATGTACTAGCACATACCACTGCCATCAGTAAAAGGTTCAAAGATATAAACTGGTTATGTGTGCCACAGGACCACCCCTTGTATTCTGCTTGTCCTTTTTGTGCCTTCCTTAGTCATCATGTCTGTGTGTAGAGAACACTTGTGGAGAATCCCTTACAGTACCTCTACTTATCTGCTGCAGTTTTTCAATAAGGTAGCAATTTTCAAAAGAGTGAAAGGTAGTTGTAAAAAGAAGAGGAATGAGCTACTTATAAAACACTCAAGCCCTGAATTAAAGTGCAGCAAGGACAATTTAAGTTAGACTCTAAGAATACTTTTCCATTGTATAAATAGCTAGTTACTGAAACAGATTCCTGAGATGATGCTGTTGTCTTTCTTATACTGGGGGAGGGAGGTAAAAAGTGTCAAGGTTCTATGCAGGAATTACACAAACATGGCCTCACTCAGGAAGAGAAGGTCTTATGTCCCCTCTTAAATTTGTTTTCTATGATTTCTATTTATATGGTAGAATCAAGTAATACAAGAATGAGCTACTATAGCTAAACCAAGGAGTCTATCTCTGGACTCCTGCAGTGCATAATGCTGTGTCCCAGACAAGCTGCGTGTTGGAATGACCCAGCTGGTTTCTTTTTAAATATCAAACATGAAATGATGCTGAAGCTTCTTCACTGCATCTTGATTTTTATTTTATGTTTTGCATTATTTAAATACCAGTCAGACTCAAACCCTGGAATGCTTTCAAAGGACAGAATTTTTGCCTTCACAAGAATAATTCTAATACACTACTGTTCTTAAAGATGGTCACATCTATTCGTGAGTCTTCTGGTGGGATGTTTTTCAGAAAGGGGTTTTGAAAACAAGGCAGACTTGCCTATGACTCAGAACAAGTTTGGTTGAAGAATACCAGTGAAATTCAATTTTAGCTGTAGTTAAAAAAAAAAAAAAGAAAAAGATATTTGTCTAGTTTTTAAACATCAGGATTGACAGCATGGTCAAACACACTTCAAAAGCATTAGTTTCTAGATTTAAGAGAGAAAAAAGATTTAGATCATGAAAATGGGATACGAAAATAGTCATCACAGCATCAGTACCTTGCATTTTTAAAATTAAAAAAGAAAAAGAAATAATGCATTCAATTACAATACAAATATCTGTATTATTCAGTGTTGCAATAAAATTGACACTTTGGTCAGAGTATCCTCCAGAGGACTTTAAGACCCCAGTCAAGACCTTTAAATGACATCAGCAAATCTTTTTTGTCAAAGCAAACATCTGAGCAGAAAGGAGTGGCAAACTGCATGAACCTACACCAGTGAAATACAAAAAAAAAGAAAACATAGAAGGGAGTATCACAAAAGAAGGAAGTACAGAACACAAATAGTTTAACTGAAAGTTGAAAAGGTATTTTAGGAGCATAAGGAGAAATAAAAATCTCTAGATGATTTATAGAAGTGAGAAGAAATGATGTGCTTTAGCACTTAGCACTGTAACTGTTACATAATGCACTACCTGACTGCAGAATTCCCAGCAATTAATGCAAGCGTTCTCTCTCATAGACTGTACTCTGGCATAACATATATAGGAAAGAACAGTTATCAGGAATGATTTCCTAAATGCTCTGGTCTGATTAATATAAAATGAGGCCAGTTTCAGTTTCAGTGGTCAAATTCTGCTCATAAGGACCATCTGCCCTGTTAGTTTGGATATATTTATCTCCCTGATAAAATTAATAAGGAGCTAGGTTTTTGTTTGTTTGTTTTGTTTTGTTTTGTTTTGTTTTTTGGTTGGTTAATTGGTTGGCTATTTTTCCCAGTGGATCCTTATCTAGCAACAGGAGAGATTTCAATCATTGTCCATTATACTTTCAGAACAACTCCTGTCATATCACTGGAAAAGGCACTGTTGAAAGCAAATGTCTTCTCTTTGTTTTATTGCATTGTTCTTTGTCCCCACTGAGGCATTTTAAATGGTGAGGCTTTAGCCAACTGCCTGTAGAAAAAAAATTACTTATTTGAAAAATCCTCCATAGAACTAGAAATGTTTATTACAGCAGATCTGAATAAGTCATGATACCTGTAACTCAGGTGGTCTTGGTGTAGGGCACTGATATGCACCCTCCACCAGAGACAGCAAAGTTGCATGCAGTATGTATAATTGTGGGTCAAGGTACAGATAGTTATGGGACAAAGGCCACACCATATAGAAGCCACCTACGCTACCACCTGCAGAAGAAAACATGAAAAATGATGAGAAAACCTATCTACCTCTAAAGCCTTGAGGATTTGTCACCAGAAAGACCCTGGCAAGGGCAGCGTAGATGTAGCCTCTGTTCTCTGAGCCTTTTTTTTTTTTTTTTTTCCTGTCTGTGGAAGCTTGAACTATATCCAGCTTTACTGAACTGAGTGAAAAAACAAAACCTCCCCAAACAGAAATGTCAACAAGTGGCAATGAAAATTTAACTTCCTGGAGGAAATGAAAAAGTTATTTGACTACAGGGTTGTTTATACTTTAATCAGGGCTTGGGAACAACAAAACAGATGAAATGGAAGGAGTAAAGCAAATTCTGTGGTGTAATTAGCTTTGTACAAATGTGTGTGCATATAGAGCTCATTGTATTGGTGTCTATAAAAAACTATATATCATGAATACAGCGTTACTTCATTGTTGAGGAGTAATACACAATAGAGTAAATACAAGCGGCACAACGTAACACGTTTTCTGTCCTCCAGTGGCCCGTAAACCCCCTAAACTGTCACCTGCATAAGTTATAACTTAGGACACTTTCTTAAGTTCTGTCTGATGTCTTGTAAAATGTTGGATGCTACATAAGGACTTTTGAAGTCTTGTATGTCCCTACCCAGTGAAAATTCAGACATATTCCAGGTTTCAGTGGTGTTTCAGCTTCTCTAAAATACTGATGTGGTGCTGTCTCATTATTTTTCAATTTAAAAGTATCCCTTGCAATGGCATTTGCTATGTTCCTCTGAAACCATCAACTTAGAGGAATAAAAAGACAGTTCAATACTTCAGTTCTCAAAAATGGCATTTTACACTTCACAGTAAGGGCTGTTTAGCACTCTAGAAATGCGGGCAAGCATGTTCTGTTTCAGTTAAACAGTCTCTGTTCACATCCTTTAACAGGCAAACAGTTTGCCTTTTAAAGAAAATGTTTAGTTAGATGCAACCACAAAATGTGTTTCTTTGATCACTGTGAATAGCTGACTTCTGTTTATACAATGTTTCCATCAGCAGAAATACCGTGATTTAAGCTTTAGCACAGCTAGTAAGATGCCATAATGTAGCACTTTCTTTGGGAGTCTTTCTGTCTGAGTTTTCTCTAATATTCCTGGAAGATCAAAACCAAAAACTGAACTGCAATCACTATTGTGAGAAGTCTGGGTCTGTATACACAGCTCAAGCTAGCTCCAGTTGCAAAGCACTGAGGATGGAACATAACTACAGATGAGATTTTAATTGGAGACACCTATACCCCCTCTGGTAGAAATAAATTAGATAACTTGGTGGAGCGTATTCATCACATGTTCAGGGCCAATCTAAGTGCTAGGCTGTGGTCAGAAAGAAGTTTGGTTTTTTTTGCCTAGTGAGATGGACAGAGAATTCTGGGTGAGGTTGGCAGGAGAAGGAGAGCTTCCTATTTCCTCCTCTGCTCCACTTAGGGCACATTACTGTTTTTGAGACTTCATTTTCCAAAGTGGGAATTTTGCTGTCTGTTCCAAGAAAATAAAAGAAATATAAGTGCCCCCATAAGGTATGCATTTGTGTTCAGAGTGTGAATAGCATGCTAAGCAAGGTATGCACATTTGCCCGCTATCTTTACCCTAAGGGAAACAAAACACATTTGAGCAGGTTGTCAAAGCAGAATACATGTAGGAAATAGGGAAAGTATTGCCAAAAATCTGTTAGTATTTTATTCAGTTTGCTCTGCTTACACCTGCAAACCATACAGTTTTCTTAACACTTGGTTTCATGTTTACTAACAAATGTTAATGTGAGCAAATATTCACAAATTATTCTGAACTGATAACAGACTTCACAAAATACAGTTAAATAACTGTAATAAATAAATAAATAAACTGTAAATAAACTGTGTGTTCTCAAAACATTTTTTGAAGTTTTAGATTTTTGAAGCTTTTGTTATCCCATCAGGAAGCAGAAACAATAAGACAACATACATGATTAAAACTATGGGAATTCACCAAAGTGAATGCTCATGAATAAAACATCGTGAGTCTGGATTTTATCTTCTGGTAATGCCTGCCCTATGCCACATGAACACGTACAGCACACTCCCCTCCTGAGAGGCTCAATACCTAACAAGAATATTTCATCCAAGTGTTCAGAATAACTGAACACATATTGCAACACATTCACTGATCGCCTGTGAAATAAAAATGGCTACACTTGTCCTCTACGTTATTTTCAGGAAATCATTCACTATATTCTTGTATTGTTGTAGACCTCAGCTGCCTTCTGCTGATGCAAAGGAAATGTAGAACATGTAACTCAAAATACCATTTGCAATGTACACTCTGGATTAGATTTTGTGTATTACTAAACACTGTTTATTGAGGGGCTGGTAGCTTTTTGTATTGTATTCACCATAGTAGCTTGCAGCAAATGCTCAGCTTCTGCTAATCACTTTTCTCTAAAACCTTTCCCAGTTTCAGCAGAGGCATAATTAAGCAGGATTACTAAACAGCTGAAAACAAGATATCCTTTGCTAGGCATTTATCTGGAGACATTCATTATGAATAAACACACTTCAACTTCATTTTAAGGGGTGTTCATTTTAAAAAGATGAATATATAATGCTGTTATGTTGCAGTATGAATACTCATGACCTCTAACTACTCAGACTGTTTAGGATGCATTATTTCCAATTTGCCAAATATTGTGCTGCAAGAGGATGAGGTTTGGAAGAGAGCAGTCTAAAAATAGAACTGCTGATCCCACAATGGTCGTTACTTTACCCTCAGGCTTTATGCCTAACTGAACAGAAGTGCTTGCTGAGGTGCTGATGCAATAACCTCACTGAATGTTCTCTGCTATTTCAGGCTTATCACTTCAGCATTTATACAGACCTCAGCTTTGAAATCTGGATTTCCTAAACTGCATGTATTACAGGAAAGAGCTACACTCAGTGCAAATCTTATGTTTAAGATGACATATGGTAATAATTTCAAGATACAATGAAGACTAAACTAGTAGACTAAATATATGCAGTACTACATCTACAGTAGACAAATGTTTGTGATGAGGCTGTTTTGAACAGAAGGGAACTTATCTCATTCTAAACTACTCTGTTTGGTTTTACATGAGTATTTTTTTTATTATTATTTATTTTTTTATTCTCCATGGATTTTTCAAAATATATTCAGTGCTACATTATGGTACCTTCCACAGACTATATTTAAAACACCATAAATCATATGCTACTCAATACCCACAGGCACAATCAGTTATAATTCAATTGGTTAGCTTTGCTAAATGCAGCAAGGGTCCCAACTGCCCAGCTGAAGTGAGGTTTTACCATCTGCTTCAAAAGCGCAGCAGACAAAAAACGAACATAGCTGACATGGAAGTCTCTCAAGGAGAAAAGAAGCCTTGGGCTGCTAAATGTCAAAACTGCTTACTTCTCAACCCACCCAAGTGCCGAGTCAGCTGTGTGGTTTGAAGATAAATGACCCAATGAGCCTAAATACAACTACTTTGGCAATTTGCAATGCCTGGAGTGTATTTTTATCTATCACGTTGCTTCTTTATCAACCCCATAACAGCATCTGAAGCATAATAGCTTTGTTTTCAAATTAACAACACATAAACCTATGAGTACAACAGAATAGCTGTAAAGCGCTGGTAATCTCTTAACTGCACTTCATTTACTAGCAAACCCATAGCTGAGCAGATGCAGGGGGTGGCCTTGTGAGAGAGTCAAAATGGCTGCTGTGCATGCCTTGTAAAATTCTTGAAAAAATGCTGTGCAAATACTAAGTATCATTTATTTTAATTTGTTTTCTACTTCCCCTCTTCGCTGAGCACAGGCTTTCCATGCAGACTCGTTAGCAGGGTGGAGCTTGGGATGCTTTCATGAATAGCCATCATATAAAAGTTAACTCAGACATGGGATCTTGTTTACAAAAGTCCTCAGTTATCATCATCTCCACTTGTCACTTCTCAAAAATTCACAGGTGTCCATCAAAAAGGACAGTAACAGAAAAGGTCTCATTTCAGCCAAGTAGCCCTTTCCTTAAATAGATCCATTTATTTTGCAGCCACCTCAAGGAGGAAATGAAAATCATTATCAGTAATTCCTCTAAAAAGCAGAGCAAAAATAAACTGCACAATGCAAGGAGATGACAGGAAAACAAGAAGTAAATAAGAAAGTACTCAGAGGCTGATCCATGAAGCAAAAGGCTCAGTCTGTTTTGATATGACCTCACCAGATCCTACCAATATGTTGAGATACAGTTCGGTGGGTGTCTGTCATGTGAATATGTTTCAGGCATCCAAAAATTAACAGAAAAATCCTTAACTAGTCCACAGAACAGAAATTTTCCCAAAAGACATCCTCTGTAGCAAATTTTAGTTTCCTGTGGTTGTATGGACAGTTACTACAGGATCCCCCAGAGACACCTGTTCTTGCCACTGCTAGGGAGGCAGTAAGGCATTTATTTCAGGAAGGTCCATCTAATGAACACTGTTTGTATCTGACACTTAGGTACACTTTTTATGTGTAAGGACACCCAACTGATGTAGTTAGCCATTCTGAATTACAGGTTTCCTAATATCAAAATCTCCTTTTGATGCCCAATTGAGAGAAACAGACGTAGCACACTTCATAAGACTTTAATTGAAATTATTTATAGTGAGAAACCTTTAAAGTAACTTTTCCTGTGATCTGACAAATTTATCCTTTTTTTTTTTTTTGTCTATTATTAGCAGTGTTAAGTTTTTAAACATGTAAGGATATTATTTCTAACAGTAGATGCTCTATAGAGATGTCAGATTTCCGTCACAGCTTTTTTTTCATAGAATCATAGAATGGCTTGGGTTGGAAGGGACCTCGAAGACCATCTAGTTCCGACCTCCCTGCCATAGGCAGGGATGCCACCCACTAGATCAGGTTGTTCAGAGCCTCATCCAACCTGGTCTTGAACACTTCCAGGGATGGGCCATCCACAACCTCTCTGAGCAACCTGTTCCAGTGTCTCACCATCCTCTGAATGAAGAATTTCCACCTAACATCTAATATAAATCTCCCCTCTTTTGTTTTAAAACCATTCATCTTGTCCTGTCATTATCTGACTGAGCAAAAAGTCGTTCTCCATCTTTTTTATAAGCCCCCTTTAAGTACTGAAATGTTGCAATGAGGTCACCCCAGAGCCTTCTCTTCTGTAGGCTGAACAGCCCCAGAGTACTCCAGCCCCTGGATCATCTTTGTGACCCTCCTCTGGACCCATTCTAACAGGTTCGTACCCTTCTTGTGCTGGGTGCCCCAGACCTGGATGCAGCACTCCAAGTGGAGCCTCACAAGGGCAGAGTAGAGGGGGACAATCGCCTCCCTTGACCTGCTGGCCAATTCTGCATTGATGCAGCCCTGGATGCAATTGGCCTTCTGGGCTGCATGCATACACTGCCAGCTCATGTCAAGCCTTTTGTCCACCAGAACCCCCAAGTTCTTCTCCACCGGGCTGCTCTCAACGAGTTCTAGTTCTTCTCCCAGTCTGTGCTCCTGTCTGGGACTGCTTCGGCCCAGGTGCAGCACCTTGCACTATGACTTGTTGAACCTCATTAGGTTCATGTGGACTTCATTGTAAACAAAAACATTTTTTTTTATTACTTTATACAGACGGTGTTGGCCCCAAAATGCCTTTTTTTTTTTTTTACTTTTTTTTTTTTTTTAATGATTATTTCAACATATATCTGGCTACTCAAGCAAGAAGAAAAAAAATCTTCCATGTGCAGGGTTTCCTTTGTACTTCTAAAGCACTTTGAACCCAACAATCTTGACAAATTTTGCAAATACCAGTCAAGTTTAGCAACAAATCTATAAGACTGCATTAAAACTAACAGTTACTGCTGATAGGAGACTTCTGATGTTCATTGTTGGCTGGTCCTTAAACAGACTTTTTTCCCCTCAAATGTCAATCATGTGCTGCCTGTAAGTGCTAGTGAAGTCATGATTGCTTACCTCTCACAGTCAAGGAGTCAAGGAGCGGGGGGTGGAGGGGGTGTGGAAATGTGAATTTGAAATAGTTATTAGAATTAAGGGATGTAAGCCAGAACTATGTAAAATTATCAGATTAAAACTCTGAACTGCAGCTGTCTTGATCCACTTTCAAGATTCATTCATAACTGCAATTCATGAAAATGAATAAATAAACAGAAGGATTGTTGTATAATGTATTAATTCAGTTGTCCCCAGTTATATTCAGTCTAAGAGTGCTGTTTCCTAGTGAGTCTCAAGTCAGAATGGTATTTGTACAGATGATGTGACATTTCTGCTACAAATGTTTAAAAAGGTTTGATTTAAAAAGGTTTGGATCGATCAGGCTTACATTTTGCCTAGCTATTACAGCCACTGTATTGTTTGTTATCTAGGAAACATAAGAAATTCAAATCTAACATAAAAATCTTCTAATTCTTTAAAACCATTCCCTGTGCTTAGAGACTGATTTGGTGTATAACAGAGTGGATCTCTAAAATACAGCTAAGTCACCTAAAACAGCATTATATAAAGTTAACTTCAACATTATTTCAGGATTTCCTGATATGTAACCCAAAGAAAGTACAATTGTGATTCTGTTTTGTTAGGTCTGAATTCTAGACAGTAATCATGGGAAATATGTCACCTGTTCTGAGGTTTCTTTCTCAATGAGCTCATCTTACTTTCTCTCTAGTTATTTTACCGTCACCTCTGTGAACATATGTGATTTGCTATATTTTCTGTACTTCTTGCTAGCTCGCACTTCCTATCTACCTAAGAAATATGACCACTTACAAGGAAAAAAAAAAACAACAAAACTTTGCTGTCCAGGCTAGCTGGTGAAGCAGCCCAAAAGGTCTAGAATTCTGGACTGAAGAAATTTTCTTATTTTTATTTACAAAGTAAAAACCTGAAGCTCATATTCTGCTTCAGAACTCCATGACAACAGCTATTCCTGTTCTTTCTGTCACTTTTTTGAGTAAACAATTACTTACCTCAGATTTGTGATGTATTTCTTCACTCTGATCATATGTGTAACAAAGGTCTTATTGCCTAATCTAGCAAGGGCTCTTGTCTGTAAATTAAATACGATACACTTTCTACTGGCTATCAGATACCATGAATTCGGTGTTCACCTTAAATGTCTGCATCAGGCCATAACCTTTTCCCCCACAAGGAAAACAAGACTTATAAATTTTACTGCACCAATAAACTAAATATTTCAATCATGATAATTTAATGCTAGTAGATAAATCTGATATTTTGAAAGGTTTATCTAAATTAGATTTTTAAAATTCTCTCTCTCGCCCTTTGTTTAAATTTGGAAAGAATGGAAATTGGTTACGTGTTTTAAAACCGTATTTATTTAGGATATTGATCTGTATAAACCAAACCTTGCAATAAATTTGTTAATCAGCATATACACTCACCTAAATTTTAGGTTTCCTATATAGAAGATCACACTAAGGTTTGGATCTACAACAGGAAAGTTAGAAGGTAACAACTCCAGAGCAATAAATAAAATAGCAAGTTTAAGTTAACAATGCTGGTGATTAGCACAGCCTGTTTACTGTCTGAACAGGAGATGGCTCCAGCTAGCCATACCCAAGGGACAATAGCATTTCCTTAAGTGCAGTCTTATATTATCATTAAATTACAAATTATGAGAAATCTTGCAGAAGGATTTGAAAATAATGCAATTTGAAGGAAAAGATGAATATTCAAAGAGAGGTTTACCTCCAAATCCAAAACACTTGACCTGTGAGCAGTATCCAGAACCAAGGAAGTTAAAAAGAGGTAATATTTCTCTATATGTGCATTTGTTTCTAAATGTGGTAACTGCATTAATATTGAGATTACAGAAAATACATATTTGCTTTTACTTTAGAATGTTGTATAATTTTGAAAGTGACTGGGAACTACCAAATTAAATTTCATTCCATTCATATCAGTGTGATGATCTCATATTATGTTGTATTTAGTATCTAATACTAGGCTATCATCTTCTAATACTCCAGAAAAAAAAAATCTGCTTTTTGAAAAGCAACACTTTTTAATAATGGTTGTATTTATTTTGTCTTAATAGAGCTAGCAGATTAATGGGTACAGCTCATATCTCTGCTGCAACTGATTTCAAATTTCCATAGCAAAAGAAACGTTTAAATCTAGGACTTCCCTTTTTACATAGAAAAAGCTCCTTTATGTAGAGGAATTTTAGCAGGTAACTACTTCGGGAGGACAAGCCATCTGCCCATAATCAACAGAAAAACATCTACATTGTCACTTGCTTCCGTATGAATGAAAATCTAATGTCAAATTTTAGCTACATGAACAAAATAATAGAAAGCAGAATATTCTTCTCCTCCCTGTTTTCAGTAACAGAACAATTGGTACTCGTTAGTTCCAAGAAAAAATAAAAAAAATAAAAATAAAAAAAATCTCAATAGAACAATAGAGGAAAATTGTTTCAATATGACATTTGGGTATTCACACACATGATATCAGCATTATTCCAGAGATGTTTAGATCTTACCCAAATCTAGAAGAGCCAAAAACCTTTAAAATCTCTTGGGAAATGAAAGTCTGGGCAGATGCTCACAGAGAAAGCAACCTTTTTCCAACAGGAGCTGCTAACCTGACTGAAAGCTCTAATTCCTAGTTCATAGCAGATACCACTGTCCACCTGGAAGCAAAAGTAGAGAAAAAATGGAACATGCAGGCTAGAGTTCCTTGCTGTCTTTTCACTCACACAGGACAGCCTTGTTTAGTTTTGTTGTACTTATACATACTTATTAAGATGCAGGTCCAAATGCAACTCTTGATTTTAACCAGTTGTCCAAGTTGAAGATGTCTAGAAGGAAGAATATAACATGACTTCAATACAGACCAAATGACTTCCTAAAACATTTATATTTTTAAAGGTGTCTTGGATAACTTCTTTGTTGTTGTTTTTGTTTTGTTTTGTTTTCCTGTACATAATAATTTTTATTTTTTTTTTTAGATTTTTTTTTCTTGTGGTTTATCTTCTGTTTTACTTAGGACTTCTCAAGAAGCAATGATGTCATCTTCAGAGTTTCCCCAGGTACAGATCTAGAGGGACAAGGGCCTCAAGGACACTGTAACTCTTAATGCAGTTGGTACAAAACATACATCCCATGTTAAGTCTGAATGCAGTCTTTTGATTGTCTTAACCCGCTCATGCACACTGCCTGGACTCCACCTGGTTCAATGAATAACAACTTCAAAACCCTGCTTGATTATTGCTCAGAAACCTAGACAACTGTATGCTTCAGTTCTTTTATCTGAGTAAGAATAACAGACGGACACAGATGTCCTGTTTCTGGGCAGACTACTTAATGCCCCAGGAAAGGAAATATTTTTCTGCCTTTATGTTTTGCAGTTTTCAGTCTAACAGGAATCGTCAGAGCTTACCAGGCAAGCTAAACCCCACATTTAAAAATAAAAATAAAATCAAGGAAAACACAAGGTTCTATGCATCTTTATGCTTCTATTCTATGCTCTGGGGAATGCTTTAACTACTCAGCTATACATTACTGCAGAATGCGTTGCCTCAGTCCTTCCTATGAAAACTATTCCCCTCAGACTAATTAAATATCCTTTTGGTCAGGAAGAAACATGACTTTGCTGTCTGATAACTAGTATATTCACCTGGGAATTAATTTTAATAATTTTAATAATAATCTCTACAGTTTGGATTAGTGTCCTAACCATTGAGATGCCACATCTCCAATGAGCTTCAGTTTTCACAAGTAACATAACATATCTCCAACAGGAGAATCCATGATGACCTTTACACCACTCAACTTGCTTGTTAGCAGATTCATAAGAGACAAATGATATGACATGCAGGCTTATCTTACCTGAATGTTGAATAATATACAGAAATGCTGAAAATACACATTATTCTCAGGATTTCTCGCTGGTAGCTAACCAAAATTGGCAGTCACTTGGGTAAGTTTTTGTTCAGATCAGATGTATAGCAGTATACAGATCCTATGTGCCTAAATGAGGGCTCTTCATTGTGTGAGGACAAAATCTTTTTTTGTATGTGGCTCTACAGAGGTGGCTACTATCGTGTCAGAGAAAGGAGCTCTGTTCTTTAATGCCCTAGGACGGTCATCTTAACTAGTAAAAGCACAACCCAACCCTCCTAATGAGCCCATCCTTTCTAGTGTTTTTATAGCACATATCACACTGAGTTCTGGGCTAGGCTTCAGAGAAATAATAACATAATGAGACAAGGGATAAATAAAAAACAATAATTCATTTTTCTGATTTGCAACAAGCCTGTTGGGGAAGGAATGGAGTAGGATAGATGTGGAAATGGTCTGTAGTCATTAAGCTGTGGAGTCAGCAATTTCTTTAGTTTCCACAAATCTCATGGCAAAACATTCATTGAGTTAATGCAAATGTTTCAGCCCTAAGTAAGATGCAATAATACTCTGTAGTCTTTTTATTATGAAAAAGAAAAATAAAAAATAAATCTTCCCTTTGTGATGAAAAGGCAAAATACTTAACACCACCTTCAAGAAAAAAAATCTTCTCAATGCCTAACAAAGAGTAGCTAATTTAGAAAATAACTCCAGCTATGCTGTCTTTGCTCCCCAGTCAGCTGGCATTCCTTTTTGGCTTCTTGCCATGTTATCTTGTGACTGTAAAGACACTTGAAGTTTTATTTTTTCCCTGTTGCATTTATTTGAGCTTTAGATTCAAAACATAAATACATGGGAAACAACATGTATATTGTTTGCAGTAAGCAACAAGAGTCCTTCACTTTTTACATTTGGACATGACATGAGGGATGGTCGGTCTATGGTTAGACAAGAAGCTGAGCTCAGAGTTCAGCTCTCTTGCGCAATTTCTGCCTCATTTGCAGTCTCCTCTGTAAATCATTTAAAATATAGCACATTGGCACTGCATCATATTTCACTACATGGAACATAAAGAAGAATAAGACTCACTTGGATGAGAAGACAGAGTAAGGAAGACATAAGTGAAGAACAAGTGGAAAAAGGTTAGTTCAGGTCAAAGAGCCGTTACATGAGCTAGTCCATACAGTATGAGTCAACTACTGCCACAGATTAAAACTGAAGACAAGCAATGGCCTTACATAAGAACAGGGAAAGAAGAAGAGTTAAAAAAAAAAAAAAAAAAAGGCCATTGGAAAACTCCTTATGTGTTCTGCCAACAGAGAATGATTCTCTAGCACCTTGGCAAGGACTTTATTAAGTTAATTTTTCTGTGAAGCTCTGTGGATGAACTTAGTAATTTTGTGTAAAATGAAGGAATAACCTTAAAAAACCTGGGGAAAAAATAACTATAAAAATATGTGTTCAGCTCAAGCATACTGTAAAGAACTTCATGTTTGCAGAAGCAGAAAGTTCTTTGATGGTTCTGTTATCCATTTTTAAAGATCCTTCACCATAACCACTTTGACTCACTTTTAATCTGCAAAGACAGGTCTGACAGTGCTAAAATTTGCATTTGTAGAGTGCCTATGGCAACAAACTAAAAGTAGACAATCTAAAAGTTACCTCTCAATGTGTTTGCTAAAACATGTGCAAATTGGGCAGAGAACTGTATTTTCCCTGTGAATCTTCAGAAGAGGATTCCTTGAATAAAATAAAGAAATGTGACTCCTCTTTCAAGATAATCAACACAGACACTCCTAAACATTACGCACAATTTTACCACGAAGATTTTTTTTCTACAATCCACTGAGAAACATTTATTTATTTTCATGATAGTGACTGACCACTTAGACATGTGCATTGCATGTAAACATGCATATGCAATTTCTAAATATTTTCCTTAATAGACCAACCTATCATATTCAGATGAATAGTGTTCTTTAATCCATATTTTTAATTTTTTAAATTAATAAGTATAAATAAAGGAAATAAATATTCATAAAAAAAAAATCAACAGTGCATAAATGAATAAGATGCTTCACTTCCTCTTTTCACCCCATAGCAAGATCTTTTAAAAACTAAATTCTACAAATTCTCTTCATAGAGTTCTATAATCTTTTACATAGGAATCAAATTCCTGAACTTAGGGAACTGACAATCCAGTGTTAGGCTTCAGTCTAAGATATGCAGCAGAAAAATGTCTTGAGTATGTAAATACTAAAAGAAGAAAAAGTAATCATAAACTTATGTGCAGAATATACACAACCTTACCCATGGAATTTCTCACCTAAAGATTAAACAAAGTCTCCGATGCACATTAACTGAAAAAAAACAAAACAAAACAAAACTTTTAAACAGCCTATGCACATCAACTGAAAAAACAAACAAACAAACAAAAAAAATCCACCACCACCACTAACAATAAAAACCTTTTAAACAGAAGATTCATGCAAGCAACCTGAAAATTTTATTCTGCTGTTTTATTCCTGTTGGAAAAGAAATGAATTACAGAAATGGTCACAGGATCACTGCTATTGATAAATCTAAGAGATTCATTCAATATACTTATAAAACTGTGTCCAGTAACAGGCCAATCAGGAAGAAATAAGCATAGATTTGGTCTTTATTTGGATTATTGTCTAGAAACTCTCCATGAATGTAAGGGAGAAAGAAATTTTTTATTCACATTTTAGAAAGGCAGAATTTTTATACCTATGAATGTAGCATTTAGTTGTACAGTAGAAAAGATCATTTATATTCTTTCTCATTTAGTAATAGGGAGGAGTAAACGTTTTAGCACAGAAATTACATGAAAAATTAGTCCAAATGAAAAGCCAAAGAAGCTATCAAAGCAGCATGAAAGAAAAATATAGGTAGCAGTAAATTCATGTGGCAATTCTAAATGAGTTACAGAAAATTTGTTTATTTGTATTATTTTAAGAAAATTTCAGTATTTTGAAATAAGATATTTGTATCTTTCTGAGGCATACTCAGCTCATATTTTCAAGCTGCTTTTGAAGTAACCATGAGATATGAAATATAATTTAGGGAAAAAAAATCATGCTGAAAGTCCCAATAAGATCCTTTACTTTTAAGGGCCAACTTTAAATAAAATAAATGACAAAGATTCACAGTATCTGTGACATTTGGTGGCATCCCAACTTTCTTCCCCTCTTCCAACCAAAACCAAATGACAACCTGAATACAGAAGACATTACATTTAAAAGCCACAGGCTCTTCTGGTACCTCATCCAAGAGCTTTGGTGGAAATCTCCAAGGGCGATTGTCGCCTGCTTCCTTCCTCCCAGTCAAATGAAACACAATAGGTTTAGTTACAGGGACCATTTAGGACCATTTTCTGAATGTTGTGGATTGTCCAAGGATGAAGCCTACTCTAGAGGAATACTCCTTCAGCACAGTGAAACCCCAGCTTAATAAAAAAAAAAAAGAGAGAGAGAGAGAGCGCTCTACTCATGACTCCATCAGTTGTCCTGTTCCTGGTATTTCAATTTTAAATGCAGGTCATTTTCACCTAACTGAGTTGGCTTCAAAACATCTATTCCCCAAGCATTTGCATGTTACGTACTTGATATTTTCCTGTCAAAATGAGAATAAAACTTGAGAGGGAAATTGTTGGAACATTGCAGGCCTGACTAATTTTGTTGATTTATGGAAACAATGACCCACAAACAATTTGTGCCTGTACAGTAGTTCTCATGCTGAGGCCTGCTTTCCAAGACCATATGGTTGATCTTACTTAAGAAACACACACAGTAGTTTCTTGATGTACACACAGCAGTTTCTTGATGTACACACAGCTCTGCTGAGGAAATGTCCTCCCGGCACACCCAATGCAGGCTGCTTTTCCTTAGTGCTTAATTCAGTATACACAAAAGTACACAAAATGCACTGGGCTTCAATACTGCCTTGTGGGTAAATATTCTTGTATTACAGAAGACTCATGTCCCAGAAAAGTGGTTAAGGGGTTTCCAGGTGCTGAAGACAGCTCTCTTTTGTTTGTCTCTCAAAGTGACAGTGACAGCTGGTTCTTCGCACAAGGTTTATGAATTGTGAACTGGAGACTTGCAAGACTGGCAAAGAAGAGAGAGGGGAGAAGGCAAAAAGCATAATCCACATATCAAACTTTTATTTAAAACATCTAAGGTACTCGAAATGGGAATCTTTGATTTTAAATTTTTTAAGACTCAGGACAGTATTTGAAAATATAAATATAGGAACAGATACAGGACAATATTTGGAAAATAATTTTCTTTTACTCTTACTTTTCCAGTCAGTTTTCGTTTCTTGCATTCTTTTGTTAAAAAACAGAAGCCAAAGCTGGAGCACTAGTGCCCAAAATACAGAGCAGACAACAGCTTCTTTTGTATTCAGTCCTTGTACAGAAAAAGCAGGGATTTTTCCATTTTGCACGATTCACAGTTTGTTGCAGTGATGCCACCAAGCCAGCAGTGTGTATACCTCAATACAAATTAGCAAGGGCTATTATTCTGCCATTTGTCATAAAAGGTCTCTCTGAGAACACAGAACATGTTATTTCTATTCACCACATCAGAAGCTGACTTGACAACAAGACCCAACTTAGTGCACCTCCTGCAGTTAGCAACAAAAAACTTGCAAATATTTTCTCAGATAACACTGACATTTCATGAGTGCACAGAATTTTGTCCATGTGCCATCCCATAGAGGGACTCCTGCCTGACAAACAATAAAGACCGAGAAAGAGAAATGTTTGCCCCAATACCACAACCAACAACAATTCCTATTCTAAGTGCCTTGAGACTTCAGCATTCACAGATTAGAAAATAGTCACAGTAGATCATAGTGTTGCTGACTGTTAGCCATTGATTTTCTATTTAGCTTTAATGGCAAATTTAGCACTTGCCAAACTTGCCAAATTAACAGCATTGACTAGAAAACTGATGTCACGTCAGGAATGCAAAACAATTAAGGGCAGTCCAAGTATTCCCACATATGTCAATATTTGCTCTTTGGAGCAAGTCTGAAGGAAAAGGATCTTCTATGTTACTACTCATTTCACTTTGGTATCTATAGACACAACTCAAAACAGCGCTAATTTATGGTAGAATTTCAAATCCCTGGCAAGATTCCTTAGCCATACTCTTATTTAATGGTAAAAATCTGATAAAAATCCATTATCTGGCTATTAGTCTCCAAGAATAATTCATGTCTTATTAGAAGGACTTCGCGGAAGCTACTTGATCCAATTCCCTTTAGCTAAATTACTAAAATATGGAAGTGAAAATTCAGGGTTTCTTTGTTAGCATGAAGCTTCTGTATACGTGCACAAGGCTGTTTTTGTAGGCTTATGAAATGACCAACAACAATAGCTAAATCCTTTGGAACATGGACACGTTGCTATAGCTGGAGTCCTGAGAGTAACATGGAGCAACAATGGCAGGAAAAGTGAAACAAAAGGAAAACACATTTTTTTTTTCTTTTTTAAATCCTATTTAGTACTTTTGACTGAGCTTTTTTTGCAGTTTCATGGCAATGTTTTCAATCAGCATCATTATTTTGCACTTCCATTTTAACCCTAAAATATTAAAATGTTACATATTTTAAACAAACTAATCTTTATACTTTTTGAAGTCCCATCTTCTCCCGTATTGAAGACAAAGATATAGAATTAGTGTCAGCAACTGTAATGGCAAAAACATAGATTATTTTTTTTTCCTAGAAAATTAATTGCTACAACAATGTTGAACATTTACTTTGAATGAAAGTTAACTCAAGAAGTTGATTTCTCCCCTTCTCTAGCATACCAAGGTTATAACCACAGCAAACTTTAAATTAAAAAAAATAAAATACAATAAAATACAATACAGTACAATACAATAAAGTTAAATATAGTAAGAAGGATGTCATAGAGCTGGAAAAATTACATGAGAGGATTGCTAATGCACTGCTTACAGAGACCTCCACCTTTTTAGGGGAAGTCTTGAGGAAGAATGAAAAATATTTTCCACCTATGCTTCCCACCAAAAGAGGTCATTTTCTTTTATTTGGAATAAGAAGACCAGTAAGTTGCCTATGAAATCTTGCATTTTTTCTTGCTAGGGTGGGCAGAGACATTTCTAAGGGCAAAAATGTATATTAGTCACATTCTGGCACTATTAGCAAACAAACAACAACAACAAAGATAAAAAAGCTGCCATCATATTAATGAGAGCTTGGTACATGCAAGGAATGTAAAATCTACCATTAGCTCCTGAAAGCAATCCTGTCAGCAAAAGGCAATATTTTTCTTAGTGAATCTTTTATCCAAAAGACTCACCTCCCAAACTCCTGGAGCTGAAAAACTACACAAGTCAAAAATACATATAAAAGAAAAGAGAAATGTAGCAAATAAATTCAAATTTCTGTTTCAAAGGATGTAGAAAGTTGGTATGCTCATGGTTGTTCCACTTTTTTCATGTTCAAAGCACACCCCATATGCTCTGGGCCATATTAAGGTCCCATGAAGTCTTACAGGCAAACTTCTCAGGAGGAAAATGCAAAGTCTCCAACACTGACCTGCTAGAGTTGTATGTAAAATAAAAGCACTAAAATGGAAACAAACAGATCTACCTTGTCTCTGACTGGCTTCCTTCACTATTGTCCTTTCCTGCCACCCTTGATTCAACACCTACTTTTTCTTACAGCTCTGTATATGACACCAAAATCGTTCTTCAAACTCAAAAAATTTTCTTATCCCTGAAATTTGCTACTTTTACTTAAATGCTGTTATCAATGATCTCAGATGATTTGAAGCTTTCTTTATTGTACTCTGTGAAATGTTACTGTTTCAAGCATCTAAACCATATAAAATGGAGTTCAAATTAAATTAAATCTGGGAATAAATCCCCCAGAGTAGAGAAAGTTGAAGCCTGATGTTCCAGAGTGTTTATACTACACTGGTGTACAAACCCACTGACTCTGCTGCAGTCCTAGTGTAACACATGAGAAGACATTAGGCACATTTTCTTTGACATCCTGTCAATACTAGAACTGTATTTTTTTTTCATACAAGTCACTTTCTTTACGACAGAACAGTTTTATTCCTGTGAGTACAAGTCTAACTATGCATAAGAAGTAATAAAGGGAGACAAATAGTTGAAATAGATAAAATGCTTGTGGCAATTAACATTAAAGTATTAGGCTAGAACACAACTCTAAAATCAAAAAGATTTGAGTACAGTCTTAGAAGACATGTAAAGAACCATAAGCAATAAAATAATAAAATATTTACCATTGCACAAAGTATTCTGAAATCAAAAAACACAGAGCTTCCATATCTCTTTTTTTTCCTGCTCTCCTATATTGAATATAAATTAAATGGAAAATGGTCTCCAAGAGCTGATTGACTATATTTTTCCATTCTTTACTGGATGCTAGTAGATACAGAAGTAAATCTACTTAAAAGTAAGAGAGGCATATTATATGATTTATTGAAGATACTGTGCTGTATCAAATATTTTTAACCTATCATGACTATTCTCTTGCCAGTATTTCTGTTGGGGAATAAGATCTGAATCTCCTTGTACCTTCACCCAGCCAGTGTCCTTGTAGCCACAAAGAGCTTGCAAGCAGAGTAATTTAATAGCTTGCAGCCCTGAGATGACCAGTGCAGGGTGATTGTTTGGTAGCATTCAAGCGTATCTTTCAGCAAGTTTAGAATAGACAAGATGAATATAAAAGAAAGTAGGATTAACTAACCTCACTTCACTGATGGGTGAGTGAGGCATAGATCGGGGATATGACTTCACGCATTAAGAAAAAAACAAGAAGGTGAAGCCAGAGCTTTCAAAACCCCCAAGTCTAACTCATTTTCTTTTAGTCCATTTGTCCAGATCTTGCTTCAGACTGCTGTCCCAACTCAGTATTTCTCTCTCGGCAGTCAAGTTCCACAAGAAAGCAAAATGTCCTGATGCATTTCATTTTCTGAGGCACTGCAAAATGTCACTGGACAAGTACAATACATATATATATGTGTGTGTGTGTGGTGATGGTCGTTTA
The DNA here is from genome assembly GCF_964211835.1 of Anser anser. NCBI lineage: Eukaryota > Metazoa > Chordata > Aves > Anseriformes > Anatidae > Anser > Anser anser. The sequence continues at coordinate 130,113,626 of NC_139721.1, read as the reverse complement.
AACAACTGCATTCTCTTTCTGAAATGAATTATTATTGCAAACAGCATAATTTATGAACTGCCAGTACTGCCAGTTAAAATCTAACTACAACAAGTTTTATGTATAAGCTTCCGTCATGCTGAACTAAGAGTTTAATAATACAGCTGTCAGAGTAGCTAAAGTTAGCAGAGCTTTAAAAGCTGTCACTCAACAAAATGGTGTCCTAAGACTTACGAAGGATAGGACAAAGGATGAAAAACAAATTATAGGGAAATTAATCCATAGATCTTTGGCCCCAACTATTTACCATGTTGCTCTAAATTGTTTCTAATAAATAAAACGGAAGTATGAATAATAGAAAAAAAGTGTTTATCCCCCCAAAAAACAAACAACAAAAAAAAAAAACAACCTGTGTCTGTTATTCACATTCTGAAAGAAACATTTCCAATTCAAATCACAGAATCATGGATTCTTTTCGGTTGGAAAAGAATTCTAAGATCATCAGGCCCAAACATTAACCTAGCACTGCCATGTCTACCACTAAACCATGTTCCTAAGCACCACATCTGCATGTCTTTTGAATACCTCCAGGGATGGTGGTAACCACTTCCCTGGGCATCCTGTTCCAATGCCTCACAACCCTTTCAGTGAAGAAATTTTTCCTAATACCCAACCTAAATCTCCCCTGGTGCCACTTGAGGCCATTCCCTCTTGTCTTATTATTTGTTGCTGGGGGGAGAGACCAATCCCACCCTGCTACAACCTCCTTTGAAGTAGTTGTATAGAACAATAAGGTCTCCCCTGCGCCTTCTTTTCTCCAGACTAAACAACCCCAGTTCCCTCAGATGCTCCTCACAAAACTTGTTTTCTAGATCCTTCACCAACTTCATTGTCCTTCTCTGGACATGCTCCAGGGCCTCAATGTCCTTCTTGTACTGAGGGGCCCAAAGCTGAACACAGTACTTGAGGTGCGGCCTCACTGGAGCCGAGTACAGGGGGACGATCATCTCCCTGGTCCTGCTGGCTACACTGTTCCTGATACAAACCAGGATGCCGTTGGCTTCTTGGCCACCTGGGCACATTGCTGACTCATATTCATCCGGCTATCCATGAACACTCCTAGGTCCTTTTGTGCCAGCCAGCTTTCTAGCCACTCTTCACCAAGCCTGTAGTGTTGCATGGGGTTGTTGTGCCCCAGATGCAGGACCCAGCACTTGGCCTTGTTGAATCTCATACAACTGGCCTCAGCCCATCAGTCCAGCCTATCCAGAGCCCTCTGTAGAGCCCTCCTACACTCGAGCAGGTCAACACTCATGCCCAACTTGGTGTCATCTGCAAACTTACTGAGGGTGCACTTGATCCCCTCGTGCAGATCATTGATAAAAATATTGAAAAGTGGTCCCAATACTGAGCCCTTGGGGACACCGCTTGTGATCAACCTCTAGCTGGATTGAACTCCATGCACCACAAATCTTTGGGTCTGGCCACACAGCCAGTTTATTACCCAGTGAAGAGTACACCCATCCAAGCCATGAGCAGTCAGTTTCTCCAGAAGAATGCTGTGGGAAATCAAGGATGCTTTGTTTAGCATGTATCTTGGCCTAGTATTAAAAGACCTTTAACTATGATGTTGTAGAGCTGCAGTTCCCTTGAAGGATTTATTTATGTTCACCTGTTCTCTACTTATTTACGAAGGTTTCCTTCCTAAGAGAAAAATTAGGACCACTGTCTGGCACACACTTAATTTTACTCATATAAGGACTATAAACGATGTAGCATAAATATTGTTGCTTCACTAAAAAACTGTGATCAGACAAATTCATCAAGAGACATAATGAGAGCAATTATATAAAAATTCAAACTGACCAAGCAAACAAATTAAGTAGGGAAAATGTTTTGCTGAAGTTAATCCTGTTTGTTACCCATAACTAATGAAGATTAGCCAAAATTTTTCAGCTGCTTTTGAAAATATAATTTAAAATATTTTGCCAAAATATATTCTTTATGCAAAATAAGAATCTGTAACTTAGCTTCAGATCAGTTTTATTTCAATAACCTAATTAACCTGCCTCTGCCTGCAGCTCTGGTGTGTCTCACGGAGCTGACGACGTGTCTTACTCTTGCTGTGCACTGTGATTTCTGTTCAGACTCAGCTATGCTGTGAATTAAGTGTTATGATTGCTACTGCTTTATGTAGACTGTATCTGTGTAGGCTTTGACCTATATAACTTAATAAGTGTAAAGTATAATCTCTACTAAGTGCTACACCACAGTCCATTTTACCTGGCCAGAAGAGGAGTCACTCTTGCTATTTGAACAGTCTTAGAGCTACCTAGATGCCACATCCTTCCAGTTGTATTGGCATGAAGGCAGCTACAGTACATGAAGCTTCTGCTGTCTTGAAGAAAAAAATCTGTGCAGCTTTGTGTGCTATCATATCAGGTTTACTTGCTCTAGGGAACCTGCTTTAGCAGGGGGGTTGGACCTGATGGTCTCTCGAGGTCCCTTCCAATCCCTACAATTCTGTGATTCTGTGGTCATCTTGGATGGAAACCATGGAATCCACATGGAGTTCAACTGTACACACTTACTGATTGTATCTTCTCCCTTTCACCGTAACACATGAGCTAACATACGTTAGTTAAATTGCCTTATTCATCATTTAATACAATTAGAGTAAAGATGGCTAGAACAAAACCACAAACAAAGTACAAAAACCTGTAATACCTGAATTTACATTCTGCTAACAGAATCAACCCTGCTGCTAATAGCAGATTTGTGGATCAAGTTAGTATGGCTTTTAGTTTTGTACAAGATTTAGGTAGACAGGTTTTCTCAGTTTGATTAATTATCTTAATAACTATTAATTCTTTCTTCTCTCTCTCTAAATCATTTTTGGTCTGTTTGTTTAGTTACTATTGTTTTTTTCAGCTGTATTGTTTCTTAGAAACAGCTTTATTACAGTAGTAATTTTTTGTTATAATTATTTAGAAAATATTATTTTGCTAAGTAGCAAATCATGAGGCAAAATATATTCTCGCTGTGGCAAATTCTTGATGTTCAGTTTTAGCAGATGGAATCTTTACATTAAGTTGTTTAAGCCACTAGAGCACAATTACTTATTGGAAAACATTTCTTAAAAAGATGGAGTCCAGCAAGATTTTACCTCCTTTTCACCATTCCTTAAGCCAGAAGTTGCTATTCATATAAAAAGTTTTCTCTGGAATGTATTAGACTCTCATAACACACACACACTTTTATTTCCCCTCTGCTATTTTTTGTCTATCCACCACCTTCCTCATTTACTCTTTGTAAGTAATTTTGATGTAGACTTATTATCCTTTTGGGAGCAGAGAGTGATACTCCTCCAAAGTACCTCCTTTGAGTCAGCCTGTGGAGGAGAAATTCCTCATGCTCTCCATGCAGTGGAAACAAATTGTATGCTAAGGAGATCAGCCTTTTCAAATATCATCATGTCTTTTTACATCTCTGTCTTGCAAATTTCAAACAACAAAATATTGAGTCAGACCAGAAAAGAGAAAAAACAAACAAACAGAAATGCATGAGTTCCTCTGCTTTCCAAACCACAAGATAGTTTAAATGAAGGTTATAGCATTATAATCTCTCTCCTAATATTTAGTTTTCTTTTACCAATTACTGTTGTGAGGTTCATTTAACATAGTCTATTTCTTGAAGGAATTTGAGCAAGGTGATTTTAGGTCCCTCATTCTGAGAAACTCTTGCCATCCACATTTACTAATTCCTATATCAGCAATTAATCTGCCAGCTAAAGTCTAAATCAATCCTGATCCTTAAATGTCTCATAATTCAGGAATGATCATTTAAGGATGATGATACTAAAATCACAGATTTTTCAAGCACACCGGCTAACAGAACTACAGCCCCCCAGTTCAGTCACAGCTCTCAAAATTCCTGTCTACAATGTCCTGAAACCCCTCTCCCACCAGCAGCTCTCCTCAGTCCCGCATCCTCTCTTTCCCGTCCCCTGGCTCAAGCTTGCTTCACAAGTTCCTTCAGTGTTCTCCTAAAGCAGCAAAGCATCTCAGACCAAAGGCAATAGGCAAACCATGGGAAGACAAAGAAAAGGAGCCTTTCCTGCTCATTGAAGAGAAGAAATGAGAGAGAATCCACTTCCAGCTGCTGAAGGATATTTCACTGAACAGCAGATATAAGGAGAATTGTCCAGCTCTTTGCCAGAACATAAGCAAATATGGTATAGATGTATCAGAAGAGCTCTCCCTCAGAGAGAAAGTTCTTGTATTGTAATACACAAATCACTTCAACACACTAGGGCTTGGCCCAATGCAATTGCTCACCACCTGCTGACTGATGCCCAGCCTATCCCTGGGCAGCCGGGACCCCTCCCATCCCCCAGCCAGCCAGCCCATATTAATTGGCCAGCACGATGCCATATGGTATGGAATACCCCTTTGGCCAGTTTGGGTCACCTGTCTCCTCCCAGCTCCTCCTGCACCCCCAGTCTCCTTGCTGGTAGGGCAATGTGAGAAGTTTAAAAGTCCTTGACTCAGTGTAAGCCCTGCTTTTCAACAATTAAAACAAATAGGAGACATTTCTTCTCAGAAAGAGCAGTCAGGCATTAGAACGGGTTGCCCAGGGAAGTGGTTGAGTCACCGTCCCTGGGGGTGTTCAAGGAAAGGTTGGACCTGGTGCATAGGGACATGGTTTAGTGGGTGACATTGGTAATAGGGTGATGGTTGGACCAGATGATTTTGAAGGTCTTTTCCAACCTTAATTTTTCTATGATTCTATGATTCTATGATCCTGCTCTTGCAAAAATCCCATCACTGAGGGTTTGGTAGCACAAATGTTTGTATGACATATTGAGAGTCTGTATGACGCAGAGTCTTTGAGAAGACCAGCCCATCAGACAAACAAACAAAACAAAACAAAAAACAACCTGTAACAAATCCTCATGGTAACTATAGGTGAAGTTCATTTGATGTAGGCATTTCACTTCCACATCAAAACAAAAGGCTTTGCAAAAACCTCAGTAGTGTTGCTGTCTCATGGTTGGAAGAACAGAAAGAGATGAAGAGTGAAAGAGCAAGCTCTGAAGGGCTGCTTGTCTCAGATTGACTATGCATAGGCAAGGAAGTGAATCGATCCTTGACCTGGCTCTTCTCACAGCACCTGTGAGGTTATTTTACGCCCAAAGCTGAGTGGGTGTAAAAAGTGAGAGATCATGTTGTGGTTCCAAGAAGTTCCTGGTTCTTGGTCAGCAATAGCCTGTGCTGCTCTAGAGCTGAGTGGTATCTGGCCAAATCATTATGGGGTAATTAACACAATACTGAATTAAAAAAAGTAAAGCACTTTCCTGAATAAAAGTTCCCAAGATGATCATGACAAGGCTACACTGGAGCCTGCCACAGTGGTAACTGTTCCGATTGGTAATGGGTAACAATTCCAGTATTTTATTTTTTTTTATCATTTTTACAATTATGCTTCTCACTATTTGTTTTACAATCACTTTTTATTCCTGCCTCCATTATCTGTGTGTGCTATCCATCTATCACTGTTTTGTTTTATCATAATTACTCAGTTTTATTTTTCTGATATTTGGCCTTAGATACATATTTCATTTTCTTTTTACACAGGCTAATTTCCTTCCTCTGTAAATCTGTAAATTGCTATGTAGAAAATACATTACATCAAATACATGCTGCACTAAAAGCTGATATAAATGATTTGGCACCTGCTGCTATATGCTGACTTGCCAAGTAAGGACTCCAGATATCTGCAGTCTCATTGTGAAAATACTGGTAATGTTCATCCTTGCTCATATGCTGTATGGAGTTATAGGAAACAAACAGCAATCATACTGAATAGAGAGTTTTACAGTATAGGAAGATGAGATGAGAAAAAAAAATCAGTGAGAAACTTCTGGAATAGGGTTGTGAGACCTTTGAGCCTCCTGAATCATTTCATTCAGTGTTAGTGACCTTAATTAAATCATCACCAGTTCTGTGCTAACTCCAGGGTAAAATTACCATCCTTGATCTTTGTATTGTAATTTCTAAGCTCTCTTGTCCATTACATTCAATTATATTTTTCAGCTGCCCCTTTCTCTATTTCATGGTTGTACCACATCATTTCATTCTGTCTTTCCCATCTCTGTATAACTACACCTTGTCTTCTCTTCCTCTTAAAGATACCTCTATAAACTGTTAGTAGTGGTAACTCTGTGTGTTAGTCTTAAAGTGAGGTAGTCAAAATAATTAATTTAATAAAACTTGTTCTTGATCCATTTTTTTCTGGGATGGTCATAGGTACTGTACAAAGAATTATATGGAAGATGTATAGAAAACAGCAAAAATATATTAACTTGTACTTGACATCTTTCTGCCTCAATGGATGTATGTTTGATGTTTCGTGTTACCTTTTCCACATCAACATATGCTTTTAACCATTTAAACCATTTAAAGTGTTTGGCAACTTCCATACCTGTTTATTGGATATACTTACTGAAATTGGTCCATCTGTGATTGAAATTATATATCAAGCTCCTTACCTGAACTGACTGAATGTAGCATCTGTAGCACAATTAACTAAAATATTTATATATTTTCCTTTTGTTCTGATTTTCAGTTCCCCTTAAGCCTCTGCTCATTTTTATCATTTGTTTTTCCATAAATAATGTTTCTCTGTGAAAGAAATAGGGATTAGGATGCAACAAGGACATAGAGATGGAGGGGGTAGAAATATTGTTGTTAGTCTTGCAAGAACTAGTTGTTTTTGTATTTATTTTGTTTTGGGTGGGCCATGACATTTATATTGTACAGTTACTGTTTTTCCCGAGTAGCACTCTGAAATCTTGACGTCATTTGTCTTGATTGCTTGAAAAAAAATGGCACTAATCATTCCTCTGGGCTTTTGCTGGGCTGTTTTCTGTATGCATTTGCTTTGTTTTTGTTTGTTTAATTCTTGTTGTTCCCATTTTATCTTTAATTAGTTCAGTGTTCTTCTTTCCAGTCCAAGTTGCACAATGACTTTTGAAATAGCAAAGAAACAAGTCAAGAGGGAATAATTCAATTCTTCAGGAAATGATGATTTTTTGATTATTTTTTTTTCCATTATGAAATGGAATTAAAATGACCTAAAAAACACCCTTTCAAAAACATCACAAAAAACTTGGGGATGGGAAGGGGATCTTATTGCTTTGTTACACAAAGCCTTAACATTTTACTATTAAACTATTTTAAAAGCATTATACTAAAATAAAAGCCAGATTGGGATTAAATGAATAAAAACTTCCACAGATGTCAAAGTAGGACAATTTTCTAAATGAATAATGTGCCAAATTGTCTAATACATTATTTTAATTTTCTTAAAATTTGATCAATATTCAATACTCTCCACCCAAAGATAACCTTTAGGAAATATACAGCAGCCATTTCCAAACAGAATCACTACAACTTCCTTTCCTTCTGTTCCCTTCTCACCAACTGGGATGACATTAAAATTTTTTGTTTTGATTCTGCTTCCATATTTTGTTGTTGGTAGTGGTGTGGGTTTTTTTGTTTTGGTTTGGTTTGGTTTGGTTTTGGTTTGGTTGGTTTGTTTGTTTATTTGTTTGTTTGGTGTAGCTCTCCTTTCTTCTCAACTCTCTGGAAAGCTTCATCCATGTGGGCCTGTGTGTATTGTTTATGACCAATTTCAACCCATAGAGCTCATCGCTGATTCTTGGTCATTCACTGTTGACTTGCCCATTTTCAAACTGACAACATCTGTTATGGCCTTTTCATGGACAAAAAGCAGAACTGTCCCCATCTGCAAGAGCTACTGATAGTGCTTTATGCACCATCCCTCCTGAATCCCAGCTGATCTTTTCCTACCCTCCCTCTCCATAATTTTCATTTGCCTTCCTGTTTCTACATTTCTGTCTGGGCTTCAACAAGTCCAAAGGTCTTTGACACATTTTATTCTTTTAAAAATTCAATTTCTGTGAATACAAATTCAATTGCTATCCTGATACTGCTGCACCCCATGTAAAATCCTTCAGTCAGATAAAAACATCATTCTCTTTTGGTTTGCTTCCACGCTTTTGTCAATTCAACACATCCAAAACGGACATCTCGTATTTTATTTTCCAAGTATTCTCTGCTATGTTGATTGATTTTTATTTATTTATTTATTTGCTAAATACTACCCTGTTTGTTACACCCGTTTATAATTAGTTATTTATTGACTTTGATTCATTATGCAAGTGAAGCCCTACAGAAGTTTATAACTGTCTTCCTGATACCTTTCAACTAAAATTAGTACGGACACATCTACCAACACATAAACATTCCTCCAGTAATTCAGCATCCTGAATTTAGATTTCATTCAATATCCTGAAATTGGGACTGAACTAGAAAGCTTGAGAATATTTGGACAGGATAAGCAGGTAGAATGGAACTGGAATGAAGATCCCAGGGGGGCTGGGCAGGAAAAGGTATAATTTTTCAAGGCTTCGGGAAAGAAGAAAATAATTTATATATACTCTCTGAAGTTCAGTATAGACTCCACAATTCCTAATTATCACTATTTTGTCTGTTTTTAAACAAATTTTGTCTTTTGGTGATAAACTACTATTTTTACCAGTTACTTTAATTTCTCATTTGGCAGAGATTTATATGAATCTAAAAGCTATTACTTTGCTGATGAAATATGTGACATTCAGAGTTATCATAAGATGACACTTTTATTTTTACTTTTTGCCAAAGAATCATCAGAAGTTTGTCTGCAGAGAAATTCTAATCCAGAAGGCATATATCTCTTCAGGGAAATGGGTAAGGAAGGAAAGCACATGAGTAGTTAACTTTGTCAGGCAGATGAAACATCTGGTGAAAGCACACATATCTTAACCACTTATTCCTCCTCCAACCACAGCTGTATCCCCTTGTACAAAGATTTTGCAAAGCACCCTTCAGGTTAAGCAAATTAAAACAAAAAAGCCTAGTATGTTTATCTCCTTCAGCACACATGAAATACCTGCTCTGGAATTGAACTGCAGTTTTGTAATTAAGGTGACTGTCACATATCATATTCCTATGACATTTCTTGCAGATGTTGCAAATGATCTTCATACTGCAGCTATTAGAAATGGAAAGATTGCACTTTAAGGCTCCTGCCTGGTGTCTGAAGTGTAGAAGCGCTTAACATGCAGGGCTTACCACTTATGCCAATGGAAGGTGTTTCATATTTAAAAGTTATGGATACTGACTGCTTATTTAAAATAAAAATATTTGGACAAATTATGTTTCAAGTTGAGCATCCAAGTTATTTTTGATCTCTGTAGTTTAGCTTTCTTCCACCTATATGTAGAACATAGGACATCTCACATTCTCCTATGTCATCTCAAAAGGATCTTGAAAAGATTCTTTCATTAATGCATCAGGTGCCTGGAGCGAGTGAGTGAGGTTCAGCTGAGAGCTTGGGAACCAGATCCAGTCCTAGGTGCTACTGAAGTACTGATTTCAACAAAGCTGAGAGTCTTCAGAGCAGGATCTGACCCCCACAGCTCCAAAGGCTAGAACACTATGACCCTTAAGTAAATATAGTGATGTTTACCTAGGACAAACATAGTTAATAATTGTGTCTTGAAAATACAATATGAAAATTAAGTAAGTACTTGAAAGGCAGTGGTGAACATAAAATTATTAAATAAGTGGTTATTAAATGAAAATTACAATTTCATGCACGGGAGGCAGATGTTCCATGGAAAAAGTGGCATGGGAACATGTACTAATGTATATGCAATAAGAAATTAATTATGGGTGATTGGACATCCATAACTGTGATGCTCCTTAACTGGCAAGTGTTTTACCCTATAATGAGAGTAATGCTATTCTAACATAGGTGTGGTTTTGTAACTGAAGTAGTAGATACTCTTTCACACAGTTGATTACTGAATGATTCTTAGTTCTTCTCATATACTAGTCCACAGTACCCCATAATACCTTTTTCTACAGTCATACTAATTGCTCTGCCTAGCTGTTCTTGAAAAAAAATGTAATATAATAAGTGCAGAGGAAGTATAGCGTATTGCAAGTAGTCAGCACAGTCAGTTCAGATCAATTCTTGTGCATTGGAAACAAAAACTAAAAAAAAGCAGTGATACAGTTCAGAATCTCTGAAACATGACACACCATTCCCAGTGCTTTCTAGTGACACCTTTTGGCAATAAGCCTGTGTCCTATAATCTGACTGAATGCACAGAATTGTTCCCATCTCTTCTCTGATCAAAGTGTTTTTGTCGTTGTTTTTTTGTTTGTTTGTTTGTGTATTTTTCCAGTAATGTGTCCATTTACAGCCACCCTGAATTGTTGCAAAAGAAAGCATAAGATAGGAAAGAGAAAAACCAAAGTATAATTTAATTAATAGTTGAACACAGTATGTGTAGCAATGCAAAGTGTAAATAATCAGGATAAATTGTGAAACAAAACATGATTTGTAGAATAGGAGTAATAATCTTATATCTTAACTAGGAGGAAAATCCTCAGCTGGTTTATGTGGTGCAATTCTCTTGATGTTACTAGAGCTGTACTCTTCGGCACTGTGGCTTTGGCTCTCAGAGTATCCTGGAGTCCTGGAGGAGCAGAGAAAGGAACTGGTTGATTCTATCATCTTTTCATTTCCATTTGCTTTCCACTTTCTTTTCCATTTGAAACACAGATGCAAAAATTTAATTCTACGAATTTTTATAATCAAATATGCAATGCTAAGGAAAACACACTTCCTTGTCTGGCCACCCCAGGCTTAGTATGCCAGTGGCATTGTAAAAATACATAGAGAAGAAAACTCCCACATTATTTTTCTGTTAATCTCTGGAAGCTTTTCTTTCTGCTGATGCAAATCACTTAAAACAGAGCCCACAGTCTGCCTTCTTCCAGCAAGAGAGAATTTATAGCATACATTGCTGTAGCAGGAACAGGATCTCCTGTTACGGCCACCCGGCAACAGGCAAATTCCATGTTACAAGAAGGTTTGAGTTCAAGGTAAACACTGTGCTGAAGGACATGCTCCTTACTTAGCACATAAACTATTTCATATGCTTTGCAATATTTCTGTTCTAGATTAGTGCCTGTAGTTACAATTTTATTTTATTTTTATTATTATGCAAAATTACTTCCAAAATATGCCACCATTCATGATTAAACAGAAAGAAAGATCAGAGAATGGACAGGCAAGCGGCATGAGGCTGAAGGTCTAATGAGCTAATTACATCTTGTAAAGGCCAAACAATGAAATTTATTTTTTGGTTTTAAGGCTGAAAATTTCATAAGAAATTTAGGAGATGATCTGCCCAAGGTTCACTGAAATATATGGCCTAGACATCACTGTAACAGTGATCGAAGACCTCCTTTGGAAAGAGAGGTATGATGTAAAATGGCCCAAAGTCTGTTTTCAAGGAAACAAATCAATATAACAATACTGCAATGAAATCACTGCTGTGAGAGATAGTAATGTTATGAAACTGCTTATTTTTTAAATGTTCTAGAAGACATAGGCATATCTTTCAGTTGTATTGTGATTATGATAGTTTAATTCTCTTGACTTCAGCAGATGGGACACAGTTGTTTGGGAGAAGGAGCACTGGATTAATGTTTTAGGATATATTACTCATTTGCATATTTGTTACCTTTTACATCTCTTAATTCATAAATTTTAAGGCTAGATGGGACTTTTGTAATAATCTAGATGGATTTCTTGCAGAATATAGGCTATAAAACTATATCCATGCCTCAAACCAGCCACTTCTACCTGAGCTAAAACACACCTTCTAGAACAAGTATCTTGCCACATTCTTTCTTCTTCTCACCTTTACCTTTATTCCCTTTGCTTCCCTTTTCCTCTGAAGGAATTTCTTTTTTTTTTTTTTTCCTACAGCTCTAGGAAAGTTGTTTTTTTTTCACTTTTTTTTTCTTTTTTTCTTTTAATTACCCATAAATACCAAATATACAGATTGTATATAATAATCACAAGATACATTTACTTTCTGAGCACCTGTTTCATACCAACTCTTGGACCATTTATACGACTCTGACAATCTTGCTCCTGTGTTATACAAAAGACATAATAATTTATTCTATATACAGAGACAAAGTAGTCAGGATGGCATGTGTAGATCTATCATGACTTGGTTTGAATAGCTCTTGTATGTGCTTTTGTTACTGTCACAGTCACAGAAATCTTACCAATGAAGTAGTCGAATGTCAGATGTCTTTATTCACCTTTCTGACTAGGGCAGGTGAAGTCTTTTTTTTTGTGTGTGTGTAGACATGCAAGGGTATGATCGGGGGGAAGAAAACATGGATGAGACAAGACTAAAACTGGACCAGAATCAGAAAGTGGAACTACCCCCACCTCTTCTCTAAAGCACCAATGGAAGCCAGCCTCTAAGGGACACAGATACAATAATCTACTAACGCATATATCTTTAAATACAGAAGAGTCAGATCTGCTGGAGAGAATAAACAAAACACAAAACAAACCTGCCCACAGTGTTCATAGTGTGTAGTGTAGGGATTCCTCAATTCTGCATTTTAATTCAAAAGTTCCCCATAACTTTCCCAGGATTGAACTGATCCCATCTGGTCTTGTCTGTGCCTCAAAGGATGTCTACTTCCTTTCTTCCCTCCCAAAGAATCACAGAATCATCTAGGTTGGAAGAGACCTCCAAGATCACCTAGTCCAACCTCTGACCTAACACTAACAAGTCCTCCACTAAACCATATCACTAAGTTCAACATCTAAACATCTCTTAAAGACCTCCAGGGATGGTGACTCAACCACTTCCCTGGGCAGTCCATTCCAATGCCTAACAACCCTTTCAGTAAAGAAGTTTTTCCTAATATCCAACCTAAACCTCCTGATGTAACTTTAGCCCATTCCCCCTTGTCCTATCACCAGGCACGTGGGAGAATAGACCAATCCCCACCTCACTATAGCCTCCTTTAAAGTACCTGTCAAGAGCAATAAGGTTGCCCCTGAGCCTCCTCCTCTCCAGGCTAAACAACCCCAGCTCCCTCAGCCGCTCCTCGTAAGACTTGTTCTCCAGACCCCTCACTAGTTTTATTGCCCTTCTCTGGACACGCTCGAGCACCTTGATGTTCTTCCTGTAGTGAGGGACCCAAAACTGAACACAGTACTCAAGGTGCGGTTGTTGTGCCCCAGGTGCAGGACCCAGCACTTGGCCTTGCTGAACTTCATGCAGTTGGCCTCAGCCCATTGGTCCAGCCTATCCATATCCTTCTTCAGAGCCTTCCTACCCTTGAGCAGATCAACACACACCCCTAACTTGGTGTCATCTGCAAACTTACTGAGGGTGCACTCAATCCCCTCATCCAGATCATTGATAATGATATTGAAGTGAACTGGCCCTAATACTGAGCCCTTGGGGCTGCTGCCAGTCATTGCAGCACTCCAGTCATAGGAGTGGTTCCACCACGTTTCAGTGATGGCAACCAAGTTATAGCTTGCCTGCCACACAATGGCTTCCAGCTCCTCCTGTTTGTTGCCCGTGCTGCATGCATTAGTGTAGATGCACTTCAGTTGGGCCATTGCCTTCTCCCCTGGCCCTGACATTGTTCCCCCAAGCTCATCTCTAACAAGCCGTATTTCATCCCTGTACCCCTTCTTACCTAGTTTAAAGCCCTCTCAATGAGCCCTGCCAGCTCCAGGGCTAGTATCTGTTTTCCCCTTAGAGATAGGTGGGACCTGTCTGAAGCTATCAAGCTGGGTGCCTAGTAAAGCACCCTGTGGTCAAAATAAAATAAAATGAAATAAAATTTCTGTGTTGACAGCAGCCTCTGAGCCATGTGTTTATCAGGTGAGCTCTCTGTACCCCTCCCTGCCACTGCAGGGACGGAGGAAAACACCATTTGTACTCCCACTCCATCTACTAATCATCCCAGCCCCCTAAAGAGGGTTGGATATTAGGAAGAACTTCTTTACTGAAAGGGTTGTTAGGCATTGGAATGGGCTGCCCAGGGAAGTGGTTGAGTCACCATCCCTGGAGGTCTTTAAGAGACATTTAGATATTGAACTTAGTGATATGGTTTAGTGGAGTTGTTAGTGTTAGGTCAGAGGTTGGACTAGGTGATCTTGGAGGTCTCTTCCAACCTAGAAGATTCTGTGATTCTGTGAAAGTCCCGTTTGATAGCCTTCAGGTTTCTCTCAGCAATTTCATTGCTGCCAGCCTGGACTATCAATAGAGGATAGTAGTCAGAGGGGCGAACAAGCTTGGGAAGGTTTCTGGCAATGTCCCTGACCCGGGCCCTAGGGAGGCAGCAGACTTCCCTACAGGTAGGGTCAGGCTAACACATAGGCTCCCCTGTTCCCCTGAGAAGGGAGTCACCTACAACGACTCGCGCCCCCTAGGGGCTGCCTTTGAACGGCAGGGGAGGGGGTGTTGCTGGCTCCGCCTGTGCCTCGTCAGCCTCCCTCGCGAGGGCTGCCAGGACCTGGCGGCTGTAACGGCTGCGTTGCTGCGTCGAGTGGCTTCGATGCCAGAAAAGAAGCCCTGCCTGCCTTGACCCCCACTCCGCCGCAGAACTGCAGAATGGCGACGATGCCCGATTTAATGGCAGCGAGGCAGCGATTCCTGATTTAAATGGCCAGCCACTGCCACTGCTTGCCTGCTGCTGCCGCTGCTTACTATCTATGTGCTGGCCTTCACTGCACACAAGCCTCTTATTCCACTCTGCAAGCACCACACTTGAATCCCAATCTGCCCATAGTTCCCAAAGAGTCAGTGCCCTGACCTCAAACTTTGAACTTTTGGGAGGGAGGCGCAGGTCTCCTCTTCCTTCAACAACATCACACCCAAGCCAGGAGCTGCAATTGCTACAGCATCTTATAAAAATGTGCAAGATGACTTCTACTGAAAAACAAACCAAAGACTCCAGAGGGAGCACAACAGTCCTGTGTTCCCTAAAAGCTGTGAAGAAAGCTACTGCTTCTCTCTAGAAGGAAAAATGTTCCTTGTCTCCTTATCTTTGGTGTGACAGGATCAACAGACAATACCTCAGATTACTGAATGAAATATACAACAATATACAACAATAACTCCATCAGAATTGTTATATTTATTATACATATGTATATATACTATATATATGCGTATATATATATATTTATATAGTATATCTATGTGTACCATACTTGCTACATGTATATATTTAATACATTAAATCTGTTGTTTCATCCTATGTTCAAACCACTCTAGTCACTCTTTATTGTATTAAATGGGGTTTATAAAGTCCCAATGAATGTGCTGTGAAGAATGCAAGCAAGAATTACAACTGTCTTCAAATATATCTTCCCTCAATAAATTTTAGAGTTACACTTTTTCTCTCATTGCAATGTTGTTAAGAGGATAATGGAAGATTTATCCATGAAAACCAGACGCTATACCCAAAGAAGAAATGATAATAAAATGCATAATTAATAAAAAGATACCTCTCACACTTTTGTCTCAAGATAATACTCACAGGAAGACTGTGATCAAGCCATGCATGACATCTACAGGTGACACAAGCTGTGCAAATGGAAAATGCTTATACTACATTTACTGTAGGTTGGGTATACTGAAAAAAATAACTTGAGTGATACAAGAAACTGCAATGAATGTATTCTGTCTTTCCTTCACAAACTTTTATTTCACCACTTTGTGCTTACTGAGCATTTTGATTAGAGGATCTCAAAACTCTGGAATCTGAACATGCAAGAATGAGGAAAACTGAATGATCTATCTAAAATAGTGATTTTAGATAAACTAAAATTTAGCCTGACTTAATGGTCAAATCAGTGAACAAGCCGGAAATCCAACCCATCAGGCATCTTTGCTGGGCTTAGTGGCTGTTAGAATTAGATACTAGCCTCCCTGGAATTATCTGAAGTGGCTTACTGCATTAAAGACTTCTCTCTTGAGTTATCCCGCCCTAAAAAGCTTTTATTTTATTTTTTATTTTTTTTAAAAAGGTCCAAGTCAGTTTGGGTAAAGGCTGGTGTTTTTAGAAGAAAAGAATTTAAGGAACTCATATTTCAGTATTACTTCAGCCACCTTTAGAAGCACTGGTATATCATCCAAAACAGAATTCCAAAATTAGAAACTCGCACAGTATTCATTGAAGCCAGTGGAGAGTCAGCTAATAAGTGCAGGATCCAGCCTCTACAGAACCAAATGCAACTTGCTACATTACAGGTATACTGCCTTGTGAGTTACCAGTTTATTTCAAATGGGAAACTGTACACTTTAATTAAGTTTAATCCTTAATTATTACATTAAGCTTTCTTATAACATTGAAATTTAGTGGCTAGATTTTCATGTCAAAGATTTTAAATTTAGTTCATCCTGTTTTCACCTAAATTGCACTTTAAATGTAAAGTAACAGAGCAAAGCTGGATGAAGGTAGTGAAGAATGCTGCCTATATTCAAGAACAAATTCTGTCTGTGTGAAAATGAAATTTGTGTGTTTCAATGTAACTATGCAGTACATCCCTAGTCCTGAATTTATGGATATATTCAAAAGAAAAATGAAAGAAATTCTGCAACCAAAAGAGAAATGCATTTTATTGTTTGCACTATGTAAGACACAGCTAATGATTTCAGAAACTTAATGTTTCTACTAATCCCAGTACATCAGTATGGTACATCCAGAAAACCCTGACTTTTTTTTTTTTTTTTTTCAGAATTGAATACAGACAGCTTAAAAAGAGTTGCAAATTTAGAAGTTTATTGACTTGAAGATCTTGAAGATCTTGATAAATCTCCAAATCTGTATGGGCATGTTAATCCATGATACAAGACCTACATCAATTGTGTAGGATCAGAATCTGTTAACCAATGTGACCAGGGAAAGAATATTAACTTTATGAGTATTTTCAGCATTCCTTTGTTATAACCAGAATATTCTATAATTTGTGCCTCATACATGAAGTGCAAAAGCTTATATTACACCTATATTGCATTTATTTGGGGGGAGCTGGAATTTAAGGATTTCAGACAGGCTATTTGTCCTATATGTAATTTTGTAAGACAGTGTTCTGGTTTCAGCTGGGATAGAGTTAATTTTCTTCCTAGTAGCTTATATGCTTCCATATTTTGGATTTAGGATGAGAATAATGCTGCTAAAACACCGATGTTTTGCTTGTTGAGTGTTGCTTACACTAAGTCAAGGATTTTTCAGTTTCTCATACCACATTGCCAGTGAGAAGGCTGGGAGTACACAAGAAGCTGGGGGGGACTCAGCCAGCACAGCTGACCCAAACTGGCCAAGGGGATATTCCATACCATACAGCATCATGCTAAACAATTAAACTGGGGGAGGCACTGCTTAGGAAGGGGTTGGGCATCAGTCAGCGGGAGGTGAGCAATTGAATTGTGCATCATTTGTTTTGTATATTCTTTTATTATTATTGTTGTTGTTATTGTTGTTATCCCTTAATTTTCTGTCCTATTAAACTGTTTTTATCTCAATCCATGTGCTTTTTATCTTTTTTTTCCAATTCTATCCCCATCCCACAGTGACAGGGAGGAGAGAATGAGCTAATGGCTGTGTGGTGCTTGGTGGCCTGCAGGATTAAACCACAACAGACAGGTACCTTGCTAGCTTCTACTCTGCTCTGCCTTTACAGCCACCACTTCCTCCATTCCTCTATGTGCCAAGGAGGTGGTAGGAGAAGTCTGGTTATTCTGCATGCAAAGTTGCAAACTCTGACAACGCTGCAACTTGAATGCTGGCTGTATGGACCTAACTCTCAATATGAAAACAAATGCTTAGATTTGGGCATCTAGATCATTAATAAATTTGCTCCAAGTTTCAGATTCCCTATACCACATGGCAGGCAGCATAGCAGACCAAGAAATCATGTTGAGAGCATGTAACCATCAGGCAATGGCAGTGATAAAAGTCTGAAATGTTGCCCCTTTCCAGATCTAAAAGTTCAAGACAAGTTCATGCTGACACCTCCAAATACTGAGAACAAACACCTTATGCAGGTAAGTACTTAAAGCTGCCCTAGTCAACGAAAAAAAAAATCAAACCAAAATCAAATTAAAACAAAACAAAACAAACAAACAAACAAAAAAAACACCACCACCAACAACAACCCAACAACTACAACAGTCAGTGAAAGTGGTTCTCCCACTGTTACCCTTCACACAGGGCTTGGTAAACTCATCCAGGAAATGGGAGTCCACAGTCCATCTCTCACCTGCTTCTGAGGAAATACAAACACAGATCTTCCCCCAGATCAAGAGTTGAATAAATGCTGCTTAGGTATTTCAAACATCATTAGTCCCAGAGAGCCCCCACAGAGCTTTTTTCCCCAGATTTGTGAATCTGGTGGCACTGAGTCAGAAGAGGGCATCTTACTCCCTGACCAAGTAGTGAATGTAGAACTGCAAGCTCATGGACACTCCTCAAGGTAACTGGAGATCTCTATTTGGATTAGAAACCTCCACAGTTATGAGAAATTGAGGAAGATGTTTTGACATTTTTTTATTTAGAACCAAAATCTATCTTGGTCCTGTCTAAGGGGCTAAAGACCTTTGGAATGTTTGGTGACACAGTCCCAATTCAGCAGTCCCAAAGTAAGTAATTCCCTGCTGCTTGAATTAGGTTCAGGACAATTCAGTGGTAATTTCATTGTCTTTATACCAAATGTTGGTCCTTGCCCAGCTCTCCTCTACTTTGGAACATTATTATTATTCACTTTTTTTTTTTTTCTTCAACTATTCCTTCAGCAGTCACCTGTTAAAAATTTATAAAATGTACTTAAATGAGGGGACGGACAGTAACATTAAACAGGTGCACTTTCCTGTGTGCTGCAGAACAACAACCTTATTTGATTGCCCTCTCACTTAGTCTTTTTCCATGTGCACAAGATTACATGTGTATCCTACATCAAATTTAATGAGAGGATTATGTAGGTTGGAAATGATACTACTGACATCCCTGGCATTCATTATCACCATTTTTAATTTCTGAACTGTCTCCTGAAGCCTGCTATTTCTCAAGAGACTAAAATCTTACACTGCTTTTAATCAAGCAATACTACTTCATTATTCCATAGAATTTTAAGTGTTTTCACTAAGACAAGCTCTTTGCAGAATAGTAACATTCAGACTCCACAGTTAAAATCCTCAGGTTACTATCTGTTAGACAAAAGATTACTGTGTGTTTCTATGGAGACATAGAAGGAAGAAGACAATGTATAATCTTGGTAAATGCAGACCTTTAGTTTCCAGGTCCACAGAAAAACACCAGCTTGGATGAGCTCCTTAATTATTAAGTATTATTTTATCCTTCTCTGATATTGAATTTATCAGTTAAATAAAAAAATGAAAATAAAAAATAATGCAACCAAAGAGGCGTTAGGCTTTTTCAAAGAGTCACTTCTTTACTGTTATTATCTGTGTTATGCCCCTGCTATAGGTGTGGGGCTCATCACTCAAAAGCCCAAACATGGTGCAGAAGAGAAAATTCCATGTGTCCCAAGGTCTATCTCTAGGCCACCAGCAGGTCTCCGGTTCTGCTCTGGGTCAAAGCAGCAGATTTTGCACTCTGCTTAGCATCAGCCACTGAAAAGCATTCCTTTTTCCTTGTATTGAAATAGTATGCATTTGTTTCATTTCTGAATTTAAAAGTAAATTATTTATGTAAATAAAATTTATTGTTTGAGGTAAGTAAAAGTATATTAAACATATATTGTTATTGTCTTGTGTTTTTTTTTCTATCTAAAATCATGAAATAAATTGGATAAAGAAATTAAAGAATTAAATTAATAAACTAATTCAAAGAATATGTGTAGTACATGGAACCTGCATGCCCATAAAAGAGTTTTGCAGTTCAGCACTCTAGACAGTTCTATTAAACCATTGGACTTTGTCTTCAGGAATTTCTGAAGGACACAATTTCAAAGTTCTCAAACTCCTTGAAGGCATCATCTTTTCTACAATATGGATATGCTCTGATGAGGTTGTGTTGTAGATATGATACTATTCCATATGCCTCACAAACTTAATCAGCCCATACCAGAACTCAGAAATTACAATCATTCGGGGACAGGATTTAAAGTACGCCCCTTGCATAGAACTAGACACAGTTTTTGTACAGTTTGCTTCCATAGGCTGATGGCTGGATGCCCAACGGTGTTGGTGCATCCACAGCTACCATGTACAGAAAAAGGATTTGTGCTAACTTTAAATCCTAAGGCAGTGAGGCATACCTGTTGGCAGCCCAGAGCTGTGCTCAAGTGGCTGGCTGGAGGATAGCCATGTGCTAAGGCATGGCAGGAATACCAGGGAATTATAACCCATGGGACTACGTCAACTATATTTCTTCTGCAGAATGAACTCGATAGACTATCAAACTACAGTTCTCTTTTTGTTTTATGCTCCTAAAGTGACTTTCAGATGTGTTGGCAAGCACAGTTCTTGCTGAAGGCAGTTGGAATTGCAAGTGCTCAGCTCAAAGATTATTAAGAATCAGAACTTCATGGCTGTGTGAAATGTAAATATTTCATAATGTAGCTTTCAGCCCATTTTGAAGCAAAAACAAACATAAATGCTGACTAAAAGCTTCATTTTGGGGTTCAGAATAGAACATTTCCTTATTTTCATTTCTATTTTGCTGTTTTAAAGTCTATCATTTTAACTATGTCTATTTGATAATCTGTATAATATAACTAATTCAAGTGTAGAATTAGTTTTTTGGATGCTAGGTCAGGCAGAGATCTTTTACCACATTAACAAGGAGGACTGATGAGCATCCAATGGTGGAGGAGGAAAAAAAAAAAAAAGAGTCCCGATATGGAGCTGCAAGGCAAGAGGAGCAGAGGACTGACGAGGTGGCAAGAGAAAGTCAGCCAGGGCAAAGGGACCCCACGTCACCAGGGCTGTGGTCACACGTGAGAGCATGGCTGGTTTGTGCTGGGCGCCCTCCCTGTAAGCAGGGCTGTGTCTGTCTGCCCGCCGTCAGCCCGGCCAGCATGACCCCTTGTCATCAGGGTGCTTCACAACCTTTGGCTTTTGCCTCCTGGGAAGCCCCTGTTGGCATGTTGAGGTCTGTGGCCTCCATGATGCCCCTCAGGGCAGGTCTGAGGCTCTCCCATCCCGCTGGCAGGGAGGGAGGGGTTGCTCCCCAGGCCCTGGCTGCACGGAGTTCTCTTTCTGTTCTGGAATGCCAGCTTTACCCCTCTCCCTGCCCCTGCCCATGCTGGCACGCGTGAGCGAGCGAGAGAGCAAGTGTGCTTGTCCTTTAAGCCCCTGTTAGAAGTGCTGCAGCTTAGCTTGGCCTTCCCAGGAGAGAAAGGAGGGCTCTGTGCAGCCATGGGGTATTCCCAATCAGCCAGCGAATAGGGTGGAGGGAGAGTCTGGGCCTGTCCCCGTTGGAGGGACGTCTGTTGGTAGTCAGGCAGGCAAGGCAACCGGCCTGTAGCCAGGGTGTGGGTCTGTGCCCTCATGGCTGCCCATCTCGCTGGCGCCCTGCCAATGTGACAGCCCCATCCTGGGCATGCATGTCACCAGACATGGAGCCTCATGCCCTGCCCATTGGCCCCCTGTCCCCAGGAGCAGCCTGCCCCCCTGTAAGCAGGGCAGGGGAGGCTGCAGTGCAGCAGCTGGTTGCTTTAGGCAGGCAGCAGGAACGAGCCCTCCCTTGCCCTGGAGAGGGAGGGTGCGGGTTCAGGAGTTGCTGGGCACAGGCCTTACTTTTTGGGATGAGGTTGCTCCCAGGGGCATGGAAGAGGCAACATTGTGGTGCAGCCAGGAGGGCTAGCCTGTAACTGGGGCGGAGGCCAGAGAGTTATGCTCTGTGGAGCTTTTTGGGACTGGGCAGTGCTGGGGGAGCACCCTGCAGGCAGGGCTGTGCGCATCCCCTTAACTCATTAATAAGATCCCCTTAGAATACTGAGAGGGGATCTTTTTAATGTTTACAAATACCTTAAGTGTGGGAGACAGAGGGATTTGGCCAACATCTTTTCAGTGGTTTGTTGGGGACAGGACAAGGGGCAATGGCCACAAAATGGGTCACAGGAAGTTCCGCATCAACATGCAAAAGAGCTTCTTCATGATAAGGGTGACAGAGCACTGGAACAGGCCACCCAGGGAGGTTGTGGAGTCTCCTTCTCTGGAGATATTCAAGGCCCGTCTGGACGCCTACCTGGGCAACCTGCTCTAGGGAACCTGCTTTGGCAGGGGGGTTGGACCCAATGATCTCTTGAGATCCCTTCCAAACCTTAGAATTCTGTGATTCTGTGAAGACCTCCAAAGTGTCTACCCTTTTGTTGAGGACTGCAGTTGGCCTGATGAAGCAGTAGTTCTGCTAACACACTCTCATTAGCCTTGTCACAAAGCCAAACAGTAACACTACTGTGTTATCCGCCAAATAAACAAGCTGGCCAGCATTTTTTGTGTGGCTGAAACTGGTCTCAACAAGGAGGTGGGGTGCTGGGGGGTCTCCCATTGCCCACAGGTGAGATAGGATGGCAATCTGCTGGGGGCCTTTTTATCCCAACATTTCTTTAGCCATGGCAGAGGGGGTTTGAGTTTTTTCTTGGTTGCTCTGGCTACAACTCTGAATAGTACTTGCCTGAGAAACATCTTTTGTTCTAAGTACTCTAATGCAAGCTGATTTTATGCATGTATTTAGAGAGTGGGGTGGGTATGGCGTGTTTCTTTTTAGGTGTTCAATTTGCTGCATTTTAGACTTCTAAATTCCGCTATCCTAAGTGGTCTAACCTTGATTAGTGTCATTAGCAGCAACTAGAAAGTGTAAAATATTTTGTTATAACCATTTCTAGTGATGAGTTCTGCTTTTCTACATTTTAATGCATCCCAAAATTTGTAGAACATAGATTTCAGTATCTAAAGAATTGGGCCTTTAAACATTTAAACATTTAAACATAGCATTTATTATCAAGCACACTTTACCTGAAGTATAGCAGGCAGATAAGCTTTCCTGAAATATATGCCTATAAATATTCAATGTTTCTCTTTAGATGTAAAATTAGATTCATATTTGGAAGTTTGACCCTATCTTAATTTAATTGTCTGGTATCTATTAGAAATGCTTGCCTCAATTTTTTACAGTCTCAAAGCTAAAGCAGATTGTTCCTTAACATTTATTTCTTACAGCTCTCTGTACAATAAGAATTATTTTCTGAATAAAATGTTTCCCTGGATAGCATGTAAAAAAAAAAAAAAAAGAAAACAAGAAAAAGAAAACAATAAAATCAGAATTCATAAACTTCCAGAAGACACATCATTTAATTTAATTGGAACTAATTATCCTTGGAAATCAATTGTACTGGTTTTATGGCATTATCCATGGCTTTTGCTGTGACTGAACATGTGGCAGTGGTATAAACTGTGTCTCTCTGAATTTAAAGAACATTAAATTCTTCTGTAATGGAACTAGATAAAGTTAGGAAGAGGATATATTTTACTGTCTTAAATGAGTATTTCAGGTGATTTAGAACTCCAGAAAAACACCAGGAAGTGTGTGTGTGGGGGGGGGAGTTTTAGAATTATTAAAAGAATAATATTAAAATTATATTAAAAGAAAACTTCAGAGATAATATCTTGTAAGGAGGATGGGTTCAAACATAAGATTGAGAGGTCCTGAATATCTTTCAGGAAAAGAGTGGAGAAACAGGTCACCGACAGTTTTGTCCATGATTTTGTCTGCTCGAATATTGAAAGTAGAATTACATGAATATTAAGAGTGTTATGGAATTATATTTAACATAACATTAAAAATAATATACCTTTCATTTAAAATGTTACTTTTTTTTTCATTTTTTTTTAGTCATAACCTTATTGCTCACTTTCATTCTGATTTTTATTGTAACTTTCAAGGAATATAATGTGAAACACATTCTTCAGTTAGTAATAACTGATTCCCTGATGAGAAAATTGCTTTAAATTCTTAAAACATCTACCAGACATGCTGTATCTTCAATCTCTGCTGCATATTGGTCATATAGTATCATTGTGTGTCTTTGTGACTATGTATGTGTGTAAGCATCAGTCTGCCTTCCAGGACAGCAGGTTGTAGCACATGCCTTGCCATTTAAAATTTTATCAATCCGTGTTTTGAAGGTTTTACATGGAAGCCAAGAGTAACGTTAACAGCAAACTTCATAAAGAGAAAAGGGTTGGACTAAGACTACTCTGACTTCTTTAGAATACCCAAGTACTGATTGTATCTGATGTATTCCACACCCCACACATATCCTTGACATCAGTAGAAATTATGTCTGTAAATTCAGTAAGAGCGGATTTAAGTCTATGGCATCCAAACATGAACACCACGAAGTAGTTTGTGTCTCTTACACATGCAGCCTGTTATTTTCTTGCAGTACTGAGCTAAATAAGTGGTTTTTGTTCGTTAGAAGATCAAGAGCTATCCAAACTTATAGTATTCACTGCTTCATTCTACTTTAAACTATATACAAATTATTTGCTTGTTTGTTTCCTTTTCCCATTGGTATGTTATACCCTACATTCTGCTGTTCTAAATTAATATATTCTAAAGATAGCTTGGAATTGCTAGTGACTATAGTGACTATACACTCAATACACTTAACAATATAAGTATGATTTTTCAGTTACGGATCTGTAGGCCCCTGAAGTTAAAGGATTCCACTCTGTTGATTCAGATGGATTCTGGAATAAAACCTTAACCCTTTGACAAGAAATAAGATAAATAAGGTTGCTGGCAAAATCCTTTAATTAGTTTATCATTACTTCTCTGAAGTTTATAACACCCTGCTCATGTCTGAATGGACAAAATTAAAGGTCAGAATTTGAAAGGGCATTTTTATCAATGATTACTTCATTGTGAGGGTTGTGATAGAAGATATTTTCTACTCCAAATGTCTACAATTGCTTTTTTTTTTTTTTTTCAGGAAAAAGGCAATAGCTAGTGAACATTAAGTGTTTACAGGGAACTGTGTCTGGTTTCCTTTATGAAAATCAATTATACTACTAGGAAAATCTCTTTTTTTATCCAAGGAACCCTATTTATAGAGACATCTAGATGGATTTCAGCGTATGTTTAAATACTTATACAGTATCTATCTCCAGTTAAAGTGACAGAATTACATCGTGCTGTTAAAATAAAACATTTACATATGTCTTGTAAAATTTAGAAAAATTCTAGAGAGAAATAGTTTTTCTTTGTTTTTAATTGACCTAGAATCATGTACATCTCAATAGTTTAAGAAAGCCTTTTTTATCCAGTCTGTTGTTAAAGAAAGAAAAAGCAGACTGCAGACTGACTTGCAGGATTTCATCTGTTCTTGTGCCTTCTACTTTGGAGATTTAAAAAAAAAAAAAAAAAAGGAAAAAAAAAAAGGTTTAACTCATTATTCTTTTTCTTCTTCAGATTTGACTGGAATTCAGGCCTATGTTCATGTGTTTGCAAATTGTAAGGTAGCATTTATCACCACTAACTAAATGCAATAAGCTTTTAACTCTCTCTTTTTTTTTTTTTTTTTTTTTTTAAGAGAATTTCAGGTGACATGGCTATACAATGGGGCTGTTCCATTACGGTTTTCCTAAAAGCCTATTATCAGTGGACATAAGAGGCAAAATGTTTGAATCATGTAGTGAGACACCGGTGAATAACTTGCTGCAAGAATAGCTATGGAGACACTAGTTCTACTTTTTACACATTCATCCCATTTTTGCACCTTATCTCATAAATGGTCCACCTGTCCCTGTCTCAGTCCCCTCATAACGACAGTTTGAATTGCACATGGAAGAGAGAATATGGGTTGTGCATCCAAATTATATTCCATTAAATAAAAATAAAAATAAAAAAATAAATAAAAACCTGAGTAGCTGAAAAATATATTTTCCCTAAGCATACTTTTTCACCACATGGAGCAGGCAACTCTGAAGTAGCCTATGTATTATATGCCACTGAATGTCTTTGTTTATAGATGTGTGGAACAGCACAACCCAAATACAAAGTAGTGTCAATGTGCCAATAGTACATCTACAGGAAAGGCCATACAGTTTGCTTGAAGCTTGGGAGCAACTTCAAAATCCATTGATTTTCTTGACAGTCACTAACTTGAACTGTGACCAAAAGAGCTGCTAAGATTCTGGCTTTTAGGTGCTGAAACCAAAATGGAAAGCACTGGAAAATGAGAGGATTTTAATATAACAGAGACAGAACTTGGGATAAATTTGGGATGCTCTTTCATTTACACAGGAAGTGATGTGAATAAGGTTTGAAAAATCATGTTGGAAGAGCATGGTGAAGAAAATTATGACAACAAAGCAGAACCCAGAACACAGGGAGCAACAGAGAAGCATCTCTTTTGACTTTGTAAGCATCAAAGCGGATGGTTATCTTTCTGAATAGGGATAATATGTTTGAAGGTCATAAAATGGATGGAATTCAATCTAACATAATTTATCACCAATATTTCTTTTTAGCACTTTTTCATGCTTCTGTATTCAAGCAGGCTTAATAAGTAGGGAGAAGGGAAGATGTACATGAAGGCTCATACTGAACAAATATTTTTCTTCTCTTCAATTCTGCAAAATACTGTGAATTGCAACATATCAGTCCGTCAGAGCTGAACAATTTCCTGCCACTTTTGCAGAGACTGTGTTGTTGTCTTTTGCAAAACAAATTAAAAATAAACATCAGTGTGATGAGAAATGCAGATGTCGCTTACAGCAACAAGTTCTAGGTGCTATGAGCATCATTCTGGTCAAGGTTTTTACTGTAAGGAAATTTATTAAGGCTAGTATCCACTTACCAAAATGTTGGATTTAAAATTTGATAAAATTCAGTAAAAGGAAAATTAGTTCATCTGAACAGATTTTTTTTTTTCAGTAATTATTTTAGTCTTGCTACTTCTGCCAAATATATTTTCTGCTTTCTTTTCAAGAAGTTTGCTCTTGGAGCAAAGCCTAGAACTTTCTGAAAAACTGGAGACCAACTATTTCATAGAAATTTGTATGTGTACACAAGCTATAAAAACGAGAGGACATTCCAGAAAGAAAAGCAAATGAAAAGTTAGTTCACTTTTCCAACTAGATTATAGCAAATAGAGAAACTTAAAAGATACATAACTTCTTCTGATGGAAAAACTCTTTCTATTAGCATTGAAGATTAGAGATTTCACTCTCTATAGGCAATGGGGAATTGTTAACTTCTTCCTTGCCAACTTATAGAATCATAGAATCATTAGGGTTGGAAAAGACCTCCAAGATCATCTGGTCCAACCATTGCCCTATTGCCAATGTCACCCACTAAACCATGTCCCTACGTGCCAGGTCCAACCTTTCCTTAAACACCCCTAGGAATGGTGACACCACCACATCCTTGGGCAACCTGTTCCAATGCCTGACTGCTCTTTCTGAGAAGAAATGTCTCCTTGTTTCCAACCTAAACCTCCCCTGGCACAACTTGAGGCCATTCCCTCTAGTCCTATCACTAGTTACCTGTGAGAAGAGGCCGACCCCCAGCTCCCCACACCTTCCTTTCAAGTAGTTGTATAGAGCAATAATGTCTCCCCTGAGCCTCCTCTTCTCCAGACTAAACAACCCCAGTTCCCTCAGCTGCTCCTCACAGGACTTGTGTTCCAGGCCCTTCACCAGCTTTGTAGCCCTCCTCTGGACACCCTTCAGTGCCTCGATGTCATTCTTGTCATTCCCAAAACTGAACACAGTGCCCAAGGTGCCGCCTTATCAGAGCAGAGTACAGGGGGATGATCGCCTCCCTGCTCCTGCTGGCTACACTATTCCTGATACAAGCCAGGATGATGTTGGCCTTTTTGGACACCTGGACACACTGCCAGCTCATGTTCAGATGAGCAAAACTTCTTGGAATATAAACATTGAAATCTCTAAATTCATAACTAAAGGACTATGATAGCCTGTAACTTCTTAGAAGGTATGTGCCATTGAAGACCACTATCCCTTTCCATACTACCTAACATACAGGTGAAAGCCAGCAGCAATTTTGCCTTTTAAAATGTCCTGGGACACATCACGCTACATGTTAGCAATTGGCAGTAATCCTCTGTTCGTATGAGAAATATCACAACTGTGTGGGAATCGTTTACTGGTCCATGCAGCAAAAACTTTGGAAATACCATACCCAATATCTCTAAGATTAATGGGCTTTATGTTAGTGGGAGGAAATGTAGGTGTTAAATCAAGAAATATTTATGCATACTTCACTTTACTGTATTTCTGACCTTGTTGTGAAGTTATATATAGGTACAATTTACTTAAGCAATGCTACTGTGTCTGGCTTTTGTTTCAAAAATTCATCAAAAATGCATTATCTAGTCTGTTCAATAGTATACCCCTTGAAATCGAAAGCAACAAACTATAAATGATAGAGAAGGGAAAGAAAACACATGCTGTTTTGTATTCATTTTTAATAGATATGAAGCATGAAAGTGACTGCATGTAAAATAAATGTAATCACTGTCTTGCAGGATAGTAAAAAAAAAAAAAGGCTAAAAGACATTTCTCTTCCTCAGTTTCTGAATTTCACAGACTGAATTTAAGTGGGCAAGGAGAAGTATGGGATTTTTACTACACTCTTAATGTTAGGAATCTTACTGCATCTCATTTCTACATCCTACCAAAATTGTACTGCATTACGAGGCTGGATCTTTACTTGGTGTAATGCTTCTGATGTCTAAGTCCAAAGAAACTGCATTCAGCACCTGGGAAGAGACCCTTAGAAATCATCGCTTCTGAACCTGTAGCTAAAGTTTTCATCCCAGGGAAAACCTTAGTCCTGAATTTCCAACCTGGCCCTGGGAAAAGGTACAGAAAATGAGAATGGATTTCAATCCACTATTTAGTGTAAGTTTTGTCTACCCTCATTACCTGCAAGAAAATAAATGCACTGAAACCAACACAAATTCTCCTGTGAGTTGAGAATGTAGTCGTCTCTCATACTTCCAATTTTGGGCTTTCTATCTAACAACTGTTGAAAAGAGGAGGCAGCATTGGCCAAATGGGGAAACGGGGTTTGGAAAAAGCCTTCTTGCATAACCTTTGATTCATCCTTACAACAGAACTGTGTTTATGTCATTGTTAGTGACAGGAAGATGAGTATAATCCTTGTGGGATTTATCTGTTGGTGAGTCTTAATCATTTTTCCCTGCAGGCTAGTGAAGGGCTCATGTCAGCAGTCAGAGTACAGACAGTGACTCTTGAACAAAAACTTCTTTAAAGCCTTTCTGGCAAGAATCCTTATTTTGATTCCAGTTACTGTCAAAAGCAGCAATGAAAACTGAAAAAGTCCCCAGGCATTTTTGAAGTAATCAGGTGGAGGATTTCTCCCAGAGGAAGATGGACAGAGTTAGAGACATTCATTACCCTACATTAGGAATGCCAGTGTTTCAGGAGAACCCTACAGAGAGCTTTCTAACCAGCCTCCAAAATTGCAGCCAGAAACTGCAGGCTAGAGACCCTTTTAAAATAGTGAGATGGACACAGAAGGATCTTTTTGAAGGTAACAAACATCTGTAAACTTGGAGAATAGGTTGTTCTACTTTATGGATCAAGAGAAGTGCAGGGGCTTTTTGTAAACATCTCCCAAAATATTCAAGGTCAGATGTAATGTGGAGTGGAGAGCCACATTTCTTGTAAACTAGTAGTCTAACCTATGAAATAAAAGCTTAAACTTGAGCTGGGATTTCTTTTGGTGAAATCCAAGGTTTATCGTCTCCCGTGCTGTTAAATACCAATGAAAGCTGGAGCTCCCTGGTCTGAAGATGTTCTATGCTAATATGTGAGCCTGGTCTTCTCTCTGCTTTGGTTCCCTTCTTGCACACAGAGTCCAAGATTTCTGCTGTTTCAAAGATGCTTCCTAGATTTTTATTTATTTATTTATAAAAATGAAGAGCTTATCTTCCTTCTGTCCTCTGTCTCTCTTCCCAAACCACTGAGGTGGGCATAGGCATAGGCACTGAGAAGCTGTGAAAGCTCTTTTTGGCTGATCAGGCTAATAGTTACGAACTGCTAGTTTTTAAGGCTTCACTGAGCAGTCTTTTTTTTCAGCTTGTTCAGATTTAGTAAGTAGTAGTGTTAAGAGTGTTTCAGAAACTTAAAGTTGTAAGG
Organism: Anser anser; assembly: GCF_964211835.1. Lineage (NCBI taxonomy): Eukaryota > Metazoa > Chordata > Aves > Anseriformes > Anatidae > Anser > Anser anser. Next base: position 130,083,505 of record NC_139721.1, on the reverse strand, counting down.
TAGTCTGTAGAAAAATTTGATGGTTTATCATGGTCTGTTGACCCCAAATGTTGGAATTCTGTGATTTAGAGAAAGAGGTGAAAATGACCAAAAATGTCATCCTATTAGGCATCAATACAGAACTTCAGTGTTTTTTTCAGTGTCCCCTTATATGCAGGTCCATTAACAAACTAGTCTAGCTCCCTTATAGAACTAGGATAGGGAGAGAGGAAGGTAATAGTTCTACAAATACCTGAATACTTGAAGTCTTCAAATGATAAAGGAGGTGAAGTTATGTATCTTAGATACCTAAAGACACCTAAATGACACCGTGTTTGGTGGAAAGTCGGTTCTGAAAGAAGGTGCTGGCTCCCAGCGTTATTTAACAAGCTATTAGATTGACCTTCTGGCAAAGTCAAAATACAGCACTAAACAAAACATCTTTAATAAAACACCCTTAATATTGGACGTAGGACTTTTTTTCTGAACATTCCCCCCCCCAACCCAACCTGATCTTGGACCTTTTGTTGACATTACTGCAGGAGTACGTGCTGCAGTTTCAAAGTTCAGACCAAGAAGAGTTTGTTCCTCAAGGAAAAATTCAACTTTTTTTTTTTTTTTTTTAAATACAAGGCAAAAATGTAATGCAGTTTTCCCAACACTTTGACACTTGTCCTTCCCAATTATTGGAATAGTAAATAGCAACAAGAAATAAAGATTCCATTGGATTCTTAATTGGTTACCTGCATGAAACAAATATTTCCTCTGTTAAAAAGGAAGGATCCTTTTATCTCTCTGTACACCTGACAGCGTGACAATCTTTGTGATTGTAGTCATTATTGTTATCTTATTGCTACTTCATGCTGTTTATGTGTTCTTTTTCATGGATGTGTTTATTTTTAGAGGCTGCTTACAATGTAAAATGTGTAATTAAACAAAGTTTAATGAGGTCAGCATCTTCAGAAGAAACCATATCTGGCGGCATGTTTCATATTTGCGTGATAGGTATTTTTATTAGAATTAAATTGCAGTCTCTTCTGCTCCCCCATTCCTTTAACAGACCAGAATAATTATGGGAGAACAGAAGACAAAATATTTTTGTATCTTAGCTTTGTAAGCTAATTGTTCATGATGATAAAGAGAAGATTTGCATATTTCCATGATGAACTATAAATGAAGGCAGACTGAGTTTGAAGGGATAATAATCACAGCACTGTGCAAAGCTCCACTCATATATAAGAATAGCTGGTGGACTTGCAAGGATAAGTCAGGAAGCAATGCAAATATTGACATACCAATGGGAGAGGTTTCTGCCTGCAGTACCCTGTGAGTATAACTCCAGCTCTGTTTCTGTGTGTGATTATATTTATATTTTAAGATGTCATTATTAGAATATAAAAATGTAAACACCCTCAGAATGGCTGTAGAATTCATTGTAGAAGGGGCATAAAAATACCTTTGCTTGGCTTTGTGTATTTAATCAGAATACTTAATGAGCCTGACAATTTAATTCTGCATAATCATATTCCCATAAGCAATTCCACAGCGCCTCATTTATCAAATTCTTCAGGACAATCAGAACTTATAGATAAATAAGCTTGAAACAAACTCTGTGTTCTGTTGGGGGATGCATGGATCTAAATTTTCAAGGAAAAAAAAAAAAGAAGACACAATTATCTTCCAGACCTTTTCAACCTTAAGCTGAGGATTTGGGGCTCCACATGCAAAAGACTAGGTAATAGATTGGTTCCTTAACATGGTTCATATTAGCAGTGAGTGAAAATCATGAACAGGAGTTAAGGGATGCAAATGGATCATGTGGTCAATATTAACCCCTAGGAAAAGTATATCTCAGTATATCTCAGTGTATCTCAGATCTGGTGTATCTGTTGTTACCAGAGACTCTCTTGAACAGAATGACAGATTATACTCTTTATGATGCATCAGATTTGAAGAATATGTCACCTATTTCTGGTGGTATTGTTTGTTTGGAGTGACAACCCTGTGGGACTCTGGGGCAACATACTATGACTCACTCCTGTTTGTAACTACTGGTTTTATTTATTTATTTTTCCAATTTCCCTAAGTGAAGCACAGCATCAATTTTGTGCTTCTAGGGCATGACACCATACCAAATGGTCTTTGTCTTGTCTTTGCTGTCATTTATGATCTTTTATTCTTTCTAACCAAGAGCATACGTATTTTAAGAGCCCAGAGGTTCTTATTTCATATTTCTTTTAAACAGAAAACTGTAAGTGCTATTTTGTAACAAAATTGTGCTAAATATGGATCAGACTCATTCCTCATTCTTTCCGTTTAAGATTTATATTATTCTAACATTTTCATTCTCTAACAGAGCACTGCCCGTACATTACAAATGGTGGGCTTTTACAAGTTTTAATGTGTGGTTTGCACTGAGATTATCTTCTTGATGGATATTAACACATACCTGGACTTCACTCAGGGATGAACTAAGTAGCTCCTTTTCTGAAGAAGCCTGGCCAAGAGTCAGTGCCCCTTGAGGTCCCATGTCTCTGTGTACTATGGAAGTAACAGACTTCCCAGGTTTGCTTGGACTCCAGGGACTGCATGCTTCACCCTCATTTAATACAAGATGTCCTCTCCATAGATCTGTATGTCATTGCACAAATTGTGATAGGCTTAGAAGAACAGTGCTCATGGCTTTGCTGCAAGACTTATTGTTGGAACTTGAGGAGATAATTACAAGACAGGTACAGGCTGGTTTCTAGGAACCAGTATATAATGGTGGATCTAATTTCAAAAACTGAAAGATATAAATCTGCAGTCTCAAACAAGAACTTTCATTCAGAGGAAAATCCCTATAGCTTCCAGATTCTGTGATGTCTTTGGAAGATAACCATCAAACCTCTGGCTGTCCTCTTCCACCACCATCAAATAAACTCAGGAGACTTGCCCCATCAATGACTGACAGTATTGTCAGGGTATTAAGTGCATCTCCCTCTCCCTTGGGTTTGGTTGCCCGGATTCAGTGTCCACGTTGGAAATTGTGCAGGTGTCCAGCCTTGAAGAGAGCTCTTCGAGAAGGCTCTGCCAAGAAACCTTAGTGGGAGCTCTTTCTCCCTGCTTTTTCCTCCAGCCCCAGATTTGCCCAGAAACTGTTTTTAAGCTATGTTGCTGCCTTATTTGTGGCAGGTCTCTTATCTCCCTTCTGACCGGATTCACTGACTTGACTTTCTGGTTGGACCTCAGACTGGCCTCGTCACTGTGTACTGTCTGGATGGTGACTGAACTCTTGGATGGTCTTGTTATCAACTGAGACCTGCTCTCCTTGCTCAGACACTGTGGGGCTGTGCCTTTGTTCCTCAGTCCCTGCTCCCCTCACTCACGGAGCAGTGCCTGACCTTGGTGCTCCTTGACAATTAGGAAGAAAGACCTTCCATGTGCACTTGGAGGCAGACATCTGGGTTCTGAACATCATTTAGTTGGCATTTGTTACTCATCATAGTTCCTATTAATCATCTCCAGGACTGACCTGTAAGATCAAGATTATTAATTCATATAACTGAGAGTTTGAATGTAGCATATGGGGATGTGCATCACTTCCACAGTAGCAAAATGCCTTCTAAGCACTCTGAAAAACATGTGGATGCTAGCAAGGAGTATCATGAAAGGATGGATAGTCTGTAAGATGCCGTCATCTGACTTCTGCTGTTGAATTTGTCATGGAGATTTGTAATTCCAAACTGTTTCCCTATCATTCCGTAGCATTAGGGGAGCCAGGCACTGCTGTTTGCCTGGAGGGTGAAAGTATAAGCTTGTGAAGGGAGAGCTTATGCTACAGAGCAAATACCAGTTCCTCACCAGGACCCTTCCATGATTATGATGAGAAATAAGAAATTTTACAGTGTAGAGGCAGCTCTCTTAGGCAGCTCTCAGACTTATTTAAAATTCTACCTGGAAATACAATCAACATGTCTTTTGGGTGAAAGAGAGTTGGCTCTGTTAGGGGACCAAAAAAAAAAAAAATTTGTTATCCATGTTAAGCTTAGTTCCTCTTTGGCTGTTATGGCTGTTATGGAAAAGCTATTCATCCCACAGGTCTTATTCCCAAACCATTTTTATCCTTCCTAGACTGGGTAGCTATAAAGAAATGCTCACTGCAGTGAATCATCAGAAGCCATTACTCCATCCCTAGTAGGATCTGTATATGTTACAAGGAAACATTTCTAAGAAAATGCTACAACCCCATATGGTTTGGATGAACTACTGTGAACCATCTTTTTGTTATGAATGCAAGTTAGAGGACAATGACTTAGAGAATGGGGATTGGGAAATTGTTTTGGAAACAGTTAGCACCAAAACAAAGGCAGTGAAACAGGGAACTAATGGCACACTGGAGTCTGTAGCTGGTTGTGAATAGAGAGTTGACTATAGACCACAGTCCATCACATATTGTTGAAGTTCTGCGATAACAGTGAAAAAAAATTGAGCAGTACTGGCATCTAGCTAGATCTGAAAATATTATTTCTTGCTTTCCTTGTAAGTGTGCTAAATTAAATTCAAAATATTAAAACATTTATTTTTAAAAGATTAGCAGAGACTTCAGAGAACACATAAAGGTTTTAATTTGTTAACTATGAGGGCACATTTAATCAAAGTTCTGTCTCAGGTAGACAGGAAATGCAGCCAGGAGGAGACATTCAAAGACAATGTGTTCAGTTTCCATGGAAATCTACTCAAAGGAAAAGGGAAGGTAAGCACTTATTCCTTATGTAAGGCAGTAAAATATTCTTCAAAACATCATAAAGTCACCTAGTTGCACATAAAAAAAAATCAATGAAATTCAAAAACAATTTGCAAAATCTATACCTATAAAGATAAATAGGTAAATTTCTGTTTAAATTTCTAGAGGCAAAGCAAACAATGAAAGAGTTCAAAATTAAACCTGTTACTAAGTTAGCTTAGTAACAGGCACAGTCTGCTGAGTGAAGCAAAGCTGTCTGTGCCAAAGTAAATCCTATTTTTAGAATGATCACTGCATTCTGAAAGCTCACCTGTGACTTCACTGGTTAAACCAAAACATTATCTAACCTAAAGAAAGCCAAAACCAGATTGTTGTTTATGACTACATCTACACATATGGGTGATGTGTTATGTTTGTTTTATTCCTCTCCTCTTTTATTCTGTTGATACTTGTTTTTGCGAAAAATAAAAAATGCGGGAGACCCCAATTCAAGAGTTATAATGAATGAACTTTAGTAAAGGAAAAAATCACTGCTTGCAAAATATGAAAAAAAATGTTGTTTATTATTACCTTGTAATCAGTGAGATATTTGTTGCTCATATACTTAATTTCAATATTCATTTAATGTTTTTTTCTTGTTATGCTTTGTTTTGTTTTGTTTTGTGTCTGTGTATTAATGCTGTTATATTGTTTATAATGTTATTTTAATCACCTGCTTGGAGTCCAATATAATGTAATGGAGTTAGGATGAAGTCTTTTAGAAACAATGTCTGCATGAATTTAGTTACTGGTCAGCAGCATTTTAGAGACATAAATATCTCCTTAGGAAGTTAAATAGCTCTAATCCAAATGCAAAAGATAAATTCAATAAACATATGCTGTAGGGTGTGTTTAATAAAACTCATATCCATTTCAGTGAATGACAATACTTCTGGATTCCCCTGTTTCCTGCTGGCTATAATTTAAGTTGAATGTTTAGTAGAAGTCTGTCAATATTTCTGGTTTCTGTGGCATTGTTGCATTTTAAAGATAAATTCATCTTATGTACCTTGTTGAATGAAGAATTCATCATGAAATTTTGGGAGAAATGCCTCTTCCTGTTCTCGTGTCTTAATTTGTGAAGCAAATAGGTTATTCCTGGTGACCTTAAAATCTTGGTATGTCAGTATAAGCCTTCACTCGTCCCGCCCTTGCATTACTGCAGTAAATCAGTCATTTATGCTCTATTTGCATTTCAATCTACTGATTGGGAAAAAAAAAAAAGGATAATGTGATAACCATCATAATTTTAACCATAAAAGTTAACACTACTTCACCAGTTAGATACATATTTGCCTCACTTTCCATGATATAAATTGTGAGTAATTTATATGGAGCCATGCTAACATAAAGCCATTTTAAATAATCAAGTCCATAATCTTTTTGCAGAGATTTTGCCATTTAAGTCAGCTACACTGGAAATATATGAAGTCCTAAGATTTATGTAGTAATTATTTTTGCTGTTAGGGCTTGATAAAGCTTCCAATGAAGTTAATGTACATTTTATCATGACAATAGCAGTTGCCTTACACTTTTAGGAGTGAACTTCTTATCAAAAATGATAATAATAATTAAATGAAAACATCACCTTTCTTTTGGATTCAAGTAGTATTATATTAAGAAAATAATTTGACTTGCTGAAACATTGTTGATTTGGCAGTCAAACATGAGAATGATTTTTAGAGCAAGAATTCTATTTAAAGCAAGCACAAGATCATTGTCAGTCAAAGAAAAAATAATGTTATGGCAAAAGGCCAAGTTGTGAGTTTTGCTAACATAAATTTTTTTTGTTATCTTTAGGAATGCACTAGGATTTGTGCTTAAAGAGGTCTGTGTCCACCTGAACAACATTTCTATACAAACTTTTGAAATCACATTTTACTGGGCCTTTTACTCTGGTCAGGCAGCTCTGCCACCATAGCAATCAGATATAAAAAACAAATATGACACATTAACAAGCATATTGCATAGCACATCTGGAGAAAGCATGCAGCATCCCTAGTGGACTGACACAAAACCATTATGGTCCATATCTTCCCCTGTGATTAATTAAACTGAAATGCAATGTAATGGCATTTGGCAAGCAAGAAGTAAAAGCCCTACAACACTGTTGAAGATGTGTTAATCTAAAATGGGAGCATTAAGACTATTTGGTATGCCTCTGGCATATTTATTCCCCAAATGTTTTCTTAGAAGAGCTAAACTGCTGTTTTAGTTACCTGATGTGAGAGAGAAAAACAAAAAAAAAACAAAAAAACCCTGACCCAAAACAAACTTCTCAGATGCAGCCGATGATAAATTAATAACATCATTATAGAATAGTATTAGCTTCAGCTGACAACTGCAAGAGTAAATAGGTCCATTTGTTTTAAAATCTTTCCTGAACCTCATGACTCATCTTCCGGATCTATTTTGGGTTCTGTCGTATGTGTGTGTGGCTGAGGTTACACAAGTAATCCGAATAGCTGAAGCAGTGCAAGTTGTCAGAAGGAATAGTTTATTACGTGGATTTGCTATATAGAAATGTCTTTTCACGCTCTGCCTGTTCATAAAAGGATATGAGCAATAATCTTCCTCAGCTAGATTCACCTAAATCTTATTCAGAATCAGAGAGCGCTTCAGATTCCTTCTCTAGATACTGTCAAATCTAACCCTTTACTTCCAGGGAAAACATGTAGAAAGTATTAGAAATGGCTTTTTCCTCTCTCTCTCTCTCTCTCTCTCTTTTTTTTTTTTTTTAATATGTATGTATCTAGAAAGCATGTTTAGGAAGGATAAGAGAAACAAATGATGTATTTCTAGGTTTAGATAGCATCTTTGACTCTAGTAATGCCCACAGAAGATTAAAAATTTCACTAGCTAATTTCTGTCCATTCATCCTCTAATTAGGGAAATTCAGTAAAATGAGTATGGATGGGTGTGCTTGATGCTAAGCATAATAACAAGTGCTTTTTTGTAGGTGTGTCAACTTTGAGGGCTGTAAAGAGTACAAAACACTAATGCTTGCTCACTCGGACATCTGAACAGAGTTGGGGAGCCAGGGTCCATTGAGAGCACACAATGAGTCATCCCTGGCTGGCCGTGAGCACTGCTCAGCTGGGTGAGCAAACCCATCCAGCAGGAATGTCGCCTGCTTGGAGGAAAGCAGATGTGTCAGGAAAGGAAAGGGAGGAGATTCACATGACATTTTCATAAAGAAAATGGTTTGTTTTCTCCAATTTTTAAGCTTTTCCTTTAGTCCTTTTGAGAGCTGAGAATACCAGTGTACTTGAATACAAGCATCAGGAAGAAATGACGGTAACTCTTGGAGACAGACAGTAAGAAGAATAAGAACTGACTACTTTCAGAAGAGTCCTGTCAGTGTGCCCTGATCACCTCAGAACAATTGTTGCTCTTGCTTTTGACAAGTTTGGAATTCTGGGAATAATATTGTGCTACAAACATGGAGATAACATAACATTATAACGATAATTGTGTCTGCACAATTCAAGAGCTGTGTCTTCAGGATTCTGAATATTTATTTTTCTTGTGTACTACTGTTGCAAGACACTTCAGTCTCTAGAATCATTCTGGCAAGAAACTTATCAAGAAATCTGAACAGACACCGAAACCTAGTAAACACTAATTAGAACATCATATGTTATCAAACCACATGCACTAAACCATACCCATGTTCATTCATCCGAAGAAAAGATACCTCAGCAGCATAACCAGCAGCATTCTAACATTCTAGCATTCTAACAAGTGAAACGTGCAAAGTATCCAAATAGTTATTCATTTATCTTCATTTCATAGGAGTACTACCAGGATTATATGCTAAAGGAACAAGGACATCTTGTTAACGTTAAGCCAGATGGGTAACTCCTTTCATCCTCAGGAACTCATTGCTTTGTTTCTATCATGCGCACATAAACTCGAGGAGGAAGGGGTAACTTGCCTTGCAGTTGTTATGATTCTCCAAGTTGTGTTCTTCCATCTAAATTCTTCACAACAAAATGACTGACTGGTGTAGGTATATCCTGCTTTAAAAAATATGTATATATATTTACATATCACAAAGAATATATAAGTTACTGTGCCTAGATATCATGTTTTCAATGTCTGAGATGTACAGACTAACCTGAAGAATCATCTTTTATGTCTACAGAACAGATGTAAAAAGCTCTAATAAGGTAAACCAGTAGAAGTTTTTACATTGACATTTAGTGAGTTTTTGAACCCAGACCATAGTGCTTGCCTACCTTGCAGCAAAGCTCTGAGGTTCAAATTAATGAAAATCATAGACAAGTTGCAGCAGAAGACAAGGTACAATGGAAACATAAACTGTTGTTATTTATTATTGCACTCCACTATAGAAATTTGAGAGCTGCATTACAAAGGAGTCGGCTGAATGCTATACGAACACTCAGAAGTAGAGATCTCTGCAGAAGTATTGGCTGTCAGTTAATAAGCTCATTTTTCTCTCAAGGGAAAATAGATTTTCCTCCTTTAAAGATTTTTTTATTTTTTTATGTTTTATATCCTCACAGTGTGTGGTACTATAAATTGCATGCAAGGGACTTTGTTGGAATTTACAAATGACTGTAGCCTTTTATTGTGTTTTATGCACTTATAAAACTAGAATGGCTACTGTAACTGAAGTAATATAGGAGTCATTTTCCACGTGATTTGATTTTGGGAAATCTAATATCTGATGAAAACTTATTACGTGGTTGAGCATTAATATTCCTTCCTGTTCTTTTCTGTTTTGGTACCTCCTTTCTAACACAAAGTTCACTTGTCATTCTCCCAGTAATTCCCAAGGTTATTCATTATGAGAACATTACTGCCTACCTTCAACTTACTTTTGGGGAATTTCCAGTGTCAGTATTTGGAGAACTTATCAACAATTTTGAAGTGGGTGTTACACCTTACCCCTCCTGCCATTGCCACACATGAGGAGCTGCAGTGAGGACCTCTGATGGTACAGCTGTAGCTTTGTGCCATGTCCCTACCCAAGACAGATGGGGTAGTTTCTAAGATTACCATGGGCCTTTAAGTGTTCCTCTACACCAATCTTGTCCTGTTGATGTGTGACTTTTATCCCAATACACTAAAAACTATTTCTTGAAATGATTTTGTGCTAAAAATAAGAACCATTGAACCCAAATGTGCCTGAACTCTATAGGTTTGATTTGCAGGGAGCATGTCTTTCTGCACTGCCAACTTCGTGATTTTTAAGCTGAAATCTCCTGGCATTTGCTGTTTAAGTTAATGACCTGGCTCCCAAAGACTGGTGATTGTAAGACTGTCTACTTTCATTTAGGTGAATTCTCTAGGCTTGTAACTGTATAGGAAAGTTTGAAAACTTCTTTTGTGTTCACATTTTCAGAAACAAAGACAGAAGACTTCCAATTAAAACAAACAAACAAAAAACGTATAAGCTTTTTCTTCTCCCTCTCTCTCTCTCTCATAATGGGATTACTTTGTGTTGTGTGGAATTTAGGGGACTCTTATGAGGTTGCAGATTTCTTATTATCACTTTGGATTGTGGCACCCTTTCTAAACTCAAGTCTTTCCACTTGGCAAAAAAATACATTGCCTCTATTTCATTATTGTCAAAGTCGTCAAGGCATTACCTCTTGAAAATTGCTTTGAAGATCTTTTGGATTATTAAGTCTTATTGAATTAGGCTGTAAATGTTAATTTACAAGAGTTTAAAAGAGTTAGCATAACATATGGATTAGCCAACTGACCCAGGGATTCCTATGTGAAAATCAATTATATATTATTTTTCAAAAATGAAATGCATTGGATTTGTTAAATGAACTCGTGTTTGCTCTTGAGCAAAGATATCCTATCTATAATATTGTAAGTAGTTTTAAGTGTAAAGAAACTAGGGTACACATGTCTGCTTTGAAACAGGAAAAAAACACAGAAAAGTGATAGGAGGAAAGGAAAATGGAGAAAATCTGCATAGTTTTCCTCAAGTAACATCATTCTGAGGGCTGATTAGCACCAAGATCTCCAAGAGTACTTCTTGGCACCTCATCCTAGTGCAAAGAGAGGATGCTATACTTTAATGAAATAATTTTCTGGTCCAAATAATTTTCTGGTCCAAGGAAAACTGTTGTTTTTGTTTTTGTTTTTAGCTGGAGATATTTTACTACTTCACAGAAATAAAGCAGTGAGATGTTCAGGACTATATATACACTCTCAGTCTATACTAACTTTTGACAGATTCTCTGTAGCCATTTTCTGCACCTTCCCTCATCCTAGTCAATAAGCTTTGAAAGCCACAGGTAGCTGACAGCTCCTTCTTGGGTGACAAAAAGGACACAAAGGATCCCAGCCTTCTCTAAAGACCAGTTCACATCAGCATATCATGGCAAATCTTACCTTACGTTGCCAAAAAATCTGCAATGCTACAAGGTAGTAAGGGGAGTGCTCTGTTTCAGCCACTGTCATTCTAAGCTTCCCCCAGATTTCTATGCCTTCCTGCAGGCACCAGGAACAGCAGGGTTTCTTGGCCTCACCAGGAGCTGGCTGCCACTACACAATACCAAACAGGTGTTCAAGCAGCATACACAGCAAGTACAAGCAGCCTCATTTGAGTATCCAGTTACTGGTAGCTGAAAATTAGCCAATATATAGAAAAATTAGCCATAGCTATGCAGAAAAGTCAATGAGAATTAACACTTCATGGCTTGCTCTTTTTCATATTGCCTTTTTTTTTTTTTTTCTTTACAGTCATGAATGTAGTATATAGAGAAATACACTTTAATCTAAATATTTCTCCCACCTAAAGTTTTCTAGTCTTCACTAAATGCCCAACCACCATTCTTCTGAACTCTAGTAGCCTGTTCATCAAAGCTGCCGGAGTCCATGCAAAGTGATTTTTTAGTGTAACAGTAATAACATTCATCATGTAACTGCAAATCACTTTAAAATAGGACTACCACCTGCCTTCTGTCTTTGAGTGGAGAGGGTCTAGCATTTGGATTATATGTGTGAGTAGGATTTGTAGGTCAGACTGAGGGTACTACCTTGTATTTGAACTTAATTTCTTTTTCAAATAAACAAACAAAAGAAGTCCAACCTAATAAGGGAGACTTGGTGGCTTGCCCAGGATTTCTAGGAACACCACCGACAGCTGTGTGATGCTCAGAAGTCCAGACATTTCAAGGAGACACCCACTGCAGTCAGCACACTCCAGGGCATGGGCTTGCCCTCTGTAGCTGATTTGAGCATTTACACTTCAGACTGAAATGTCCAGAGTGTGTCAGGCTCATTTTGTGTGTACTGAGATGTACAGAGTCAGCTCAATGTGTTCTAGATCTGATCCCTCTGCCCAGATAACTAAGTTCTTATTCCATTAGAAAACAAAACATATTTGAGGTTTATCACCTTTCCCATCTCATACTTATTTCTACCTATTTATTTTGTGACTTTTTTTTCTCATATTTCCAGAATATTTTCATCCTTCTCACCTTCTTATTTTTCTACCTTCGATTCCTGTGCATTTCAAAATTTGATTATCAAATAACAGTTGTCCTCAAAGTGAAGTTAAGCTGGGATTGAAGAAAAATGTTTACTCACTGTTCAGAAATAGATACTGGCCAGGGAACATGCACACCACCTGTGACCAGAAAGTAATTAAAATGCTAATAGATGTAACTCTGGAGAAGGGACACTCTGGAGTGTCCTCACAGATGGTGCTAAAAAGACCACTTCTATGGAAATGTCTCACTGCACAGCTAAGTGGAAGATTTGAAATGTTGCTTTTCAAGAATCATTGACCATGGGGAAGAAAACATTTTGTGAATGAAAAAATAAATTGAAAGATTGTATTGGTGGAAGTGTAAAGGAGGAGAGGAGGTGTTGGAGTTATGGGAGAATGACCTTGTCCTTTAAGGGAAAAATAGTCCAATATTCCTCAGGACAGTCACTGCTGTCACTCCTCTGCCCCAGTCAGGTTGATCAATGCCCACAGGCAGGGCTGCAGGCAGCACATGGGGCATCTCACCAGAGTATTTTCCTTGCTCAGTCTAGATAACAGTCACTTCTGTATTTGGAAATATACATAAATTACAGTTGTTGTGCCAGAACAACAGGTTGACCAGAAATGCAAAGTAAGGTTATGAGGCAGAAACAGAAAGGAGGAGCTGACGATGAAAAAGGAACTGAGATACAAATGGGGACAGGAATATCTGCATTTCTTATTGATGATGGATAGGAAGCAACAGGCTGATTTAAGACAAATGTTCTCTTTAAGGTCCCTAAAGGTCACTTTCATGGCTAGAAATTGATTGATATATATGAATATATATTTGAGAATATTCAGCTAATGCTACAACACATTTACAATTGGTTTTTTTTTCACCATTTGAATAAAAAAAAAAAAGTGGATTTAGTAAACAGAGAAATTTCCCCATTTTCTGTGTCTCTGTTGGTCTTCATTATCTGTTCAATAACCAGAAAGGAACAATTTTAGTGTATTAATATATATATATTGCTTATTTGCTCCATTATTTTCAAAAGAGCTCCTAGTGTGCTGAGCATGAAAGGATGTGAGAGCTACAGGAAAGTGAATTATTTCCCTAACAGAAACCATAAATACAAAATCCTGCAGCAAGCAGCAACTCATCTTAACATCTGCAAGGAACATTTGTACCAAAAAGTGCTATTTTCTTTCACAAAGGTAGGCACATATTATTTAAAAAGCTGATGCTGAATCTGCATAAAACTTCATTATGAGATAATTTTTAAAACTCCTGGAGGAACTGAGAAGCAAAGGCGACTAAAATATAAAGTGTTCACAGAGACTGGAAAAGAGAACAGCCTGCAGAACACCCTACAGCAATGCCAGTTTTGCCTTTGTAACCCAGGAGAGACACTGTCTCACTGGGGAGATCATTATGAAGGAGCTGGTATCCAAAAAAAAAACTATAGCATGGACAGATCTCTAGGACCTCCGTGTGGCCTGCACCACCTCAGAAATAGGTAAAACATGCTTTATTAACCCCCTAAGAGATCAATTATGGAATTCTTTTGAATAATAAATCATAAGTGAAATTTCTTTCTTAGTTGGTATTTTTATCTATCATTTCAAATCGAGTCATCAGAAAGCACAGCTCACAGCAGAGGCAGTGTTGTAAGATGGGTAGAGGAAGTTTATAGCCTGTAGTTTATAGTCCTCTAACTTGGTAAGGATGAGGTAGGTTACTTGCACAGAAATGCCTCAAAATTCCTCAGGTTACAGTGGCAGTGTTTTTACCATTTTTTTCAGGACATATTTTCAATCTCCCTGTTTTTAGTTGACCTAACGATGCTGCCACAGAAAAAAAAACCTGGGGGATGGTTTGGCATAGGGAGTCCTAGACTGGCAGTGGCTATCTGAGTGTCCCACTGGGGCAGTAAATGGTCCTCCCCAGGGCCCGGTGCAGCCTAGGGTCACCCATGGGATGGGATCCACCATCCCTCCCCTCAGAAGAGATCATTTACACATGAATTAGTGCTCTATGGCAGTCTTTTAACTAGGGATGTTTCTTTGTCATTGGTGCTGCCTGATGCTGTCAATGGTCTCCTGTAAAAGCTCTACCTCAAGCAGAGGCAAACACATAGAAATAAGGGACCAATGCTAAGTCCTGTGTTATTTACACAGGAACTCCATCATAGGTTTCCATTAACGCAGAATAATGTCAACAAGGGGTATATTTACTAATTTTTGACCTCTCATAAATGATACAAGCTCTTTTTCTGTGGGACTTCCAGGTTTCTTCTTGTACCTCCAGACTGAATGGTCAGAGAGTACCTGAAGAAAGGGGCAGCAACTTCTGCATCCTTTGACTCAGGGAACTTTTTCCTTGCTCTGTGGATTTGATGATAAGATAGTATGGCATGCTATCTGTTTGCCTATCTTTGAACTGATGTTTGCAAGCAATGTGTGTAAAAATAGCTCTTGTGCAATGAAATAGATTTGGAGTAGAAAACTTACAGTATGAATGCACAGCTTGTCTTTCAGAGCAGATATTAAGAGAAAACGATCAATTGGAGGGTGTTGTTATGCCCAAATAAAATTACTCACCTCTTCATTATAGTGACATCTATTTGTAGAATGGTCAGGTTTTCACTTAGTCGTTGGAAGAAAAATTTGCACCATTGAATGGGAGTCACCCAGTAATCCTTTAGAGCAAGGACAGGAGATCAAATTTACTTCTGCAACTTTGAAATTAAAAACTGCAGCTGCTGAAATTAATTACCACAAATTTCAGAACTTTTCCAGGTGAAGCAAAGAACTGCAGCAACGAACTCAAGCAAAGAACTGAATAATTAAGCAGCTTTGGCTGGCATTGTTTATAAAGTGAGATAATTAAAGAAAGTCAGATCGTACAGAATAGAATATAGTGTTGGTATGTGAAAGATTAGCATCAGGTAGTGAGACTGTTTCAGAAAAATCTCGGCCAGAACACACAGTTTTATAGCCTCCCAGAAAATATACCTTTACTTTGCTCAGCAGCACTTCAGAGCCTTCATATATTAGCTTAGAAGGAAAATGTGAACATTATTTTTCTAGCTAAAGAAAAAAGAAAAAGTCTGAATAAATTCTGTGATCAAAATTAATGGTACTAAAACAACATGTCAAAATCAATGTGTGCTTAATATCAGTGTGATGTTCATTTGTTTTCCTTTGGATCTAAATACTGGCAAACATTTAAAGGATTTGAGAGTCCTTGTGAAGTAAATTTCCATGGTTTTGGAGCCTACAGATAAACTCGGTAATATAAAAATACATGTGACTAATGACCAGTAGTTGAAATACTACTTCAGAAATACTGGGAAAGGTCAAATTCTGATATGCCTCTATTCTGTCTTGTTTTCTGTGGGAAATGTTGATATACATTGTTGATGTCCCAATGAGGTATACATGGGTCCACTTCGATCATAGATTATGTCATTACAAATATCTTTCAAACTTTTCACTGACCAAATCATTTTTCTGGAGATAACTGTGGTTTATGATGAAGCTATACCTATTCCAACCAACAGATACTAAGTTCAACAGAGTTCAAGGCACTTTCTTTTGCATTACATCTAAAATCTCATAACCATCTCTATCCAAAAGAAATATGAGCTTTAAAGAGCTTTGAGGTGAAACTCATAATAATAACTTTTTTATGTAACATTTTTCATTTCAGGATTGCACAAAGCACTTTGATTCATGGAATTGCTTTTAGTCCAAGAGAAATCATTATGATTTTGGTCATCTTCAAGGCACAGAGCAGTGGTTCTCGAGTGCCTTGTAACTTGTGTCCACTCTAGTAAACTTGGAAGTCTCCCATCAGGCTTATTTTGCAAATACTGAAATTGTGATATTCATTTAAATGGCTGACTCTCAGCACACACAAGAAATATGATGCTTAAAATAAATTGAGATTATCTAGAAACTTGTTGTTTCACCAGCTACAAAATACCTAGTTATTATTAGACATGCAATTTGATGGGGGAAAACAAGCTTTTAGGAACAGTCCTTTCTTCAAGTCTCAAGTACTTGTATGAACAGAATTAATTTTCTTTAACTGAAACTATTAGAACAGTTATGGACACTTACTGTTAATCATTTGGGGGTTTTATTAGAGTATTTGGAGTCACTGGCTGGCATCTAGGAGGAGGAAGTTTAGTTTCTCCTCCTCATATGCCGTTAACAAGCTGGTGGTGATGAAAACAATTTATAAGGAATGTATTGGGGAGAGTTTGTTATGTTAGAATAGAGTCATAGAATTATTTAGGTTGGAAAAGACCTCTAAGCTCATCTAGTCCAACCTTTAACCTAGCACTGCCAAGTCCACCATTAAACCATGTCACTAGGTTCTACATCTACACATTTTTGAAGACCTCCAGGGATGGTGACTCAACTACTTCCCTGGGCAGCCTGTACCAATACTTCACAACCTTTTCAATGAATAATTTTTTCCTTACACCCAGCCTGACCCTCTCCTGGTGCAACTTGAGGCCGTTTCCTCTTATCACTTCAAGCCTGGGAGAAGAGCCCGATCCCCACCTCACTATAGCCTCCTTTAAGGTATTTCTAAAGCATGATAAGGTCTCCTGAGCCTCCTTTTCTCCAAGCTAAACAACCCCAGCTCCCTCAGCCACTCCTCATAAGGCTTGTTCTCTAGACCCTTTACCAGCTTCATTGCCCTTCTTTGGACATGCATATTACATTGCCATGATAAAATAATGAAATAGTAACAAAAGGGAGACAAGACAAACAGCAGCAAAAGAAAATGGAAGGTCAAGGTTCTTTGTGTTTCATGATAATAAAGGGCAACTTGCTTTTGTGTTCTTCGTGTGCTAATGAGCAAAGTTGTCTAGGTAAGTATGGTGGAATAGCAGGTGCAAGGGGGCTGTCCCTTTAAAACAATTTCTAATGGAAATGATAAAATCAAAAGGTTTATTTTCACCTATAGTGGTTACTTTTTATGACACAGTGCAACATATGGTATTGTATTAGTTCACTAGCCATAGGAAAAATCATATTAACATCAAATCAAGTTGTATTTAAGTTTTTAAACTTGGTTTTAGAGGCTATTAGTAATAGCTATATAAAATGTATAATAAACCCAAGTCTGAAAAATTATTATTTTAAAGGTTCATTTCCAAGGTTCCAGTAGTCTTTGTAAAAGATTTGCATGGTTGTTTTTTTTTTGGCACGATTTTTTTTCATCTACTTGTTGTTGTTGTTGATGTTAAAGGTTGTATTTTGCTACTGATCAAACCAGAGGATTTAAAAAAAATGAATCTGGAGGAAAGTTTAGAGTTTGTAGAGAACATCATTCCCTACAGAAAAATTTCCACTGTTTTGTGAGAACTGTATTTTTAGAGAGTTGGTTTTTTGTTTCTTGTGTTGTTGTTGTTTGTTTGTTTTTAATCAGTACCAAAATGATTCACTTAAGTTTGCAAGATAATAATTTCTTTCTCTAGCTTTATACCTATTTAAATTTCTGAGAAAGTTCTCACTGTGTTTGTTAGATTTTGAGTCAGGTCCTGAGTATTGACAGAAAGACTCCATCCTGTTAAAGGATGTCTTCCATTTCTGTAAGCAGATGAAAGGAGTATTCATACAGGGTCATGTACAATCTTGTTGTTTATTTGGTTTCTCATCATTCCTGAAGAGAGAGACTTTTTCATCTTTGCTGAAAAGGCTAAGGAAGCAAAACAAAGAAATAAAATGAGCTGTTTCTTCAGTCTGTACACTTACAACCACTTGAGATCAGTCTGCTGTCTATTATTGAGGCAATACATATTGCTGCATATTCCATGACAAGCATTTGTTAGGATTATTTTTTTTCACCTAAGTGGTAGAAACAATTAATATCTGTCCTCTCATATTACTGTCATTTCTTTGAAGATGATTTTGTGCCATCGTTCCAGATAAAGTATAAAATCACTGATTTTTAAGACATTCCTGATACCCCACGGATTCACTAATGTTCGGATACCTGGGAAAACTGCAGTTTATTCTGATTTGTTTTCAGAGTTTATGTGTTCAAATTTTGTTTAGCTGGTTCTGTATTGATTTTGACTGCTAAGTGACTTATTATTATGGGTTTCTGTTCTAACTTTTGAAAGTCGGTGGAAAAGGGAACATGACTTTGTCTGTAGCAGTCATTCAGCTCAGAAATAATCTGAGCATGAGATCCAACAAAGCAACATGACTTCAAACTTCTGAAGCCCTTCATCAGTGTTCATTACTGGGATTATCAGAAACCAAACCACAAAACTCTAAAAACAATGACAACTTAATTTTAGCATGCTTGAAATACTACACTGGTAGTATTTACTCCAGGTAATATGGCAAATAGTACATCTGAACCTGAAAGAAAGAAATTCATTTTACATATGTTTTGTGGGTTACTGTGGTTATAAAATGTCAAATAGAACAAATCAGAACATGTACAGGGAATAACCTCTTTATACTGCTGAGGAAGCTATCATTGTTTTGCAGAATCTATTAAAATAATATATTGTTTATTCAGTATCTTTGGTAATTTGACTGGGAAACAAACAAACAAACGAAACTACCATAGATAACAAACATGAAGAACACATGAATTAGTCATTCTGCATAAAACACAGCAGAATTGTTGTTATGTGGCATGCCAGAGGTCATCAACTTGTATGGAGCATACTGAAAATGTTGTATCTAGAGTTTCCATGGAAAACTCTGTCTTGTCCAGGCTCTTCAGTATCACACAGTGGGGGGCAGGTACATCACCCAGACCTGAATCTTGTACTGCTGTGTCATTCATGTTCTCACCCTTGATTTTGTTCCTGCTACTGTTAAAATTCCTGTCTCACAGAATTTCATAGCAATGCTAAAAAATGTCTTGATAAGCAACAGGATGAAAACAAAACCTTCCTGAGATTTTTCTCCCATTGGATAATACTGGACACTGAGATCTAACCCAAAATACCGAAGACTTTGATTGTAAGGAAACTCAGTTTGCACATGGGTCATCAGGGTGGGGAACAACCAATAAGATTCACCTTCCCTGGTCTGAATTATCACCTCTGACTTTGAACCCTGAGTTTCTTGCAACTCACTTGGGTATCCAAACTACAAGACAAATTTCTGTGGTAGCTCAGTTGTTTTGACAAAAAAAAAGTTTTCTGCAAGTTGAGAAATCTTTTGTAAGGAAAGTTGCACTGAGATTGGTATATGAAGTCTTTGATGTAAATAGCACAATAACTGTGGCTTGTTCTTCTGATTCATTATCTCTGCATAGGAAGACTTTTGAATAATGTAGAGATGGGTTTTGACAGCTTTCTGTATTTATTATTTATTTATATAGTGGATTGGAGGGGAAGTAA
Source organism: Anser anser (assembly GCF_964211835.1). NCBI lineage: Eukaryota > Metazoa > Chordata > Aves > Anseriformes > Anatidae > Anser > Anser anser. The sequence continues at coordinate 130,063,908 of NC_139721.1, read as the reverse complement.
GGTTGGTTTGTTGTTGTTGTTGTTTGTTTGCTTTTTTATTTTTTATTTTATTTACTATGCATATCCTCTTTGGAAAAGGTAGAACTATCCCATAAATCTATGTCTCTTGCTCGGATGGACTCTTCTGTTGCTGTACAGATTTCTGTCACATTGGAGAAACAAGATGCTTACTGTAGTCCTCAGATCTCAGCTTCGGTCTGTCTTCCAGAACTTACTGATGGTCTGTTCAGACCAGTATGGAGACTGAGTAAAATGTGTGTACAGGATCTTGTGTTCCTGAGGAATGCAATGAAACTTTCTGTATTGGTTTCATATCCTTGTGAGATTGCTAAAATATATATATATATACACATACATATATAATATATATACATAATATATATATATAGACATATATACATATATGTAACTAAGTCTGGCTCTCCATTTTCCAATGGTAAGAAATTATCAGAAATGGTAGGAAGCTACATATATATGAAATGTTACATGAGGGCAAAATATCAGTAAAGAATGCAAAAGAGCTTTTACAGTGCTTTATGCTTGTCTGCCCATGCTAGTTATAGTCACAACCCAGCTCCATAACTGTTGCATGAAATGGAAGCACTGTTAAAGGAGTTTCGCTATATAAAGAACATCTGATTTATAATAAGGTGGAGAAAAATGTGTAATTAAATGCTCAAAGATAAAAATTAGACAGATACTAGAAAACTTGCTTAAAATATGTAAACTCTACTTAACAATTAGCTGCATTACTGAGGAAACAGTCTCCCTTATATCTTATAGTTGCTGTTCATTGTGTTACTGTAGCTCCTAAGAAATCCAGTCAAGAATTCCTTGAGGCAATCAAACACTGCACTAGATATTTCATATTTATAACAGAAGGATATTCCTGTCCCAAAGGAGCTGGCAATATAAGAGTTAGTTAGACATCTAAGAGACAACAGATTTATGAGTACAGAGTGAACAATGAGATGTGAGCTTTCACACCTCAAAAATACTAGCCAATGTGAAGGTAAACAGAGCATATTATGACACCTGATTGTTTTTTTGAATATCTGATCTGGAAAACCAGAACAAGCTTCTATAAAATTCTTTTGAAATGAAGCTACAGAAACAATCTTTTTCTTTTCTCTGTCTAAACTACTGCTTCTTCTTTTGAGTAAGCTGGGAAAGTGTTTTGCATTTTTACACAGGTGGATAGCCATAGGACAAGAGGGAAGTTTGAAATGAAAGAGGGTAGATTTAGATTAGGTATTAGGAAGAAATTCTTTACTCAGAGGGTCATGAGGTACTGGAACAGGTTGGCCACAGAAGCTGTAGATGTCCCATCCCTGGAAGTGTTCAAGGCCAGGTTGGATGGGGCTTTGACCAACCTGGTCTGGTGGGAGGTGTCCCTGCCCATGGCAGGGGGTTGGAATTAGATAATCTTTAAGTTCCCTTCCAACTCAAACCATTCTGTGATTATGCTTCCATGACTCTATGATTCTATGATTCAGTCTTTCCAAGCCACTGGAATCATACACTTGTGTAATGAAAACAGATGAGTTTTGGAAAACAAATATTTGTTTCTTGGCTACTGGATACTCACTCTAGAGTGTCTCTGCCAATCTTAAAATCCAAAAGGCCACTCAATACATTTTACAGATTAATATGTCAAGAAATTGTAGTATTATGAAAAACTGGTATGGAAGGGATATGAAAAGGTCATCTACCCCATTCTTCTCCTTAAGCATGGGACCAGCCAGATGTGTGACTACTGTGGAGAAAAAGAGGTTGAAAGTGGAGATTTCACAATCTCCTCAGCAGTGGGTTCATGCTGGACGGAGCTTCCTGCTAGATTGCTCCTGGTAGCAAACTCACACTTATTCTCCTGCAAATCAAATTCTCCCAGGTGTTCTGACTGCTTCTGTCATGGTAATATATTCTAACACAGTGTTTTACAATAAAATTGAGTTATTATCAGTAGGAGATGTATCAATTTTTTAATTATGGTCCCTTTTAAGACAGTTATTATTTTGCTGGTAGGAACACTGATGCAAATAGGAAGTAGGAAGACTGACAGTATCCTTTAACTCTTTTTTTTTTTTTTTTTTTTTAATTGAGGTGCAACCAAGAAGGAGATCAGGGAAAAAAGAAAATTTAGTACTTAATGGTTTCTACTGCTGCTGTTAAGATAATTGCAGTACTCTAATTGCATTCTTCTTAAGTAATCAAGCAGAAGTAAAGTTTTCCAAAATAATTACAATTGTATATAGCTCTCTCTTCCCTAAAAGCAGTAGCTTCGATATCTACTTAACCAATTAGAATCGTATCAAATCAAAGTAGAATAATTTTTTCATACTTTTTGACAACTTCTTTAGAAAGCTCTACAGCTGAAAGCTCAATGGAACATACTAGTTAGAAAACTAATGACTTTTATCAGGCAAAATGTAATGCCCAAATATCTTATTTATGATTTTTTTCTAAATCCAGTATAAAATCATCTGAAAAAGTCCATGTTTTATGTGGTCAGTTTGATCTTAGAAGTTAATTTTATATTAAATAAAATATTTAGAAATATAACTACATAAGGTTGATAAAAAATATTACATGAATAGAAGTGCAAATTCAAGCACAAATTCAGGCTGAGAGGAGAATGGATTGAAAGCATCCCTAAGGAGAAGGACCTGGGGATGCTGGTTGATGAGAAGCTCAAAATGATCTGGCAATGTGTGCTTGCAGCCCATAAAGCCAACTGTATCCTGGACTGCATCAAAAGAAGCATGGCCAGCAGGTCAATGGAGGTGATTCTCTCCCTCTGCTCGTGAGACCCCACCTGGAGTACTGCATCCAGCTATGGGGCCCCCAGCACAAGAACACAGAAGTAGAACAAGTACAGAGGAGGGCCACAGAGATGATCAACGGGCTGGAGCACATCTCCTATGAGGACAGACTAAGGGATCTGGGGCTGTTCATCCTGGAGAAGGATCTAGGGAGACCTCGCAGTGGCCTTCCTGTAACCAAAGGGGGCCTACAGGAAAGCTGGGGAGGGACCCTTTGTCAGGGAGTGTAGGGATAGGACAAGGTATAATGGTTTTAAACTAAAGAAGGTAGATTTAGATTAGATATTAGGAAGAAATTCTTTACTCAGAGGGTCATGAGGTACTGGAACAGGTTGCCCACAGAAGCTGTGGATGCCCCATCCTTGGAAGTGTTCAAGGCCATGTTGGATGGGGCTTTGAGCAACCTGGTCTGGTGGGAGGTGTCCCTGCCCATGGCAGGGGTTTGGAATTAGATAATCATTAAGGTCCCTTCCAATCCAAACTATTCTGTGTTTCTATGAAATACTGCACCATCTCAGTGAATATTACAGATGTGACAGTAAAGGTTTAGTTTAGCAAAGCATTTTAAGGATGCACATAAAATCTTTGATTTTGGTAGAAGTTAAGCACTAAAGGGATTTGTTGAATTGCTCTCTAAATCTTCTTAATACACTTGTAATTTGGGTAATACCCATTTTGCAGGAAGGAAAATAAAAACTGCTATTTAACCTAGCTCACAAAGTTTTCAAGAACAAAGGTAAATAGTTGGTCTCCTGCATCTATCTATTTGTTACTGTGCTACTTTTTTAGAATAAAAGACATATCTGCAGAACAGCTGAAGGGGGAAAAAAAAATAATAAAAAAACCCCTACACCACTACATCCTAACTGTCAAACATGGTATTCGGTCTGTACTTCTAGTAACTGTTGAAATAATGAAACAGATTGTTCTGTTCTCTTTCCAGTATTATAACAGCAGAATAGGCACATGAAGGATATGCCAGGCTTTAGGTTGCCAGTGGGTGAGCCAATTTCAGTGTACTCCTCTGCACAAAACTTCCTATTTGACCTCAGGTAAATCAATTTTTCAGACAAAATAGTCTCCCATTCTCTGAAATGTGAAATTTTGTATCAGATGCTCAAGAACCAGCAGTCTAAAGTGTTTCAGAGATGCGATCAGTATGATGTCGTCTAGAAACTTAATGTTAGGTGATAATTCTTAACATTCTTAAAAGTATTTATGGTTAGGTGTTTAAAGGAAGGAATGCATTAAAACTCAGAAGAACTGTAGTTAGATTTCCATTGCAGCTTAAGCCACTGAAGAACAGTATTCATATCATCAATATAATGCTATCAGAGTGGTCCAAACCTCTGATCTGATCAAACCATTTTGGAGATTAAAGACTTCATCTGTCCAGTTTAAAAAGACCATTTTTGGAACTATGATCCTTTAAATTTCTCTCGGATTGGTGATTCACAAGTAGCTAGTTCAAGTCATTAGGCCATCTTAGAATAGATCACTATTCTGATGAATCCATTTCATTCAAAGAGCTCTTACAACCTCTCCTTCAGAAGTGCAGGACATGATAGCTAATGTAAGCAAGTTCTACACCATAAGTTATGGGGATAGCTTTCAGTTTAGACACAAATTCCAATACAGGTAAAAATCTGAAAAAAAGTGCATAGAACAGAAGGGCTGGCACAGTGTTAACCTTGTACTGTTAAATCAATACTGTAATACAGACCCTCTCACTGAGACAGCATCACCCTTTCTGATCACCCAGATTAATGCATGCTGCAATGCACTGAGTAAACACTTCCTTTATTATTACAGGAAAGAAAAGGGAAATAAAAATAGAAATGATGTGAATGACTAACTTGGGGCTTGTTTTTGAAAAGAAGGATGTTACAGGTATTAGAGAAAAATCTTACCCTTATTTCTAGATACAATGGGTGAAAGAGAGACCTTATGTTAGCTATGCAAACTGAATTCTAACACAGCATGGGTAAAATTCTCATTTTTGCAGTCTTCTGGCAAGTTTAAAAGCTCCAGAGTAGGATCAGACATGAAAACTTGATACAGAATGCAGTAAATTACCTTCTGGCCCTGGGATCCCAAATATTTATCAGCAAATCATTCTATAGTGGGTTTATAATAGTTCAGTGTTCAACCAAAAGGAATGATCAGGTAGACTCAAAATACATTTTTCCCAGACAAAAATAATAACTTTTTTTTTTAAAAAAAAGATGCATTTTATTTTAAGTTATTTTCAAATTTTGAAAGTCATGTCCCTCTAGCAAATGCCTGTATCAGTCAAATTTTAAGAAAAAGTTTTAGATTTCTGTTTAGCAAATGACAAAATAAAATATTCTTCTACTTCACAAGCTTTTTTCTTACCCAACATTGTTATTTTTCAGTAATAAATTTTGTCCTAACATTTTGAATAATTGTGAGAGGGGAAGATTGATATATTAAAAAAAAAAAAAAGGTTTTATTAAATAAATCATTTATCTTAAAGTTGTGCCTAGGTCTGTTCAATGGTCTATTTAAAAAGTGTGTTCTCTGTCCAGTCTTTAGCATTACAATCTGCTTAACATCACTCTTAAACAAAAATCACTGTGAAAACTGACTCCATTATTGGTAGTCTTGCTGAACATCTCAAAGACTAAATGTGCTGTGGGGCTGGTCAGGAATCGGGAGTAGGTTTTTTTCTCATCTGCAAAGGTTGGCTCATCAAAGGGAAGCTGGGGAGGATGAGGATGTTAAAGAAAAGCTTTTCTTTTGTCACATGAGCCTATTTTTCATTTAATTTCACAAAAACGTAGAAATGTACTCCATGGTAACATGATGATTTTGACATCATCAAAATTATGGCAAGATGACGCATAATTTTTAAAAATTTGAATTAAAACTCTCAGCACTATGGAGCTTATACTGATTTCCAATAAAATTGCAGGGTTTTTATCCATTTCAAAATTATTTTTCTAATGTTAACTGAAAACTTAATATAATGTAATAAGATATTTTTAAATATTGTTAAGGAGATAGTGTTGATCTAATAAAACATCATCAATAAAAAATAAGAAGTCATATTTTAAATCACTGTAACCATAAAAGAAAATAAAAATAATTAAATGGATCTTGCTTCTTTTTTAATTTTGCCCATGGGGACTTTAAATATGGATTTAGAATTCTAAAAAGAAATTTCTATTTTTGCCCAGAAGTATTATTCTCTGTTCTGTCTTAAACTTATTAGAGAAAATGTGCTTATTATAAAGATTAGTTAATTAAAATTCTTCATATCTCTGTTTACACATTCCCTTCTTCTGCTTGAACTGACACACTTCAGTAATTTAATATTGAATACAAATCCGTGTTTCTACATAGCTGCCAAAATGGCTGTTTAACTTAGATATCAATCTCTCATTTTAAATTATGTCCTGGTTTATCAGACAGCATTCTTGTGTTACAATATACATATATCTTTCATTTCTTGTGGTGATTAACAGTCTCTACTCGACATATTATTTTCTATGGCTTCTAGGCAATTGTTACCCATGTTGCTTTACCAATTCTAAAAATGTATCAGAAAGTTCACATAAATTATTTAACAACTATGTGGCTTCTTCATTATCTTTTCTCATCAGAAACACAAGATGTTTAATATGGTATCATAAGGTTCAAGCATTTTCTATGCTAACACTTGCCTATCTCAGGAGTTTTATAATTGTGAGACAAATCTCAGAAAAAGATTATATGGAAATAAAAAATATGGAAAATATGGAAAAAAATATGGAAATTATGGAAAAAAAAATCGTTAAATAAATTTTAAATATTTTATATTTACATTCTAGCTACTGAGCATTTAGATATGACATTCTGTTGTGTTTTTTTTTGCACCATTTTCTTTGCAAGAAAGTCCTAAGAGAAAACATGCAAGCTGAGATTTTCTTAATCACAAACCTCCAGAAACTGAAGGTTTAAAAACAATTAAGATTATGAGATTTGATAAGTCTGTGCCTTAGGAACAGCACAGTTCTCCCCAATTAATATGGAAAGCAACAATTACTGCCAAGATACGACTCTACCCCTTTAGACTTCAGACTTGATATGTAATGGATTTAGACACTTACTGTGCTTATTGGTTAAGCACATCACCAGGAAAGTACTTTCTTAATTATCTAATGAACACACCTATGTTACTGGTAGTATTAAATCACAATTGCACTGCTTTGGAGTAGATGGAAAAATCTTTGGAAAAGTGCTATGGAAAGTCAAACACAAGCACTACTGTTTTCGTTTCTCCATTTAGAACTAAGGTCCCTGCTTACTCCACTCTTTCATCTCAAGTCTTTTGGGCAAAACCCTGCTGGGGAGCTGAGTTGTCCAGGATGCATCCTCCCAGCATCCCGTGGGACTTCACAACCACCTGAGACACCACCCGTCTTTATTCTCTACCTGAGTCTACTGCCTATTCTTTTTTATTGCTCTGTTTCACCTCTTTATCCAAAAGCCTGCTCCAAAATATGGTGATTTTTTTTTGATTAATTGTTTGTTTGTTTCTTCCCTCATTGTTCCCACTTCTGCCACATGCACATAAACACAGTGTCAGAAACACCTTGAAAGCCTGACAGCTTTACTTGGGTATTCTCAGCTCATTCTGGTATTACTGATAAAATTCCTGAGGTACAGATGGTCTCATATCCCAAAAACTCCTTCCCAATTACTCTGTTCATGCTGGTTACACTTAATTGACCAATTCTGCTCTCTAGACATTGTAATCCTACTTCAGCCTTGACTCCCACATGTAACTCTAATGAAGCACATTAGATTTCTTATCTTATGTACTTACAGTGTAAGTACCACAGCAACTGAATAATCTGCTTTTGTGCTCACAACCTGTCTTTGCAATTGAAGAGTTTTCATCATCCTTCTGGTTCCCATCATAGTCCTTAGACAATTCTGGGACCTAGTGATCCAGTGGCACTTACTGCTCACAGTAATTTTATTACATTATTTAACACACCATGAAATGAATATCATTAGTTCTCTGTTCATTTCCCTTCAGCACAAGGACCAGGTTTGAGACTGGGGATACTCAAATGGTAGCACTATCAGAAATGGGTGGTCAATGCTGTTCACCAGCAGATGACATGAAGATAAATTTATCTGTACACAGTGGCTTGTTAGAGTCTCTGCCCTTTGTTAACTCTTAGCCACGAAAGAATGATACTGCCCAAATTCAGTATGGAAGAAAGAAAAAAAAGTTAAAAAAAAAAAAAAGTTGTGTTTGCACCATACAGTGGTAAAAATAAAGATTAATGATTGTGGTTGATTGCTGGAGCATGTAATTCCATAGTAATTCTTGCCACGCATCCATGGCTCTTAGAGGTGTCAGGCAAATCATGTACAGTGATCATGTACAGGCTCAACTCTGTCCCCTCTCCTTCTGCCTCTTCTTGGGACATAACTCTCACCCTCTCAGTCTCTCTATTCAGAGCTGTCACCAGAAATGAAGGAGAAGGCAGCAAAAGTTGGTGCACTGAGTAGTGTGTTCAAGAGCCCCCCCCCAGTCTAGGATTAATGGCAGTGTAAAAAAAAGCAAAATATTCTGGTTTTGCATTTCTGTAGAAGACTGGGGTGAGGATGCTCCAAAGCCATGGTTTCCTTGTTGGGCATCATTAAAATAAATAAATAAATAAATAAATAAATAAATAAATAAATAAATAAATAAGAGGTTCTCTTAGAAGAGGAAAGGGAAGAAAAAATCCTATGAGACTTACTCCTTATGTTGAGAGTCAACTTGAATTTTTGAAATCATGTAGGTGGTTTGTAGTAGCACTGCAACTACCTTGAATTCTGGCATTTACTAAGCACTTGGATCACCTGTGTCTTACACGAGGAATGTTTTTTTTGTTTTGTTTTGTTTGTTTTTTTTTTATAGAAAGTACTTTGCCGTGTCTTAAGAAGCAAATTATTATTATTGAAACATAGAAAAATATGTGGGGGGGTTGTTGATTTTTTTATTTGGTTAGTTGGTTTTGGGTTTGGCTTGTTGTTGGTGCTGGTGGTGGGCTTTTTTGTTTGTTTGTTTGTTTTTTCCTTTGTGGTGGTCCCAGTGAGTGTGGCCTAAACTATAAACGTTTTCTCAATACCTGTTTTAGGAATATTTTTTTAGTAATATTCAACTTATATATGCACACACACACACTTATATAATATGTGTACATGAAATGCAAGGCACTGTTTAGTCCTCTAAAAATTGTCTTTGTCATACAGATTTCTCCGTCATAAGAAATACTGCAAGCTGTATTGAAATAGATATACAGAAAGCTTTCAAAGCTGTTCCCTTTGAAGTACTCTCATTTCAAATAATAGATTCTTCATATCAAAAGAAAAAGGTTCTTAAGTGAATTTAATCATGTACAATTGTATATAAGAAATGAAGTGTTAAAAATGCCTAATTCACAGCAGAAGCTGTATTTATTACTCTCCAATTTATTTTCTCTGAAATAAGAAATTGATAAGGAGAGCGGCATAAAGTGGACATACTGAGAATCAGGACCTGGCTTTTTGTCTCTGATGGTGCCAGAAGTAAATGCTCTTGTTTCAACATGAAAAGATAAAAGATATTTTCCACCTTCTCCTCTTGAAATGTCCCCTAAAACATCTGTGGCTCAGGGCACTTATGAGGATATAAGTGTAGTTTGAGTGTATTTTATACCACAAAAATAAGGCAAGACTTCTTGCAGATGAGGAATTGACCTTACAAGTAAGAGTTTAGGCTTTGCTTTCAGATGCAGCAAAATATGGCTAGTACCGAATGTGTGTTATAACTTAACATATTAATAACTCTTCAGTTCAGTGAGTCTGACAAAGTGCCACAACTACAAGCCATGTGTAGCTTGTAATCTCTACTTGCAGCCCAGCAGACAGATAAAAACTCCATGACAGCACAGTGCAAAAATCCTAATAAATAAATAAATAAATAGAGAAGTTGCTGAATGAAATATCATCTAATATCATAATAGTCAAGTCCCTCAGTACTGAAATGTTTTTCAGTCACCTCTGCTCTCTCATTTCATTTCTCCAGAGACTACCAGCCATTTTATAAAACCATTGTGCACATTTTCAGGTACTTCAGTCATTCTACTACAACTAAGTTTAGTTCAAGTTTTGTGATTTTCTTACATTTGGGGACAGCATTTTTCAGATGAGAAAGTGCAGAAAGTCTTACATTTCTACCTATGTTTAATGACTAACATTTATATTTAAAAGGTATCTGCCTGAAATAACAAGAATGAATAAAGGGCCAATTAACTCTTTACTTCTAAATTATACTGTAGCTGCAATGATTCTTAGCTAGTATTACAGAATTGACAGCTTTCACATTATTTCCCTTGATGTAACTTTTCATTCACTGGAGTCATGAAAATTGATACTTCTAGTCAGCTTATTAAACTGGGCTAACAGGGAATACATGATGGAAATTTTTCCATCATCATTCTATCTTCCCTTAATTAACTTCAGTTCCTTGACTTCTTGCCTAAGAGAAATGCATAAAAGTTGATCTTATAGAGTATAGTGATCATTAGTAAAACTCTCTGTATTTCTTATAAATAATGCACATTCAATCAGTTCATCAACATTCTTCGAACCTTTTTTTTGCTAAAATATAATTTATTCTTAATCATGTAAATAAAAAGTGTAATAAATGTATTGATTTAAAAGTAGTGTAACCAAATCATAAAATTATTGTATGAAAATCCTTGTTAAAATTAAGAATTGTAAGATTTATTAAAAATATGGTAAAATGGAGTAGATGGATCCTGATATGAAGAAATATATGATCAAATAGTAACATGACAAGAATATGAGCATTTAACTTAAGCAGTCTATAATAGAAATTTTAAGATGGTTAGCATCAGTATTCCGAAGACCTGTGGCTATTTTTATGTGTTAGATAATTTACTTCCTCCTTATAAACAAGTTTCTGTTCTTTTGTTTTGCATGAATGAAAGAAGAAAAAATAAATCTGTCCATATGAAAATGTATGGCCCTTTTTTTTAATTTTTTTTTGAAAAAGACAACATTATCCTGAACTGATTAGTTGTTACTGGAAGTCTGAATTGTTTTGATTGAATCTGGATCTCCTGCCATGATTCTGCTTGCTCACTGCAGAATTCTGTGGTATCCATCTTTTGGATACCAAGTGTATGTACTTCGATTACTTTTTTTAAGTGTTATTACAACAAATGGCCTTTTAATTAAAATTCGTAATTCTTATTCTAGTCAAAGAACAAAAATCTATCAAAGATCTGGATCTGGATGTTTTTCTTTATCACAGTTTTCTGAAATAAACCACTTCCAAAGTGCCACTTTGGAGATGCGGGCTGCTGCATCTGCTTTGTTTATAGGACAAAGCAGAATTCTTGTCAGCAACAAAATAGTAATGGAGACACATTTAATATAGCAAACCTAAAGGGCTGAGCAGCTACTGAGAACTTAGAAGGAGGTGGCTGGAAGGTTTAAAACTGAAGGCAGTTATTATGATGCAGGCATAGGTTTAGGTGTCTCAAAAGTTTTACAGTGAAAAAATAAAAGTAGACAGTAAGTAGTCTCTCAGCATAAAATACTAATATTAGCTTGTAATATTTGGTAGCTCTGCTGCTCAGTTAATACTAGCAAATGGTAAGTCAGCAAACTAAGAGAAGGAATATGGCTCGGTCTTTTGACTTTTCTCACTTGCAATTTTTATTAAAAGAAGGAAAAAGATACTTGCCCAATATAGTCAAATTCCTTGCTGATATGAGCCATGAAAACTCTAGAGAGATCATTTGGCTTAGTGACAACATAATATATCCCCCAGTGCTTAGAAAATTTCTCATCTCCACCTAAACAAGTTTACATCCCTATTTAGAATAAAAAGTATACAAACAATATGTTCTCTCTTGCTTTACATTTCAATTAGGCTGGAATGTCTTACCAGGGGCCATATGGCTGTGTGCAGAGCTAGGCATTCTTCAGCTGACTTGAGAATGAACAAGAGTTACTGTTATGGTCTGTTATGCTGTAAAACTAAACTGTAATTCAAAGTCTGTAAGGGAGTGATACCCTTTCCTAAAACAGGATCTTAAAATCAAGACAAACTGGACATCTCTGAAAATTGTTCTGTATTTCTCAGGCCTTCTTTGTCACAACACCTGTTTGAAGAGGGAGAGAAGCATTTCTTCTTTTCATTCAGTGCAGTGGCTTGCATATGCCATTTCAAAGAATAAATTAAATATCTAAAGATGGTGAGCATCCAAGATATAATCTGGATGTATGCAGGAGGCTTAACCTGAGGCCCAGATATTAAGAGCACAATAAGTGATGTCAATACTTTCTGTTCACAGTCTGCACTGGACTCTGTTTTATCCTTCATGAGAATGATTTCTTATATACTTCAGGCAGTCGAGTAAAACTCAGTATTTCTTCATTACCGTTTTAAACATATTTTCAGCTAATTTTACAATACAAAAGTAAGGATTGGAAAAGATCCCAGTGGTGGGATCAAGCAGGTAAAGTTTGTGATCAGCAAATATTTTGAAAAGAAAAGAGCTCATGGCCAAACAAATAGAGCATTACTGAAAAATAGAGTCCTTTGTCCCCAGGTGCATTGTTTTTAAATTGTATCCAGTTCACTCTGCTCTTTGCATTCTGCTGCTGACATCAAATGGACATTTTGCAGTTAGTTACCTAGGCTGTGTCATAGATATATGTGTCCCAGAAGAGGCTAACCATATGAAAGTATCTTAGCAAAACCAACAAACCATTCATAATGTGTCTCCAAATACATGATGGAATTTTGTAATTTTGTAATAAAATTCCAATGGCAATCTCCACAGGTTCAGGGAGCTGCAGAGCCTGCTTCTGGTTTTGACAACAAGTGGGGTGGCTTGCTCTTTTTAGCCACTGGATGTAAAATCAAAGTACACTTGGAACAAGACTTTAAAAATTATTGTGATAGTGTGGGGTTTTGTTAGTTTGTTTTAAGTTATAATATTTGTATGTATTTATAGCCACTTTAAAGATGTTGGACCCAAGCCTTTGTGTATGTTGGAGTCAGTGAAGCTGGACTGGTATATGTCAGCTCTGCATCTGACCCATGATTACTATCTATGTGAGTCTGATAAGCAAAATTTTATATCTGTTTTACAGGCAGAAATTTTAAGTGGAAAATTCTGAACATAGCCTCTGGTACAGAATGAATCAGCCATGAATTGATGGTGCTGTCCTAGGAGGGTTGTGGCTCTTTCTTCAACTTTCCCCATTCGGTGTGCTTTGAGTCCTGCAGTGTTGAGATGCCCATGTAGTGTTTGTTCTCCTGTTTTGTCTGGGCAGAAGACAAGCCCTGCAGCAGTGGCAAGATGCTTAGCTGTAGGCAGTAAAGTCAAGGTTTTCTAGCTGAGTACCTATGTTTACATTCCAGAGTATCTGTGCTAGCATGTGTTGCTCTACCCTCAAAAAAAAAAAAAAAAAAAAAAAAAGAGAGAGAGAAAGAGAGAGATTGTCGTTAGCCCTAACCCCTTTTCTTTTTCTCTTTTCCCTTGCCATTTTCTCTAAGAAAATGAAAATGACACCATGCTTATATGAATTGAAAGTGGCAAGAAAGAAACAGATTCAAGGTGGGATTTCACAAGACAGCTGAGCTATGCTCTGACACTGAAGTCAGTCTGTTCAACTCACTGAATCAGTAGGAAACTAATCTAGGAAAATGAGTGACTGGCTTTCTTTCAGATTAGCAAATTTCAGATTTTAGTCAGAGAATTGCAAAGGAGAGGGAAGGACCATACAACCATGAGGTGGTGTTGAACAACAACAATAAATAAATAAATAAGAAAGAAAGAAAGAAAGAAAGAAAGAAAGAAAGAAAGAAAGAAAGAAAGAAAGAATCACCGAAGCCATTTGTCTGGTCGGCTGTTTTGTTTAAATATGTGCAACTGTGTTACCCAGTTTGGAGGTATATGAAGGCATGCTCTCATTTGAATTTTACTTTGACTTGTCTTGACTGAAGTGTGACTTTGTGGTATATAAATAGGAGCAGAGCATTCCTTAGATAGCAGTATGGCAAATCTCTGTGCTGGAGCACCCTGGATCTGCAGCATAGCCCCCACAGAATCTATAAAGTGAGAGCACTCTTTTAGCTGCATGGGCCAGTTAAAGATCTGCTGCCACAGTTGTTAGAAACAAGTACGTTCCAGTAAAAGGTGGTGACCATGAAAGCACTTCAACATGTACCACTGTAGTGGGATGCATGCTTGGCCTCCAGGTCTCTTGCAGAAGTAGCTCACAGGATTTAGTGAAATAGACAGTTCTGGAAAGAGTTTGCATTTGCTGTTTCTGATAATTTATACTGACAGTTACGTGAGTTCTGATAAGTGAGTAATGGGAGCAGACAGACTGAGAGTGCTCAAAACAAGGTAGAAAGGTCAGTCTGGACCCTCAAATTAGGAAAAGATTGACCATTGTATGTTCAACAGCATAGGCAGAGTTAATGTGAAGAATGAGTGGGGCAATGACTGGCACTAGAACACATGACTTTCTGTTCTTTGCTTCAAGCCAATCACCTTGACTTGTCCTATGCAATGGATCATGATTATTCATGTCTGTGTCCAAGCGAACTATGTCCATGGTACTCAAACCGCTGTTGCTGAATCAGGTGGCTAATGGTATTAAAAGTTATGTTCAGAGATACTATGATGGTTGTAAATTAGTGGATGTCTATGACCTTTCTGTATAAACAAAAAAAAAAAATCTCTGTGCCCTTTATAGTTGAATTCTGTTGTTGCTTTAAGGTGTTCTTGACAACTGCTTTTTGCTCCAAGTTTACTCAATGCCTAGCATAACCGACTACTGATGCTGCATGTTTCTGGATCAGTTGCTACAAAGCAGCACAACAATAAATCCATTTAAATATATTGGTCTAAATTACCTCCTGACCTTCAACTTGGTCCTATCAGCATCAGACCACAGATTTTCACAGTACAGCTTTTTCACTGTTTACATCAATACCAAAGATGTGTGCAAAGAGGTGAGAGGAGGTGCAGTTGTGGTAGAAGAATAATAAGGAACAAGGACATGACTTTAAATTAATGATAATAAGTAATTAATGTTAATGTGACAGAGAAGGGAGAACCAGTAAACCAGTGTTAAAAAAAAATAAAAAAAATAGAACAACTGGGATAGAAAAAAAAGGAGATAAGTTTGAAGAGAGATTTTGGATGCCATCACTTTAATGCCTGTAGGTACTTTGTAGGTACTTAAACCTTTTAAACTTTCCTCTGTGCGTCTCCTGCATTAATTAAGCTAATTACAAATAGGATCACGGGAAAGATTATGCAAGCTTGATTTTGATTGCCATATTGTGCTGAGAAATTGTTGATTTTCTTGGGGGGAGTACTAGCCACAGAGGAATATTTTCCAGAAGTGTATATGAGACAAACAAGGAATCCATATTTTTTTATTATTGCATTCATGCATGGAAACTGTGAGGCATCCTTCACTAAATGAAATACAGGAAAAAGAAATAACTGTAGAATGATGAAGAGTCACCCTGTTTTTTATTAGTCTGTGATTTGAGACAATGGCTGACATTACTGTTTATTTCCATTAAGTCAAGTTGTTTTGCAAAATTCTGGTTGGCCATAACTAATAACATCATACAGGAACTCTATAACTAACCTCAGCATTTATTTCTCTGCCTGTTACTCTGTACTATCCTGGTTTCCTCTTAGGATTTGTGTAAGCACTTTTGGCCTCATTGCAATCTCAGTCATGTGCTGCCAGTATTTCAAAAAGTACCTCCCACAAAAATGTTCCTGTATACTGAGTACAAAAATCCTGTGTTCTTCTGATGCACAGAAAAGGAGGGAAAAGATGAAGAGGAGAAGAAATTTGGAATTTTAAGTTCCTTTTCTAAAAAGTAAGAGAAAGAAAAAAAAAAAAAGATGTTTTGTGATATGGGCTATCTAGTATATGTAAGAACAGGGAAACAGTGTAGCTTTTTGGGGGAGAGGGGTATATTTTGCTAGCATTTGCAAGACTATGCTCTTAAAAGTGTAATACAATGAATAAAACTTGCAGAAAACAGGTGAATGTGGCTATATAACTGAGATATTTTAATAGGTCCAGTGAAAATTATTATTGCTACACATAATGAAAGGCCAGACTATCCTCAGCTTATACACAATTTTAATGAGTCTCTACTGCATTAATGAGAAAGAGAGAGGCCTAGTAGCACTATTCTAGATTAATGGGTATCCCTGAGGACAAAAATAATTGGAATTGAGGGAAAAAACTGTATGCAAGGCCTGTACCCTATTTGGAAGTTTGTAGGTGAGTCCAATTCAAGATTTCTTGCTTAGATTAACTAGCCTAGGAAGTTATTTTCCTATATTCTGTGAAAGAACCACACTGCTTGAGACAGCTCACCTGAAAATTATATTTATAAGAAAGCTGTCCACATTGGTAATGATCCAATTATATAGTGAAATATGAAATAATATTTCAATTAATAAAATATTGTCGAAATTCTTGTTACTGCACATTCCAGATATGCATCTGACATTACTTAAAGTCTCTGCAATTATTTAACTGAAAAATTGAAAATTTAGAAAAAATACAATAATATTTTTTTTCTTGCTTGTAGACTGGGTACTACAGCATCTCAGATCCTACTTACAGTTGGGTCTGACACAGAAAGACAGACTCTCTATCAATGCCTTTGTCTGCTAAAGATATTTCCCAGCTTTTATTTTTATTGGCCATATATACCTTTCCAAGGCTGAAATAAAAGAATTACAGCAGTTTGGATTTCTACAAAAACATCCTGTCTCAGCGGTCCACGGGTAAGCGAATAAAAACATCTCTTACACAGTTAATATTATAACTCATCACATTTTACGTCCTACAGTTACAATGCAGGCTAGTTTCTCTGTCCTAAAGGCCCCCAAGGCATCTGCACATGGTGCTAGGGTGTCACTAGCCCCTCACAGGAGCCCACCCAAAAATCGGACCATGTGTCGGAGAGTGTTGTCCAAATGTTTCATGAACTCTGGCAGCTCGGTGTCATAATCACTTCCCTGGGGAAGTGCCCGACCACCCTCTCAGTGAAGAACCTTTTGCTAATATTCAACCTGAGCCTTATTAACCATATCTTTTAACAAACACACAAATTAACAATAACCCAGGTAAATATAAAGGCAGGAATGCCCAATGGATGAGGCCTGAACTGGAGTTTGGAATTGATATATCCTTTGGGTGACCTTCAAATTTTTTTTTCTACCTTCACTTTACTTCTTGTGCTTTTTCCTCATTTTCCATATTATCTGAAATCATTGTACAATAGATCTTCAATGTTAAACAAGCCATTGATGTAGTACAAACAGATAATAATAACAATAATTCAAGTAATAATAACAACTCCTTTCCCCCTTCCCTCGCCTCTTTTTCCTTACCCTCCTCTCCAGACATACTTTAGAGCAGACACAAATAAACTGTGAAGGGGGCTTGAAATGTGTTGATTGGCTGTTAATATCTTCTGGTGGTTTTAATTACAGTATCTTCCACACCCTGCATTTTGTCAGATTTTCTTTCGCTACTGAAGTAATGTGACATGAGTTTCAGTAGGAGTGCAATAGTCACATATAAGTTCCATCAACATCATTCTTAAATTCTAACACGTTGAGTTTCTGTGCCAGCAGTGCTTACCTTTATGCAACCAAATCGCCAAAGCATAATCCTATTTGTGAAGTTTTTCAAAAGAACAAAAGCCATGTGAGGTAAAGGCACTGTTAAAAACAGTTGACTAACCTTAACTACAGTGCTGTTCCTAAATTTCCTTGCCTAATTCGTTTAAAAATGTATAAAATAGCAGGAAACCAGGAACCTGTGAGAACGTGTCTTTTGTCCAGAGTCAAAAATCACCCTGCATGTTTGGCTTCTGTCTATACAGGACTATCACATGTCCGTGTTTTCTTTTAATTTTCATCTGGATAAGTTCTTCTTTCCTGCCCTCAAAGATATGCGTGGGCAGATTTTTTTTGGCTGGTTCAGCCTGCATCCAGGTTGTTTTCAACCTCATCAGGGGCCAGATCCTGGCCTTTCTCCCTGAGCAAAGAGCCAAGTGAAGGGCTGGGCTCAGCTGCTGTGGTGCTCACATTAGAGCATCGCACGCGGTTGGTCAGAGTGGGAAGGGGTGATGACAGGGTTTGTAAAAACCCAGCAAGGACCTACAGGGCTGTGAGGCAGGGGGGCAGTCAAGCTGGAGAGAAGCTGACAGAGGTGGGCCAAGCTTAGGAGAAGCTTTGGGGCAGGGAGAAGGTGCAGAGGGTTGGGGTCAGAGGGTTGGGATCTCAGGGAAGACAGGGACCCAGGGCTGTGGGCAAGGGAGGGCAACAGAGGTGGGGTGAGACTTTGTGCTGAATGGCTGCTAGCCAGGGCAAGAGGAAGGGGAGGGCACTGCCAGGGAGAGGGACAAGAGGTTTTAGAGAGATTGGCAGGCGTGGGAAGGCAGGCTGGAAGCATGGGGCACAAAGGGGTCTCTGTAAACAAGGCACTGATATGAGCACGTCTAACCAAAACCTGCAGTGGAAGATGTGCACAGAGACAGCTCCCACACATCACTCTCCCCGTCTCAGCTGCACCAGCTCTCTTGCTCTGTGGAGTAATATTTGCCTTTTAGAGGCAAACAAAAATGATGAAAGGGCAAGGTCCATTTAGTTTCTTTACAGTAGTTTGATATCAGTTTGATATCCTAGCTTGCAGTGTATGCAGACTGCCTCTGAAGTTATCTTGCCAGCTAAAGGTCTCCAGTCATGTGTCCATATGTATGAAAATGGGCCTTCTGACCTAAAACCTTCACTGATGCTTGCAGGCATATGGCGCTAATTCAGATTTTCGTTTCTATGAGATAATCCCCTGACACCATGACTAAGCTTTGTAATTTATTCAGCAAAATGTCGCAGCTCCCTCTTGTTTTGTGACGTCTTCTTGCTGGAGCTTCGGGGCTTTGGTGTTTTTTTATTTTATTTTTTAAGATTTGATAATCCTATTTAACCCTCCTGCAAATGGGACCCCAGGGAGAGCTTTTCAGTTACACACAATTAGTTTTATAAAGAGCATTATTAAACCATCCATTAGCTGTTTTGTGTGTTGTTTTTGTGTGTTTTTTTAAAACTCCTTTATTAATAACAATAAAGGCTTTTGTAAGAAGAATAGAAGGTGGCATTATATGAAATGGTTTCAGATTCTAATAATAACATTTCTTTTTTGTGAGTAGAATTATGACATGAGCTTTCTTGTGTAAGATTTCCTTTACAATATATCACTCCTTCCCACCCCCCCCTGCATCCTTTGTTCCTTTCACGTTTTCCACGCTGATGGATGACAGGGCTGTGCTGGATCCTGAGAGATAATAAAGTCCATGAAAAAAGTCTGGCTGGGGTGCCATTTCCCTACCTAGACTTCAGCATCCAGGCCAGAGGATGACAACTCATCCCAATCAGCAGCTCTTGGCACTTGAAACCATGTACCAGGTAAGAGGCCATGGTCATTGCAGAGTAAATTCACAAGCTATCTCATGGGTGGGGGCACAAGGAAGCTGTAAAAGAGCCTGCTGGGATGTGAGGACTGTGTGAGACGTGTGCTAATGAGAGCACCAGGAGGGTCAGCGTGAGAGCAGGTGCCTGCCTGGTCCAGCGCTGCAACCTCCAGGGCAGTGTGAGAAATCAAGCAGGAGCCGGGTATGTTTGTCCCTGCCACATTCCCAGTATCTGATTCAGCATTGTACTCAGCTGGTGGCTGTAGACAGGCCATCACATTTTTCGATAAAGCTGACTAACTGCCTTTTGCACCCATTTATGCTATTGCCTTCAAAAACATCCCATAACAACTCATTCCACAGTTCCTCACTGTGTGAAAAGCTACTTCAACTTATTTTTAAACCCATTGCCTGATAACTTTATTGTTACAAGACATACCGAATAGTCATTGCTTATTCACTTCTTCCCTGTCAGTCCTGATTTTCTTTGTTCTCAGCGTATTGCATTTGCCAAGGCTGCAGTTTAGATCTTGTTCTGAATTTACCACAAATGTAATGTTTAAAATGCTGGAGTTTGGAATGGAGCTGAATGCACTTGTCTTTGCCTGGTCTCTTGGGACTACTGTACTTCCATCCTTACTCCTCGCAGGCCAGTTCATTTACATTTTAAAACCTGGGATTTAGAATGAATATGTAAATGCATCTTCCAGTTGGTATAGTAATTCCTGCTACTTAGTTTTAAATTAAAATCCAGATCATTAATTTAGGATTGAAGGTATAGGCTGTATTCCTGGACAAGTTGTTCTGAAAGGGTATCAAGTAACAATTTGATTTGAGAGAACTGAAATACATATATAATTAAAAACAATCAGCAGTATTATTTCTTTCTTCCAAAGGTTCAGAAGCTCCTGCTAGTTTTAACTGACCTTTCCAAACAAAGATTCACCTTTCCAAACAGGCCTGCATGATTCTGCCACAAAAAGGAGAAGGGGCACAACCCTGTGAGAAGGCCTGGCCACCCTAGCAAGCTCCGCAGACAGCCCTGTTCTCAGCAGTGGGTTCATTCTACTGCCTCAGGAGGTGATAAAAGCAAGTTACTTTTGCTTATGAACAGGCTAAAAGGAGTGTCTATCCGTGTTTTAACACAGAATTTTTAAATGAAGGAAAATGTGCATACAGGTATTACTCAATTCCCTGGTATTAATCCAACTGTGATCTTTCACACTGTGGAAATCTTCCTCTTTCTTTGTCTTACAAATGCAAAATAAAATCCATGCAAGATTTCAGTGGACAATATCATTTTCCCTTGTTTATTTTTTTAAAAACATATACTGTTATTAAAAAAAAATAGATAACATATATACATTTGCAACACATATAAAAAAGCACTTTCTGTACTAAGAAAAATCACCAGGTTATTTTAAGGACTACATCCCAATCCATACTGTCTTTAGACATTTACTGACAGCAGGAGAACCATCAGGAACAAGAGTCACCAACCACTCTAGGCTAACATCTTCTTTACAGATCTACAATTGGTCTAGAACTTCTCTGACGACTTTAACAGATGAGATGCTCTCTCCTGTTACTGTGCAGAATACCTCTTGCTATATGCTCTTCGTAGGGGAAAAAATAAATAAATCCAACACCCTTATTCTCCATAGCATTATCTTTTCATAGACAATTTTCATAGCTACAACCCAAACAGAATAAAACAGCACAGCCTTCTATTCCTATTTGTTTCAGCTGTCTGTAGCTGAAGATGATGATGAAAAAATAGGTTCACTGGGTTTAGCTGGGAACATGGCATTGCCATTTGTACTTCTTAAGAATAGCCTTTATTGTTTAGATTGATCTGCCATTGTTGGCTTGATCACTTACCAAATCCAGAAGTACTTTAGGAATAAAGCTTTAGAGCCAGCTCAACACAAAAAAAAAAAAAAAAAAAAAAACACTGTTGTTGCTTTGGAGCAGCTCAGTGTTTGCTTTTCACACAGCTTAGGTTAACAGGAAGAATTTGTGAAAAATCAGTCATTTTCACAAAAAGTGACTTAAAAATGACATTTGCCTACCCCTTCCCATTTCTCTGCCCTCTTCAGGAAAAGGGTGGCCCTTTTTCTTCCCTGGAGAAGTCAATGAAGAATGCCACTACCCATCCCTCAACCCAGAGAAAGTCTTGGGGAGTAGCTCTTTGATTGTATTTTAAAAGAAACTTTCTTTGCCCTCCCTAAGCCTCTGGTTTCCAAAAGAAAAGCAAGTGAAACCTAAGGAACTGAGTCCTTCTATAAATCCAGCTGGAGGACTAGAACTTCTTTGGGGAAATAATTTGCTTTTTCTCTGCCTTCTTGACAGCTGTTAATTTAGACACATGCCACCTCACCGTGCCACTGAATGGCACCGAGCTGAGTTGCCTCTGCACTACAATAACAGGAGTGTCTTCCAGTTTCACTGGAAAAAACATTGTCTCTAGTGCAAGTGGCAGCTAGATTTCCCTCACAGCTACCCACCATGGAGTGTGTCTGCCCCATCCAAGGGCAGACAGAGCTGCAGGAATCATTTTTCCAGTTTTCATGGTTAGGTGAAATCATAAAATTATTGGGTGCTCACACATTTTTCACTTGTTTGTTTAAGAAAAGCACTTATACAGATGTTAGAAAGATAGTGTAAGGGTCTTGTAAGCCTACACATATAAAGGAAAATTGAATGGAAACTGGAAGCAGAGGGTCATTTAAGGTGGAGACCAGGGTATTTTTCGTTGTCTCCTCTCAAAGAGTTGTTAATCTCACCCTGCTTCGCAGAAACCCAAGAAGGTATGTGTGCAGGCTCATGGGAAAGCTGTTCTCTCTTGACAGGGTGGGAGGAAAGGAGAAAAGGTCAAGAACAGAGTGTGTTTACCAAAGCCATGTGCTCCTCGCTGTGTGCTGCTGCTGAGTGCAGCTGCTTCCACTCTCAGCTGGCATTTTGTGGTTTTGAATACTAGAGCACTAAATAAAATATGGGGTTTTAATACCTTTTTTTTTTTAATGTATCCAGTGTGGGCTGCTAAAGTAAACAGAATATTGCACGAGTGCACATTTCATTCATATGAGCAGAAACTTAAAGCAGAAATGGGGAGAGCAATTAGCAACAAAATCCTACAGTACAGACCCTGGAGTACAGCACAACTATGGACAGATATAAATTCCCTGTTAAAGAAATATACTTGCAAGACCAGTTGCATAATGCTGCAAGCTAAGGAGAACACTGACTCACTAAGTCAATATTTGCTAAATCTACCAGGCCAAATTCAACTCTTGTTCTAGGCAAAAACAATTTTGCTGTTGTTTCACAGCAATGAAAGAAGCAGGCCTTGAGATTAAATCTGGGAAATCTACAAAAAATGTCCCTGGGTTGTAAATGTTATTTTAAAGAATTTATTTTAATTTTTTTTTTTTTAATTTATAGTTTTAATATTTCAATTTAGCATTTTACCTTTAAAGAAGCCTACTTTAAAAGGAGCCAGTATGCACCCTTTCCTTACTCAGCAGCATGACAGAGGAAGCCAACAGATACTTTCTCCCCTTTGGGGGGCTTCATTACAGCAAGCAGGAAAGAACAGCTGGTGTCTGCACAGGAGCACAAGATAACAAGAGAATGTTGTTTTATATTTACTTTGCAGCACTTTTTAAAACTGCAAAGGACACAGTATAAAATAGGTGCTAGCACCTGAAACAACAAAAATCTCTGATAATCTCCATCCTTGTTCTCCAGGTTTCATTGATCAGCAAAGACAATTACTGTTCTGTGGGCTGAATCCCTCACGCTGCTGCAAATCAGGAGCAAGTCCACTGAAGCCAAATGACTTCCATGCATGCTAATTCAGTCATGCCCTGATGCTTAAGAGTCTCTTGGTGAGTGAGCTCTTCCATTACTGGGGAAAGTGCTCTTTTGCTCATGGCTCCTCCTGAGCCATGCATACTTTGGGAAAGCTTAATGAAAGTAGAAAGGAAAGCAGGTTGGAGGAAAGAGGAGGGGAAGAAAAATTTTTACATGTGCTATTTGTTTTTAGAGTTACTAAAACTTCCTTCTTAGTAGACGCCATCTAAGAAAAGAGCAGAAGCACAGGTTCTGGGCTGTAATGCTACTATTTTGTGGTACTCCAGAACGAATTTGGCTTTGTCTTGTCAACTGTAAGTGACGACAGAACACCATTTTTCTTTTCAACTACTTGTCATGAGTATGTGCTGATGTTTCTGAATATATGTTGATCAAAGATAGTCAAAAGAGATTTAACTTTTTTGGAGCTACCACTTAACTAAACATTTATTTAAAAGCTTATGTTAAAAAATTATTAAAATAAGTCTGGTTAGCCTGTAGTCATTATTCAACCTGTATTTTCTACTTCGATAAAAAACTTAGTAATTGCAAGATTTTTACTGTTTGTATCTAAGCAGGGTTCTTTTTAGAGCATATGACTAATGAGAATTAATTGCTGCATTAAAAAAAAAAATCTAATGGCACCCCACTGTTAACTTTTTTTTTTGAGAAAATAATAGCAATTGCTCATATTCTTCACACTGTAAAGTAGAAAAGAATGATAAAACAGAAGAGAGTATTAGCTGTCTACAGCCTGTCTTGTCTGTATGTACCAAGCCAGTATTTCATATTAAATAACTTGAATTCCTGTTTTGGGACAAAATAGATTTTGCCCCAGTTGAGGACAAAGAATCCTAAAATTCTTTCAAAGCTACCCTGAAGCCATTGGTCTTATAGATGAGGGTTTTGGACATCAATTAAAATGTATTAAATATTTAAATTTTAATGTCCCTGAAAATAATGTAAACCTAGGCCCTATGGGCTACATTCATTTGTGCATGGCTCTGTTTCTAGAACTGATCTCCACTTAGAAATCAGTGCAATCAGAAATAGTTCCTAGTGGCCTATAGAATTCCAACCATTTTTGTTGACTTCACCAGTTTATTCCCCCACTCTTTTCTTTTCTCCTTGATAGTTTTTAGCAAGCTCTGGTAATCTCAGGTAGCTGTAGTTGAGAAGTATGGGCCTATACTCAACATCAACTCAGGTAAAACAGACTTCATTTAGCCCTGTTCTGGAACCATCGATGAAGCATAAATAACCGTACAGTTTCCAGGAAAATTTCCAAAACCATATTTGGTAGTCTATTCTTCTTCCTCGATTTTGGAGAAAGCACTTGCCCTTAAAACTTCCATGCAGTTCACAAGAATCAATGTTCCAGTTAACTCTCGCCACTGTTTTGTTACCGGGTTTTTCATTTTATCCAGGGCTGACTGCAGGTCTTGTAAGACATCCCTGTAACTGTCTCCATAATGTGCAGCCCATGTGTAGAGAAAGTCATACGCAGGTTTCCACATCATCTGCAAATAAGGGAAGAAATGATAAGGCTTAGCTACAGAAATCAAATTATTTAGCTAAATCTCTCCAACAGTGGAAAAGTAAGAGAAAAGAAAAAACAAAATAAGTATTTGGTCCCTAGCCACACTGAAATGCTTTATCATGTAGGGCATATTCTTTTAAAAACAAACTAAAACAAAAACAAAAACACTCCAGTAACCTTATGTATTTCATTTTTATGAAAGTCTTGAATTCTCAGAGAGATAAATAAGGGAAAGAAAAATTCTTCATTCAGGTGATTATCACCAAGTCAGAATATATCTGTGTCTGAAAGTAAAACTCAAAGCACATGGGTAGAAGGAAAATACTTGATCATTTTTGCAATTCATACACCCAGCAGCAGTTTTCCTATTTAGAGTTTCACTGTGCTTTTGGTAGTTAAAGACCCACTTTGTTTCATTAAGATCTCACTGTCCCCCTACTGTATTACTTAACCAGGACCTTTCAAACATACTTCCTATCTTTACAAAAATGTTTTCTGGTAACATCAGCAGGAAGATACACCTATTAAAACAAAACAAAACAGAAACAAACAAAAACATTCCAGGAACAGGGGAGCAAGAAGTTTTTATAATTAACTTCCTAAAATTACACGCAATTTAAAGTGTCCTGGAACCAATGAAGGAAATAAAAAACAGGTTACCACTGTTCCTTTTTGCAAATTACAATACGTTTAATTATTTTATGCCAAACAAATATGGAGCATATCCTTCCCAAATGCAATTTGTCATTTGCCGAGTGACATTAATGAAGATATGACAGCATGATTCAGATACCAAGCTGGACTTGCATCCTTCAAAGTGCTGATGTTGAGAGTAAGTTTGCTCTGTTTACAAACAGAAGGATTGTTTTCCCAGCTGCTGCTTTTGCAAATTTAACTTGGGTGACTAGTTCCCTTCTCCTCATTGGCAATAGAGGTTTTGCAAACAGCAATTGAGTTAACAATTGCATGGATGATGCATAAAGGCAAAGAAATCTTTCACTTTCCTAAATGGTACTACCATATGCTGTTTTAAAAGAAATACACTCATGTATTGTGATAAAAGCACATGAACGGATATGCACACATGTATGTATACACACAGATGTGATCAGAAAGTCTCTTAATTCTAAAAGATTTAACATCATCTCTTTTTTAACGAAAAAGCAGTTTTGATAGTTCAGAAGAAAAATGGTTATTTTTTCAATACGATTCTGTGAATTTAGAAGTGAAACACAACACAAAGCTCCACTTGATTTGAGCTCTATTTATTTAATCTCTAGAAGATTTAAGTAGCTGGAGAAAACTTCTTTGCCCATGATGCTGAGCTTTTCTCCACATTTGGGCTAAGAACTTATCCCAAGATTCATTCTACTGTAGTTTTTGTCAACATCTCCTTTATCTTCTGCTGCCTTTCTTCCTCATCCTCAAATGGAAAAACTCATACAACGCATCTCCTCTGTAGCATATCTCAGTCTGATTAGTCTGGTTTCTGCCTTTAATTTAAGCCATATGAAAGTGCCCATGCTTTGAATGAAATCTGCCATTCTAGCTCTAGAGGGGAGAAGGATATCACCATTTATCCAAAATGAATGGTGCTTACTGCAGACTTTACGCGAGTCAGTCTTAAATCATAACTATAAGGTTATAAAAGGATGGAAGAAAAGTCACTTGGTGTCTTGTGGGAAGAAATGGAAAAAGATGAATTCTTTCATCAAATGTTACTTTGAGAAGAAAAAGAAGAAAAAAGATTGTAATGTACTACTGTAAATACTTGATATTACAACTTTAGTGAAATAAAACACCTCACCATGTTTGCATTTATGCTGAGATCAGAAAGTTTCTTTATGCCTATTTCTAGCTTGATAAACAAAGTAGCCAACGTGAGAAGCTAGGATTTTCTGATACATTACTGCTGGCTGTGCTTTTCTCTGCCTCCTGCTTTCTTTCCTTATATTCCTGTTGGACCAGGCTATTTGAAGGATTAGGATATAGCCTTCTGTTTGATGATTTCCACTAGTACGTGAAAAGACAGGGAATATTAAAAGATGCTATTCTTTGACTTACACTGAAGGTCAGACTGCACAATCAGAGAAGCAGCTGAAATGTTTAAAATAATAGCCTTGTTTTCTTCAACTCTAGCACTTTTTTTTTCCTCCCTAGGACAACAGAAAAAAATAGAGAACTAAAAACTTTATGAACTGGTCATCAGTGATGATGACCAATTAAGGCAGCAGTAATCTACATTCTCATCATACCTAACTAATACTGCAGACCTGGCTTCTGAGGTAGGTCCTTCTCGACATCTGCATACTCTAATGCAACGGCTGAAGTGTATCATGTTTGACATCCCTGAATTTTATCAAAGGAGATTTTTAGGCAAACTATTAAATCACTGCAGCATGCTGGGCAAGTCATGCCTCAGCTGCATGCCTGCACTTTCCCTCTTCTCCCCCTACCTCTGCTGAGTAGGTAATAATGATACCTACATCCTCTGTAAAGTGATTTGGAATTTACTGATGAAAAGCACTTCAAAAGCTAGGCACCGATTGTATGCACCTCAAGTTGCCTCTGTGATCATCTGAGAAAAGATTACTCCCACTAAGTAAAATATTCAATAAAAACATTTTTTGACCAATCAATCCTTTTGATGGTAGAATAGTCCTTGATGAGTAAAGAATTGGTTCATGTTTTCAGACAATAGTCAATCATTAGTCAAAACTTATTACTCTTTCATCTTTACTTAGTTTCCCGCTTGCACACCAACTACTGTCAAGAAGAAATATTTCCATTAGAAAACTCGAGGCTAGGATAAGATGATTTTAATCGGGGTTCTTTTATAGCTGCTAAGTAAATACAGTGATCGCCAATCAGTCTGAAATAAGTAGTCAGACTAATGTTAGCCTTCTAACAACACTGGGGGCTTGCCCACACAGGTATGAATTTACACTGCATTAGCTACGTTAATTTTGCTTCCCACATAGGCACTCCTGCTGAACAATATACACAAAATTTTATAAGAGGATTGTTTTCTGTGTACAGAGGTTCAATGCATTAGACCACTGAGAATTTCAAAGGTCAGTAGAAAGCACTGAAATTGAAGCTTAGATTCGCAGGACAGTGAGGATGCTGATTCTCCATGTGAGATACCAGTGCTAGAAACCTGGTGTGCTTTAAACTCACACCTGTGCAGGCAGACACTGTTACAAGGCTCACAGGAAGTCAATAAATTCCCCATGATCCCATCCTAGGTCTTGAGGAATGAAATAAAATAAAGCAATTGCTTTTCGAATGTTCTCTTCAAAATAAAACTGGCTCTATTACTGCCTTTTGTATAATGAGCTTGACTGTTTTATCTCTTGGCATCAGATGCCACCACAGAACGGTGGAGAAGCTTGTAGGTCATTTATCATATAAATAATGTAAAAATCTCCTCAAAACAACAAAAAAAAATAAAATAGGGTGTATGAAGCAGAAGATTCTGGTTATTTGGGGCACAAAGAAAGGAAATTCCTCTGGATAGGTAGAGAAACGTTTCTCTGAGGCAAGTAATTCAGCTGCTGTTTCACAGTAAATGTTCAACATTAAACTTTTTGTTTATATAGATGTACATCATTAGACTCATTGAGCGCTTCACAAAATGTCACTATTGGCAATGAAAGGATAAGATCATGATACAATGGAGGGTCTTTTGGCACCAAATGTGTTACAAAAAATATAATTTCTATGTAATATTTAGATGTCCTAAAAATTCATTCTCTCTGGTGCCTAAATACACATTGTCATATAAACAAGACACTGATATGGCTCATCTGAAATCTTGGAGAGTATTCTTATTAACAACTGATACAAACATAACCTTAACATTTTCTGTGTATGCAACTTTGAAACTGAATTCTGGAAGTAACTGTTATCAGAGCTTCCATGAAAACTTAGCTTAGATGTTGCTTGTGAGCAATAACACAATCAATTAAATTAGAAGATCTGTGTAGATTCCAAATTCCATTTAGGAAAATAATTTAATTATTTTATATCAAATTTGGGACACTCTATGTTCTACATACTACTTTTCCATTAACATTTGCGATTCAGGCAAATCACTAACTTGATATGAAGGAAGAAAGTTGAAGGAATGGCAGACAGCACCATTCATGTAAACAGTTTTCTTTGATCAGCAATTTTTGTTCCGAAAAAAAAAAATGGTGGTGGATTACATTTTCCTAACTCAGAGGTCAGAGGGTCTTAGACAGTGCATGTTGCTACACTGAATTCATAAGGAACATCATTTGCTGTGCTTGCTGGTGTTACTTTTCATTTTTTATAGTTCAGACCCCAAATAAACTGTATTTTATTCATTAATAAGTTTTGCATTTCTGCAAAATAAACATCCAGTACAAAACGGACTTAATGGAAATAGATACCTATTTAAAGCAAAGCAAATATATTAAATATTATATATAATATGAGGATGCATGTAGTTATATATATTTATATATTTAGAGTAAATATGGTATATAAAGAAAAGTAAATATATAATTTATATATTTTTATTTGATTATGGTGCTGAAAAAAAGTTAGAGTTCTGCTGTCAGGTAAGGAGAAAGAATTTCCAAACACCATGGAGACAAGTGGAGTTGTATATTGCTCGGGTATAATTAGGTCTATGATTCCTGTTTCAGAAAGCTGGGATTTTTTCTAACATAGGAAGCTTAGCAAGTAAAACAAAACAGAACAAAACACACAAACAAACCACAAATAAAAACAGGAAGTTAGTTGAGGCAATACAGAAATTAAAAAGCACAATGGAAGTGACAAGCATTCACAGTTGGATGGATTTTAGTATTTTAGAATAAGCTAGTACAAAAAGAGCTAATAATGGGGTGTTTTTTGTTTATTTGTTTGTTTTCACTGAAGAAAAAGAAAAGAGTAGCAGCCTAGGGTTTGGTGGAGCTGAGAGTTTTATATAAAAAAAAAAAAGGAGGAAGGTGCATCCATGCACAAGTAATGTACCCAAAATAACTGGAGAAACAAACAAGCAAGCAAGCAAACAAGCAAAAACAACAGCATATGAAATAGCTCAAAGAGAAAAGTAAGATCATACAAGTAGGAAGTGTTTGCAAACAGCAATGATAGAATTTTGTAGGAAATGCAGAACTTTATATAGGAATGCCTGGAGTTTTGGTCAAACATTGGACTGGAGGGGGGGGAGAGGCATTTAAAGGGAGCACGAGGTTCATGATCAGAGCAGAAATCTCTTGATAGCAATCACAAGGCAGACAGAATTGAGATGAAAGACTCAGTGGACTCATACTGCAGAAAGGAAAATTCCCTGTCAGAGAAAAGGGAGAATCAGCTACAGGGAAAGAAAAGGGAAATAAAAATTTAATTTCAAGTTGTTGTGCAGGTATGAATGGGAAATTGAAGCAGTTCATTAGGTACTGAGATTTGAGAGAAAAGGAATTTAGGCTCGATATTGTGTATTATTTGCAATAATAAGGGAATAGATAGTAGAGGCAAAGGGAGAGTCTATCCTGAATGCAAAAGCTAAACAGAAAGGTCCATTTATGAGTGTCATTCAGTAACACTCAAAAAGAGGATGCTCAGGATAAAACCTAGTCTGAGACCTAGTAGTCATTGGCACACAACTCTGTGGATCCCACAGTTCTGGATCAGTTCCAACAGTGGATCCCATTGCTTTGGTGTTAAAGTAGAGAAATACAGGAAGCAACTTGGATGCC
The DNA here is from genome assembly GCF_964211835.1 of Anser anser. Lineage (NCBI taxonomy): Eukaryota > Metazoa > Chordata > Aves > Anseriformes > Anatidae > Anser > Anser anser. The sequence continues at coordinate 130,033,395 of NC_139721.1, read as the reverse complement.
CAGGCAAAGGTGTGTCAGGAGCACAGGCTGGCCCTCAACTGAGAAGCATGAGTGTGAGCCCAGCCTAAGTCTTGTGACATCTCTGTCACATTGCATGGATGCCATGGGTACCTTTGAGCACCTTCAAATAGCACTAGAGATATATTTAGGTACCTGAATTTCTTTTTAAATGTGTACACACTAAAATACATCTGAGAGGACAACTTGATTTTTATTTAGAAGTCACACTTCTGTTTAACCAGAGTGCTTTACAAAGGAGGGTAAATAGCATGAACTGAATGGCAAATTAAGCAATTAAAACAGGGTTTGTCAGGTTCATATAATAGGACAGAGGTGGAATTGGTGTCAGAGTTTGTCTTGCCTGAGTTAAAAGGTGACAAATCTGACACAAACACAAAATGGAAAAGCGTTTCTTCTGCACATAGCAAGGAAGAAGAAAGGTCATTGACTGCATTTGAGGAGCAAGCATGTACACTGCTTTACACCAGAGCCTTACCTCCAGAGCTACTGCTCCGCTCTTTCCTTGGTGGGGTACCTCATAAGCCTCTATTTGCTGCTTTGTGAGTCGGGCTAGCTTCTCTGCGAGCTCCCGCCAGTATTTGCCAAGCTTCACAGCCGAAGTCAAAATGATGGTGTCCTGGGTAAGACGTGCCACTAATCCCTGGCAATCTATTTTCAAAAGTGCCTGCAACAATCATTTTCATTAGTGTTCCTTCACCAAGGAATTTCCTACAAACATCATTATAATTTGTTTTCGCAGCACTACTCTGCAATTTTAAGCAGACAGAACAGCTTCCCCTCCTCAGGTTTTACTTTCCCCAAAAGGTATTGTCAATAATTTCATAGGAAAACTGCCCATAAACTTAAGAAAAAAATTAGTCTGGCATTCATGTGCTTCAGCATTCCAGTGTCACATGGGTGCTGCCAAGCTCAAGGATCCTAAAGGAAAAATATTTTTCTTCAGCAAAAATATCTGGGACATCAAACTGAGCTTCTTAAAGAATGACATGGAACTTAAAAATGAAATTAGAGCACTCTTATACTAAAGTGTGGTCCTTGGTTTACTTTTCCAGAAAATCATTGATTACAATGGCCAGTACCCTTTGATTTACTCCCCCACAGAACCAATAATTTGCTGACCATTTCACAGAAATGCAAGCATTAAAGTCTTCATTCCTGTATGCTAAATGATCTTCCAAGAACAAACAAATTAAGTGTTTCCAGCAGTGAAGCCCTGAAATGAAGATATGTTGTGTTGTCCTTTCTTATTTGCTTACACAAGAGCTAATAAAAAAATACGTAAATAGTTTTTTTTCCTCCTTAAATTAAAAGCAGAATGTTCCACTGTAAATACTGACTTTTCAGTACAAGATCAAGAACCAAACCCAGAAAAGCTCCTTAGTTTCCAGATTTTCAATAAAATATCAAGCATTTATCTATAAAATAGATATTTGTAAAATTTAGTCAAAAAAAAATAAAAATCCTCATTGTAAACAGTAGAATTTTTGGTATGAAAGATGTCTAATATAACTTAACTAATTAGAAAATACTGAATATGGATCCCAAACTCTCTCATGCTACTACCTGTCTAGAATAAAATACTGAAGTTGCTAACAAGAAGCAGACTATAGTGTACAATACCAAATCCCTTTACACTTCAGCAAAGCGTACACCAAGCTGTTCAGTTTGTCTTTGATCTGATGAGAACCAAGAACCTTATTAGACATGAAAACAGGAAATTAATTAAAATAACTATTCAGTAAATTCTACCAACAAGTAAGATAAAAGATAAGTCTTTAAGTCTAGCTTTAGAAAAACAGGGAACTGTTTTTGCATTTCATAGCTCATAATCATATACATCTCAAAAAAAAAAAAAATCTTGTTAATTTAATTGCACCCTACTTTTTGCCTGTTCTGGTGTGACCCCTTCATATCATCATATTCAATCAAAAGTTTGGATCATTTTCATTTTTAACTTCTCCCACCATTTTTTGTACAGAGACAGCAAGCTAAACTGTACTTTGTACTTGTTCAGTTTTATTTCATTTAGTGCAGGCTTAGGAATTGTGTAAATCACCACTGCTGCCAAAATTTTCTGAATCCTTTTGCTGAAATTGCTGTCAGTACTTCAAAGAGAACAAACTAGTTATGAGAAGCACACCCTGTTGAGGTTTGCAATTCACAGGGACAGTCAAAAGGTTTCAGATGAAAGGCTGAATTCACGTATTTTTAAAACATGAATTTTTAAACACACATTTTTTGTTTACACACACTTCATCTTTGAATGAAAAACTTAATTTTCTTTTGTCCCTAAATATACTAGAACACTTTCAGGCAGAGCCAAGGACAGTATTGAGTAATCCTGAATTCCAAATTAGTGTGCACGCAGCTCTATGAGTAAATTTACAGGATTTAAATTAATATTTATTTTATTATTAAATATTTTAATTATTTGCAGGCAAAATAATATGCTTTAAAATGCAACCAATAACCTGGAAGCATTTAGGAGTAAATCACATAATTCACATGTAACAGTACTGCATCAGGTAGAAGTTGTTCAGTGGCTTGCAACTGAGGCCCATGAAAATATGTATTAAAATACTTTTATTACTGTCTTTAGGTAGCTACAACATTAACTATGAAGTTGTCATGTATAGAATGAAAATGTTGTCTTCAACAGGTGGGTCATGATTTCCTTGCTTTAAAAACATAACGCAATCTTAGAGATGCATATTACAGCAGATATACTAATAATAGAGTTCCCAAACTACATGGTTGCTAATTGCTTCCAATTGGGATTGTGAATTACTCAGGGAAACCGTTTACCATGATCATGACTTCCATGACAAAAGAGAACTATTTCAATCCTGGCCTTTTTTTTTTTTTTTTTTTTAAATAAGTAATCACACATGAGCAAGGCTCCTGGAACTCTTACAGAACACTATTTAGAATGAATTGATCGTAGCATTTTTTTTCATGAGAATCTAAATGTACTTTCCACCTATAGGTATCTGCAAGTTTCAGTAATATGTTAGGGTTTGTAAAGAATCCTATAGAGGTGCAGAACAGCATTTTGTTGTTCATACATTACTATAGAGTAGCCTGTTGGCAGTATATTCCCAATAACCAAGTTAGTTCATGCAATACTTACAATAATGAGCTCATAAAGGAATAGTCTCTTTTTTTTGTTAGCATGGCAGTCTTCCTTTAGCCTCTTCACAACATGTGCAACTCTGTCTGATTCTTTATCACCATGTGCCTCATTAAAGTCATCCAAAGACATATGTGAATATCCTAGCATGTCAGACAAAGCTCTCCAGTCATAAACACTCTCTGACACCGTAGATAAAACTACTGAGTAGATATAAGTCAGTTTTTTAAATGGCAATACGATTTGTTCAACAAGATTCCTGGTTGTTAGCTCACTGTCAGTAGTGTCCATAGCTTGCTCTTTAGAAATCACTTTTATGTTTTTGCAATGTACCAGACCAATCTTTTTTCTGAGAACTCCTACATACCACTCCTTTATTTTAGTTTGTCCGATGGCTTTTACTTTATCTTCACCAAGAAGTGCTATTGTATCCCCTTTAAAATATTCTAACAAATAGTCAATCTTATTTTGACGTAACACAGTTTTCAAAGCCACTCCATAAGTATTAACATTTAAGATTTTGTCTTGAAACTTTGGGTATTTAACTGTTGGTATTAAAAATAAAGGTGCAGACTTGATTTCTTTGCGTTTTTGTAAGCGTTTTGGCCTACTGATAATTCCACATAATTTTGGAGCTGGATCAGGGGTTGTAACATGGAACTGCATTACTTGGCTACTTCTTAAGACTTTAATCTGAACAAGAAAAACAAAGAAATGCATCTCCCTGCATCCTAGCATGGAAAACAGGAATTGGTGTCGGACCATTTCACCAGTTTTCAGTTCCTCCTCTTTGATATTTTTGCTTTGGTCTTCCATCTTTACTTCAAAATCTGGATCACAGGATACCAAAGAAATGTTTAGATCCTGGGGCTTTTCCAGCAGAAATGTATGTTTTCCCCACAGCTGAAACACAACAGGAGGCATATTTTTCCCCCCCTTTTTTATATCACAAATTGTAAGTTTTCCTGGAATGTAGTTATGACCAAACACTGCAAAAACTGTTGTAAAAGATGGATGAATATATTTGGGACCATAAATTCCAACTGAGACAGTTCTATGAACATAATCCCAGACATTAGTGGCTGGAGGCTGCAGTTTGTTTGCCTGGACTGCAATCACTGCGTACATCACATGACTTAGGTCTGTTAGTTTCACTTGTATGGTATCTTGATAAGTGTAGCAATTCTCCAGTTTCTTAAAAGGTCCTTCTTTACTGAAACTAAAAAAACACACAATATCACTCATAACCTGGCTGAGAGGATCATTCTTCACTTGAGCTGCAACTTTCACCTCTAGGAAAATAGCTTCCTTCGTGTTGAGGTTGCTCAGCGTGAGTTCTATCAGAGGACTTACAGTGCTAGACAGCTCATTGTTAAATGACGAGGGAGGATTAAGAATAGCTCTTAAACCAACTTCTTGGAATTCTCCAGGTAATACATGACCCACGGGGATGTGAACATTGATATCAGAGTCAGGTAGCTGAACTGAACCCCCTTCATGGTTCAGTTTACAAACTATATGAATGTCAGTAGCTTGCGTCTGTGCCCATCCAGGACTATGGCTCATGGCTTCTAAATCTAGGCAAGACCGAGTCAGCTGTCGGTGATTCAACCAAGCCATCTTGTAGGCTTCGCGGTCATTTTGAAGATACGTAATGTCTGAAGTTATAGTTTTTTGAGGTATTGTCTTGCAAGGATTAAATCTTCGGTTATCAATAATATCCAAGAAGTCAGAGACACTCTTGGATCGTCCAGATCTTCTTGCTGAGGTCTTTCTTAGAAGACAATCAATATCTAGCTCATCACCTGAGGAAGCCAAAGAATCCCTATTGCTAGAAACTTTAGAGAACAAATAGGGTTTTTCTTTCAAGACAGAAAGGTATTTATTATTTGCATTTCTATTGGAAGCAGCTATGTCATGTACAAAAGGGTTGGAGGCTGACAATTCGTTCCAAAAAGGATTGGTCTTGGAAACAACATGGGCATGTTCGAATAAGTCAGACCAGTCAATATCCAAATCCAATTTACTTTCATTGACATCTGTTTAAAAGAAAAAAAACAGAAGTATTTCCTAAATCACAGAAACTTGACACATTTCATTCATTTCTAACCAATACTCTATTAAATTGATGACAGGTGACTAAATTTATCCCCCTAAGATGCATACGAATCAAGTTGTTAAGGAACACATTTATATATTTCTTCAGGTCTTTAAAGAGCATCAATATTGATTTCTAAGCAACATTAAGAATTTTGTTAATAAAAAAAAAAAAAGTGTGCAAATGAATTAGTGCTGAAGGATGTAAAGCATAATCTGCAAGGTGCTGATCATTACCAACTCCAAGAACTATTAATTGGCATCAAGTATACTAAGGTACCATAAGCTTTAAACCCTTACATTTCAGTAATCTTTGGCCTATTACAAAATTTCATGCATTTCTTTCCTTCTTTCCTTTTTTTCTCTATAAAAAGATTAAACAACTACTGTTTCATTTTTTGAACACCATAGACAATACAGATAAATGCATTATTCAGGATTCCCTTTCATGGTAGTGCACATGCATTTAATTGATAACAGCACTCTTACAATTCATCTCAGTCTTAGTGGAATTTGTTACACTATCTCTCCTTTTAAAAATTCATTGGTATAATTTATGAATTGCACAATTCGAAATTGAGAGAAATGTTTTTGTGGCTATTAGTTTTTGAGATTGCACTTAAAAAGGCAAATAAGGATACAAGTAATATTTAAATATGGCTTCTAATAAAAATACTCATTACTAACAACAATGTCTATTTGTTGTGAATATAAGTTGCCTCAAGTCTATATTAATAACAGTTCCCAAAAGCTGGTTTATAGGTTAAGACTCATTCTTCCTGCAACAAACAGTGACTGAAACTTTTTATGCAAAAGTTTTTTGTCACTAATAGTTTGCCACTATTTTTCTATACCATCCCTTCTTCCTACATCCTTACAAATAATTTTAATGTGAGAGGGGAAAGACAGTACTGCTATTCATTCAGCATACCTACATCCTTCACTATTACACTACCCATAATAGCTTCCACCTTCTCCAAAATTATTAATTACTGCTCAAATGTAGGAATGACAGTGCACTCAACCAAAAAAAAAATGCTGAAGCATTTGTACTTTTTGTTTCCAATTTTTCATGAACTGTGACAAAAAGCCCAAACAGTGATTTTTTTTTTTCTACAGTTCCAGAAAAATCCTGAGTGAGAAGAACCAAAATGGAATTTATCTGGAACGCTGTTGGCGGGGTGAGTGAGCCTGGGGACAGCTCCTGACCTGGGCTTGTCCAGGAACACCAGACTGCTCAAGGGCCAGCTGAAAAGGCTTTTCATTTCTGCCCAATGTCCAAAAGCTTTCCCTGTGTTGTGTTGCTATTACAGTAGAATCGGTTATTAGAAAATAAAGTAAATATTCCCCAAAGTAACATTCTATAAATATATATGTATTAAAAAATGAAAATGAAAAAAAAATAAAAACACTCCAGCCTTCCCCTTCCTAAAGGGTATGAATCCACAGAAAAAGTCTGAGCTGAAAACTCTGGCAGAGCCCAAATTATAAAGCTGGAGTCTTTTCTCATGCCAAGATAACAGCACGGGTTACTGAGGTGCTGTAGGTTAGCGAAGAAAAAATTCCTACTCCCCAAATTGCACAGCAAGTGCCAGACTCACTGTTACTCACATCTCCTACTGGAAGAAAGCTAAGAGAAGTTCTATCTTGTCTCTTACCTTTTTGGCTAACATATCAATGAGATTAAGGCAATTTTGTTTTAACTCAGGTTAATAGCTGACATTCAACACAATTTTCTACAGGCTAAAACTCAAGTTTTTAATCTGGACTAGCTCCGAAATTATCCTTCCAGATTTCTGGTATTTTAAAGAAACCTTAAATGAAAGGAGCTTGGTTAACCAACGTATAGAATTCTAAATAGAATTTATCCATGTAAAGTTAATGGTTCCAGCAATTCCTCTCAACCTGCCTGACCCACATTTATTATAACAGGGGACTTGTCTTATGCTGTCAAGTTTCTCCTAGAGAACTTCTTGACAACTTCTTGCACTCTGATTCCAGGGACATCCATGATGGCCTGGGTAGTGCAAAACAAAAATAATACAAGCAAACAAACAAAAAACCTCTGTTGTGCAGGGATTTACAGAGTAGCTGTAACTCTTCACACTATCAAGAGTTTTGCAGAAGTACAGACTTCAGGTGGAAAGCCTTAGTAAAGAAAATAACAGAGGATGCATACTGTAGGTGGCTGAAGGCGTCCGGTCATCCACATCAATCAAAGTCCCTTCTGACCTGCTCCGAGGAATCTCTGAGTTATGGAGGGAGGCTGTTCCACTACTGGAAGTGTTTTCCTCCTAGGAAACAGTTAAACGTATAAAACATTAGCAAATATGTAACTTGAAAAAGGAGAAACTGATGAATAGTTGAGCTTTGCTCCTATGATGGGATAAATGGAAAAAAAAAATCCTAAGTGAAGTTATGGTGTAAGACTGAATTTATGGAGTCTGCCCAAGAGCATCATAATCCCAAGTGAGTCTTACTATTTAATTTACAGCAAAAATACCAGATGCAACAGTCATAGTACAACGCAGTATCCCAGGTCCTGGGGAAGTCCAATACGTCACACAACTAAATGTCTTGCAGTTGGAACTGAGACGATTATACAATAACTTCCATTCTGAATGTCTTGAATAAAAACTTAATATATAAATAAAATCACAGAATGTTAGGGTTTGGAAGGGACCTTGAAAGATCATCTAGTCCAATCCCCCTGCTGGAGCAGGAACACCTAGATTAGGTCACGCAGATCATCGGGTCAAATAAACATCCAAAGTTTCTAGCCAACCTTATCTAAAAACGGGAATTAGAAGGGGAAGATCTAGGTCCATTCCTTTCTCTGTCAATTGATATAAAATATTTCTGACCCCTTCTGCTTTATTATTCTTCCTATGCTCTTCCCCGAGTGAACATCAGGTCAGATTTTCCTGTTAGTCTGTACACGCATAACTTAAAACACACTTCTAAGAGGTGCATGTCAGCACAGCAACAACCTAATAAAGGATGTTCAGGTCTCTCCTCTTCTCTTCTGGTTACAAGAAGTTCTGTTTGATTTTGACAACATTTGCATATGGCCACACGAGAGCTGTAAACCAGGTGCTGTGGTTAAAAAAAAAAAAAAAAGAGTCAAGAGCAAACCCTTCACAAAGGCAGGGCACGAGGGACATTCCTCTAAGGCAAGTGACAGGGAAATGAACATTTACAAGTACTACTGCTTATTGCTGTTTTCAGCTGCCCAGGAAGAGGAATTGCAGGCCTGTGAAGGAGTGTTGGGTATCCTATGTGCCAAAGTTACTGCATCCCAACAGCGGAAGCTGGAGGAAATACAGTCTTCTAGACCTCTTTGTACAGGAGAGTTCATTAAATCTGTGCTATAAACCGAGATCACTTGGTGAGTTTCCAAGAAAACTCTGACTGTCTTTATACATACTGGGGTTGTAAAGGATGATTACCAATAAACACATGGAGACATATGGATTTAAAGCTTTTTTTTTTTTTTTTTGTGGTGCATCCACAGGATAGAAAATCTAGCTTTGTTCAGGTGTCTGAAATATTACAAACTGCCACTTCTTTAGCAGCAACTGCAGCCTGCTCAGATCTTGATTAATTGTGATTAAAATGAATATATATATATATATGTGTGTGTGTGTGTATTGGGCTTGATTTTTTTGTGACTGTAAGAAAAAAATAATTTTCAGTTACAATTTTAGTAGGTGAGTTATGGGAAAAAGGAAGCATGCATTATATCAAAGCATTACTGAATGAGAAACTGGAAGCTGGCTGACTGTTTCCATTGTGCATGGGGTGACGGTTGAAGACATGATTTTTTCTGCACTACAGATGTAAATTGGTACTTTTTATTCTTACCACAAGGGCTACATTCAGCAAATGGCAATCTGTTCAGATGTGGATTTGTACTCAGGCAGGATGCAAGGCTGATGTCAGGCTAAGGCTGAAAGTTACCCAGCAGTTTTGCTGTTGCAGGGCAGTAAGGACTTTCAGGTTCCCCTGTTGCCAGAAACCTCAGCCTCCGGCCTTAGTAGGTCTAATTTCAGACGGCAGTGAAAGCTAGCATCCAAGACTAATAGTTTGTAGCTTCTGGTACTAATGCCATACCAATGCCAAACTGGAACTGAAGATGCCTCCTTCATCCCAACACTGTCATCCCAACATCTGACATCCCACACCTGTATAAAAATGTCACTGCTCCTTCCATTTGCAGTAAATGGCAGTATTTTTGACAATTCATATCCATTACTACAAAGAAAGTGTTTTGCATTGCTGCTGCAACTCAAAATTTGAAGAACTGAACACATATTAGCATGCAAGATTTTCAGATTTCTACATCACGGACTAGGGTTATTTAATCACCAGTGTAAAGTATCCATAGTCTAAACTCCCAGTAAGTGTACAAAAAAAAAGTTCACTTCTTACAGTACCAGTGTATGTGTTGCCAGCACTGATCTCTGACTGATGATTTATCGATCAGCTGACATATTAATCTAAGAACAGTTCTTTAAACAGTTAATAAAAAGCACAAGTATTTCAGTAGCTCTGAGACGTGGGAGGCAGTAAGTAAAGATGAGGAAAGAGCACACAACAGTGCAAGTAGCTGCAGAAAAGCTAAAATAGGAAACCCTACGGGAAGGGGGAGGGAGAGAAAATGAAAAAGAAAAACAAATCTCGTACACAGTGGGAGTATATTGACAGAGACATGACAACAAAATTGCATATAGAAGTTTTATACAAGCTATGAATTTCTGCAAATAGAATAAGCCATTTCCTAAAAGTTCCCTCTGGGAACTCCTTAAAACCTTTAGCACTAGCCTGGCACAAGGACAGAAGAGGGGGATACTGAAAAGGAAAACTACTTTCAAAAATAACCACCACCCCCCTCAAGAAAGCATTCCTTGGTATTTGAGCATGATGAGGGAGCCCCTGTGATTTAGGCACGTCTTCAGGCCAGCCAGGAAGAGGAGGAGGGAAAGGGGACAACATAGATGTTTCTGTGCAAAAAAGATGACCACGTTTTGTCAGAATGCCAAGGGATGTGGGAAATGCTGAGGACAAGCTGTACACATGCTGTGGGGTACCAGGAAATGTGCCTCCTGAACACAGTTAAATGATCTGACTGCAGGCTGGATCCTGTCTATTCTGTGTTCCAGCCTTAGTGCTGTAAATGCTTAAATCCCCAGTGCCTTTGTACAAGACCTGTAAAATAAGAAAAATCTAATATTCCCCCTTTTTTCCATGGTTAAATTCTATGACAAATATAGCACCCTATCTAAAACTTTTGATGGGGCAGCCCTATTAATTAGGAACTTACCTGGGAAAATACGGAAGAATGATCACCCACAAGAAAGGAGAGATTAATGCATGTGGTATAGAAAGCCATGCTGAGCAGAAGTGAAGAGGGAAGTTATGAAACCCTTTTGCTGTGAAAAAAGAGGGAATTATGTACAGGAAGAAAGAGAAGCTAAGCTTTTCATTTGCTGTAGCTACCAAATAAGAAAGATGTAACCTGACAAGTACTTAATCATACAGAGAATTATTTGAGGGAGAGTATGTCAGCTCACAGCGTGAAGTGAGCAGGAAACGAAGAAGTGAAGAGGCTGGAAAGAGATCAGCTATGAAGGTGACCAGTGAGTGAACCTGAGTGAATGCTGAGAGACGTGGCATTTTTCTGTATGAGGCCAAGAAATAGCTTGCTAGGTGCAATCTGCTTTTAAAGCTCGGAGTGCATTGCGTGACCCATAGGAGCAGGGAAAGCAGGACCCACAGTGCTTCTGGCAAAAAGCTGCAACTTGGTCACAGAGGAAGAAAAATATATTAGAGGGAGAAGAAAGCTGCAGGTAGAACAGTTAAATTTTCAGAAAAGCCAGGAGACAGACTTGCTGCAAACTGCATTATTGCAGCATGCAATGCCTCTAGAAAATGTCTTCCAGGTCTTATAAAATTTGAGTGCACTCCCTCCCCTCCCCGAGTCTACACCAATGAAAACATGTCCTGCTGTGCTTTAAATAGTGGTAAGGAAGAAAACAAAAAAGCCTAAAAGCAAACACTTCCCCACTGCCTCTGCCCTCAAAACCAAAGACATTCCTTTGTGTTTTTAAAAGATCAACATCTCAGAGCAAGACACTAGCAACATGCCTTTCGTTCAACCTTAGCCCCGTTTGCCCCTCTCCAAGAGCAGGCTGTATTAACAGCAGAGCTCTGCTGTGGCAGTGTCACCCCATGGACTTGCACACACACACTGATACTCAGCCATGTCATTATTCACAATGATTCATGGCCTTTGTATCCAGAGGAGGAAGCTTTGGCATTTGCAGAGACAAGAGAAGCAACACAAGCAGGTGATAGAGATGTGCTTCATTCCTCAGGCTCACTCAGCTGTCATGTGGAAAGATGACTTGCTAGGTATATAGGCTGAGTTATTAAACATACAAGTTTACTTCTGAAAAGGAAGCAAGGCTTATTCATTAGAAGATTAAATACATTGTTCCTGACCTGACCAGATACTGAGTATACTGAATTATTTAACTTCCATTAGATGCAGGGAAGAAAAGGATTTATAAACAGAAAGCAATTACAAAAAAAAAAAAAAAAAAAGGAAAGAGATGGTTTCAAAAGGGTCTACACATCAAGTCTAAAACACTGCCTGATCTCAACAAATTAACATGTTCCTAACTGAACATCAGTTACAGTAATGGGACATATTTTAATGGACCCTTATTATTCATGATCTGGAAGAGCTTTACACAGCTCAGAGATTGGGGACAGGTTATTAGATACGAGTTTACCAATCTCTGATTACAGTGCTCGACTGTGATACTGTAGTGCAGTCAATGGTAGTACAGGACAGCAAGCAAAGCTTTCAGTTGAAGTGATAAAGTCTTTGACTTACTCTCTTAACCTGATGCATGTGAGACAGTTAAGGATTGCATCCATATCTCTTTTGAACTGAGACAGAAGTGGTTTTTAATGTTCCAGCTAAAGAGCTCTAAGTCCTGTGTTACCTACCTTACTGATACTTAACAGCAACGTCAGTGCTTTAGTGCAACCCCCTTACTTGCCACTTTGTCTACAATGATAGTGAGGTGTATATATGATATACGTACTAATTTATTCCAGTGTTAAATAGTTGACTATGTGATACCTACTTTTTCAAAGTTCTGGCAACTTACCACTTTGTCGGTACTGCAGATCTGCTCACGTTCCTTTCTGAACTCAGGGTTTAAGGTTTCTGCAGACCAAAACATCTCTCTACAGAGATAGTTGTAACTAGTGTAATCAATGCTTGTAATACTTTGTTTGAGCTACCTTTTAAAGGGTAGGGCTAGTAGTCTTAGCACAACATAAAAATCGGACCTGAAGTGGGTCATTCTCTCATTAGATTTCCACAACTTCACCAATGCTTTTTTTAACCTCTGCTTAGCTCTGTGTTACCTAAGACTCATTGCTTTACAGCCAGTTTGGAGAACACTATGCAAACAGAAATGACTACACTCCCTCTACAAGAGAAGTACCCTTTCTTTCCTCCCACACATCTACGCTTCTAAAATTGTTTGTAGTAAGCATAAGGGCTATGGTATTTATTTTTTATTATAAACCTCACATTTGGGAACACTGCTTTCCAGAATCCTCAAAAACACACATAAACCTTGATGTTGTGTTTTGGGTTGTAGCTGCTGCTTTGAAATATAGTAAGGTTTCTCTTCAACATTAGGGAAAAAAAATGTTGCCTTCCATCTGTATCACTAAGTAATTTTTTAAAGAACTGAAAATGGAAAGTAAGGATGCCCTTAAAGTTCCAACTTTGTATCGTTAAGTTGTAATGTTTCTTCTTTTTGCTGAACAGAGCAACCAACTTTGCAAGTTTATTACCTTAATTGTTCTATAAACTCATTTTCTTACTACTTCTTGAGAGCCTTTAAGACCAATAATAATTTTAAAAACCACAATGGATTCTCACTGACCATATACAAACATACATACTGTGGAAGCATTGAGTCATACATACATGGGAAGCAAGGAAGTATTGGAGGTACTGTGAAAACAGTCCTAGATACTTGACAATTTTTGACAAGGTTTGTAAGTACAAGATACCTCCAAAATACTCATTATATTGAGTATTTTTCCCCTACTTTCTTCTTTCTAATAAATAAGACCTTTCCTCCTATCCAAGCTGCATGCAATTACACTAGGTAGTTAACTGATCAACTCACCTGCCAGTGAAGATGAAATCTCAGGCACCTGCGTGTTGGCTTTGCTTAAGCAGCACTCCTAACTTTCCTGCATAGTGTTTATTATGCTTTTAGCAGGAAAAGGCTCCTGCCTGTGCCTAGTAGTGACAAAAGACAATTTGCAAAGGGACTGATACAAACTGATATAAACTGTGGTCTTTGAGGGCAGGAAGCAGTTGGGGAAGGGAGGGAAGAGGGGCAGCAATAACATTAACAGTAGTGAATGATTTACAATATCATGGCTGACTTCAAGAGTAATAAAGGAGATTTCTTTAAAAAAAAAAAGTCTCAGAGTCACAAGGTCATGACAAAAAAAAAAAAGAGAGAAAAAAGCTTTCTCTACCTCAAAGACTGAATTTTGGTAGCGTCTTGCTGTTTAACACTCTTACAGTTTTATAGAGAAAACAGCACATCCACTAGCCACCCATAAAGCAAGTTAAGGATAACAATTCCCAGAAAATCAAACCTAGGTCAAGTTGTGAACTAGTTTTCCATTATGAACTGACATTCACTGAGTTACATGTTTCACAGAAGTAATTACTCTTTAACTTAAGGGCTGAGCACAGGCAGGGGAAAAATTCCTCTTGACTTTCAACATTTAAATATGTCTCATTTGGACCATCAATGTGATAACAGAAACCATACAAACATTATGCTTTCTTCATGGCATTAAGTCAAAGTACCAAGGAATCCACCTGCAGAGAAGGGTCACCATTTTACTCACTCACAATGCTTTTAAGTTCTTAACATTATAATTACAATTAACATTAACAAATCATGTTAAGCACCTGTATCAGCTGGATAGGCTGCAAAGGTTGCATGTGTTTTTCCTACTCCAAACTAAAATTGATACAACAAAGCAATGTTGCTGACACTGTGCCAGGACCCAATCTTGAACTTTCAGCTGTGAAACTGGATTGCCTGCTGTACCTGTCTGGGTACATGTCGACACTTTATTTTGGACAGCAAAAGGTTGTACAGGCAAAACAAGCGATGTGAACCTCAAAATAAATTCAGCTTGATATCTAGGCATGTATGAAGTACCTTTTCTCTGGTGTTCTGGTTTCTGGAAATTGAGGTGAGTGCCTGCAGATGTGGCAGGGGAGGAAATCAAGTAATACACTTCTGGCTCTCCCAAGAAATATGAGGGGAGATTGATACAGAGAGAATAGAAATGATGGAAGAAGCTCAACGTGGAAACAAATGACTAAAACAGCTACCCATGTCAAGAAAATAACTGTATTAAACATAGTAGAAGAACGTAAATCCATTTGGCAAGGACTCTTCTGGCTGTCATTAGAGGTTAGCTTAAAAAGTTAATAACCATAAGCATAATCATTCTTCAGCACAACCACAAATTACATTTTGCTTTACTTCTGACCACATAACAGAGACAGGAATACGTGACAGAACAAATAATATGCTTGACAGATTGTGATTATATATATATTAAAGAAAAAAAAAGCCTGTTTTTCATATATTGATCTGCTTTGACTGAAGAACTTGTTTGATAGTTCTTGGCACTTTAGAAACAGACTGAAGAGAGCATTTAAGATGGAGTCTTAATCACTGTGACACTTTCCAAGGTATACTGCAGAAAGCTCACATTTTCTTTGTTGCTTTTTATGGCAATTATAGTACCCAAAGCTTGGCTAAAACTTTCTCTGGCAGTAAGATGTCATTTCATTTAAAACATCTGTGCCTGTGTTGCTAGTAACTGGCTGAGCTGTCCATTATGTTACACCTGCCAATATTTTGCAGTTACTTTTGACATTGTTTGCTGAAATGTCAATTTTGAAGGGAAGAAGGGAGGGGAATTCATAAAAACGTACTCTGTTCTCTAAAAACCAAACCCAGTACCTCTTGTTATACTGCAGACTCTCCCTTTACATAGCAATTATACATGCTCTTTCCAAGATGAGAAAAAAAAAAAAAAAAAAAAAAAACTTCTTAAGTAATCTTACTTTTTAAATGTAAAGCAATTTATGTTTAAATGGGTAATTTCTCTACTAATGAAGGACATTTGAATCTAAATTGTACCCTTAACTACTTCTTATCAACAGTACTGTTAAAAATGTCATACTTTTACTGAAATAATATGATTAATATGAAATAATAGAAACAGACTCTGAAGTGGTAATGATCCAGGAAAAAAAAAAAAGTAAGAGGAAGATAAATTGCCACATAATATCAGATCCCATTTAAGAATCCATCTCTGATCACAGCAGACTACATATTTCAGACGAAGAATTAAGAAGTGCTACATAAGAAAACAGAGGAAGGGCTGCTTCTAACATTGCTGGTAGTTTTATAATCTGGAATAGGAACAATTCTATTATATGTAAAAATCGGTCTACAGTATCTCCATGGATGTTACTCTAAGGAAACAGTTGAATTCAAGAAGATTTGAGACAACAAGCTCCCAATAAATTCCATGCTCTTACATGTCAAAATTTAGTTCTTAAATCTTGTTGCTTTACAAGTTGCTCCTCTATGTTGAGAAGAGGGAATCTATACTTTTCTTACTGCTTGTTAGAATAGCACGTCCAATCTCATCTATGTTTATGCAGTGGTGACAAAGTCATACTTCAAAGAGAAAAAGTGAGAACAAGTATTGTGTGAGCTAGTTGTTCCAGTTCTCCTCTTCCTCCAGTCTCTACGTTCTTCATTCTCTCCATTGCACGGCAGTGTCTTTCCCAGCAGTTCTCCCTTTTGTCATACATACCCTTAGCATGGATACAATACCTCAGTGGAAAGCTAGGTTTCCCATCCAGAAAAAAAATATATATATATATTTTAATGCTGCAGGTAGGGTTACCCACTGAAAACACTTCAAGAACACTGAAGTTCTCAGGAATGGCAGAAACCATTCCTGAGGTTCTCACAGGCAGCTGGCTGACCTCTGAAACTATTCAAATAGGAAAAGTCCCCCATTTTTGCCCAGGCATTCCTATGCTGCCTTTAACCTCTTATTGCCTCTATTCACCCCCAAAAGCAACAACACAGCTCCAGCTTTCTCTTTCTAACAGCCCTACCACTCAGGCTGCTACAGGCACCCTACCTCCAATCTCCACTGGTTCCAGCTCTATAGGCTATTACCAAAGAAAAGTTGTAGAAAATTGATCTGGTACTACTAGGATATTTAAGCATCATGCAAAGCTGCATTAGTTTCACAAATATTACTTTAATAGATAATTCTTATACACTGCCAAGTGTTGAGGCTTGTCAGATACTCTTCTTCCAGAACAGGAGGCCAATTACTACCTGCTGGGAGAAATTGCCAATAGCGTCTCATACATTGGCTACAGCAGATTTGAAGGAACACTTAGCCTAGGCTTCAGAGGCCCTACAGGCACCAGCACAGGCCATTTTGTGTGGGGTCACTGCCTTCATGGAGCTGGAGTTCCTCTAACTGGCCTTTTTCAGTCTGGTCAGCAATAGTATAGTAACATTTGCTTCACATTGAAAGAAACCAGGTAAAAGGTTACAAGTGGAATATACCTGTGGCCCAGATTTCAGTTTAATAGCTTTCTAGTATTTGACTTTCTTATTTGGGAAGCTGGAGGTATCTGCCATGTGTTAACTCTGAGGATTCAGCCTGTGCAGCAACCTCTTCCAAATGCCACCCCTAAAGAAATGCTTTTTTTGTTTGCATCGTCTTTATAAGCTTACTGTCCTTGCTCCACTTGTAGAAGGAAGAATTCACAGCTTTTCTGTGAAGTTGCTGCCTTTGATGATCAAACATTTCCCTACCCATCTCATCTCGTTGCAGGAACTCTGGATTTTTGCACCTTTAACCTGCTCCTACTGCTCCAGATAATAAGGGTTCAAAATGTGTTATGTGAAATACCGCAGATTCATATATGTGAAATTACACTTTTTTAAATGAAGTCTCATACTTTATACCTTTTCTATAGAAGCAAACATACAGAGCACATGTACAATGCAGCTGAAATACTTCAGATCAAACAACTCACTCCTATCGTTATACATGTATCCTTGTCATCACTGTCAGGGGTTCCTTGATTAAAGTATACAAGTGTCAAAACATGGAGATATCATTTGAACATTTAACTTATCAACTTCAAACCAAACACACTTTGCATTACAACCTTGTGATGGCAAGTTACTTTGTTTAAGAAGTTTTTTTCCTTGGCTGTTGTTACAGGAGACTCCTGTCACATCTCTTTGCTACAGATGCATGTAATCCTGATTGTGCAATTTATCACATGAGATTTTCAGCCCCCTTCTTATGGTAATCCTTCTGTGTTTCAAGTCATTGATGATGAGAAGCAGAAATTTGCAGAACACAGGATTCTCCAACCGAGAGCAGTCTATTACAGAGAGCAAGAAGAGTAGAAGGTATGAAAATCAAAGCTCCAAGGAGATACATTCTGCTTCCAAAGCTTCATCTAAACTTTAATTTGGCAAGTATTTGCAGAGTCGCATTGTCCAAATGTTGTGTAGGCATTAACTTAGTTTAGGTCAGCTACTAACATCTCAGCCTAGAGTTTTATTTGTATAGTAACTCAGTCTGCAATAAGCAGAAATGTGCACAATGTTGCTCAAAATCTGAATTAACTGTGGCATAAAAAACTTTATATATTGTAGTGTTTTTCTACTAGCTATTGCACAGCCATCCACACCCACCAAAAAAAAAAAAGAAGTATCAGTCAGTAGTTCATCAATAGCAACATGAGAAGACATTTGTTGAGTTTGGTGCAAGTTATGATTCGCAGAACTACAGCAGATTGTGCTCAGCTTCACACCATGACTATACGCCCAAACTGCCTTGACAAACGTAATAGAACAGTTTGTTCTGTTCTGAAAGTTGTCAGATTACGTTATTTAGGTGAGATCATTAAATTCACCTCACACTACTGATTTTAGCAAGTTTTTACAAAGCTAACTCAATGGCTGTCATCATCATTCAGTATGCTGAATCACTAATGTCCACACAAATACTTTTCTCTTAATATTCTTTAGAGATCAATGTTAAAAAAAAAAAAAAAAAAAAAAAGCTTTTGCTCCACTTTCTCCATATTAGGAGAGAGTCAATTTGCCACCCAAGAAATGTATAGGCAGTTCAGCTGCCCAAACTTACCTGTTCCAAGAGGAGTGGGGCTTGAGACATATATTTGAGGGCAACAGGCATAGAAGTTCAAAAGCTGGGAGCTCCTATAGCTGCCAGTTTTATTTCAGAATGGCTAGATTTGATTTATTCAAGGATTTCAAAGCCAAAAGAAACAAAGCAATTATCTTTACTCTCCCTATGCAGAATCAAGGCCGCAGACTTTCACCTAGCTATTACTGTGCCAAGCTAAATACATTTTTATTGAATTGAAATTATTAGAGACATCCAATCTTGAGACCCTGAGCTGATGTTTATATTATGGTGGGATCCAAACTAGGGTTTTGGTTTACTTTTTCATTTATATTTTGGCAGGCCTAGCTGCAACAGCATCCCTCTGCTAAGCTTTGTACAAATATATAGCAAGCACATCCTGGTCACAAGGAGCTGATTGTTTAATACACAAGACAAGGAAGGGCAGGGATGGGGGTGGGGGGAGTGGAGATAGACCAGTTTACAGATGTAAAACTAAAACACAAAGAGATTGATAGCCACATTCCCGTGTCTTCCACTCCTACCGTAAGAACTGCGTAAACAAGCACTAAGCCCCTTAAAAAATCTGGCTCCAAACAACTTGTCCCAGACCACACAGGAAACCAGTGACAGAGCACAGGATGTTTGGGTGCCTTGGGAAGAAAACTGCCACTGTGATCAGGGCTTTAACAGTCACTGCATAAATACCGCAAGAGCCCTTCTCTATCCCAAAGCGTTCACACTCTGAGAAGGCAATTAACTTAAGAACAAGGCAAGTATTCGTAACACCTCCTGAGAGCCTTTGGCATGGCTAGGTTTGGCCTCACTTTTCAGCTATGAGGAGAAATCACCTATCAAAATTGCATACAAGTAAATGGTAGTTACATATAACAGGTAGCAGAAAATTACTGATTTATGTAGATAAATAAATACACACCATTTTTTTTCCTCTCTTCCACGTTTTCATTTATTGTGTAGAACAGCTGACTAGTAGTCAAACTTAAAAAGTCTGACATTTTATTACTTTATAAAAAATTAATTAAAAAAAAATAAGCACAGCCTTCAAGCAAATTGTTCTTCTGTTTCTTGTATGATACATAACACGAGGGGCAAGAAAACTCTCAGGGAAAAAAAAAAGTTTTCGGGGGAGCACACCAGTAGTGTACACAGTACCTCCTGACTGTGTTTTGTGACTGGTGTACAATCACGACTGTTAAGAACACACTGGGGAATTCCAAGGTGCAAAGGACTCTTACATATTTTCCAGATTAGCAACGCTTCTCTGCTCAGCAGCCACATTAGCAGACACCTGATGGTGCAAGCCAAGCAAGTCACTGTGGGAGGGATCCAGCTGGCAGAGCAGTAAGTGCCTTGCTGCCTGCCAGAGCACAGGTAACCCAGGAGCCACTATATGCACCTTTTGCTCTCCATGGATCAGATAGATAAATTATGATCTTATGTTAGGTTGATTAGAATTAGATTCATGCACCCCTCTCAGATGCTTCTGAGCACACACACACACACAAAAAAAAAAAAAAAAAAGTTGATATCCTACCAGGAAAGCCAAGCTGGCTTCTCCTACAGTCCATATAGCTATATGGAGTTTAACACTGGGGCTTTATGAGCTTGTTCAATTAGTGTAATCCATGGCCTATGTACCATCTAGCTGAAGAACCGGGCAGCTTCTCCCCTTGCCAGCTTGTAGTTTGTCATAGGTATGGAAAGCCAAGGGACTCGTCTTGGGTTGTGCTTATCTGTTCCACACCCCCACCCTCAGTTCTCAGCTGCTTCTGCTGGTAATTGTTAGATGTTGCCTTAGAAAGCTAATGCATTTTTACAAATGTATTTGTCACATTGCTCATTTCACTCGATAGTTGTATACAGTTTACAGGAAGCAAGTTAAACAGACCAAATTTCAAATGGGAAGCCAACAACAACAAAGAGAGAGAAGCACGCATGCACGCACTGAGCAGAAGAACAAACGGCTATTACTCAGTTTCATGGCACTATAATTTCACATGGAGCAACAGGTGACAATTTATGCTGCAGAAATTAGGACAGTACTACGAATAAACGGAGAATTCTTGTTTCCTTGCTGTATTGCATCCCCCACCTTTACAGAGGATATGCTAAATTAGGGCTAGTGGATCAAAGCGAGGGAATTCAAAAAGATGATCACTGAATTGCAGGCTTTACCCCAGGACTCAGAGTTGCTATTGCATGAGATCACCTATGAATAAAAACAAACGACCTAAAAGTCTTGCCAGCTGCCCCACCCCTCTCCCTACTTATTTCAGACAAAGTCATTTCCTTTTAATTACGCAGCTTAGCATATGTAGAAATACAGTTTCTTCTCCTTGTAAATACATACCCAAGGTTTGATCCCAATTAGATTATAGGATTGAAATAAGGCTGTAGGATCTTCCAGCAATAGGTCAGAAGCTTTGAGTCTACTGGTGAAATTTTTGTTCTTGACAGATCTAGGCTCAGGTGGGAACTCCAACAATTCATCAAGTCGTTACATGAATGCTCTGTGATACAGCCAATAGGCAAGGAGTTGTTTGCTTTGGTGTGATGGCAAGAGGACTGGCACAATAGACAATCGATGTTGTTAGCAATTTAGACTAGTAAATTAAAGTGTAAACTGAATTAATACCATTACTTTTTAACTAGAGGTCAATGCAAATTAAAGTAAGAGCCAATATTTTAGAATTAACTTATATACTTGTGAGCTCCCATTTAAAACAGGTAAGTATTATATGCTTCCAGAGAAAGAGAGACATTAGAGAATTCATTCAGAGCAAGATTGGGATAGAGCTAGTGTCAAATCCCCCAAGTTTTTAAAGACATTAGGCAAGAGACAAGTTCATCCAGCATTGTGATTAAGGCTAAGCCTGCTCTTGGGGATGCCATCTGTCTGGCTGCTCCAGAAAACAGCAGTCCTACTCCTCCTTTGCATCAACACTGCTACTTATCTGGTCTTAGAGTGAGCTGGCCCAGGCACCAATGAGTCAGTGTTCACCTGTGCTGGTCTGTGGGAAGTAATGGCAAGGTACAAGAAGTGGGACTATGCCATTTAACAGCAGGTAGCCATTAGAGCAACTTAAATGTAAAGCAAGACTTTACTGAAAGTAAAATGGAAGTTCCCCATCTCACAGGTATGTTGTAAAGAGGAATACAAAGATTATTAAGTACTTGGATTCACAGAGCTCCTCTGATAACTTGAAGAGGTCTTTTTCCCATTGAGCAAGCTAAAGAAAATGGCTGATTGAACTGTTTACATTTTTGATTCCAGTAACTGTCATCCAGAGTCTTTTGTAAGTACATATCACAAGGTTTAGAAGAGCCTCTTCTAGGCTGCCAGAATATTCACTGGGTTTCCAGAGCATTCCATACTTCAGAGTCACCCGTAAAGTAAGAGGGAGGCAGCACCCAAAGGTACATAATGCAACTTCCAACCACGTTATCAGCTGGCTTCCTCCTGAGCAGACTGGCTCAAACAGTGAAGTTCATTCATGCAGGAAAGGGACTCCTACCATTACAGCACACACCTCCTATAAAATTCCTTGAAAGGAATACCTAGACACATCCAAACCTAAAAGCTTTTCTTCCCCATCACCACGAATCCAAAACATCATTTGCTGCAGCCTATAAGACTTTGCTTCAATTTGCTGAAGTTTTTAGTAGTTCAAAACCCTCATTCAGCTTTGCTACCACTCCTTGGCAGGTACATCAGTACCTATGCTCACATAGCAGGCACTTTAAATAAAGTTCTTGAGGGTGGGAAGGTAAGGTCAGTGAAAAGTGAAGTGAAAGCATTTGCTCACAATAAAATAAATAAATAAATAAATAAATTTACTTCAGTTATTAATGCTAGGACAGAATATAAATAACTACCAGAAATCTAAATAAACTGGATAGCATGAGATTAATCTTGCTGCAGATAAGCACATGAAGAGGCATTTTTGGAGGAGCCATTTAAAATTATTCATGTAGACTGAGTTTTAAACTAACTGTAGTTTCTTAGGAAAAGTTTATGCATGATCCTGGACTGTTTAATAAGGATGTTTTCTTGAAGTCCAGAGATACAAAGAAAGCAGATAAGATACTGGGCTGTACTTAGAAGCAGATGAAAATATGGGAAAATATTACAAAACCAATGTATATATGTTTTATATTAGTACATGGCCTCGACTTTACTCTGGAGTTCAGTTTCTGAGAAAACTGTCTACTGATAATACAGAGTAGAAGAAGAAGGACTGAAAAGAATTCAAGAAAGAGGGTAAAGCATGAGTGGAGAAGGCTTCCACGCAAGAAGTAGAAATTATAAAGATGTAAGGTCAAATTAGAGTAAGCTTATAGTGGTAGCAGCAGACTATGGAAATATCAGGAAAGGGACATTGTTGACATAGCTCCTTTTTGCTTCTCCAACCACATTCCATTTCCCACCATGGGATCTGGGAGGTAAATTAGGATCCTATGAAGTATCTTATAGGCTCTTCTATCTCTTTTCCTACAGTTCCAGGCAGAGTTATGCTTACTCTATGATTTTTATTTATTTTCTTTTTCATCCAAGTACACCACATAGAATTTGTGGTGCAGAAGTCTGATATGCCTCAGCTGCCATTGCCAGAGAGCTCAGTTATTCATACAGGAGATCCTTCAGTGACCATCAGATTGGGTTGACTAACCAGTTCTTTGAATTCAGACTCATGGCTTTTACAGTAGCACGACTTATATTCCTCCACTGTATGTGTTTTGGTGTTTCATCCACTTATTTTGCATTTGTTTTTCAAGAGTGAACTTCCCCTGCAGGGACTCACAACAAAGTTTACAATAGCATGAACATGAGCGGTTTCTCAAGAAGCTTATCTGCTCTGGAAAAGAGAAAGCAAAGGCATCTGACTTGAGACATAGTGAATTTCAAAATTTTTCCTTCCATAGGATACCTTCATAGAAACCCTTCAGAGACGGTCCACCTAACAGATATTCTTTGGCCACAAGTTGAAAGTCGCTATGATCAAGAATTAAAAGGAAGCTGAATAACAGCAAATAGTGCAATTGAACCCAATTAACCATTCTTGTAAGGAGGTGGGGAGGACATACAGAGGCAGGGGGAGATAGAGAGAGAGAGAGGCAGGAAGAGGTACATTCTAAACCAAACATGTTAATACTCAATAAGCCTTCTACTGCAACATATAATTAGCTTGTTGAACACATTCCCAGAGGATATCGTTGCACTAAATAGTTTAGTGGATATGACTATAGATATTCCTTGTTTTTAATGTACCCAAGGTAAACACTATTTTATGGCTTCCAGGAAGACAATACCCAGCTTGCACTTGTGCTGTAAAGCCCCTTGTATATCACCCACCAACACAGACACTGTGCAACTAATTTTAATGTGTAAGCTCTGCATTGGGGTGTTTCGCGTTAACCTCTGTCAAATACATGGTTTTGGGCTAGGGAGAGTGTTGCCAGTGTGGTAATTTGTGCCTCCCTAAGATCTACCCAGTAATAATGATCCCCTCCCTCCCTTACTTAGTAGGATACCTATTGCCATTTCGTAGTGAAGGCAGCCAGAAATTATTCTCAAGTTCTTAAGATTTTGAGCAGTCTCCCTTAAAAAGGAAATCTATATCAAAGCAGAGGTGTTATCAGAGGAGTAGCAACAGCAGGTGGGAAGAGAACAAGAACTGTTTCTCCCTTGTCTTTCATTTAAATGTGTGGTTGGGTTTGTTTGTTTGGGGGGGGTGGGAATTTTATTTTTTATTTTTTTAAACAGACTGGCCAGCTCTACTTGTCATTTTTTAGCCATAAAGAGAGTTTGTTCAAGGTCTGTAAACATTTGACTGCATTTAGCCTAGAGATATTACATTTCAAGGATCCTTTTAATACAGTACAAATATGTTAAAGGTCAGAAGTATATGTGCTACTTAAACTCTATTTTTCCAATTTCTAATAGCTGCCTTGTTAACAGAGAGGATGGCGATGTGGTGTTCAGCACCCTTTTGCATGTTCCAGATCTCTAACTCACAAAGCTAGGGGCCAGTCCAACTGCTGCATACATCAACAGTAATACTTCAGTTCATATAGTGCTTAAAGAAAAACAGAACTGAATAGCAACAACAAAATAAATTGGTAAATAAAAGCACTGCACATGCACACCCACCCACCAGTCGTGTCTTATTTCACAAAAGAAGAAAGACACAGAAGGCCAGCTTAAAATCAGCTGATTTAAAGTTGTAAGAGGTTCACCATTATTTATGCTCCCAGGAAAGGCAATGACCAGCACTTAGCAAGTATGGTGCCCTCCTCCAAACATCCCAGACCACCCTAGGGTACAATATCACACAACCCAAAACGTACACAGGTTCTGCACCTTCTCCAGAGGTACCTGGCAATAGCTATGTCCAGAAACAAGGCAGCAGACTACAGCATTAGTAGCAGGTTAATAATTACTGCAGTCTTTCAGACTCTCCAAAGTATTTTAAACAGAAGCAATAAAAAAATATTGAAAGAAAAAATGAAAAGCAAACAACTCACCATTCTGGAAACTATAAGCCTTCTCCTAGATCCAAATTAAGCCGTGGCTCAGGACATCAGCACTGTTGAAAGAGCACCTATTTTTTGCTCCAGCTTTGAAAAATTCCAGTGTGCTGAGGGCTTGGTTAGCTGCTGTGAGCACACCTGGCGTGTGCCTGTCCCTTAGGGGTGCTGAGCAATGCCTGCTGGAACTTGCAGTCTAGCAGGTACCCGACACCACTTGTGCAAACAGACAGCAGTGAGCGAAGGAACTACATTACCCATAATTGCCTTCAGCTAGTTTATGATTACACCTGAAACCTGGAGAGGCGGTGTGGGAGTTTCGCCTTGGGGAGGAGAGATAGGCACACATGGAAAAGAAAAAGGATATGTACATTCCTTATAAGACACTAGAAAATGGTTAAGGTTTTGTACTTTCATGTCACGTTGCAGGTCTGCAGAATACCCTGGGAGGGGGACAAAGGATGGTTTTCTGATAAAGTTTGAGGCTGGAAATAATTAGATTTACAGGCAAAGAACACAGTGACCAAAATCGCATGAACCTGTAGGACCGGTTTGGGCATCTCTGTGCATGTAAGGTAATCAGACAAGTGGGTATGAGGAAACAAATGAACAAGGGGTGGCAATGGCCTGAGAAGATATCTACCGTTGAGGTGAGGCTGAGACATTCAGGGATAAATATTTCCTTTTGGGCTCTGTGACCTTGAGGAAATAGTAAGTTTTCCTAAACATTTTATTGCAAGTGCTGCAGTATTGATTTCAGCGTTTTGTAGGATTAGAGGGACAAAGATCATAGCCACAGAGAGATAAGATAAATGGCCTTTGAAGCAGAGTTGTCACAGGGAGTTGGAGAAGAAATGATTTTCCTGTCCTGTTTTTATTTGCTAGCAGTGTTTTTGTGGCATTTAAGATTCACAGATGAAGCTCTCCTTTAATAACAAGGGACTTTCAAAGCATGCCTCCAAAAATGCTGAAGTGTAAGCCAACAGGATAAAAAAGGTGGAGAAAAGCAGAATCCTGGTTGTTTATTGAGGAGATGATGTCAATACTAGAGGGCAATTTCCAACAAACAAGTTATTATTTGCCAATATGTGTGGTTTTGTTCAGTGAGGAACATTGTAGCAAAGTGGGGTCAAACTCAGCAAATAGTTTCATCTGGAAAAAATGAAGGGGAAAAGTATTAGCAGGAAAGGTGCCAACATCATTTCTACTAAGGGGTCAATCCATTGCAGCACCTACAACATTTCAATTCCTTCAGAGAATGAAACGCTTTCTTACCCACCCCTTAATCCAGAAAACAGACTTTCCTACCTGATTTTTGGGGATTTTAAGGTGGGAACCTCTGCTATTTCATACAACAAACTGAGATGTTGACTGTGACGGAGATGAAAAAAAGAGATGTCCCATCTCTAAGTGCCCTAATCAACTAGATAACGCTGTTGAGAGAGCTCAATTGTCCTGTCAGAGGTAGGAGGTCAGAGTAGTACTACTGAACAACACAGCAGGGATACTCACTTTGTACTAAAAGTGTTACATAAAAATTAATTGATTTCTATTTCCCCTGCTTCTGTAAAGATCTAGAGATCTAGTTTAGAAACTCAAGGTCTGGAAATATAGTATGTAGTTCAGATAAATTTCCATTAGACACAAGAAGGATATGGGAAACATTTCCAGGGATGCTTGGTGTCTTACTTGGAGCTGTTGAGAAAGCAAATAATAAATTTTTGTTATTTATATATATATATATATATACACATTTGTGTGTGTGTAGGAACTGTCTATCATGTGTCTCTAATACTGGTGACAATGGCACACCCAAACCTGTTGAAGCTCATTTTACACTAATACCATTATTTAGAAATGAAGATATTGGTATCATAAACTCTAAATTTCTAAATCTTTTCTATTATTTTAGATTGTTCTTTAAAATTTCTACTTAGCTAAAATACCTCAGACTTCATTTCTCTGGGTAGAGCGAGATGTTTTTGACAATCCATTCTTTTGATTCAAAGAACAATTTAAAAAACATTAATGGTATTTTACCTTAAACAGGAAGAGTTAAGTTTAGGCTGATTATTTTTAGCTTCTCTTTTCATAAGAATGAATCAAAGCTCAGTCAATCTAATATGATTCTCAGCTAGGAAGTTATTATAGAGGATATCTGTACCTGTAGCTTTGTGGGACCCTGCTGACCCACATAAAGCACCTACAGAATTCCAGTTCACCTTTGGGCTTCAGAATAGGGCTTGAGTATTTCCAGAGTTTATCTGGGTATTCTGTAGAAGGGTGACCAATGATTAGTTCCCATATTTTTATTAAAGTCTTCTACTTCTCTCATGTTACATAATTGAGTTTACCTTTAAGGCATCTAAAGTAGGTGTTTAAAAAACAACACTGCAACCCTATTACCTCTCCAGAAAAAGATCTGACCCATCTGCTTCCTTTTCCAGACCGTAGTAACCCGTACTCTGCTGCAACTTTTCTTTGAATATCATTTGATGAGACACTGTAGTCTTCTGCAGCTTGACTCATTTTCATAGCAAAGTCTTCCATAAAACACATTTAGACTGCTAGGTTTTAGGAATGCTAAGTATTATGTGGACAGTTAGTAAGCAATTTTGTGTGTTTAATTAACCACACTGTTTGCGTAGAGGGGAAACCCACAAGCTGTACATGGAGACAAAAGCAATAGCAGATGTTCACAGGCTCATTTGGCAATATATTTCTCACTTTATTTTTTGTTTGTGTGTTTGTTTGCTAAGCTCAATCCACTTCTCAGATATGTTTTTGTCATTGAAGTCAGTGGAATTCGGAGGAATATTTTGGGAAAGAAGTGTGGCTTATTATGTTAATTTTGAGATGGAAAGTTAGGAAGCTGAGAACACATGGTATAGGAAGGTATAGGAACATATTTGAGGTATAGGAAGCCCCAAATGAAAGCTGAACACAATGGGTCAGTTGATGTGAAAACATTGACTAGTGTAGCAAGGGCAGAACTGTTCCGCAGCAGCTTAGGCTGCCAACTTTGGGCACAAGCAACATCATGGGATACTTACCTCACTTTAGAAGCTGGTGATTGCCAACAAACCACATCCTTTGGCTTTTGCAACCTTACTGGTAGTGGTGGCAGGATCCTGGAAAGCTTGGGAGTGTAAACAGTTGCGTTCTGGCTTGATGTAACATAACGTGTATGGGATGTGGCAGCCATGTCTTCACTTCTTATTTGATTACAGTATGGGCTTTCCATCTCAGTGATTTTTCCTTTTTGTTTGTTTGCTTAAATAATTACATATTTTGATGGCTAAAACCAGCAATGATTACAGGGTTAAAGGGTTCACTTCAGTTCTGTCTGTAAACAAATTTTGTTTTCAAAATACTGGATAGCTGGGCTTATTACAAGAATGACAAACACTAGGGTTTCAATGTGCATTACATATTGTTCTCATCCCATTTGTTTCAGTTGTTTCTAAAGCTGATGAGAAAGCAAATATGAAGCCCCCGTCCATTGTGCCAATAGAAAAAAGGCATTATAAATACAAAACTACATGACAATTACCTGTATGATGATTTTAATGAAAACTAGCTGTGGCCACTGCAACATCATTTATGCATAGGTGTGTGAGGGGTTAAAAAAAAAAAAAAGAATATCAGACCATTCTGTACATAAATAAGCCACTCACACATGGTCAAATACAGACATTTTTTTTCCTCCCATCAGTGGCAGAAAAGCTTCCATGACAGAGACTATCCTGGCCAAAAATGTTTACACATGGGGTAACAGCTTGTGTAACTAACTCCCAGTGAAATAATATTTAATAACCAAGAGATGTGTGGGGGTTAGAGCTGGTTTTCTGCCAGGTCTATGCTAGAAAATGTTTGATAGCGTAGCAGAAGCAGTTTGGGCTGGTTTTACTGATTCCAGAACCCGGAGTATAATCTATACCAGCAAAAGCACTGATGCTGCCAGCTCTGCATCCTTGTTAGGGCTGTTGCCAGTATCAAACATTGCCAAAAATCACATTCCTAAGGGACATTACTTACACTAACAAAAGTTTCTAATACAATGCGGGCTATACAAACACTAATGAATACTCCACCCAAGCAGGCAAAACCACCTTTCTTGATAAACAGTGACCCAAAGCAATCAGAAAGCCTTCACCTGGTTTCTGAAGGGCAGGATACAGCCTTGTGCAACCTTAAACCCCAGAAAGACAGCTCAATGCATGGACAACTGTGAAGCAGGACATCTTTTAGACTTCAGTCAAGGTGAAGACTTGTTTAAAAAAAAAATCTGTTTCATTCTGTTTTAATGAACATAGAATTGATGGCATCAGTATTATATGGGAAACAACAGCCAAACAGCCGAAGTCCACAGCAGAAATGTATAGTAAAATGGCTGAAGGCAATTGGTCAAACTGAAACAACACTGTGCAGCATAGAAGATAGTAAGGAAAATATATTGAGCAGCAAAAGCTATGTCTATGTTTATTACACCTGCTTGTACTCTGGGAAAAAAAAAAAAAAAAAGGTTATCCACTGTGAGATGAATCAAGAACTGAAATTTATTTATAAATAAATAAATAAATAAATCATGAAGTCCAGGTGAAAACACAGTTGCTCTGTTTTGCATATATCAATAGCTTGAGAGAAATCAGGAAATCGTTGTTTTTTCTCTAGTACTAATCTTAGTGAAAGAATAAGTATACCATGGCCTTACGTTAATGAAATGTAATAATCTTATTATTACATTATTTTAAAAGAGGTGTGGTTTTATTTGTTTGCTTGTTTGTTTTCTAGTGAAAACTTTATAGAGAATCATCTAAACAAAATATTAATGTGAACAGGTAACTGGAAAATTGGAACTGAAAAATACCAGAGCAAGAACTTTCCTGACTGGGGAGCATGTTTGCCAAAAGGAACTTGGAGGAAGGTCTCTGACAGTGGTAAAGAAAAATCTTTCTCACCTGAAATAGCAAGTGGATTGGAACTTGAGCCCTAGGGAAGGACCCACAAAGTATCTTTTGTGACATGGAAACATTTCCTTTCTGAAACTAAAGTTGTTTGGTTTCCTTAGCTGCTAGATTGCATTATGCAAAGTCAGTTCCTTAAACAAACAATTTTTTTTGGTGTTTATACCATTTTCACTCTGTCACTAGTAAACCTCTTTCATCCACAGCAGAATCTGCTGCTCTCTGCAGGGAAGAGTCACTCCATTCCCACAGAGAAAAGGCGCCAGGTGACCTCAAGAAAAGGAAAACAAATTTGGTTTTAGCATGCAAGCCTTCAAACTCAGTCAATAAGTCACAGGCAAAGGCTCCTGTGGCCCAAGCTGTGTTTTAGGGAGACCCATTGTAGAGAAGTGCTTGCAGTAATGCCTCCAGAACCAAGGCAGAAACAGCAGTAGATGACAGCGCCACATAAGACTTATTCCTATAGAGCTAGACTGGGAAAAGAATAACAACTTTCAGGTTAAGAAATGTCTTTTTTTTTCCTCCTAGTTTCTCATTAAATCCCCTGGACTAATTGATATGGATCATTTAACTTACATTGCATGTCACCAATGAAAATGTTCTACATGACAGTAAACAAAAGTTCTGCACATAGGAGTGGAAAAGCAAAATAACAGAGTCCAGGCCAAGGAGTTCATGTCTTAGAGTAATAAATGGAGAAGCAAGAAAAACTCTTCCATTTCAGAATATTTTCTTTTATTTTTAGAAATGATTAACACATTGTACCCAGCTGTACTTTGGTAGAAAATAACTGGTTACTAGAGAACTGAATAGGGTTTTTGCTGCTGGTGGTTTTAGCCTGATTTCCGTAGGGAAAAAAAAAAAAAAGGCACATACAATCATGCCATGCCGTGCCTAAGTCTGTCCGTGATTGTCCATCCTCACCACTATTTTGGGAATCCATTAGCCATTTCAGCTCAATTCAATTCAATGCATGGACAGAAATCTCAGATTTGATAGGATGCTGCAAGTTTCATGAAAAGATTCATCCATGTAAAGAGCGATAGTTAAGAATCTCGGTGGAGAAAATTTTACTGTATTATTAGACATCAGAGGATCACACAGAACAATCAGAGATGGCCTGTTATGACAGCACAAACTGTAGAAAGGTATCAGGGCTTGTCCCTTTTTAATGGTGAAGAATCCAGTTCAAAACACAAATTCATGAAAAAAAAAAATAGCTCCAGAAGTTCCACTTCCTCATAGGAATTAATTTTTATTTTTCATTTTGTTAGTCAATGTTCATGTAGGGGGGAGGGGGAGGAGGTATTTATGTACAATTATACAACATAAACATAAACAATTAGAATCTAATCTCACTGTAGATCCCAAGCAAGTCTACTGAATTAAATAGTATGTGCCTGGCTTTGACCATATAGTTTGTCAACATGGACCAGTTTTTCAACAACTACAATGTTATGAACTTGAAAGTCTGGCCACAGGTGCCTCACTGGCAGTCATAAGATACCAGATGCTTTTGAAAGTCAAACCTTTGCTTAGTGCCTAGCTGGAAAGCAGGTTTTTCTGAAAATCACATTTAAGCTACCAGGACATTACAGCATAATTTACCTATAAACTAAATATTTATTCCTTTATCACAGATCATACCTCCACTAATATGGGAACTAATAAACCCTGAAAATTTAGGGGCACAAATTCAATGTTTTCTTCATTGTGAAGTGAGGATTCTTTTAGTAGAGAACATTTCCCCAGTTTAGTAGAAAACATTTCTCCCATTTTAAGTTTAATATTGCTTTATAGCCTGTATTTAATGATAAACTCAAATGTAACTAATTTGCTAACCCTAAAAAGTAGCAAAATAACAAGTCAGCAGCAAAGCTATAAGTGGCACTGCAAGAAGGGACTAGTCACCCAAGATCCTTAATCAGATCATGTTGTTGCTTAGAGTGATGTTTCTTTGAAATGCAGGCAATTACAATAAACCAGATGACAGCACATTTCTTCAATAGTCTAGGTCTATTACATATTTGACCTGTCACACCCAGTGCTTCATGCCTAATACTTTAAAAATTCATTGCTTATATTTACTGCATTGGTATTTCAGATTAAGAAGTGTAAAGATTTCCTTTCAAATGTTGCATTCAATTAGAAATAGGACTCATGGCTTATATGATGTCTGTGGCATGAAAAACAATTTATGTGCAAAGCTAGCATAGAATGATCACATATTATTAATCAATTACTTTTGTAAAATTTTGCAGATTAAAAATGTATAGCTATGAGATGCATTTTTTTTCATTTATTTTCCCTCGATAATTTTATTATGTTTTTTTTTTTTTTTTTTATAGCAACTCTAATCAGATAAATTCTACTATACCTTTGTCCCAGACTTGAGATACAGAACTGTGGATCTGAGCTCTCACATTCTCTGGACTTATTACCTAGAAAAAGGCACATGGTTTCTCACTGTTTGGTACAGCAGGAAAGGGAAAAATCTTATAACAAAGCAAAGAAATAAAAAACCACTGAGAAAGAAACTATTCAGCTATGTAACCATTCAGAAGTTCATTAAGTTTCCGAGTCAGCAAAACATCAGCTAATCTTGCTGTTGTTGATGCAGTTCAGATACATATTTAATCATGTATTTTGGTGTTCTGCTATTTAGGAATGGTATTATCATACTTGCATTGCATATGTACATGTTTTTTTCCTGAGTTGGAATCTAAGCTTTGGAGTATGTATCTCATAGCCACACAAGAAACTGATAGCGCCATCAGCCTGCTAATACTGCCTCACCTTTTAATAACTGCAGTGTAATTTTCCAAAAGCTCTGTGAACATCCACTGGATCTGCAAAACACCATTTCTGGAACTGCAATCTGGTTTTCTATAACAATAAATGTCCGGTGCACTATGAGTGTATCATGCTTCCTCATAATGCAGGCTGATCCCCCTCCTTTTGGAAAAGGCCTGGCGTTATCATCACAGGGGAAAGCAGGACCTGACTTTAATTCCCAAGTGCCACACAGGCAGTAAGAGCTTTGCAGACCTTTGCTCAGACATTGCTCAAATGCTGCGTCTACAGAATAATTCAAAAGCAGCCTGGCAGATCTTCAGGTGAAGTTTCCAGTTGTCACCCTGCTGTGTGAAGGAACTGCAAACCCTGCATGGGCAGAACGCTGCAGCACACCCTTGGGGGTTGCTCCCGTGTCAGCTCTGCACAGGCACAGCGCGGGGTACTTGGAGGTCTGCCACCGCTACCTGCTCCTCTGCAGCTGAAATGTCCTCACATGGCTAATCTGAAGCACACATGATGGCCCTGAGACCTTCCTAGAAGGCCTTTAATGTTGCCTAACAAAAGGGAAGATCATTTCTGGATGCCTTGGGAGCAATAGCGCCAGAACTGAAGAGTATTTCCACAAAAGAGCCACTCCCAGAACTGGCCAGCTCTGGGAATAGCAATTGCCACCTCTGGGCCCATTGAACTTGAAAGAAATCCTCTTACTCAGTAATACCACCAATTGCCCCTGATGACAATAATGGCTCTAATTACTGGCTCTGTTACCTGAGCGCTGCGTGCTGGTACAGAAGTCCTCCACCCATGGCCGGCACCTCAGGCACTTCTTCCCAGCATATGAGGCAGCGGTACCACCACATACCATCATTATGAGGATTGAGGCTGTTAATAAAGCAATAACAGTAGTACAAGAAGATAATATTCTGACCTCATTCTCTGTCAAAATCACATTTCTCTTTGTTTTAAGTTTTCTCTTTTAGGGCTTTCAGAGGCTCTGGTTAAAAATCAATTGCCAGCTTACAGAAAATGCTCAAGGTGTAATAAATAGTATAATTTAAGTACAGCACATGCTGAGGATACAGCTATTAAAAAAAAAAAAAAAATTAAGCCAGATCTTCAGCTGCTATTAATCAGAGCAACTCCACTGAAGTAAAGGGAGTAATTCCATTTTGCATCTTTTGAGGATCCAATTCCAATGTCTGCCACCAAAGTTGTTAAATATGGAACATTTCTTTGGTGCACGAGGTCCCTGATAACTGAAAGCTCTGAAAATAGGAGCATTTTTGTTCCTGTTTGCTGGGTTTTGAAGCCCACATGCAAGCCTTTTATGGGATGTTGTGGAAGGCAGGTTCTGCAGTACGCTGAACACTTTTGGTGCTGACTGGCTCAAGGGAGTGCTCACTCAGAAATCTTGCAAGGTTTGCTCTTGTTGTCTTCATTTTTAATGTAATGATTTACCTTTGTTGACACCTACTGGAGCAAGATAAGATCAAACAATTATCTGCCTTAGACTTCATTACGTGACATGGGTGGTTTCAGGAAACATTTTCCAGCAAAACAACACAATCAGCAATCACTTAACCTAGCATCTTCCAGTGATGTACATATTTCCCTCTCTTTTTTTTTTTTTTTTTTTCAAATATGAGCAACAAATAAAAAATGACATAAATCTATCTCAAATGTAACAAAAGAATAGTTGCATTTCAGTAAACACACATACAACAATTAATGTCTGTGAAATAAGATGGTTTCACATAACAGTTTGGATCCCAGAGAATTCACAAGGATTCCCTTTGCAAGCCTTTCTTGCTGAAGGCCAAGTTCAGAAACATCCATAAATTGGGCAGTGATGCTGGCACATTTCAATAAAATTTCTAGACTATAGTAATGCAAATGCAAAATAAATAATTAAAATGCTCATAAATATTTGCCCATATAAAAACCCACTTTTTTGCTTTCACATCGTTATCCAATCTTTTCACTTGCTTAGTTTATTGGCATTTTGGACTGCATTTCTATATAAAGGAACACTTTTTGGAATAGGAGGTCATTATCTCACTTTATTAATAGTGGACAAATTTAGTCATAGTAAAATACTATCCACTAACACATAAATCTTTTAAATATGAGGAAAAATAACAACTTATGGATCTGAAAAAGGTCCAAATAGTGATCTTCCTGATGAGTGTCTTGAAATGGATTCTTCAGCAACATCTGCAAGCTGTAAGTCATCATTTTTTTTCCTCATAAACATGTAAAAACATATACAAGTTCAGTCATGATTGTTAAACTGTGGATCAAAGCCACAGATCATTAAGATGAAGAGAGTACTTAAATACGCCCACAAATACCACAAATACCATTTATTATCAGTGCCACCAAGCCCATTGTTATTTGCTTTCACTGCTTTTGAAAATAGAGAGTATTTGTTTTTTGGTGTTAAACAAATATACATATTTCTGATCTGACTTGAAAAATCTCGTTGTGAGCTGACACTGTCTTATAACAGATATGACCTGCCAAGTCTCACTCACTGAGAGGGAGGCTTATACTCATGACTTCTGTCTTCTGTTTCCATGTAGCTTGAGCTGCATCTCACGTACTGGATGTGCAATACTTTCACCTTGGTTCCTTTACTGCTCTTTATTTGCTGACCAGCTGCAACTGGAGCATTAGGTTACAGGTAGGGAAGTATGCTGGGTGTTGCTGGGTGAGTGCTAAAGCTGAGGAGAAGACAGGTGTTTGCTAATAATTGCCACATATGGAAGGACTTCTTCAAGGACTCATTTTTCTGGCTGAAACAGTGTTGCTTCCATTCCAGCCCCTTCCACTCAGGTCTCAGCCTCACATCCCCCTTTCCATCATCCAGAATCTTACACCTTGAGTCAAATGAATCTTGAAAGGAAATATACTGATAAAGTTGGAAAATCAGTCAATTAGAGTTGCAATTAGAACCATTCATCCAAAGTATGTCTGGATGTTTCTATTAAGGTTGACATTGTTATAAGTTTCCAGATCTTATATAATTGATGCCTCTTTTGTTCAAAGGTTGAGTGCTGGACATTGGTAAATGAATTTATTTGAGTCCCCAAAAAACTCATAAAATACTTTGTTGAATTTGACTGTGTACTTTTGTCAGCCACACTTTCTTTGGAACTTTCCTCATCCTTGGAATCTCAGGCACATTCAAAAATTTCTCACTTCACATCTTTTTTGGTGGATTTGTCCTAGAATATAACCCTGGGCAAATCATTCCTGCCAAAATTTCTGTGGCAGTTCAGAAGTTACACCCCTCACAGATTTTTATCCTTGCTTCCGTGCCAAGAATTCTGTAGCTAGAGCTCTTCTAGCATAATGTATCAGGTAAGTATTCCTTGTTGCATACATAGTCTGAAAAAACTATTTCTGTACTATGAAAAACCTCTTACTGCAGTTCCATTCCACCACTTAAATTACAAAGTGTTAATCTTTGCTTGATATCTTATTTCCAGATTTCAGCAATTTGACTGGACAGAAGTAAGATTTTCCTTCCTTTGCTGCAACTTGCATTGGAAAGTAAGTCTACCCTGCTTGGAACTTTTCCATATACTTAGTGTGAAAGACTGGGATTTTTAAAAATCACAATACTTTGCAATCATTTCAAACAATCATTTTAAATTATTTCTCTACATCTCTCCCAGTTTTCCTATTGCAACATTTGCTAGTCAGCTCAGAAATTAAAAACAGTGTTTCCCTACACATATGCAGTCCTTTTGGTCAAATTCCTTATGACGTCATCATTACTCTTCTTTGTGTGGCCTGAAGAATAACATCTCATTTGTGTCACTTAAATTAAACTTGAGAATTTGGTAAACAATTACAGGGATATCAGGTACAATAGCAGTATTTTTCATCCTCAACTCATGCCAAATTCCTAGCATGGCCATTGCAAGGAGCAAATGGTGCTCTTGCCTTCTTTTTTCTACGTATGGTACGAAGTTTTCCATAGTATTGGCATCCTCACAGAAGTTTCCATGACAGTTTTTGAGCCTTAGGACTGATAAAATATTGTGTCTTTACCATTATGACTCCTTCTCCTCACTGAGTAATGTTGTGGATTCTATATGATCCTTCTGTCATTACCCATGTAGGCTTGATCAAAGTCAATTGCTTTTTGTTTGGGAAGTTAGCTGTTTCATCAACCACAATTGGATACTGTTTACAAGAAACCATTGCGAAAATACCTCTCACAATTTGAAGAGTCATGATTTCTGTTATCTCATTCTGAATAACTGGAATTGTGTGTTTGTTTTGATCCTTTTCCAGTTGTTGTAAGGTTCCAGGATCACATCTGTTTTCAGAAGGCAGTTGAATAAAGTTGTGTTTCTGAGAGGCAGGCATGTCTTCAGCTTAGTTAGTACAATGATCTTGTGGTGCAAGTCTTGGTTTTGCAAGATGGTGAACACCATTCAGAATTTTTTTACCTTTTTCCTTTTTCCTTCTTTTTCCCGTGAATACTGAAAACTTTTCAGATCACTGAAATTCTTTTTGGTTGCTCAAAAAGTAAGAGTTTCAATGCCTCAAACTTCTTTTCCTGATTAGAGGATCCAAGCACAGTAAATGCTTCTTCTGATTATTTCTAATCAGAAATAATTTACAATTAAAAGCTCTATGACCACAGAAATGAAGTGCATGGTCACAGACGTCAAAATTGAACCCCTGAAAATCTTCAAATTACAGTAAGCGGAGGAATGGTTTCATCTTCCATTGTTATACAGAAGTAAAGGCTTTAGTGGTCTCTGATGAAATGTCTCAGATATTTTGCTGGAATCAAACACCAATTCTTGTTTCACATGATTATAAATATAGTTCATCACTACACAAATAAGATGTTCAATTTTTGTGATTTTCTTTTTAAGTACCATTTTAAAATATATTTCATTTTATTCTAAAAAAAAAAAAAAAGAAAAAACCACTTTCCTTCTATTTTGCTCAATCACTAAAAGATTTTTAAAAATTTGTAGAACACCTTACAAATTGTGACACCTATTTTAACAAATTTAACTAATTTAACAAATTGCAAACACCAAACTGTTTAGATCACTTTGGGTTTACAATTAACTGTTCTTTATACAGTAATCTGAAGAAACAGTAATCCGAAGTACAGGAGAATGAAGAAGGGAAAGTTAGAAAGTTAGGTTCCTATTTATCCACAAAATTGTCTTTTCTTGGTGTTAAGAAGACTAGTTTTAACCAGTTTGTTAAAATAGAGTGTCGGGTGGAGGGGTGGGGGAGGAAGAAAGGAGAAATAAAAGGTTAGATGTTTTCGGTGAATACTTTCTGTCCTCAAAAAGTTTGAGAACTTGTTGAAAAATACTTTAAAAGTATTTCCAATAACAAAAAGTAATTAAGCAGAGGTTTTAAATAAAAGCTTTAGTTTTCTTCTATATAAGTATCTTCCTGAAATCACACATAGATTTTGCAAGACTGCTGTAGAGTCTAACCTTCCCACACTATCCACCCTTACCTCAGTACCTCACATAATGTTCCCAAATGACATAGGCCAAACTTTCACAGTCAGCCTTGCTTTAATTGCAATTTACACTTAATTATTTGTATTTATTTATTTATTAAACAGTAAACCAGGTAAATTACTAAGTCTAGAAAAAGAAACAACCTTACTATTTATTTACTTTTGGAGTTGTCCTGCCAAATGTTTCAGATTTGTTTTCATGTGAAAGAGCAACATTACCAGAAGTTAAATATGTCTTTGTGACTCTAAACATCAGCAAAAATACACTGATGAATCCGAGATAAAGAAGTATGCTGCCAAATCATAATTTCAGCATTTATATTTTTGTTTGTTTAATCAACTACTTTATTAGAGGTAAAACATTACCAAATCATGGGACTAAGTAGATTTCCAGTAAAAATAAATAAAATAAAATAAAATAAAATAAAATAAAATAATAAAATAAAATAAATAAAATAAAATAAAATAAAATAAAATAAAATAAAATAAAATAAAAACACATAAATGAACTGTTCTTTCTTCATTCCATTACCAGGAACACAATGAAATAGCCATGAGCCACATTCCAGATTTTTTGGTCTAAATACAAATTTGAAAGTATGAAAGATATATTTTTCTTCCTATTCCTTTCAATCCCCTTCTGATTTTGCTAAACTATCCTTTACTTAATCATTGTTTACCAAGAAGAAAAGCAGTAGGCCAATTAAAATAAAGTAGAAAATCTTACATTGTTCTATAAATTCAAGAATTAATAGAGATTTAGGTTTTGAGTTTTGAGTTTTAGATGTTACTGGTGTGCTTCTGAACAAAATAAATGATTGTTTCAGCACACATGATGATTTCATGTATACCTTAAGAACTTTCTCAATATTGTGATCTGTTTATTTTTGTTACTGTCTCTCTAAGGATCTTGTCCCAGTTGGTCATGGGTCGTTGAATTCACAGTGGTACTGATACTTTATTATTATTATTACTTTAACCTCTGGGGGATAAAGATTTTTAGTTGTATGTTAAATTTAAAAGGTTTGTATTTAATTGAATTGTGCATTTACATGTTTTTCTGGTGTCAGATATTTAAACAGAAAAAACGTATTTAAAACTGTTTCTACAGTGACATGAATTATTCTAAAAGTCTCTAATTTTGTAACAGAGGTCACAGAGGATGTTGAACAAAAAAACGTGATTAAGTGATTTTAATCTACAGCAACTTGCTTTCAGATGATTTGAATCTAGAGGTTATTGAATGTGAGCCGTATATAAACATTTGAAATCAGGGTTACCAGACATCTTTAAAAGAAAATGCTTTAACTTCTTTTACAAATGTTTCCACTGACGAAACACCCATGAGTCATATTTTAAAAGCTTTGCAATAAAAAAGCTGCTATAACAGGGCTCTATTCCACACGCACACACAAAACTGTTGGAAACTCACATCAGTTTGATAGTGGAATAATTCTATTCCAGAGCATATTCTTTTGCCAGCTTTTTTTCCTATGGAAACAGCAAATCTTTCCTCGTGAAATATAAGTCTGGAAACACAGTGTACTCAGTCACCAGAAAAATGTGCATTTTCATAGAGCCTCCTTATAACAGGATAATACAAATAGAAAAGCAAGCATATTTACTTATAGGTCAAGCAATTAACTCACTTTAAATGAAGACATTTTGCTTATCATTAGATGTAGAATTAAATGTTATTGACAAGAAAAAGAAGTGAAATAGAAGTTTATAAAGCATTTTCTAAAAACTTTTAGAATTTTCGAACCATAATTAAGCTTTGTGTTAATTACATAAAATTCTTTCAAAATCTACATTCTGGATCACTGATAAATTATTATATTAAGAATATTCCAACTAGACTTGAAGTGAAGCAAGCAGATGTAATTTAGATGTTTTTACCTTGCAGCTTCTGGTGCAGTACCAGAAATTTTTTTAAAAAAGCAGCAGAGAGATGCTGCACACTACAATCATTTGTATGTGATGACCTTTAGTGTACTCAATAGGCCTGGCACCCTGCCACCTTGGCTAAATCATACAATTTGCTATGCAGATCTTTACTGTTGAGGTTCTATCAGAAAGTGTGCCAATAGACATGAGTCCAGAAAGTGCGGAAAATATTATATCAAAATATTTCCCTGGCATGCCTGGACTAGAAGCCTACAGAGAGCTATTAGAGAGGCCTGGGGCAGATCCTCCATCATAAGCAAAGTTTAATGGTTCAAGTGCAATTGTTTTCAGAGAAATTGTGTGGGGTGTTTTATCTGGGAGGGCAAAACAGATGATAACAATAGTCCATTCTACCTTTATGATCTATGAAAAATAAAGGATTCCATAAACTCCAAAACAGTGTTTGAAACAAAAACATGGCCAAGCCTGTGAAGAGAATTTATACAGCCAGGGTTGGCTCTGTAATATACTACAGCAACAAATGGGTCAGGGTTGGTTTGTACAAAGAATACTGTGCTGATACAGCTGAAGGGATTGGAGAGACGGCTAAAAGAAATCAACTCTGGAACTTTTAATGGAA
This sequence comes from Anser anser, assembly GCF_964211835.1. NCBI lineage: Eukaryota > Metazoa > Chordata > Aves > Anseriformes > Anatidae > Anser > Anser anser. Next base: position 129,992,452 of record NC_139721.1, on the reverse strand, counting down.
TGAAAGATGGAGAGAGGCATTGTAGAGCCATTTGATAACTTTAGCTGAGTAATACGCATCAACAAAATGCTTATTATGGAGCCCTCCCTTGAAAACACACTTTGCATGTAATTGTTAATAGTAATACAGTTAAAAAAATATTTTTCCTTTTTAGGAAGACACAAGGACCCTATTAAATCCATTGGGCTTAAGAGAACAATGCACAGTTCTTACAAATACTTGAAGGATGATTCTTGGCATCAGTATCGTGTCAAGCTTAATTTGCCAGTAGCTCCCCTCTAATATCGTTCTTTACCAAGCACAGTGAGTACAGTAGGCACACAACAAGGTTTCAACACAAGTCGTGACATAGCCTTAGGCAAATCAGTGTTTTCTGAGGCCTTGCAGCAGCACTGGCTCACTGAAGTAACTTCAGCAGCTTCAGGAGCCAATGATGACAAGAAGAGAGTCTCTGTTGCCATGGTACCCAGCTCCCATTAAATGGAAATGATCCATGGGTTTTGCAAATGACATAGTCCAATTATCAAACCGAAGCATTGCTAAACATCTTCAAGTTAGTAGAGTTTATGCTTTCTTTTGCTTCTTTTTCAGTCTTGTTCTTTGATGTCCAGACTGCACATGTTGTCTTAAGGGAAAAAGAAAAACTTTCTTCTTGTTCCAGAGCAGTTTTTCTGCATTTTCTTTTTGTAATACTGACAATTTTAAGCAAGATAAAACTCCAGGGGTCTTTTCTCTCTGTTTGATATATTTGATAGTTGCCAGATACACTGCAAACCGACCCTAGTGTTGTTCCAGAAAGCCTACAAACATTCTGAGGATACCTTTTTCAGATCTGCACAAGCTGTGCTGTCTCAAAATAATTACAATCCAGAAGAAACACACAGAAAAGAGGGGGAGAGGACATTTTGGGGGTTGCCTGAAATGCCCCTCATTGGATAAACTGTTACAAGATCCTAAAGGAATTTGAGACCTCTTAATCCCATGGGTCACCAGGTTCTGGAAAGAAATTGCTCCCTGGAGCAAAGGTAAAAGTAGTTTGAAATCATATAAGAGGAGATTTATTGTATACAAAAGGAATTTTAGTGGCAGTGTTTCCCAGCTCCCGAGCCCTTGATTTTGCAACATACATTTTCAATGGAGTAGTAGTGGTAGAGAGAAAGGAGCATGTAGACCACTTCTCAGTGGCCATAATTAGATGGAAAGAAAACAGTTTTCTTGTGTTTTGTGGGATATTTTTCTTTTCTCTGTGGGATATAAAGTGTAGCACCTTTCCTCCTCCTAAGAATTGTTTGGAGGAAAGTAGCACTTTCAAGCTGCAAGTAAATGCTCAGGAAACAGTTAAGGTGGCTTTAATGCATGTTTGGTTCCTGGTTACCCAGTAGCTCTGGGTGACTCTAAAGCCATTTATTTATTTATTTATTTATTTATTTATAATAAAGTCATAGAATGGTTTGGCTTGGAAGGGACCTTAAAGACTAGCTAGTTCTAATCCCCCAATCCCCCTGCAATCCCTTGGCAGGGATGCCACCCACTAAATCAGGTTGCCAAGGGTCTCATCCTACCTGATCTTGAACACCTCCAGTGATGGGGCATCCACAGCCTCTCTGAGCAACCTGTTCCAGTGCCTCACCACCCTCTGAATGAAGAACTTCCACCTAATTTCTAATCTAAACCTCCCCTCTTATAGTTTAATCCCATTTCCCCTTGGCCTGTGTAAAAAGTCACTCCATCTTTTTTATAGCCCCCTTTAAGTACTGAAAGGCCACAAAAGCCTTCTCTTCTCCAAACTGAATATCCCCAGCTCTCTCAGCCAATCTTCATAGGATAGGTCTTCCAGCCCTCTGATCATCTTCATAGCACAGTGGCCACTATCAATCTTTACAGTTTCTCACAGAAAACTATCACCTTTAGCATCAACATTTTGCTTGCAGATTACTTGAACGCTCAGTATGACCAGCTATTTGCCACCAGGGGTCAACAGGCTATAGTTCATAGAATCATAGAATCATTAAGGTTGGAAAAGACCTCCAAGATCATCTTGTCCAACTGTCCCCAACCACCAATGTCACACACTAAACCATGACCCTACGCACCAGGTTCAACCTTTCCTTAAACACCCCCAGGGATGGTGACTCCATCACCTCCCTGAGCAACCTGTTCCAAAGACTAACCATAGTTCTGGAATCTGTGGCTTAAAATGCTGGCTAGATAAGCAGAACTGGAAACCTTTGGAAAGTCTCTCATCCTTATTAACTGTGTGCTTTGTAGTGACATTTTGCCACTTTAAAATAAGATGTATAGGCCTTGAAAGATGATTGTAATAAGTTAGGTGTTCTATCAGAATGTCCCTTTCTCATCAAGATTAGTACCCAAGAACTTCTCATTTTACAGGAAAATGATTTCACTCCTAGCCTTCTTTTGCAGTCTTTTATCCTACTATCACACTTTAATTTCAGAGGTCTTAGTGCCAAAATAAAATAAAATAAAATAAAAAAAAGTCACAGCTGACAGTTGTTACAGATTTGAAGGCAGATCTCTCACTTAAGTACAATAATAGCATTTTGTGTGTATGTGTGTATGTACATAAGTATGTATGTAGTATTTGCACAAGATTCTGCAGAGCTTCTCTACCACTGAGAGAAACTTTTGCTGCTTCAGCTCCCTGACATGAAGAGAAGGAGCAGCCAATCCCAGCTGCCTGGCTGGCTACTCAGCCTGCAACAGAGAGAAAGGAGAAAAGTGCATTATAATAATAAGAATGCATATGAGTAATAGTTTATAGTTGTGCCTACCTAATGTATGTCTGTGTTTGCAGTGTATAAATCACAGGCTGCCCTTCCAAAATGTAGCCTATATATATAAAATGAAAGTGAAACATACCACAATCATTTGTATACTGCAGAGCACATTGTACAACCTCTACTACTACTTTAGCTCAGCAGGTTTGAAATTGATAATTATCTCTCATGGAATTTACAGGACCATGTTTTAAAATAAAATCACTAATATGCAGTTAAACACTTGGAAAAATAATCTTGTATATTGGGAATTATATTAGGATAGAGTAGACTATAAGTGAATGTGTTATTCACCTGCTGAATTAATGTATGCTATACAGATAGTGTGCAGAATATTAAAGACTCTGTTGCACAATTCTGAGCCCTAGAAACAGTAGTAGCCAAGAGACTACAAGCTTTTTGCACATTAGGTTTTTGTACTTTGGCCTATCATCAGGATAACAGTATCTCATACAAAATGCAGACTGGTGGTATTTCTTCTGTATGTTTCTCATTTATCCAGCCTCCTAGTAAAAATACATAGGATTTATATACTTATTTTTTGTTTTGATGGTGTTTACTCCCTAAAATAATATAACCTTTTGAATACTTCATAAGGTTATTGTAAAATTTCTTTCAGTGAAGTTTTATGTCTAAGCTTTTGCAGTTCCAAAACCTTGAAGTCAGCATTTGTGTTGCTTGTTGTTTGCTGTGTTTGATTTGAATTCAAGTAAGAAAGAAAAAATTCTGTTTTACTTTGCTGGGAACAGACTCAAACACATCCATATGAGAATTGGTGTGTCTAAGACTTCAGGAAACTTTGGGATGGGGGTGCTTCAAAAAATGATCTTTAATCAAGCAACTTGTCAAATCTTCAGAAAGGGGTAAGAAAAACGTGGATAGAAAACTCAGTTCTCTTCAGAGTTCTCTTTCTATTCAGAGAAAGAGCTGAAATTCAAACACATGAGTGACAGCCTACAACAAAGGATCCTTGGAACAGTGATTGCACCCTTTAGCATGCATTTATTTGGCAGAATAAAAAGTACTCATACAAGTCTGAGGACCAGCACAAGGAGGGAAACACTGAAAAGTGAAACACTTGTAGGTGAACAGACTTGCAACCAAGTCATGCAAAATACAGTGTATTTTAAATTCTACAAAAAAAAAAATATTTGGAACAGAATGTGGGTTTGCGTACAGTAAACAACTTTTTTTTTTTTCTCTGAAGGATGCTGTCTCCTCTCCTCTCCTCTCCTCTCCTCTCCTCTCCTCTCCTCTCCTCTCCTCTCCTCTCCTCTCCTCTCCTCTCCTCTCCTCTCCTCTCCTCTCCTCTCCTCTCCTCTCCTCTCCTCTCCTCTCCTCTCCTCTCCTCTCCTCTCCTCTCCTCTCCTCTCCTCTCCTCTCCTCTCCTCTCCTCTCAAGGGGATTTCAGCAAACTTTTCTAGCAGCGTGTTACTTATACAATGTGCAGAGGGCATTGGCCTGTAATTTGAGACCATACTTTGCTCCAGATTTCACATATGACCTTGACAAAGTCACACACACACACACAAATATATTTGATTGAAGTAACTAAAACCTTTTGAAGGTCAGACCTTAATCTCCCTTCTCTTCCATGTTTTGGCCTGTAAAGTAGAGATAACAAGACTTTTCTATTTTACAGTTTATAAGAAAAATAAATTAAAATTTTTAATGGAGTTGGATACTGAAGGCTTTTTCTATGACTGTTAATGAAGCATTACACATGTAGTCTGCATATTTGTTCTTGCTGGGAAAAAAATGATGAAATTATACAAACTATAATTACAGACTTGTCAGTCTCTGTCTTTAAAAGGAAGATACTACCTGTAAATTGAGTTAAGATATTAACTTGGAATTTAATATATGATAACAAGTTTAAAAAAAAAAAAGGCTACTTTTAATTGTCACGACAAACCTGTTTAATCAGATCATTTTGAAAGATCTAAAATACAATATAGGTCATTGTAAATGGAAGATTGAGAATATACATGTAGACATGAAAGAGTTAGTACACTTCCCTGTTATCATGATCCCAACAGAACAAAGTATTTTCTGCCAGACAGACTATGGAAAACAGACATTTAGGGTGTGTGCAACTCGTAGTGATTTTTCTCTGGAATTAATATATATGGAAAAGTAAGAACCATGCACATACTTTTAAATACTTAAACATGACTGTAGAACAGTACACATATCCAGTGCATCCAGTTTATAGAGACTGAGAAAAACTTTAAAACAAACAGAAACATAAAAGCTTAAACAATGATAGGCAAATTAAAAAGATGTAATTTTGCAATTCTGGGAAAATGAGCTATGGCTTATTATTTTGAGGGCTCAAGTTTGACAGTAACGACTCTGTAATAGAAATAACATCAGTAGTTCTCTGTTTCCTGGAACATCACCTAGGACAGAAATGGAATCAGCAATTTGTGGCAGCATTTTCTCATTTTGATTTAGTGTAAATTTAGAATTCACGGGGAGCTTATGTACTGAAAGAACAGAGCCATATACTCACACACACACATGAAGTGTGTTTGTAATTCTTAATTCAGCAAGTGGAAGACATGCTGCAACTGGTTCCCCACTTCATAGCTGCATGTTGTTTATTAATTTTTCTTTGTGACTCTGACTAATAGCACATATGTTCTTTCTTTGAAAGCCCATCCCTGCCTTGTAAAAGGATAATTTCTGTCCCTTTTCCCAGAGGATTTCTGATTTTAGCAATCAACATGCATACTTTTACATATACACACCCTCTTCAGCACTTCACCAACAACTTATATGAAGATAAAATCCAGTTATATCTCTCAAATTGTCAACCTTTTAACTCTAGATAGTGGTTACATCTTTAATACAGAAATTTCTGATGTGTCTTTATCAAATACAGAATTTCTGTATTTCTTAAGCCTGATTTTCCATGCATGAAATAAACTGCAAAATATAATGGCAGGCATCAATTCACTGAACAGATTCAAGTGAGGAAGAAGAAAATCTATCACAATCCAAGGAATAAAAACAGTATTAGAATGACCTATCATGATATGAGCTGCATGATTATTCATTAGAGGGTTTAAAAATTTGCACTCAGAAATAAAAAATCATGCCCGTTTATTCTGAAGTACACCTTAAATTAGGAAGACAAAATGGTAGCTTTATTTAGGCTGTAAGGAATATGCATGCCAGTATATCAAAGAGAACTTCCTCTAATGTACTTTGTATGTACTCTACATGTATGTAGAAGATAAATATCTTTAAGTCTAGCTTAAATTAAAGACTCCCCTATGAGTTGTCCAGAAGCAATCTTGTTTGCAAATGGCTATGACGAAGGAAGTAAGGCAGTAAGATTGAGCAAGAAAAGAGCAAAGGAGGCCTCTGACAATCTGTGCATGGGAAATGAAGATAAATATATCATGGTGGATTTTACTGTAAAGACATGACAACTTGTACTGCAGCATCACTTTATATTTCCTCAGACATGCCTTGACAAAAAAATTGCATGCTGCTATCATTCAGTCTGTCTCCCAAAATCCAGAACTTTTCTTTCCCACATGGAAAAGAACTTTTGGTCACCTTGGTCACGCAACATATTCTTTCACTGAAAAAAAAAATAAAATAAAAAATTGTGAATATTTTTTGGGGAAAAGCAAAGCTATTGGACATGAGGAAAGAACAGAAACTGTAGTAAAGAAAAGAATGTAAAAGATATTTGAGGTGTTTCCCAGTGGGAAAAGTGAAAAGCTGAATGATGAAAATCACCAAAATACAGAGAAACTCTGGAAGGAGTTAAGGCGTACCTCAAAGTCAAATTTTCTACATACTTGACATTTTGTTTCATATTTGATACTTTTTTTTGTCTCATATTTTCCATTAATTATAATTTTAACTTATGTCACACTGCGCCTTTTTAATCAGTTGAGTCAATGGATATATCCGTTTATCTGTTATTTCAACCTTTCTAACCTTTCAACCTCTCTAACCAGAAGAAATATGTTAATTATGCAAAACGTGAAATATTGAAAAGGTCACAAAAAGCTACAGAAGAGTGAGATGTAAATTATACATCTTGGGACAGATCTGAATGCATGTCAACCTATCTGTGTTCACGGAAATGCCAAGCTTATCTTAGTTTTCTTCAGGTGGGCACTTTACAGGCTGTCACATCACCCTTCAGCTAAGTTCTTTGGTGATGTTCTGATCATTGTTGCTTCAGTCTGCACCAATCTGAATTTTCAGCCTTCTAGTCCACACAGGAGGCCATGTAATGAAGAAAAAAACACAGCATAAAGCTGCTAGAGAGGGATTTGAAATCTGGAAAAACAGAGCAACAGAAAGAACATGAAAGATGCCCTGATGTTGTGCCATATAGAAAAGTAGGGATGGAGATGAAGGCACTTTTCTACCATCCTGTGTCTGTCATGGGTTCTCCTTCTTGGCTTCTGGTTCAGCATTAAGTCAGATGGGGAGTGCCACCTACTGGGTGACCTTTGGAAGGTAAATCATTAGTTTATGATTTCAGATAATTATAACAGAAATTTATACAGAGCGAAAACACAGCAAGGGTCTAAAATTAATGAATTGGCTAATCAGACTCAGTGAGAAGGACAACTTGCACTTAAAGTAGCTCCCCTACAGTTTCATGACCAGCTTTCTGCCACTTACAGTAATCCTTTTCTGCCATGCTGGTCAAAAATCTATGGAACTGATCATAATTTGCCCTCTTTATGTGTAATGAAGCTTTTCAACAGCAGGCATGCAGAACCTAACTGTCTGCTATGTCTCCCACAGATGTTAGGATTTTATTGAGGTTCAATACTGTTGCCTTTGTACACAAAGCAATAGAGAGAACTGGCCGTTATCTCATGACAAGGTTTTATACCTATACATATCAAAGCCTATATTAAAATATTGAGTCTTTCTGAAGATCCTGAAGGAATTTTCTGTGGTTCACTCAGTATAACTGTGAATAGCCAATGGATAAGACATCTTAAACCTTTTTGAGTAGTGTATTTTCACTGTGCCTACATACCAGTCTTCTAGCACTGACTCCAGGACTCCTAGTGCAGGGAGATGCACAGCACACACTAAGAAAGGCTGATTTTTTCCTTGGCTGGGAACATCAGAGGAGATTAATTTTATGGACTGCTTTAGTGTTTTTTTTTTTTGTTTGTTTGTGTTTTTTTAGCTATTTTGTCTTTTAGATGTGCCTGAGAAGGCTGGCCTAAGGAAGTTTAAGGAATAATTTTATGTATAGAAAATGTTTCAGAGTGTATTTTTATTACTTTCCCTGTTAAGAGAAGATTATCTAAGCTAAAGCTGAAGGAATGAAAAAGTGGGTCTTCATAACCAGATTTGTATAGCTGTGAAACAATGGACACAATGTGACTGCAGCACAGGGTAAAACAGTAGAAAATCACTCATACTGGCATTAGGTTATGACGGTCTATGACCAAACAAGAAAAAGGTTTAAGTTCAGTGGCCAAAATAAGAATATCTTGCTGAGGGGATGAAGAAGAGACTGCCTACAAGAAGATGGAGTGGAATTAAGATGAAACCAGGCTCTTCGTAGCAATGCATGGTGGGATCACAGAATCACAGAATTGTAGGGGTTGGAAGGGACCTCGAAAGAACATCGGGTCCAATCCCCCTGCCAAAGTAGGTTCCTTAGAGCAGGCTGCCCAGGTAGGCATCCAGACGGGCCTTGAATATCTCCAGAGGAGGAGACTCCACAACCTCCCTGAGCAGCCTGTTCCAGTGCTCCGTCACCCTCACCGTGAAGAAGTTCTTTCGCATGTTGGTGCGGAACTTCCTGTGCTCCATTTTGTGGCCATTACCCCTTGTCCTGTCCCCACAAACCACTGAAAAGAGGTTGGCCAAATTCCTCTGTCTCCCACACCTCAGGTATTTATAAACGTTGATGAGATCCCCTTTCAGTCTTCTTTTCTCCAGGTTGAACAGGTCTCTCAGCCTTTCTTCATAGGGAAGATGTTCCAGGCCCCGTATCATCATTGTGGCCCTCTGCTGGATTCTTTCCAGGAGATCCCTGTCTTTTTTGTACCGGTGGCCCAGAACTGGACACAGTACTCCAGGTGAGATCTGACCAGGGCAGAGTAGAGGGGGAGGATCACCTCCCTTGACCTGCTGGCCACACTCCTTTTAATGCACGCCAGGATCCCATTGGCCCTCTTGGCCACCAGGGCCACCAGGACACACTGCTGGCTCGTGGTCAACCTGGATGATGACAGACAACAGGTATTAATTGAGACAAGAAAAGTTCAAACTAGATATAAGCAAAAACTTCCACCACAAGGGCAGAAGAGCAATGGAACAGGTTGCCTGGTTATGAGGATGTTGTCTCTATCTTTTGCTTTCAAGACCATGAAAAAGCACAGGGAACTTGGTGTGCTCTCATATGTCATTTGAACTGGAGGTTGGACTAGAGCTTTCTGAGGTCCCTTTCCACCAGAATTTTCTCTGATTTCTCAGATATAAATCTGTACGATAAGAAAATGATTTTTAAAATGGTTGGCAAAAGAAGAATTACATTTATAATGAGGAAAAAAATGGTAAAATTCAATTATATGAAGATCACACAGGCAGTCAAGTACCCCTGCTTGTGTATATAATGACTATGAATAACAATCTTGGTTTAAATGCTAGTGGTCAGGATGAACAGAATGAGAAGTTGGAAAATCCCAACAACAGGAATACAATAAATAAACTGTAATGTAGTAAATTAGACAGTGATTAAGCAAGTCACAAAGTATATGTCAAACTGGTGGCCAGTAAGGAGGGTAGAAGGATGACTACTTCACAGAATGAAAATGGAATTTCTCAGGAGAGTTCTGCATTAAAGGGCAGATGTACAGGGAAATTATAATCACAGTCTATGCATCACCTCCCACAGAAAATCTTGGTGAAGTGAAATAAAAAATTACATCACAGTGAAAAAAAAAAATAGTGTAGAAAACTAGAGAAATCACAGGGAAGAACAGAAAGAACTGAAAGAAACTGTGGTCAACTGGAAGGTAACAAATTACTTCTGTTGACTCCAAAAACAGGATGAGACTACATAATTTTGTAGATCTGCATGGCATTTTGGAAAAAAAAATAATAAAAAAAAAGCAATAATTGTCTTGTTAAGAATACTTGTCAGTGATCTAAATCAAGCCAGAATTTCACCCCTACATTTTGGTCAAAAAAAGCTGATAATCTTGAGATACATCCTAAGGGATGTATCTCCTTTTTTTGTGAGTTGTTCTGCCCTTGGTGTTATACTAATGAACATGTGAACATTCAGCTCTAGTCTGAATACAAAAGTTGATGATGCAAAGGGAAAACACAAAATAAAACACAGATTTGAAGTTGCCCATCTTGTCCATCTCCACTTAGACATTGATTCATACATTTGGGCTATTTTTTTTTATTTTTTTTTTATTTTGTCTTTCCGTCATTCACCTCTGGTCATTTTTAGGGCCACATTTCTCTTTGAAGTTGGTCAGGAAGCATGTTTCTGCTTCCACAAACATATATGCATTTAAATATTATTATTTTTTTTTTTTTTAAATCGCAAATCAAGATGAAATTCTGAAAGTTGTTTTGTTTTGTTTTGTTTTGTTTTGTTTTATCTTGTTTTGTTTTAAAAAAAGGGGAGACCAGAGAAACAATTAAACACACAAATAATTAAAACAACAAAACAAAACAACAACAAGAAAAAAAAAAACTGAGTCCATGTTTCTGAAGCCAGCTATGTTGTCTGGCCTCCTAAGGGGGTGGATGTTGGGACAGTGAGTTACCAGGGGCTCCCCAGTCCTTTCACAAGCTGGCCTGGAAGACAGGACCTTTGGAATTCAGGAAGCAGTAAGTTTCTGAAGAAAAATCTGTTGAAAACTCTGGGGTCCTGGTGCCCAGGTCAGTTACAAAGGTATGAAACCTACTTTGTAGAAAAGCCAAACAAGTGTTTGCAGAGGTCAATGTCCTCCAGAATAAGTTTTGTCTTCCCAAAAAATTTTTTGGGCAGGACATCATTAGCTCATGTTATACATCACGTCAATAAGAGTCACGTCCAGTAGTACTTGGTAACAGCTTTACATTAGAAGCTGTTACACATGGAAGACAAAAAAGAATATTTCAAAAAAAAAAAGCACAATTTAAGAACTACAAAAGAGCTGCTCTGTTTTCTTGTCTAGTTACTGTGTTTGTTCCTTAGCAGTAGAGTAATGAGTCTCTTCTTGGAACAGAGAAGTTATGGCTTCGTATTAAAGTACTGTGTTTTTCCCCTTGGTTTAGAAAAAAAAATAAAAATCTCTATATACATTTATTGATGTCAAAGGTTCAAGATGGTACTGAGCCTGGCTGATAAAGAAACTATGGCATCTCAAACCACTAAACCCAAAAGAGACAAGATGGAAAGGCTATAACTGAGCTAGATCAGGAACTGAAAAGGTGAATATAAAAATGGGAGAGTGGGGGAGAGATGTGAAAGTTCTGTGGAGACTGGCTGGTTATTTGTGTGCGGTAGTCTGCAGTTAGAAAAATGCATAACCTGTAATGTGGAAAAAAAAGGGTTTACTTCATTGTTCCCAATTCCCATATATTTACACTCTAATCCGACATACCTGTTGGTAGATTTATTGTTTCCTGTTTGATCAGTAGTGATATGGCTGAAACAACAAATGTTCTCAGAGGCTTCAGTCTCATGCTCCCTTTATAGCATGGGCAATTATATTGCTTGATTTGACACAAATCTCTTTAATATTGGTATTGGGCCCTGACTTGAAATAATTCTTCATTACATGACTTCAGATATTTTATTGCATTCTTCTGACTAATTCTCCCATGCAGGAGAAAGTGATGATGTAGAAAATCGGTGTGTCTCTAACTATTCAGCAATATTTTTAATTCTGACCTTTTTTTTTTTTTTTTAAATATGATTAAATGGTCTTGTATTATTTTCATCACTCTTTAACAAAAGCTTATAAAAAAGTGATATCATGTTATTTCTTCAGAGCTTTCATTATAACTCTAGTCCTTGAGGCTCTGGAAGCAGAGAATAAAAATACTTACATTTTTTTCAGGACTCTTTCACTAACATATAAACATGCCATAGTCAGTTCAGGGCCCCAGTATTTCTATTTATAAAATAGAGAGCATGTGTACTCACCTTTATAAAATATTTGAACATCTAAAATCACCAAGTTTCAACAATTCGAGAATGGAAGGTTTCCTTTGCGATTTATTTCATGGTAAAATTGTGCTCAGGTTACTTTATATATATATATATATATTTCCCTACATGTTGCTTTGCTCAGTTTTATTCCCTTCCACTATTCCTGACCAAACTGAAATTTACTTGTAATTTGCTTTTAATTTTAATTTAATTTTAAACTGACAAAACCCCAAATTGTATGTCATTTGGATTTTCCTGGTAGAAATCTGAACACCTGCAAAAATAGAATTTGCCTTTAGAACATAATACAGATTCACCCAAACCGATATCTGATTTCATATTTTGATGGAAAAATCTAGACATGCAGTAATAATTACCATATGTCACTAACCTGTCATTTCCTTTTCAAAGAGTCTACTTCATTGCTTTCCATTTGGTAAGACACGTATATTTCATTAGATCAGATTTCATCTCTGGTTATGACTTTGTCTTCTACAACCACTTTGTTTATCACCAGGGCTGTGTGCAAATGGTAGCGCTGTGTGTTTCAGTGTGGGGGAGCTTCTTTGGTCATTGAGGGTAACTCGGTGGGGAGAGGGGAGGCAGGTAAACCTTTCTTGTGGGTTTGTGTTTATAAAGTATTCTGTTTTCACATGCTTCAGATAACATAAGAACCTCCGTTTCTGGTAGCTCAATGTGCTTTTTTTTTTTTTTTACTAAAATATTAAAAACTCTCTCCCAGTTGAGAATATGTAAAGAGACTATTCATACCTGGCTTTCCGGGAAATTTGCTTTAGGTTTCACATGTATGAAACTACGTATTTTACTGATTTTTTTAGAGATGCAGTAGAAAACAAACGTGTGAGAGCTGAAAGGCAGCCATCCCTGTGCTTCTCATGTTCTAGTTTTGAACAAAAGCCGGACTGGCTTTGAAGGGGTAATAGCAGCTTAAAATTGTCTCTACATATCTGCCTTAGAGGGACAGAGGGCTACATATCAAAAAAAAAAAAAAAATCTCTATCCAGAGACTGCCCAGAGCTGCTGAGGCACCATCCTGGCTCTGCTGAAATGGCCCAAGAATGTCAGCGGTGCACACACCTGGCTGGCTCTTCATGCACCCTGGCAGCACTCAGGATCAGCCTCTGAGATTTTACCTCTGGCTGAGCAAGTGATGGCACTGGTGACAGCAGAGTTACCAAAAGGGATGATCACTCCATTTAATGCAGGAGATGTTTCAGCATTGCCTCTCACCTCTACATACCAGTCCCCATGGGGCTCCTGGATACCTTATTCCATGTAGTCAATGTTCAAAGATCTCACTTTTCTGCTATGTTGTACCACCACCAAAAATTTGACGTGGCCCAGAAAAAATGATAATGCCACAGCTTATTTGAAAATAAGCATCTGGTTTGAATGTCTCTCTTGCTAACACTGAAAATGCATTTGTTCTGAATATAGTAGTTTAGCTCGCCTGACAGTGTAAAGATTTTAATGCATTACTTCTGCCTGAAGAACCTTGCCACCATCACTGGATTTGCTATCTATGCAGTGTGGAGTGTGTATTCTTTGCTTGATGGGATTTTAATATAGCTGTGACTCTTGCTAGTTCCCAGAAGCTAGATTTGCTGTTTTTCCTGTCTGTCTGTGGCACATATAAATTTTCCAATAAAAGCAAAAGTTTCAAACCAATTATCTTTCAGATAGAATTAACATTTTCCCTTCATGTTTGAGCATTTAGTTATATCATGGTTACAGAAACTTGTTTACACTCCAAACTTCGCCAAAACTTCTGTTAATTCCTGCTCTGTCTCCAGGGACCAAACTACTTTTGTCATACAAATAAATCAGTCTGTCTCAGGTGGTATTGGGAACATTTGTAGTTCTTGGAAATTGAACTTTCCCTATTAATAACTTTTACAACTATCCATGTATTTCTTTTAAGCTTGAACTTACTAACAAGAAAGTTACTGAGTCCCTAATTGCCTATCTAGTGCTCAGGTGAAGACTAGGCTCAAATACTATTTCTGAACTTCTAAAGGCTTTATTTTAACCACCTCCAGAACCGAATGAGGAGGTGACAACCTATCTTAATCAAATATTAGTAACAATTTTTGAAAACTATGTCAGGGTGTTTGAAAATATATATTTTTAAAAATGAATTAAGAAATATAGACAGCTCACATTCAATCATTTAATTCTCAATGAACTAGCACTCATTAAAAGAGGCATTTGTGCATATACAGAAGCACTTGGGTGTAGGAAATTTGATGCCAACTTCCCAGTTGATCCAGCCGTTATTTGGAAGGGCTTCCAAATATTTTGGTTCTGTAATGAGAATAATTCTGAGCATACACATGCAGCTTTATAAGGTATTACATATGTATAGAGGAATTATAATAAAACATATCAGGCACAGTCAAGATCATTCAAAAACCTGGCTGATAATCACAGATGTAGAGAAATATTTAAAAATCTGTGCCTTATTGTCTCCAAAACATCCCTGAAGAGAAGTCCTCATGCTTTAATAGCTTCCAGATGCAATATTAAGAATAAGGTATCCATGAAGGAGGTATATCTAATTTATAGCTTGAATATTTTCTTCATTGTGTTGTGGTACTACACAGTGATTCAATACTGTAAAAGGCCATAGATATTGAATTCCACAAGCTACTTGCAGAAAATGAGAGAAGTATGAAAATAATGCTTATGAAAAAATACAGGAGAAGTTTTAACCTACAATTTACTAGGATTCTTACTATTTTCATAGGGGGCTAGAGGTATAAGGATGTTTAACTGAAATAGAAGCTATGATTTTAAACAGCATATGCAGGTAAAATAGTGGACTTCAATAAAAGCAGCAGTGACCTTGGTGTGAGCTTTCCCCTTGGTGAATTACTGGTTACTGTAGAAAAAAAACATCATTATAATATTTTGTCCTTTATTATTTGAGGCCATATCACTTTCCCAAGTTATTACTTTTGGAGTTCAATGGTCCAGGTAGGTCCATGAACTATATGTCCTGTGATACCTTCTTAGGGACAGAATCAAATCTCCACCACCGTATATTTAGAGGTCCTCGTACACAAAAGCTTAATAAAGATTTTTTGCCAAGTGGCAGATGCATGAGTTTCAGAGAAGCATTTGTCCTTTCTGTCTCCACATGGAAGTTCCACATGGACTTAGAATATTTCATAGCAGTTAAGAAAAAGGAATACATTTTCATGCATTTGTTATGAATACTGAACTCACGGGAAACAAGATCTCTTTACATCAGCAAAGTCCACACCACTGCTTTTTCTGCAAAGTTTTATTCATTTTATTGCTGGTTTCTCCTTTTATTTTAATGGCACTTAGGCTGTAACAAAAAAGTTTCTGTATAGTCCTTTACTGAAAATTTTGAAAAAAAGTATTATAGGAATGACTAATCTTCTTTTAAAATCTATTCCTATAGCAACAACAGGATTAGGGATATTTCATTGTACTTTTGATGGAGAAAACAAGACATACCAGGACAGTGTTTATACTGTTTAAGCAGTTTACTTATGCCTCAAATTACATTCCTCTGGGAAATCTGGATATCTAGATATCTATATTTTGTCTTTGCACTGTCAGTCTCCATAGCAATGTTTGCTTCTATGGAGGATCAAATTGAGCCTGAAATTTTTAAAACAAGTTTTCTCTTCTCTGTAAAATAATTCTGTACAAAAGCAATTACAGAATAATAATAATAATAATAATAAATAAATAAATAAATAAACCATCCTTTTCCTGATGTTTCTTTTACCCTACTCTAGACAGGGTTGACTCTGAACAATCCTTTGATCTTTCTTTCCCGTGATATTCAGACTGGGAGCAGGCTTATCCTCATGACTCCAGCAGCTGTTATAAAATCTGGTGGGGAATTTTTCACTTCAAATTGAATGGCTCACTTGCTGTATTGGCTAATTATGTTGTTATATACACACATTCCAAGCTTTTGCTCAGAAACTGGGACCTTCACTTAAAAAGAATCTCATGAGGAGAGAGTGGAAGAGCAAGATTACTCTAAAAGAACTTTCAAGATAATATAGGTCATTTTAGAGGTTGTTTTTAAATTATAGCCAATATCATGTCCTGTTCCTCCTTGCAGTTATTTTGTCTTTGGTAACAGGCAAAGATTCTATGGCTGTAGACTGTTTATTACTACAAAGTAACAAGTGTTAAGAATAGTTTTATAAAAACAGATTATTGCTCTTTGTCATTAGAGCTAATTAAACAAGTTTTCTTCATTTCTACAAATGTATGCACCTAGATAAATTGAAAAAAAAATATTCAGAGAAAAAAAATCCTAAGGAAAAAAAAATCCCTAATTGCATAGTGTGTTTTTTATCGCGAATTTTCATAGACCACTAGGATTTTTAATTCTAGTAGTAAAATGATTCAACTACATTTTCACACAAGTGATTTCAGGAATTCTCGTAGAATTGCCAAATTTGTCTGACCAAAGTCAGTTTTCCTGCATTGCACAATAAAACAAGATTGAAAATCCTGGCTATAGACTGACATAGAAGAAAGGAGCCTTGTTTTGTTTAATTGCTCAGGTGGTTTTAGCCAATTAAATCCATCTCAGACAACGCCATTCAGCAAACTTACCAGAATTACTGCTGTGAAATTTGAACAATTCTGTAACATTTTAAGACAGACCCAGCATCTGCATCATCTGGAGGTAATGAGGCTTTCATTCTTTATGCCAGCTATTCAAGTCTATCTGATTCTCAAAAAGTTTTCACAGATGGTCCATTCCAACCTGTTCTTTTTTGCTTCCCCTGGGTTTCTATTTTTTTTAGGCATTTCCCATCTGTCTGCTCTAAGATCTTTAAATAGGTGGAATATTCTGGTGAAGGGAATGAATACTTTTATTCTGCCTCCAAATTCTTTCCCAATGATGCCACATGCACAGAGTTGGCATGTGGATACTTTGAAAACCATAAAGTTAAAAAGTAAAATATGGACCTGTTTTATACAACAGTGAGTCACTGCTGTATTTCAATACTAGACTACAGACAATAAAGAAGAAATGAAGTGTCAACGATTTAATTGGCAGTATAGACAAAGGTTGTGTAGAGACAGCATTATCTCTTTTAAATTATAAAAATATGTTAATTTAAGGGACAGGTCCCCCTTTTATTATTGCAATGTGTGCATGGAGGTAGCCAAACATTTTCAGATTTCAGATTTCAGATTGCAATCCACTTGATTTCAGTGGGAACTGGAGTGAAAATCAGCTTCTTTCTAATTCAGATATCTAACAATTGTGTTGCTCAGTATGGAGGTACTTTGCAACCCAGGTCATTTGTGAAACTTAGGGTTCAGTGTATATTCACTGGCAGAGCCAATTAGCATTTACCATTCAGTGCTTCTGCTTGAAAAATCCATGAAAACCTGCAGAACAAAAGAGAAGCATATTCATCAGAATTAAAGGTACTGAAGACAACTTAAATTGTTTCTCAGTTTCATATCGTTTTAGTTTTCTCTGTCATGAAATTCCAGCTGATAAATATATCCTCCACTGTAACATCTGTGTACCATCCCACAGCGGAAATCATGGACATTCATCAGCTTTGTTGGAATATAGGTTAAACAGAACAGTGAAGTAGCAAAAGATGTTTTTTCTTGTCACATGGAGAAATAAGAGAATTAATAAACAGGTCAGGAATAAAACACTAAAATGTGAGAAGAAAAAATATCAGACTCATTTCAAGAAATTAAAGTGATCAGCAAATCTCACAGTTTTTTAAAAGCTGGCGGATAGATACTTCAATGAGATGTTATTAAAAGGCAAAAAGAGACTCAGCCTTTAATAGCATACAGTCATGGATAAATAAATTATTCTCTTCAAATCCAAGGACTGTCTCTAAATGTGTTGAGACATCACAGTGAGCCCCCGGGAATACTGTATGTGTTTTGGATCACATAACAAGTAAATGCCTTTTAGCTGCGGTTATATTGGAATCCATGTCATACTAGAGGTTGTATGAGGATACATAGGATAAAAGTAAAAGCATGACCAGATAAAAGTCTAGTGAACTGAATAAAGTGAACCATATTACTTTTATCAGTCATTGGCATTGTGTATATTTTGTGTAACGTGTCATTCTCAATAAACACTATGCTGTCCTCATTACGGTATTATAGAGTACTAGTTTACATTACAGAGTACAGAGTACATCCTTTTTCCATCAGGAAGGACACAGTGGCACGTCATGTTAGAACAGGATATTTTCAATACTTTTTTTTTTTGATATATCTATGTTAAAAAAAGCCAGGCCATATGAATATGATTTACACTTAGAACAAAATATGGAAATGTCTAAGGTGTTTTAACACCAGTAGAAGGCAAATCCACTGTTCTAAAAGACATGCATAAGTTTTACTTTAAAAAGTAAGAACACTACTGCTGAGCTGGAATAAGGACACAGCATATACCATGGTATTCATGTAACAGACGGATTGACATTCCCACTCAAAATAGTAAACCAGAAATTAGGACACTTGCCCAGAATGTAAAGGTTTTTAATACAGTCAGTGCCTTAACTAACACATTTGCCTTTCTGTCTTGGGCTGAAGAACTTTTCCAGGGTAATATATCCAAGCCAATATATCCATGTAGCTAGAAAATAGTTTGGTTTCAAAATGGAAAAAAAAAAAAAAAAAGTAGTTAAGAACTTTTTGCTGGCTCTATGTATAATGAATTAAGACTATGATATCAACTGCTCTTTGGCCCTAGGATAGGACCTAGCTAACAAAGGGATATTATTAACAGTCAGAAGTAGTACTTTCTGTGGAGCACCTTTAAGGAACTGAAGATGACTCAGACACTACAAAATGAAATAGTCAAATACAAATTTGTATCACCTAGCCAAAAAGATGAACCCTTCAGACTCGTTCTCCTTAACTATCCTTTACTTCTTCTTGGTTGGCTTTAGCGCAGTCTTCTTCAAAGAAATGTTCTTATCCTACACCCCAAAACACCTTGCTAGCAGCGTGGTCCTAAGTGATGGACAGTACTTACAACATTTACATTTCACACTAAATATAGATACATTCATTCCTATAAAATATTCTTTACATGCACCCTAAAATACACATACAAATTTTAAACACAACAAATGCATGAAAAGACATAACAAAATGTGTTAACAAAATAACAAAGTTACCTATAAACAAATTATGGACCTGCTAACATTCCCTAAAATCCATCCATTACACTGAGTAGACATGGGTCACGCCCTTCTCAGTAAGACTTCTTCCTAAGAAGTTCTTCCTGAAAATGCTTATCTAGAAATGTAAAAGTAATTTCTGCTTTTTCTATTTAATCACCTCCTCTGTGACTCTGGCCTTCTGCTGTATTTCTTTTTAGAGGGGAGAAACACTTCTGTTTATTGTTTTTCTCCATTCAATGCTGTTGTATAACAAGCTATGGGTGTTACCTAATCTGAAAGCTTTGACCACTTAAAATGTAGCTGTCAGCAGCAGTTGCTAAGAAACTACAACTTAACTGCTTTCAAATACAGTTTTACTAAAGTGCAATTACCCACACCTGCTATTATGATTTATGTGAGCTAATGCATAATTCCTTCTTCACCATCCTGGACACGTCCTCTCTTACCTCCCATTGCACTAAGCCCCTCGTTTCCAGCAATTTGTGAGATCATTTCTAACCTGTTTCCCAAACAAACACTTTCCAACCAACCCGAAATCCCAAATATTCCCTTGGTAGGGAAATGTATCACAAAAGAACTTGGTGTAGTTCAGCACAAGGCAGAGCATAAATGCCTGGCTGGTCACTGTTACACAGAGCCTCCAAAGAAACGTTACCACAAGAAAGACTGCACAGCTAAATAGGCAGTGGATGGACATTTTTTTAATTAAAGAGAATGTTTATGCAGTAATAAACTATGTAAGTAAAAAAGTAAGTGGACCATTTAGTAACTCTGCTTCTGGTAAGTCATTCTCCAGTGTTTTGTTATACGAACAAACAACTTGCCAGTATTAACAAATACACACACAAGAGGAGTGGGTATTGTTTGGGTGGAAGACTTTTGTCTTTACCTTTTCTTGCCATGTAAACATCTATTGATGCCTTTTGAATGAACAAGGACGTATTTTGTAATACCTTGGCTGTATTCCACATCAACTTAGACCATTCTGTTTACTAAGAAGTTTCAACCCCATGAACTAGAGGCCCTATTCTGTGCTTCCTGGAGACAAATGCAGGCAGCGTAAAGAAAAGACATATCAAATCAAGCATGGGCTTGAATGAAAGGATGTTCTGGCCAGATAATAGGAGTGAATGATTAAAATGCAAAGAATTTGTAAAGCTTGATGCCTTTCCTTTTTGTGCAACAGGAGGTGAGCTACAATGCAGCAACAGAGGGCAGTAAGGGAATAACAGTGTTAAGAAAAGCAAGGCACCTCTCCATAGGTGGGAACAGGCAAGCTCACATCTTTTTCCTTCCATTCAGAGCTAACTAGGCACAAGCCAGTTAACAGGCTCTGCAAGGAGGCAGATGTATTATCCTCAGTCCAGGTGCATCCTACAACAGCAGTAAGTCTTCAGGAGAGAGCCTTGCTTGTACCTGAACATTCAGAAATAGTGGGAATAAAGCTTATGCCTGTCCCACAATTATGTATGCAAAATTGAGAATGTGAAAGAAACAAGAAAAAGCAGGGAGAAAACAAATTTCCTTACTCACATACTCAGTCAGACCATACACATTTACAAGCTGTTTCAGGAAAATTTTATTTTCTAATGCAAATCTTGATGTAAACTGACCTTGTTTGTCTTTGAATCGCTAGTCATTTAAGTTAAACTACTTGATTTTTAACATCTGGTCTATAATCAGTGTACACAATTACTTGTCTCACTTCCGAATTTGGATGTTTGTTCAGCACGTATGTAGGCTGCTGGCACTGCAATGTTGAATACTTCAGCCTATCTATGGGATGGTGAGAATACGCATACTGCATTATACTGTGGAGGTAAACAAAGTGATTTGTAGCTGCATGTGATCATTAATTATGCAAAGCAGAACTTTGAGAACAGTAAAATAAACAGATTAGGTTATTTGTAAACCTCTCATTTTCCGTTTTTTTAACCCACAACATACATAATGGAAATGTGACCATGTTTTCTTCATATAAAAGAGAGAAGTGTAAAAAAAAAAAAAAAGTAAGTTCCATATCAAAAAAAAAAAAAAAAGAGTTTATCTTCATTAACAAGCATTTTGACATCTCTAGACATCTTAAGTATTGTGAAGACATACGTTAAGACCATTTTATGAAAAGAATACTTTCACAAAGCTTTGTATTAGAGTGGCATGGGGGAAGACTGGGACAGTAATGCTGAAGATACAGGTCCTGAAAATATACTTTGAGTGGACACTTGTGGAGACATGGCCTCCCATGGCATGCCCTAAATCGCCCAGGAGAGTTGCAGAGCTGTTCTGTGCCCAGGAGGGAAGGGGACCCGAAGCCCCTAAAATGCGGCTGTGATGGCCAGAGGAGGTGCATGACAGGGGACCGCCAAGTGTTTCCAGCCTCCTCCCAGGTATAGACCCAAGGTATTATTCACATTCTGAATACAACATAAAAGCACTGTATTGGATGCCATTTTTACAACTGAATTATCAATAGGAGTAAGATGTGAGGCTTTACATTGTGTTTTTAAGAGTACTTTGAAGGATGCAGAGGGTGGCAGAAGGGCAACAGACCACAAAAAGAGTTTCCCAGGTGCATTCCCATATATCCAGATATATCCACATCGATAATACTAATACGAATACTAATGCTAATACTAATGCTAATACTAATAAATACTAATACTAATACTAATACTAATACTAATACTAATAAATACTAATACTAATACTAATACTAGACTGCCTATGTGAAATTTCTCCCACTTGGCTTTTGGATGGATTAGAAAGTCACTCTTCTTTTAGATAACTTCTTTGCCACCCAAAGCAGAGGCCATAAACCAGACAGCTAATAAATCTAGGGATTGGATCTGTAGCCCTTGGCTGCCACCTAAAGGTTTCATACACTCTTCTAAAGGGATATCATCAGACTACTTTCCTATGTTTGGAATGGAAAAATGCTTGCCTATTATTGTTACAAGCAGCCTCTACAGCAGTTGCTATTGCTGAAAGAGATTAAAGGGGAAAATATATTGCCCTGGAAGGAAGGAAAATAAAATAAAATAAGAGCAAACAAACAACAACAAAAAGGACTTTTCTCCCTGCATATGCTTCCGATTTGAAAATCAATCATCTAAAGATTAGGAAAAAAACCCTATAAATTACTTGGTTTCATTAGAAGAAGAAATCCAGAATGAAGAAACAATACAGAAACAAACAAAATGACAACACCAACAAAAAAGCACGTGCTGAGATATGGATGGTTCCAAAGCAAAACTGGGTTGTGGGCCCAGCCAGCATTTGGGTAACACAGTGGAGGCCGACAGCAGTTTGTGTAGGTCTTATGCCCTCTGCAGAGGACCGTTTGCTTTCTCTAGGCACTCTTCAGAAATTCATGGCACTTGGAAACACTAGGAGAAGGTGGAGAAGAAAACCCTGGCCACAGACTCCTTTTTGCACGATGGGCAGAATTCTGCCTCAACTCTATCTGGCTACATCTACCTATAATTTCCATAAAATCACTTCAAATCATTGTTTCTCATTCACAATGTCTGCACTAGGTGGGTAATACATTTTTCACTGCTATTTTGAATGTCATAAAATTTGAATTTCAATAAAATATCAAATGTACATAATGAAATCATATATTAGGAAACCTTTTTCTAATGTACGTATGTATGTATCACAGCATTACATGGTGAATGCTATTTTTTTCCTTGTACAAGTGCAAGCTTGTTGATACTTTTGGGCACACTGTAGAATTTAGAGCAAGGAGAAAGAAGAGTGAGTAAGGAGAAAGAAGGCTCTGAAGAGCTGCAGTCACACAGCATAATGTAAAATTACCAGAGAAAAAGCACATAGCTTTAAAGATAGTTGTACTCAACTTTTTAGTGTTAGAGTAGTATTAATAGTCATTCTTTTTTACGATTTCCCATCTGATGAGAAAAATCTCATCCTGTGATGAGAAATTTGCAAACAGCAAACCTTGAAACAAAATGAGTAAGAAATAATTCAAGTGAAACAAAACAAAACAAAACCAACCAAACAAAAAAAAACTATATTGCCAGAAGGTTAAAGAATTTCTGGATAAAAAAGAACTGTATTTCTGCTATTTTTGGTTTTAAAACTTAATCCTGATTCACACATCTAACTCTATTTTGACTTCCCATGGGATCTGGTGTGTTTTATTTTCGGTTTACTCTCTCCTCCTACAGGAAAGACACCCCCCCATGTTCTTATAGGGAAGTTGACTGACCAACTGACAATGATGCACTGAAAAATAAACCAAGAGTCTACAGAGAACTAGTGGTTTCCACCCACACATGGGAAGAAGCTTAGTGACAGCCTCATTTTGGCCCCCATTGTAAAAATGAAAACCCACAAGTCATCAGTAAACTCATAACTCTGCATTTTCAAGCTGTGTTCATAGTGTCTTTGCAGTGTTCGTCAGAAGACAGCTAACGGCTAAGAGCAAAATGTCCAGTTATTCTCTTCTGTCCCTTTGAGTGGTCCATGTGTCTAGGTCTTCTGTAGCACACACAGATATATTTGAGCTTATTACCTTGATCACATCGCTGGAGATCGTGACCTTTCATGGCATTTATTCTTATGACAGCTTGTGCATGGGTAAGGTGCATGTCACCTGCGTTGTACTGCTTCTGGTGCTGGCTGTTCTCTCTTTTACTTCTGTTTTACACCTGTAAAACTTTTTCTGTTCAGTGTTTAGCTTCGTTTGATGTAATGTAATCGTCACTTGTTTCACAGTCAGCCAGAATACATCTCCTGCAAATTAATATTTTGTGTTCCATTTTTTCTTCCAGGACCAGGTCTTAATTTTGCTGTATTACAGTAGCTTTCCCCCACTGCTAAAACACATTTTCCCTCTAAACCTTTACCTAGCATACATCCAGACTCAAGAGTTACCGCAAGAGCTGTGGGACTCACTGTACCTCACAAGCTTTTAGATGATATTTATAGCTGAATTAATTACCTGTAGAAGAGTGGACAGTTAGAAGATTGATAGAATTTAAATTGATAAATAATTATAATCACCATCATTTCTGACCTCCTACATTATATAGGGTATGCAACTTCACCTAGCAACTTCTCCATTAATCTTAACACTTCTGTTTGATCTATAGCCTGTCTCTAATACAACCAGTTTTGAATTAAAGACCACAGGTGATGGGAAACAGTGCCAAAGAAGAAGACTAATCAGAAACATTTTTCTTCAAGCACAATTAAGGCTTACGAAATTATTTTGCAACCTTTATCTCCCCCCATCTTCGTGTTCATTAGTGTGTCATGCCACACAAGGATTGTGTGCTGGGAAAGTAACACATTAACTAAATTCTAAAGGAAGAAATTACTAGTTTGGGCTGTAAGTTAATTATGTAAAACTTTTTTTTTTTTTTAATTTGAGATTAAAAGATAAGGTCTGGCCAAATCCTAAGGCAGTTGTGTGCTCCAGCCAAGTATATGCTACCAGCCTGACCTTAATTTTGGTCCTCAGTTTATACTGACTCTTTATAAGTTGTTGAACAACTTAATTATGCCTACACTTCTTCAACTGTGGCTGGAAGTGCCCGTCCCAAACAAAGTAGTATCTGTCCCTTAGCAACACATAAATCCCGTGATCCCTTTCATGCCTTACCCTGATTTCAGCGATAGTTGGTCCCAGATCACAGAGTCACAGAACAGCTGAGGGTGGAAGGGACCTCTGGAGGCCATCTGGTCCAACCACCTACTCAAGCAGGGCCACCTAGAGCAGCTTGCTTAGGACCATGTCCAGGGAGACTCCACCACCTAAATGTTTCAGCAAAGGTAGAAATCATCTTTAAAGAACCACTATATAGCTGCAGGAGAAATTTCTCTGCAGGCTCTGACAGCAGTTGGTTCTTGTTCTGCAGTATGAAAGCTTGCCTCCTTTATGAACTTTTATCCTGGCTAGTGTAAAGGCACATAAAACTCTTATAAATATCTAATCTATTTTTAAATCCCAAGAAGTTCTTATCCTGAGCCAACAAATTCCACAAGTTAATTATACATTATTTTAAAAAGAATTTTAGTTTTACTATAGCATAAAGAAAAAGCAGTAAAACCAGTAACTCCAGCTCTACTGGATCCTGGAATTAGACAAGGGAAGATTTATTGTTATGGATTTTTTTTATTTTTATTTTTTTCAGAAGTAGGGATGTGAGGTGCTGCCCAAACATATATCTCCCTATGCCAAAGTGATAACAATCTAAGGATAAGAAGGATATGAGAAGCAAGGAGAGGTATACAGACACATATTTGAAACAATTAGAAAAATCAGTAAGTAATGGTATTTTTTTTTTTGTTTTGTTTTCTAAATGCCCCCATCTGCCTCCCTTCTTTCTCTTTTTGGCCATTAAACATTTCTTGATTTATCTGAGTTGTCATGGTAGCAGTGAGTCTTGAGCAGGGATCTGGTGAGAGAGGAGTGGGGATATCCTGATAAAGATCTCCCAGAGAGCATCCTGGCTGTAATGTGCACACCACATTTCAAGACTGAGGACAAGAGCAGATGAAATCCTATCAGAGAGGTTCAAAACCTTTGATAATTCTGGAAAAACACACCCTCCCTGTCCCTGTTCCCCACCCCTCCCACTTCCCCCTCTGCCACGCACACAGTTTGCCTTTGGGATTTTTCCACTCATTGGCCACTGCTCAATGCACCAGATTTAGCAGCTTAACTATGGACAGGAGAAATGATTTGTAGTCATCAATCACCCAGTTACAAACCTTGGCTTTGTAACTGTATGATACTTTTGAGTCTGATCTAAAAAGGCTATGCTGTGCTAAAAATGCACTTTAATTTTCTGTTAAACAATACTAGTTCTGTTTCTAAACCACAACTTAACTTTCCCTTTCAACCTCTAACACTTAATTTCCTCAATAGTTTCTCACAAGGGAATTTATCTTTCAGAAATCCAAAAACATATTTCCTGCTATTTTACCACTGTGTCTTACCTTTTTCTTTCTACCAGTTCCTTGTAGAACATTACATAGGAAACCTCTGGGAAAAACGAGTGAGCTAATGGTGACAAGGGCTTATCTGGAAATTTTCTCTGAAAGTTTCCAAAATTTTGTCAGGCCTTCTGAGTTATTATGGAATATTTCACACACCCACCCCCCCCCCCCCTTAAATCCTGGGGACAGAGAAGGGATGAAATCATAGTGGGTTGAGGATGAGGGTGAAACTGCAGCACTGCCTGAGATAGCTGCTGCGTCAGAAATCGACTTCTCCACTGGGGAAGTGAGAGAAGCAGAGGGGGGAAGATGGGGAAAGCAAGGGGCCTGCAAAACATCTGAAGGTCTGCCCAAAGTACTTGAAAAAGAAACAGCCATGACACGGAAGAGTGAAAATAGTTCTAATGTAGGTGAGGAGGGAGGCAAAATGGGAGTAATTGTCCTCAATGTGAAAAGGGGGGAAATAAATTTTGGGGAAGAAGGAAAATAAAAATTAAAAAAAAAACGTAACACCATCACTTGATTGGCACCTAATTGGTTCTCAGCAGCAAGTGGTGACTGCATACCTTTTTCAAGTACCAGAGAGAAAGGCAAGGATAGGCAACAGGAGCAGAAGGAAATGAGTGGAGGTGAAAGAAAGAAAAATGCATGGATTGTCAGTGTAAATGTAGTTCTAGTTTGTAATATTAAAAAAAAAAAAAAAAAGATACAAAATTGCTGAACTTCAGGGTGTCTGCTTCTCCTTTGTAGAAATGACAATGCTATTTTTCTACTTCATGAGCTGTCCTTTGAAATGTGTATTTTCAGAGTTCAGCAGCCTTAGCGCCTGTGGATCTACACCTCCATCTAACAAGAGGAAATCTAGCCCTTGTCCATCCTCTGTGGAGTTGGAAAAACTTGCAGTTAATCTCAAAACTGCATTGATTTTTGCAGGGTGGGTTGCAGTCCTCTGTGGATATAAAACTAAATAAAACTCTGTATTTTTAGTTTTCTGTTAGTCCATGAAGGAAAACAGGAAAATGGCGCAAAGATCTGTGTCATGGGGGCAGGTCTTCAGTCCTCAGGCAAAAGTTCCGCTGAAATAAGGTTAATGAAATAACTTACCCAGCGGCTTTCTGCCCTTCTGTCCTGTTCCTTCCAGAAATCAAGTTGCAATGCCTGTAAATCTAAAATGTGGTATCAGGAAAAAAATAATGACAGCATCTAGAAGAACCCCAGGTAAATTTCATACTTTAACGGTAGGCCACAGAGGAGCTATTCTGTCTGCAATCAGAAAGGCTCTCAAAGCACGCCATATGGTTATTTGTCAAAAGGAAGAAAATACTTCTATCTGAAAGTTCCGTCCCACAAAAAAGCATAGTGGAAGTACCGAAACATCTCAGTGTAAGTGTTCTTTAAAACTTTGCATGTGACAACAATTAAAATGTTCTTGTTTCGGAATACATCTGCTCAGCTGACTATACTGCTGTTGTGCTCTTTTTTTTTTTTTTCAGTAGTACTTCCAGAAAGAGATTATTAAAAGATTTCAATAAACAGTCCTAAACTTTGACCACTTGTTGCAATAAATGTTTTTATGCTTCTGAGCATCTTTGTTGGACTATATTGACAATTTCTTCTGCTTGCTTGTCTCTAGCAAAATCCTCCTACTCTTTTTTAAACAGAGGACAACGGCATCTTCACTGAGGACCCCTGAATATTAATTTACATATCATCCCTCTGTACTACAGATGTCCTAGAAAACACGCGTCTGCATAGAGCTTAAAGCACTGTTTTTGACCTAGTGAACCCTAAACAGAATGATACCTTCTCACCCAAGGACCCACTGCTGTCTCTGTCTCACCAAGTATAAGGTGAGATCACAACTGTGCACTGACCACTTTGGCTGAGAATCCAACTGCTTTCAAATCCTCTTCTTGAAATGGTGTGAAATATCTCAGGTTTATTGTTTTATTACACACGTCTGCTTCAGTAGGCTTCTGGCACGCACTGAAGCACACAAGGTCAATACTTGGGATTTCCAGAGTACTACTAACTGAGTTCTTAATATACAGATCTTAGAATTTGATTGGTGATGTAAGAAAGGAAGAAAAATGTACTGCTGGGGTATTGCAAGTAATTGAATATAGAAAAGTGGAAGGGAGAGAATATTGATAGCACATACAGACCAGAAAAAGCTTCATCTTACACTTAAACCCCATGCAAGTAAACGGTGAATAAGAACGGATAGACATACTATACGCAAATGCAATTAGGCTGGAATGTATGGAAAATTGAAGGTGTTATCCCACCTATCTCTGCATAATGTTGTCCAAACTGTAAGTGTCAAGGAGGTAAATTCAGAAAGATAATGCTTCAAATGTTGCTAGATCATCTCATGCAGGCCTATTGAAGCCACTGAAGTTGCAAACCCAAGCAAGTTTTGTAAGCCCATGAGATGGCTATGTAAAATCAATGGAAACTTCAGGATACATTCTAAATATTAGTGGGTTTTTTTTGGGCTACTGCTTTTCCTTATAACACACCATTTTTTCTTTGTTGCATGTGCATCAGGAGCTCCAGTAGCATGGATGGGTAATTAAGGTAGGTATTAATGTACAATATGATGAAAAGTACTATTTTGGGGGGTAAGTATTCTATTTTGAAAGATGACATTGCCAATTTTGACAGTGAGGACTGAGACAAGAAATGAGAAACAATGTGCATAGTTTTAACATCTTACATGAATATGCATCACAACCTTGCCAAAGTGAAAAGATGTACATATTGGTTAAAAATATGATTGTGTATTGTACAGGGAAGTTGGAATTTTATATAGAATTTTACTGAATATTAAAAAAAATAAATAAAAATAAAACAACAAAAAAAGCATAGGTGGATTGTTCATAGTCCACATTGCTGGAAGAGAGGTCTATGACTTCTTGGCAATCAGTTTCTTGGGAACAGCAATTGAATTTGAATTCCTCCATCATTTTAAACTGATGGGTTACAAAAGATTTGAAAAATACAATGACTTTTTTACACGAAACAGATGCAGTTTAGATTCAAATATTGTTTAAAAGAACCCAAGCTATAGCGAATGTAATTGTATCTGACAGACAAGCATGTGATCCTTTTATTCAGTTATATAGCAAAAAAATGGAATTTGCACATTAATGTCAGTGACATCAAGTGAAGCCGCCAAATTCAGAAAAAATACTGTGCCCCAGCAAAGTTTTAAATTATTAACTAAAAAAATAGCAATTCAAAGTGGGGTCTCATAGGAAAAGTAGAAAAGTTGGAGGGAAGTGCAATCAATTTAAATATAACAAAATGCTTTCTATGGGGTTTTTAACAGCGTTAAAGATGTCATGATAATCTAAGAAATCACATGACCAGCTAATGAACACCTATCACATTTTTCATTTTAAAAAGTTTTGGTATTAGAAGTTGTAAAACACCATCACTCTCCCCTTTACAATCTTGGTTTGGATTCTCCCCCATGAAATGGCACATCAAAGATGGTTGGGATTATTCAACCAAAAAAGGAACATGGTTTTTGTAAGAAATGTTTTGGGTTTTTTGACCAGCTCTACTGAACATTCATTGCAGATTCAACATTTTCAAAACTGTTTCCTGAAAAGAGAGGCTGTGGGCTAATGCTGTGACAGACAATTATATCCTGTTTGCAGAAAAACAAAGTTAAGTACCATAAAGAAAGCACCATTTTAACACTTCATGAAACAAGGTATACATGCAATATAAGAACAGAGAATTAAATACTTTTCACCATAGAAATTCATAGAGTAACTTAGGCTAGAAAAAGCTCCAAGAGGCCCAACCAGCCCTCTGCTCAACACATGACCAATAAGATCAGGTTGCCCACGAAGTTGTTCAGCTGAGTTCCACTTATCTCCAAGGACGGAGATTCCACAATGACATTTTCTCAAGCATTCATGATCCTGTGGATAGAACAACAGACTGACGCTTACATCCAGTTCCAGTGGTCTTAAGCTCCTTGCTCCAAGTCTCCTATGTGACATTACGTGACTCGGTTTGTCAATTTGTAAAACTTGAATTGCTATCCAAATCTCCTGCATAACATCCTCTGAGATGCAGCTTATATTACTGCATTCCAAACACTAACCAGCGGTGTATTTAAAGATGCCATCACTACAGAATATACATTCTTAAGTCTTTGTCTCCCACCATGTGAGGAATGAAGGTAAAGAAGTAGGGGAAAGCCACATTTTACATAAACTAAGAGATTGCTTTGAACAGTTACAGCGGCCTCAACTATTGGCACCTTCAACTCTCGGCTTCTTTTTACTGCTGATACCCACATCTTTCAGTATTCGGGGTGAATAGTTCTCAGCCGTTATTGATCTACCCTTTTTGTTATGTTCTCAGTGTTCATTTTAGTTACCTTATTCTCAGATTTTATATGAAAATTATCCATTTTTCTATGTTAGACTGTAGATATTGCCTGTCTGCCCCAAATGCCAAATCCTTGCATATCATTCTCACAAGAACCAGTACATGTAAGGACTCCATTTCCTATTTGTATGGTGAAATGACTAGTTTATGACAAGAAACTCACAAGACAACTCATGCTGTTGATGACAGAACCATTTTCTTCATGATGCTTATATGATCATTTAAACTCTGATCTGACAACGATGTTCATACAAAATACATCATATGGAGTATTAGGTGTATTCTTCCTCCCTTCAACACTATTTAGACTCTGCAGGCAAAAATCACAAAGTTTTCTTTCTGCAACTTTTGCTTCTGCTTGGATTTTTTTTTTATTAAGACAATTCCTTGAACTTATTTGTCTTATTCTGGACCCTTTTCAAGATAAATTTGAATCATCATGAATGTGCAACATCATGAGATGGGATTTAGACATCATGGTGAACATGAACAGGAGTCAGTTGAGTTTAGCTTGCCTGCCATGAATGTGTCTCATTTCAAAGAACTACACCGATTTGAGTCCTCATGGGACAAATTGCTCATCATTGCATAGTGTTAAATTGTAACCTCTGAAACCATACAGCGATTAGATCAAGAATGCCACCACATCTAAAGTCATGTGGATGCTACCCTTTTATATGACCATCCCTGTGTATGGTTTTGTCACACACCATATCCCCATTCGAGCTGTGGCAGCTTTAAGAATGACACTCAAGGTCTGAAACAGGGGATTTTTCCAAAACAAAGCAGAACAATGATACAGCATTTAAAAATCCCGGGAGTGGGAGTATAGGACTGCTCCTTTGCCATCTCCTCCTCAGTGACCTTGCACAAACCCAGTGAATCTTCAGTTTCTGACCTTTGACATGCAGTCCATAAGCCATCCTGATCTCAGTGCCGCAAGGCTTGGCACAGGGTCTGAAAACGCTTTGACAGCCTTTTATTTGTAAGGACTGTAAGAGAGCACAGTGTTAGAATCATAGAATCATTAAGGTTGGAAGAGACCTTCACGATTATCTGGTCCAACCATCATCCTACTGCCAACGTCACCCACTAAACCATGTCCCTAAGCACCATGTCCAACCTTTCCTGAACACCCTCTGGGACAGTGATGCCACCACATCCCTGGGCAACCTATTCAGTGCGTGACTACTCTTTCTGAGAAGAAATGTCTCCTAAAAACCTCCCCGGCACAACTTGAGGCCATTCCCTCTAGTCCTATTGTTAGTTATCTGTGAGAAGAGGACGACCCCCAGCTCCCCACACCTTCCTTTCAGGTAGCTGTAGAGAGCAATAAGGTCTCCCCTCAGCCTCCTCTTCCCCAGACTAAACAACCCCAGTTCCCTCAGCCGCCCCCCACAGGATTTGCGTTCCAGGCCCTTCACCAGCTTCGTAGCCCGTCTCTGGACATGCTCCAGGGCCTCGATGTCCTTCTTGTAGTGAGGGGCCCAAAACTTAACACAGTTCATTTAACACCGTTTGCACGTGAACGACTTACTAATGTTGTACCCTGTGCTGACAGACTGGCACATCGCGTTGAGGCATTATTTGGGGATACGGCTCGCCGTGCCACCTGCTCGGTAGTACCGCAAACGAGGCGGTGACACGGTGATGGCCACAGGCCCCGGGCCCGTCAGGCAGGCACAGGTGCGTGTCACCTGCCTGGGGGACACCACGGCAGCTCCGGGAGCAGCGCCCTGGGGGGAGGCGGTGACAGGAGCCTGCGAGGCCGCGCACCTAGCCCGGGCCGGGGGTTTCCGTGCCCGCACGGCGAGGTACTTTCCGCGGCGCGCAGGGCACGGCTATAACCTTTGCGTTACTCCCACTTCGCCCGGAGGGGCGGAAACTCCGGGCACACGCAGATCGCGAGGGGAGGGCGGCGGGGTGATTGCGGTCTGTGTATGATGGGGGGGGTCCCGAGGCGGCGGCGAGGGGCGCCCCCCACGGTCTCCGCCATCCGCCGCCGAACAAAGCAGCGCGGGCGGGCGCCGTGACTTCACCGCCCGCCGCCGCCCCGCCTCCGCCCGCCCCCGCCCGCCGGCCCTGCCCCGCTGCCGCCTCCCGGCAACCGGAGGGGGGGGACACCCTCGGGCCCGAGGCGCACCGGCGGCGGGGCGGGGGCGGGCGGGGATAGCGGCGGCGGTCGTTTCGTTGAGGGAGCCGCGGGGCCGGGCAGGGCCGGGCAGGGCAGGGCAGGGCAGGGCGGCCGGGCTGGAGGCGGATGGAGGCAGCCGCCCTCCGCGCCCGCCCGGGGCCACCCCGCCGCCGCTGCCGCCGCCGCCGGGGGGGGCAGCCCCTCGAGGGGAGCGGCGGGCGCTGCCCTTGAGGTGCCGCCGCCCCGCGCCCTACCTGTGCCGGGCCCGCCGCCGCCGCCGCCGCCGCTCCTCCCCCGGCCCCGCCGCCGCCGCCGCCGCCCCCGCGGGGGCCGGGACTGAGCGCGCCGCGCCGCCGAGCCGCGGCCCCGAGGAGAGGCAGCGGCAGCGGGAGCGGGAGCGGGAGCGGGGCCGGCCGCGCCGCACGATGTGGGTGCCGCTGCTGGCGTGCCTCACCGCGGGGATCGTCTCCGTGCCCAAGTGCCAGCGCGGCCCCGGGGCCCTCCTCGGGGCGGCCCGGCTGCTGGCGGCCGTGCCGGGACTCTGCCAGCGCCGTAAGTCGCCGAAAGGCTCGGCTCACCTAGCGGGGTGCCTCCCGGGGATCGCCGCGGCCCGGGGGGGGACGGCGGGCGGCCGGGCGGCGGCGGTGTCGGGGGGGCACTGCCGGGGCTCCCGGCGGAGGGGGTGGAGGTGCGGGCAGAGCTCCTGCCCCTGCCCGGGGTGCTGCTGCGGGCGGAGAGGGCGCTGGCCGAGGCGGGCAGCACCTCGGGTTGTGGCAGGGCTTCCCAAAAATAACCCTGGCATCAGGTTCGTCGCGGGCAGGGCCAGGAGGCTGTGCAAGTGTCCCTCAAGTCATGCAGTTTGTAAGACGGAGCCATCAGGTTAGTCCGGTAGTCCACAAAGGGTCTCTCCCATTCAGCTGGTCGTGATCAGAAACGCAGAGCAAGTTGTCAGTCACTTTCCTTTCCTTCCTTCTTTCCTTCCCTCTTTCCTTCCCTCTTTCTTTTTTTTTTTTTTTTTTCCTTTTCCCCTTCTGGAATAAATGCTTATTCCATGTTTAAGCCTGGAGCAAGTTTAGAATATTAACTTCTAACCTCTAAAAATAAGATTTGCAATGGGAACAATGTATTAGTCTTAAGTTCCTTGCTGCATATGTGACAAATTCATGCCTAATTCAGTGGGATTTGCCCAGTGCTGTTAAAAACAATGGAATAATTTGTTAACTTTCACAGGATAATTTATTTTGCTCTTTTGGCTTCATATTTTGAGTTCAAAACCAAACTAAATGTCAATAGGAAAAAATAAAATATAATATTATTAAATGGCTTATGAAACATGACAGCTTGCATCCAGCATTCCAGATTCTTTTCTGTGCAGTGTAATTGAGTTTAAAGGCTAATTGAAACTTTATGGAGAGGAGAGTGCTGTGCCTTAGTGCAGTGGTGTGCCTGCTTACGAGTGTAGCTCCTGGGTGCAATAGTGCAAAGAGTGTTGAGAACAGCAGGACATAGGTGAAGATTGTACTTGGGGCTTTGGCTGCAAAGGTGCTTGCTTTCTTTGTTGTGCTTGGTAGTGAAAATATACATGGATGGTAAGTCATGGGTTACGTGTTTATTGTGACAGCAGCTACCAGATCGGGCAGTCTGTAACTCAGATAGATCTTGGTTTTTTTTCCTCTTTATTTGAAACCTCTGCTAATTCATGAAAGCTGAAAGTCACACTGAATTCTTTCCTTCATACATAATCACTTCACAGGCTAGAGCCACAGTGGAAGCAAGAAGAGTGTTTTGGTTTGTTTTTCCTTGAGTGAGCACATAAATGGTAGGGGTTTGGATGCTGATTATGATTGTAATTATTTACTTCTCATTGCTTTTTACCTTTGGTTGTGTTAGCTCTCTCAGCCAGCACAGCACCACCTGAGTTCCTTGAACTTCTGCAGGCTGCTGCTGGAGAAACGCGGAGCAGCAGCTCCATGTACAGCTACTTGGCAGCGCAGCAGCTTTGTTGAAGCAGCCACTCCTCTTTGCTTCTGCCTTGACAGTGCTGGGCATGGAGAAGAGCATCATGCTGTTCCCGTGCCATCAGCAAGTTGAGTTTATTTATGTGTGGATTTGGCAGAAACCACGCATCTGTTGCAGTGAGTCTCCAGTTCTGAAAGAAGCTGGAATGAGTATAAAATGTACATGGGACTGAAATTTATTCATTCTTGTTGGAGCATTTGCTGCTCTTCTAACTGAAAAACATGCAGTTTGATGCTACCTGACGTGTTTGTTCCGCAAACTACAATTTGAGTTGTGAGTTTATTGCCTGGGTGTAAGTAAAGGTAGAACTTGGCCCCGAGTTTGCAGTTAAGAGGAGTGCAGAAGGAAATCTCACAACACTGTAAAGCCGCAAGTCCCAAATTAAAGGTTCTGTAAGCTCAGATAAAAGGTTAGTGTTGCTCTCTTCTACAAAGGGTCCCTTGTTCACTAAGTCTTACCAAGGGAAGTTTGCAGTTCACTAAGCCAACTAAAACAAATACCTGATTTAAGAATGGAACTAATTCAAAATGAAATTCGTGTTGTAGTGATTTACACAGATCCTGAATTTATTATGGAACACTGAAAACTGACAAACTCCTAAAGATGTAAAGCAGTGAAGTGAATAAAAGCTGAATTCTACAGCAAGAGAACATGCGTGCATTGTGTTAATCAGTTGTGTAACTTCTGCACTTAGGTGCAGAGAGAGTCAGTTCACTTGGCTCACTCAGAAACTGAACTCATGAAAGTCTTTAGTTTGTATCTGCTGTATAAGCACATGGAATACACAGGGATAAAATACTGTAGGATGACTGACTGGTCAGGGTTAATAGAGAACATTGGTTCAAATCCCAGAATTGTCTCAAAAATCAGTTTTTAAGTATATTAAAATCTGAATGCTGAGGTGTTGGTGCTTTCAAAATACCTACAGGGTCATTCTTGTATGAAACTCAAGTAAGCAGAGCTTACGTGTGATGCGCATACAGGAGTTGGATGGCATGAAAGTCTTTATCCCCAGTTTCAGAATTAAAGAACAGTCATATGACAATTCTAGTACATAGCCATGGTTGACAAATCTCTTGACATTTTAAAAGTTGGTATTTCCAGTCTTCTTTAGAGCACCATTTGGGATTTAGAGCACCATTGGGACCAGCTAGGGGGTTGGGGAAAGGAGAGGATCTGTGATGATAGCAGGGACAACTGCTCATTGATTTATCCCAACAGCAGGACTTCTGATGCCAAACATAATTCACTAATGTTCTCTCATCTGGTTTGTTGGTGGTTTGCCAGTTTTGTCACATTATATTCTCATGTGTGTTCCCTCTAGTTAGAAAGTTTCATAAATCATTACTGTGTCACTTCTCAAAGGACTAGGAAAAGCTATTCAAACCACCCATGCGAAGTGGTCAGAAAATGTCCCTGCATAAACAAAACAAAACAAAACCAACAAAAACCTGAAATAAATGGTACATCTTCATAGCTTTAACCATGAGTTTGTCTCTTGATTTCTCTTCTGTGCCAGCCCATTTCTGTCTAGGGCACAGTGGAAGCTGTGTTGTATGGGATACTGAGCATTGAGGCTGTTCTGCCTTTCCTAAGTCTTGAAGCAATCCAAGGAGAAGAGAAAGCCCATTTATAATTTCCTGAGCCTGTGTGGGTGATCTGCTCCCTAAGGGTGTTAGATCATCCTTGGGAAAGCCAACCTGAGTGTTTGAGAGGGAATATAGCAGTGGGTTGCACTTCTGAGGAATAGCCGTGGGGAGGTTTGCTTATCTGTGTGTTGCCTGTGGAGCTATTATGCCAAAAGTATGCATACATTTACTTTGGAGATTGCACACTTCTCATAATCTGTTGCAATTTCATACATTTCTTTGGGGGGGTTGTTCAGTAGTTCTTTATTTTATGTTTTTTGCAAGTTGAATGAAATAGGTGGTTGCAGGTATAGCATTTGCAATGTTTCCATACTACAGATGTTTAAGATGGGGTGCTTGTGGGAAAAGAGATGGTCAATTCACAAACCAGAGGAGCAATAAACATACTCTTGGTGCACCAGGAAGGTTGGCTGTATGTCATTATGGACGTGTCGCTGCAGCTTGAAGACTGCATGCAGCAGGAATGCTCTTCAGAGCAGTTTGAAGAGGCAGTAGCTTCTCTGGTCCTTTAGCTTTCAAGGGCTGGAGCTGCAGTAACAACTGAGCAAGCAGGAATTATACTCCACTAGTCAAGATGCCTGAATGAATAAATTTGATTTTCCTTTAAAGTACAGTCTAAGTTTGATTTACCTTCCCAGAGCATCAGTAAGATATTAGAATGTGAGCTTTATGGAAGCTTAAGAAAATCTTCATCAAATAAACCCTCATCTGGTTGTATGTTCAACATACATAAACAGGACATTAAAACATCAGTGAGTCTTATAACCTCCCATATGCTTCACAAAGTGCCAGCAATATTTTTCAAGTTCCTAAAAAGAACTCAGTCACAAAATAAGAACATCAAGGAACTTTTCACATGAATGACTCCTGAAGACAAAACCACATCAGTTCCAGGTATTAGTGTAGTACAACAGAGAGCTACCAAACTAAGACAGTTTTAAAATGGAAATAATAAAAACAAAGAGATGCGCGTGTCAATTCGGTCTTGGATTTGGATCTGTTGGTATTGCTAATCTACAGTAGGAGGTGTGAGAAGAGAAACATGTCATTTACAAATTGCGTAAGTTGACATTGGCTGCTGATGTTTATCAAGACTCTTTCAGAAAGTAAGATTCATCATTAATATACTTGAGAGTAAGTTCTTAGTATAAGAGATCTCACGCCTTTGAAATAGATGTAAGAAACATTACTCTCATTTTACAAATAAAATCTATGCTATATACATGAGTTATTTTGTTTATGACCAATATGCATCTAAAAACTACCTGTGGCAAAAACATGCTTTTTTCAGTATTGGGACAGGTGTTTCTTAGGCACTGGTTTAATGAGGTCTGCCAAGAAGGACAAGCAGAATGGCTTTGTCTTGAGATTGAAAAGTTGCTCAGTGATCTTAAAATACATTAATGACACTAAAATCATATATTTTCAAGAAGTGTATATATGAACTCTCCTCTGCTTTTACGGTAGCTGGTAGTGCAGACATTTTGGTGTAAAAAATAGCTTCTCAAGTTGAATGTACTGAAAACAAAAATCTGGAAAAGAACATCAATTCCTTTATGTTAATAATCTTTTTGAAGTCAAATTCTTAAGGCCTCAGTGTTTCTACTTATGTCTCCTTTCCAACAAAATCTGTCTTCAACTGTATGTGTCCATTACTAATTGTTGACTTCTGCCTAACCAGTGAAATAGATGTAGTACTTCTTTTTAATCTGCTTAAATAGGCATAATTTTTGATGGACAAAATAGATTATGGTCTGTTATTCTTCTCTAGGCACTTGAACTTTATTAACAAATAAAAACATTTTTTTCTTTGGCAGCTTGCATAAATGGACTTGGGCTATTTAGTTTTTGGGAAGGATGTAGGGCTCTAATGAATTAGTTCACTGTCCACTGTAATGGAACCTTTCTTCAAGAAGAGGAGTAAGCCTCTTGCCAGCCATTCAGGATTCCCTGTTGTTCTGGTGGCAGAACAAGCATAACCCCTTGAGCGAAATGTAAGTGCTTCAGGATGATAGGAATTTACAGCATTAGAAAGCTGCCAAAAAGGCAACTTCTAGCTGAGTCTATGTTTGCCTAAATTCAGAAATTCGCGAAGTTCATAATTGTCTTTTTTCTTAATATGTTTCTATGCTTCCCATGGCATCGTTGTCATATGCCTGCGGTAATTTCTGCCTGCTGTTACCCGTGGTGACAGTAATGAGTCTGAAGTATTTGTAATTATCAAAAGACATATGAGTGAGATTTTAACTGTAATTATTGGAGGAGGGAAATTCTTTAGCTTCAGGCAGGTGGGATAATGCTCCTGGATGCTGGATTTCTATTTTTCTTAGGGCCCCTTCTTTGGCCACTGACTTGGGAATTGTTAGCGGCACAGTGTTTTTGAGTTCAAATCTTAAAAACTTCAGTATTTTTGGTATTTTGCTGTTGTTGTAGCTGTGTTATGAATAGAGCCGCGTGATGTATGGTGGCATCACAAAAGTCATCCAAATCTGATTAAACCAGTACCTCCCCTCTCCAAAATAAATTCTCTTCCTTTTTGGTGTTCAAGTGAGTTGGGCTAAGTGAATTCCACTTGCTGTACTGTAATTAAGTATGATTTATTTCCACTTCACCTCCACAGGGTGACAGGAGTTAGTACTGTGCTGAGGACAACTTACTTCTTTGAGATGGGAGCTTCTTGCTGGAAAGCAGGAGGTTAAACATGGCAAGATCCCATCTTCTTACACAAACAGGACTCCCAGGAAATAACAAAACTTGAGACAACTTACACTTTGGCATGAATGATGCAAAATGACCTAAATAAAACTAATGACATAAGCAAGCATGCTCTTCCAATCTAAGCAAAGCTGTTGAATTGCATTTTTCTGTCAAAAATGCAGTGGCATGACTTCAGAACATTATATAAATCACTACCTGTTTAAAGTCTTGAAGCTGCATATTTGAAGGCTGTCCCCTACAGAGCATTTAAACTGCACCTGCAAAACATGCACATATGTGAGTACTTACTTGCAGAAGCACAAGCAGAAGTTTGCATTCAAATGTACATCAGTAGTTGGAGTTAGTATATGAGTCTGCATATTTTACAGCCTGCAGTCATGTTTTATGTAGTCTTCGCCCCCATGTTACAAAAACCTAACAGGCTTATATGGAGCTTAGGCAGTGCCCGTTCCTAGGCAGCTATGATTGCTATTTTTTTTCAATTTTTTTGAATGTTTTTGATGAATGCATATGTCTCCTATGTTAGAAACTCCATGTCTCATTGTTCTTGTAGAAGATCTTTGTTTTCATCCAGTTTTGATGTGTATATTCAGAAAAGCACTGCAGTTGAACTCAAATTTGAAGGACTCATGCTTCAGCTGTTAATGGTCAAATTGTATCTTAAAATTCTTGTGCTGTTATCACACATTTATTAAAATACAACATCTTATAACTGTTTCTGCATTCAAATAGAATAAAAATAACAACAACAATAAAATAAAAGAAAATCCCAGAAAGTTTTTACCACATTCTGTTGTTCTCATGGCCAATGACCGTGTTGGAATACGCAAAACTCTATTGAAAAGCAAATTACTGAAATAACAAATAGCTAACATTTGGTAGTCCAGAAGGCATTAACATTTTTAAAATAGCCCTGCTAAATATATCTCCCTCCAGAACTTGTGCACTCCACACTACAAGTCCATAAAGAGTGGTGGTTACCCACTTTGATATCAGTCTTACTTTTAACTTGGTACTCTTGAGGTTTTCTAATTGTGAGTATAATTTCTGTATTATGAGTTCAGTGTTTTCTTTTAATCCTGACGTTTCATCCTTTTGTACCCATACACACAGCTTTTCATGTTTATATGTAAGCATGCAGTGGTTTGGGGCTTTTGTTTTGTTTCAGGAAAAACTTTGTAAAGCAAAATTTAGTTATATTGTGTTCAGAATTGAGGGACCGGTTCCTCTAGATATTCAGCTTTAAGAATTGCAGTCTGGAACAGAGAATAAACTTGTTCCAATCCACAACGTATACAGATAAAGCAAAGTCAAGCGAGTTGTTTGCATTGCTATGGAGGAAGTACCTGTGGAGCAGGTAGTCCGTGATGATGCCCCTTGTGAAGAAACAGCTCTGAGCTGTTGCCAGTCCTCTGCACTGTTCTTAGGTTTGTGAATGCAAGTGCAGAAGCAGGAAGAGCTAGTGTTTTTATGGGGTGGAAAGCAAGAATTTGGTGAATACTAGATATACAATAGAAAGGCATATTGGGGAGGTGATTTGGGGTCGAAGGATCTGAAGATCTAGAAGATGCTTGGGAAAAAAAAAAAAACACAGTAGCTTGGGTCTACTTTTATATACACAGGAATGTGCTAACCGTTCTGGGTTGCACTTGTGTTACTTGCTGGTCGTGCTTACTAACAAAAGAAATGAAATCAGCCATGAGGTATGGCAGTAGCCTTTCAGGGCTTCGCTATAGCAGCGTGACTGTAGCCAAGCTGGCCAACTCCTAGGGAGATCCTAGCAGCTGGAAGTGACTAGAGTATAATGATTCCCATGCCCATGTTCCCGCTTAGGAAACAAGGGAATTAACACAGCTCCATGCATCCGAAGTTCCCTTTAAATCAAGATATTTAATAAAAAAAGATTTAAACCCTTTGGTTCCATATGCTTTGCATTTTTACTGGTGCAAAGCTGTGCAAACAGGGCCATCAAACCTGTGCCATAAAAGCTAATGGCTGTGGGAAATGAGTCCCTTCTAATGATATAATCAGAGTAAATTGTCCTGTGTGTTTTTATTTGCAAGAGACAGAATAGGTTGGCTTCAGAAACCAAATAATCTTTGACTCATTGTTTGCAGGCAATGGATTGCGGCAACAAAATTTAACCATCTCCTGTAAAAGCAGGAAGCTTCATGGAAAGGAGAGGCTACAAGTAGAGTTGGACAAGAAACAAAAATTGCGTGTTGTGAAAACTTCCAAGGTCACATTGCTTGTTTTCATTCTATATTGTGACTTGGGAACAAAGTCAGTCTGGAGTAGTCAATAGCTATGTCTCCCACATTCAAGGTCATGTTTGAAGCTGCAGTTTGAATGTTGTGTTTGTGAGTCCTAACTGCTGCACCAGTAGCTAGTTTGGGCAGTACCTTCTCCAAAATGCTATGTGCAACTTTCTGATAGAAGAAAAAAAAATCTCATAATTGATACTTTACCCTTAAAAACTGGAGTTATTTGAATCTGAGGCTTCTGATCTCCAGTTTTTCCTTTAGAATGAAGTGCAATATTCATATAATTGAACTTTCCAGAGAGATGAAGCTAAGAAAGATATACATGTGGGTTCAGGGAGGTGTCAGGAGTGCCTCCCTGAAGCCTTGCATCATTCCTTGGTTATGGAAGTGTGCACATTCCTAACACTGCTGGGGATCTCCATTCCATGTGCCATTGCACTGCATCCAGCATCAGCGTTACGAATCCCAGCATCAGCAATAACGTACTTCTCTGTCCAAACTGTCCTAATGCTGTGTGGTCCAAGGTCTCCTCTTTTTCCTCTTCCCTCTTTGCCTTGTTCAGCAGACATCCAGCATCAGTTCTCTCAAGTGTTGTAGCTCAGAGCTCACACAATGTGCAAAGAAAAAAAAAAAGTCACTGCATAGTCAAAGACATGAACTCTGCTGTACTGAGGCAGACTGCTGCATCACTTGACATTTTGATGACTTTTAAAATCATTTGTGTGGTTTTCGTTAATGCCCTTCAGGCTCATAGAACAATGTGATCATATGGCAATGCAGAGCAATTGAGGAAACCCAGAACTATCAGTAAGATACTGGCAGAGTTAGGAATGGGAGCCCATACTGGTCATCAGGACTTGGTCATCAGTAGTGCTCTTCACTGCATTTATCCGGACATATATGTATACATCTTATTTATGTCTCATTTATCTCTCTCCTTTGTAACGACATCATGTATTTATCTTTTAGTATATTCTGCTTTCCTTTTAAGGAATTCTGTAACTCTTGGTTATTATTTTTTTTGAATGGCCTGTAGGAAAAGGATGCCTGGGTTGGGGTGTTTTTCTATTTGTCTGATTGATTGACTGACTAATGGAAAGGTGTTTTTACTGACTTGTTTACATGTTTACAGAAGTTTTTTCCAGGGCTCCGGATTTAATGGTGCCAATCGTCTTTCTCACCTTTCTTTTAAACACCTTCTTTTTCTTAGAGAATATACATCTCTTACAAGCTCAGTTTTAGAATACTGCTGTTTCTCTTGCTTGTAAAAAATATTTTCAAATCAGTGTACAGTTTAGCTCCTATTTGAGTAGTGAACCTAATGTGGACAACCACTAATACAGCAGTGAAATTAACAAGTCTGTACTGTAAGAAATGGGAGAGGGAGGAAAGCAGAGAAGTTGTCTGGTAATTTTGTTCAAGTAATCTTAGGAATTTGTTCTGAGGCATAATAGATGCACAATTTTCAAATTGAAATCTCCTTTTTTGGACAAGGGAGAGGACCTGGAAGAGCTTATTCAGAGGTGTACCTTGTAACCCTCTTGGAAAAACAGGTGGTGACAAAGCATGTTTTTGAAGTATGCCGTTGTGCACAAGGGGTAAAGAGACTTTGCTTATTGCTTGCTTGGAAAAAGGGGGGAGAAAGCCCTAATTCCAGGATTAGGTTTTAGGATTGGCAGTGAAAGCACAGGCTCTCATTTTTTCCTTGTAATCTGAGCAAGTAAGTGTCAGACACAATAATCATGGAAAAAATTCCCCTTCTGTAACATTTTTACAATGCTTTTCATTGTATCTGCACATTCAGCCAAAGTGAATGGAGAAGCTGCGCGTTTGCTGGGACAGATTCTGGCTGTCCCCTCTGCAGGGATCGTGTTGTGCAGCCTCTGAAGGAAAGCAGAAAGGTGATGGCAGCTGCAGAATACTGCATGAGAGCTGCAGCTTTCTTCAGAAGCAATGCTACATGCACTTTGTCGAAGGCCACATTATCGGTGAAGAGGGACAGCCTGGCTAACTGCTGCTGCAGGCCAAGATTGGATGCAGAATTTATGGGGGAAAAAACAACAAACCACCGTCGAGGCTACGTAATGTTGTATCTTGCCTTAAGTAGTGCACAGCAGTCTGAGGACCGTGATCAGGGAGTATAAGCTTCTAGTTATGTTTTGGCTTTTTGCTTTAAGATAGCAAAGGATGCACCCTCCAAAAACAGCACAAACGTGTACCAACAGCGAAGTCAATGTAAGTCCAAATTCCTGGCTGTACTTGAACAACGTGCTGTCTGTTTAAAAAAAGCTGTTTAACATCCACTCTTCAACACTAGCATGCATTATTATTATTCCATCTCTCAGATAAATACTCTGATCATGATAAAGTTATTTTCATAATAGGAAGGCAGGATATGATTATAACATACAGGATCTTCATCTAGCCTGGATCCCTCTTGTTACTGAAGGTTTAGGCTTGCCACACCTGTGCTCAGTAGCTGGAGCCCAGTTGTATTTTGTGGGGGAGGCTGGAAAAGTGCAGTTTAACCTGCAGCACTCATTTTTTATTACATGCATATGCCTGCGCAGTTCCCAGCACAAAATTTGGCCCTTGCTGAAAATACCTTTTGGCATACATCAGTTATAACGAAGCCAGTAGAAACTTGCCCTTAGCTTTGGCTGAACAGTAATGCAGCCTTGTCTGGACTCTGTTTTTGGTGAAGTGGCAGGAAAAATCTCGGTTCTTTGTTGAGCCAACTCATAAAAAAATGTTTCTTGCTCTAACATATGATTTTTAAAAGAAACTGAGAAGTTTATACTCAATCAGTTAAGGTTTTAGAGTACATTTATAACTAAATAATAAACATTTGGTGAATGAAAGCATGTCTGTAAATGTTACTGCTATAAGGGATTGTGTACTTAGGAACTACAGTAGTGATGTAGCCAGAATGTGTCTTGGGCATTAATAAACCTTCTTCAAGTTTCTCTCTATTCCAAAAAAATCAAATTCTTGAGCCAATGGTACCAAGCTTGTCAATTGCCAATGCGTGACTTCATGTTGCGAAAATGGAGCTCATGAGACCGGAGAGTTATCAGCAGAGAGATTTGCATCCAGCAATACTGTGTGTCTCGTTTGGTAAAGCGTTTCGTCTGCCATGATCACACTGAAAACCCAAACTGGATTTTAAGATCTCTTCTTATGCCGTAGCAGTTTAGAGAG
This sequence comes from Anser anser, assembly GCF_964211835.1. Taxonomy (NCBI): domain Eukaryota; kingdom Metazoa; phylum Chordata; class Aves; order Anseriformes; family Anatidae; genus Anser; species Anser anser. The sequence continues at coordinate 129,947,919 of NC_139721.1, read as the reverse complement.
ACACAAAGGAAACCTTATATTTTACCAGCATGTATTAATAAGCTAAATCGGACCTCAAGTAGATTTGGTACCTAAGCTAACCATACCACAAAAAATCTGGGACAATTATTTTTCAACCAGTTTTCTGATGTATCTGGAAATACCATACTGTTGTTCCAGTCATAGAAACTTTTTATTCTTTTTAGCATGTGTACATTATAGTAGGACATGAATGACTTTTACATGTTCAATAGCATTTAATTTTTGGAAATGTGAGAATTTGGGAGAGGACAATGCCTGTGTTATTTGGATGAGACTATATGTTTTAAGCAAGGAGAGGCTCAGAAACTATTGTAGGAAATGAATTAAGCCAAACTCGTTATTTGGTTTACTTTGGTTTACCGGTGTTGATGACCGGGAAGTAATTTATCTTATTCCATATCTTTTTTAGCTAGATCCAGAAGCCTCTCATTTTGTCCTGCCAACTATTTATTCTTATCAGAATAGCTCTGTCTTCTAAGGTGGATCATTGCTTGATTAGTAACCTCAAAGTTCGTGTCATCTCCTCACTGTTTTGCCTCATGGTGGTCTTTAGCCACCACTGTGCTGCAAATCAGCATTTCCAGTCTTTCCTTGTCACTTCTACTGCATCCATCATGTTACTTTCTCCTGTGTTGTCTTTCATCTTTGCTGTCTGTGGTATCCAGCTGAAGGTGGAAGGGATGTCTCGAAGCCAAGAACAGTTACATTCCTTTTAGTTGTACTCCGTCAACAGCTTTTCATTCTGCGTATTTGTGCTTTCCCAGTTCTGGCCAGAAGTGGATCTGTGTTAAGCTCTGCAGCCCCATGCCTTCCTGTACCTACCTGGAATCCTCACTGTCCCTCCTCTCCCATGGTTTCTGGTAGCTCTTTCTGTGGCCCCCAACTCTGCTCTTTCTGACTCCAGCACATCAAGTGCAGTTGTCTTCTTCGTATACATGCAGAGAAGTTTTCCTGTGTCAGTGTCGAATGAGGTTGCTCTCATTTCCCATCCAAGCCAAACGTGCTGTGTTTGTTTTTATAACAAAGAAACAAAAACCTTTGGGATTTTGCCTTGCTCTTTTCTCTCTCCTCAGCAACTCCTCCTTTATCTGTCCCTGCCCACCTCTTCCTTTAAGCACTTTTTCCTCTCTTCCACCACCTTCTCGGGCTGCTTTTCAGCTTGTTGTTCTGATCACATCTGTAACAACTTTCCTCCCTTTCATATACGTTTCTTTTCTTGCATTGACTACATTGCAAAAATTGTAAACAGCAGTTTATGTGAAATATAGGTCTGACCTTTGAAATCAATGCTAACCTGTTATCAGTATAATGCTGCAATTGTGCCGTATTAAAGCTTTTCTGTCTTGCAAATACTGATAATGGTATATATGCTGCTGATGCTAATAACTTGCAAGCTGTGATTAGTTCCTTGGATCACTTGTTATTCAGAGGGATCCACTAGCACTAGCTGTCCATGTGACAGAGGATCTCATCTTTGAATACATAGCTGAGATTGATCAAAGAAAGATCGAAAGATATTTTAGTAAATATATTCCTAATGATGCTTTTCTCTGTGAGAAGGTGCTCTCATTACTCCAAAAAGAGAGGTGGTTTTCCTGTTAGTAGGCACAGCTTTCTGCAGTTGTTAGTGCAGAATTATTTCTTCAATCTGTGACACACTTAATATTGGATAAATTTGTATTAACTTCTGAAAAAAAAAAAAAATCTGCCTCTTCTGGGAAACTATTCACTCCAGAAAATGCAGAGAGGGAATATTTATAGAAGGTGAGAAAATATTTTGGGTTCCATGCAGAGTGAATAATGAATAACTCAGTCAAGTGTAAATGACTTAAGAGGAAAATGTCTATGAAGAGATAAGCTACCTGGTAAATGTTTTCTGTTAGACAGTAAATCAGCAAGGTACATGCCAAAGATATACTTTCACTTCAAAATTATTCTAAATTGGGGTTTTAAAAATATGGCCTTGAGAATGGATTTTATTCCATCCATACATATAGTTCTAGACTGTAGATACCAAAAATGATCCAAGTATTCCCTCACCGGGCTGCCTTTGTTCTGTTTTACTTCTGTTTGGATACGTTGTCATCATGCTAATCTGGTGAAGTAATTTTTGAAATCTTGGTTTAAAATTAGGTATTTTACAATTCCCACATACCTTCATAAATCATGAATGTTTGGTTTTGTATTTCATTGCAGCGGAAAACAGATGTGCCACTTCAAATGCAGTAACATGTACAAAGTGTCTTGCTTTGGGTCCAGAGTGTGGATGGTGTGCTCAAGAGGTATGGCATTTTTCTTATTTATTTTTGACTTTAAATTTTAGCTGCCTCTGATCTTTATAAAGATAAAAGACTTCTAAACTGTTAAAATTACAGTGAGAAATAGCAGGAAAATCTTTAAATGACCTCTGGAGACAGCACCTGAGAAATCATGTGAAATATATTTAGTTTCCAAAGGAGAAAATGCAATCTTTTATTTGGAAAATGGCAGTAATTTTAAATAAAGTGAGAACTTTCTAATGTGTTCCATCTGCTTTGTAGATGGGTTTGGCAGATTTATAGTAACTTTGAGAGTTCAACAGTTTTTGGCTTCAAAAGTAAAATTACTTATCAGTAATTTGTATTAAGGCCTTATTATATATCAGAGTAAGTCTATATATATGCCTATTGCATTTAGCAATAGCTAGCAATAGTGGAGTTAACTTTGACTTTACCGTATTTTATGTCCCCTGTCACAAATGGAAAAAATGATACTTGTCTGTTTTGACACTTGAAACTATCAGTTCTGAGACTCGTCACAGAAGACAGATCTCAGATAGGAAGAATTGTTCTGAAATTATTATTTCCTTGACGACTGTAAAAATATGGTTTTTTTCTGGATTTGTTTAAGAGAGAAAAACAGATGATTATGTGATTTCAAGTAATAAGGATGGACCATTTTAATTACTTCAGAGGAGCAAGGTTTTTAAGAATATTGCTGGCACTTGCAAGTTTATATGGTCTTGAAGGTCGCATGCTAATTCGCTCAGGTAGCTTTCCAATCAGCATAGAAGGTAGATAAATTCCTAGGGCATACATGGAAGAGATAAGGAGCATAAGGCACTGGCATTAGTTTATCAGAAATACCGTGTCTTGGAATGATTAACCTTGGCTGATGCAAGTGTAAGTCATGTGAGGATTAATGGAGGCAAGGAGAACTTGTCCAAGAGCCGTTTCAGGCATGTGCCATATACATGGCACCATGGATTACAATGTGGAGTGGTCCATTACTGTGACCTGATATTCTCTTTTAGCAGAGGACACAATTTTACCCTGCAATATCTGTGTTTGTCACAGAACAGTGCTTCTTAGCATTCCAGTGCTATGGAGCTGTAGGAGGGTTCCTTCTAACCAGATGCCCAGATTTGACGTGGTTTGACTTCTGATATGCTTCTCTTGCCTTGCTTCCTGTGTCAATCCTGAGAGCCGTTCATCAAAGGCAGGGGTTTGTCAAACCCTCTTGTACCATGCTTTGATAGCCCACTCACCTACACGCTGTCCGTGTTTGTGGAGTGGTAAAACTCATATTATTTCAGATAGAAATTTCCCAGAGTAAAGTTACAGGACCAATTTTCAGCTTAGCGTGGCTGCTTCACCTAACTATGTTTTTAGTAATAAAAGCAGCCATGAAAAACACTTGAAATGCTTTGATTTTATACCCCCACATGGTGAACTTCAGAACATATCTGTCAATCACCAATGATAACAGTGAGAGTAGATAAATTCTTTGTATATTTTAAAATCTACCTCTCTGAAATTTATATAAATCAAAAAGATTGTATAAATAGCAGTAACCTAAAAAAAAAAAAATTCTTTGTTGTCTAAATAAGATTGTGAAAAAACAGTACCTGAGGTAAACTACAAAAATGAGTAGGAACTTAGAAAACAAGATACATGACTTACAAGTCTCATTCTTCAGGGGCTTTCTCTGGTCTTTTCAGGATCTGGATGATGATTTATTCTCTAATACACAGTTGGCTCTGTGCACTTTTTGATTGTTTATTTTCCCCATCTGCCTCTGAAATATCAGAGATTGTCCATTGTTTGGTCTCCAGCTGTGGCTGAGACAGATCAATGCTTTGAAAGAGTACAAAGGATCTTGTCAAGCCTTTTTTGTCACTTGCATGATCAGGATCATGCTAATCATAGATTTGTTGTCAGGAATTTCGCACTGTATCATGTTGCCACAGTCTTGGCAACTTTGCCCTTTCACTACAAGAAAAGACATGCTGCTTCTGACACCGTTCTACTACTAACCATTTTTCTGTTGTTACCGAGGCTTTTTTCATGTTGGTGGCATCTTAAACTCTCCAGTCCGGTAGAATTTAGCTTTCTCTTTCTGAGGATTGAAATGATGTAGTCCAGCTGGTCTTCGGCTTTTGTGCAGGCTATGGGTTAAATCTTAAACATCCGTGACAGACAAATGCAGGTTAGGTAAACCTAAATCTGACTTTTGCTTCTACTTTTTAATACTAGCCTAAGATTACTGTTGGATTCCTCTGAAAACCAACATGTTTAGAAATTATGTGAATGACGTTTTCTTGGTAGAACTAATTCATAGCATAGCACAGAACATTTTTAGTGACATAGTGACAGTACATAGTTTCCTTTTTCTCCAAAGTCATCTTGTTCTGGTTGTGCAAGATCCTCTTTCTCACACACAGAAGTTTTGTTCTTTGTAGAAAAATAGTCAATGTAGCAATTAGGTTAATATCTAAGTTAAATATTTTGCCATTGCACTTACTTAAAACATATGGCTTATATGAACTAGTTCTACAATTTATGCAATTATAGTAGTATATTTTATTGTTTCAAATACTATTATTTTGTTTTTCTCTTTCCTTTGAAGATACTACTGTTATTTTTTTCAGTTCAGGTTGCTATGTTGTTTTGGTCTTTTATAAAACAGGATTTCATGGCCGATGCAACACAGAAGGGACGCTGTGACACTGTTTCCAACTTAATGAAAAGAGGCTGCCAATCAGATTTTGTAGAAAATCCCACAGTTCGTGTAACAATACCCAGCGATCAAGAAACAAATACACAAGTGACACCAGGAAAAGTTTCAGTCCAACTGCGTCCAGGTTGGGTTATATCTAACATATGGATATTATAATACAATAATATTTAAGTACAGATATTTTGTTAAGAAACAGCTGGAATCATTATTTTGAAGAATGATGCTGCAACATTGCATTGTAGGACTGTGATGGTGTTGCTCCGTATTCAAGTATGGTCTTAAGCAAGAAGTCTTTCTGTCAAACATAGCTGAAGGTCAGAATAATGCAAGTAGCAAGTGGAAAAGGGATTTTAGGTAGTCTTTTCTGTTTTCTCTTGTGATTTCTTGATTATTTTTCCTTTCAAAATAATTTTCCCTTATATGTGTATAACATGTATTCCTTACTGTAAGTATATTGGGCTAAAATTTCTAATTCCTATATTCATCATTTGATAAGCTTCTTAATAATTTGGTTACTTTTAAGTGCAATGACTAGACAACTGTGAAGGCACCACAGCTAATATGAAAGAAAGGGCTGGATTCATAAAGAAGACTTAGGTATTCAGTGCCTAACATGAGACACCTGGCCCTAACAGAATCTACATCTCTTTATCGATCTGAGGGATTTTTAATATACCTCAATTTACCCTCTACTGAAGTGATCAATTGCTGGTAGAAAAACATTATGTGAATAAGAAATGTGTGAAGTACTGTAATATCTCACTGATCTTCACTGTATCTCTCTTTGTATAAAAGTAATTTTCTGTCAATTACGAGGAAGAAGAAAGGAACTGCAGGAGTGTGAAGTGCAAAGGAAATCTAGTTTATCATCTTTACAATAAAACTGAAAAAGCAGCATCACCCTTCCTCTCCTTTCCCTACTCTCCTTTCAAAGAAGTGACTGATGGTCTGCTTTATACTGAGAAATGGTCTCAGGAACTGAGATAGCTTTAGAAAAGTCTGTAATTGTATTTATTTATGAAGGCTTTTACACTTACTGGATTCATAGAAAACACTTCACTTTCTAAACGTTGGCTTAATGAACCATTTTCCCAGTACTGAAATTAAGTTTGGGGTTCCATATTCTTTGCTGAAGCTTTTGCTTGAAGATGGAAGACTGAAATTCCTAGAACTACAGAAGAGTAACTTCTATTATATAGACATTCTGCCTGTATTTTGATCCACAAGGAACTACACAGATATACAGCTATAGTGGGGCAAGCATAAATTTGACACAGTGCCGTCATGCAGACCAAAGATGTTTTTGTTTTGATTCCATTTTTTTCATCACTCTACATGAATCCCAGCTGTCATGATTTACCTGGGAGAAAATACAGGCTCCACTCTCTGTATGCAAAATAGATACCTGTAAGGTTATTTACTACTACTACTACTCCTACTACTCCTACTAATAATAATAATAAATTTACATTGGCAAAGAGGAAACATAAGTTATAGCATGCTGAAATTCTATTTTCTTAAAGTGAGACCTGATGCAGACAAATCCAGAAAAATTCAGGTGGATTATGTTCAAAGAACATTGGAAGCAAAAATATTTTTAGTTAGCCTATTTGAAAAGTACTTTGCACGTTTAACATTTTTGAGTCAGATCTGTGATATAATTTGACACAGTTCACTTACACGTACTTTCATTACGCTATCTAGCAATGTCATATGCACTAGTTAATGGCATAAACAAGTCACATTTCAGGTTTTTTTTTTAGTAAATCTATTTCAGAATGTGTTAAGATAGCTTTTATAGAACAGCTGCATAATTTTTCTGTAGTGTATCATTTCCTCCTATCCTTTGCTGTGTCTTCATTGCGTCACTCATCATGCAAAGGTCCTATTCTTTTATTTCTTCTTGAAGATAGCTGACACTTATGTTGTCATTAAATAATGAATATTTTGAAGTCATTGCATTGAAGTCATACCTCCACTGCCTGTACTCCAGTCCCATTACTCTCTGCTGGCATTGCAGAATCACAGAATAGTCGCACAAAATCACAGAAAATAGATGAGGAACAATGTAGGTACTATCTTTTAGGGGCTTCCAAGGCCTCAACGTTTTTATTACATCTGTGATGCAGTTCTGCAGGAAAGACAGACATTTATTATCTTAAGATAAAAAGAGAGGTCAGTTTTTACTATTTTTTAACATTAAAACCTTTTTGTTTGTTTTTATTTTGATTCTACGGAGTATTCTCTTCAAATCCTTGGAACTGAATTGGTATAAGCTTGATGCCTAACTTACCTGAGTTTTTCAGGCTGTGCTCACTTTATGAAACGTGTAGTTTCAGATACATGTGACAGACTGTTTCCAGGATATGCTAATATACTTCCAAGTATCAGCCTTGAAGTGACTGGCCACAATTTGTATGCAAATCTGTGTCCTTTTTGAGTCGTAACTGCTTTTTGGTACCGTGCCAAAGGGATTGCATAACCCAGAGTTTAAAAGAAAATGGGGAGAAGTCACATTTTCACAAAATACTCCTGTGAGAAAAGAAATGCAAGATGTTCTACAAAGAACTCCTTTATGGCTTGTTTTTGAGCTATACTTCAAGGTTTGATTTACTCTTGGGAGGTTTTCTTGTTTGTTTGTTCATTTTTCTGTTTGCTGACACAAAGAACTTTGTGCTGAGGTTGCTGCAAAAATGATACATTTTTAAGAATGTACATTCAAAAATAGCAAAGTAAGTAAACTTATTATTTTCCTTTGAATCAGGAAGTGAAGCAAACTTTATATTAAAAGTTCATCCTCTGGAGAAGTATCCTGTGGACCTTTACTATTTAGTTGATGTCTCAGCTTCTATGCACAACAATATAGAGAAACTAAATTCCGTTGGATTTGCTTTATCTAAAAAGATGGCGAATATTTCTCTTGATTTTCGACTTGGATTTGGATCCTATGTGGATAAAACTGTGTCACCCTATATTAGCATTCACCCAGGTAGAATCCATAACCAATGCAGGTATGTAATCTTTCTATATTTACTGTAGAACTGATAAATGATTTAATTACACAAATATGCATTATGAATATGTATTTTAAAAGCTCTTTAGAATCTGTCTGTATTCCATTTTGCCTTGCTTCTCCAGCAAAGTTCCTAAGAAAATGCTGAGAATACAATGATTACAATGATTACTTCTGAAATATCTGGTGATTTTTTAAAAGTTTGTTGTATCAAAAAAAAAGTGCATTTTTTTTTGTTTGTAAAAAGGAGCCAAACAACATCTTTTTAGTCTATTTGAATATGTTTTGTGTTTAATTTTATAGCCAACTGTTGTTTTCTTGGTGAGTTTGGATGTATGTTGCCTAGATTCATTACAGAGGTTTGTACTTTCTGACCTAGGACTTCTCTTCTCCTGTATGGTCCTGCATTCATTAGCTCTCTTTTGAAAATGTCTACTTTAGTCAATGTGATGCAGTTTCTTTCTTTTAGCTCATTTAATGAACAAAACCAATCCTGTTATCCAATTCCACAGTAGTAATGTGAACTAATTCCCATGATAAATGAGAAAGGTGTTCTGGCTTGAATTTCTTTTCTCAGGCATTCAACCTTTTATACCTGCCATTCAACACTTATCTAAGTGAGGGCTCAGTTTGGAAACACTCTAGAGGCCAAGATTATTCACACCAAATTAAAATCTGTATAAACCATAATACTTGGAAAAGTACATATTAACTGCTGACATCTTTTTGCTTGTTTTATCTTTCCCAGGAAGATGTGATTCACGGTTCTATGAAGTCTATGAGCTTCTTTTTTTATTTTGATGATTTTTGTATTGGACATTAGTAGTGGAAATTCTTGGAGAGATATAAATGTCTATGTCTTAAAGTAGTCCTCTAGACTGTTTATTATGGTCAGTGGAAATCAATTATTGCTTCTAGGACATGATTCATTTCCCCTAAAAGTAGACAACTGCAGATGTATTACACCTTACAGTGCCAGTTTCTCTTCATTGACTGTAAACTGAATCAGAGTAGGGTATGTTGTAGTCTGGATGACCACATTGTATGCAACAGAACGTAAGTGAGATGAAACCTGCTCAGCATCTCAGAATCAGATAAGCACTTCTGTTTGTGCTGTAAATTCCATTGCCATACATGGGTCCCAGAGCAATGACCTGTAAAAATGCTATGGCATTAGCTTATTGATGTCAAACTTAATCCTTTCTCCCCTTATATATCATTTCAAAAAGTATAATTTAGAACTGAGATGATACTGAAAATGGAATTTCCTCATCCAAGCAGTGAGATAACTGTCACAAGCTTTAGGTAACTGTCACTCAACATTAGTTTTATGCACATTTACTCACTAATAGTGGATATAGAAACTTAAATTTAATTTCAGTGTTTATCATCTAGCCTTTGTATCAAGCTGTTAAAGAATCTTAACATTGTGGTGTAGTAGTCCTTTCATCCACAGATGTTCCACGAGATGATACCATCTCTCATGTTGTGTTTCTTCTCATTATGTAGAGAAATACTACATAGATACTATATTAATTACATTGTATTGTATACATTTACATAAAATACTAAAAAAAATCTGTTGTTCATTTTAAATTAGAGCAAGTTCGAACTGAACTTAATCTCATGTGGAGTTATTTTTCTTTAATCATTTCTTTTACCATCCATATATACATTTTCACCAGTAACAAGATTTTATGTGGATTGATAGGGAATATTTACATCTCTTTCAAATGGAAAATGTAGAGGACTGTGTTAGACTTTTTTCTAAATCTTATTTTGTTTTGTTTTTGTTTTTGTACAGTGATTATAATTTAGATTGTATGCCGCCTCATGGTTATATTCACGTTCTATCCCTGACTGACAATATAGCAGAATTCAGAAATGCAGTGAATAAACAAAAAATTTCTGGGAATATTGATACACCCGAAGGGGGGTTTGATGCGATGCTCCAAGCAGCTGTGTGCCAGGTAAGGAGCGTATCAACAAAAGACCAAATGGCAGTTCAGAGAAGGGTGTGTATATGTATATAATATATATATATACATATATATACAGGTACAACTATGCTCAGTGTTCCTGAATTCAGACTGTCAGTTCTAGGCTTGCAAATAGTAAGACTCTTCCTCCTTCGTCATTATTTCCCTTTTTTCCAGTTGAAACTGAAAAAGGATAACATAAGGAAATGTTTTTCAGTATTACCTAATGATGTTCTTTAAGTATGGCTTTAACCAGTCTAGCCAGCATAGGATGGACAGTGAAAGCAACTGCTTCTTGCTTGAACAGATGCATGAATTACTTTCAGTCAATTACAAAATCAGTGTCAAAAATCGTTGAGGACCTCCTTTAGTTCCCAGTTAAAGATGTACCATTTGGCATTTCTTCTTAAGAATGTATCTGAAAACTGAAGAATCAGTTATACTTCTTGTATAGATACAAAGAACAAATGCACTTCAGTATTATCTCAGCTTTTGATGAGTTAATACTTGACAAAATGCAAATCAACTAAAAATTAATTAAAATTTTCTATATTAACAGAATTGCATCACCGTGTCTTACATGCAGAAAGGGATCAAAAAGATCTGCATTAGTGGCTTCCAAGATTTAAGACTATAAATAACAGTAATTTTTTTGCACTTAAAGGCTTTTTTGCTTGTTATCTTCCTTGTATGCCTAGTAGTACAATAGAAATTTTGAAAGTTGACTGATTTGGGGGTTTACTAGTGGTCTATAACTCTTTCTGGTCCTCTTACAGAAAGTAATTCAACTCCTGTCCAAATCACAGGCTTTTGGTGTGGTTCTTGTCTCTTCAGATGATGTCAGAGTAATTATTTTATTTTAGTGATTTTCACATTCTCTTTTGGAACAGTAGAAGGAGTCAAGGCCAAAAAGGAACGCAAACTGTGCTAAAAATGAATAGTTTGGCTCCAATGTTATTTTCAGATTTTGATGAGATGTAACACAGGTAAATAAAAGCCACTCTTCATGGAAACTGTGATCACAGCTGTTAAAAAATTATTCTGAAGCTGTGGAAAAAAATATTTAAAATTCAGTGTTTCTCACTGGATACATTCCACATTTAGGACATGTGAGTTTTAGAGTAATCTATGCTTCCAAAAACAATAGAACAAAAACGTTCATGAGAATGGAGAGGCTTTCGTGCTGATTGAATTGTGAACAAAATGGATGAGAACAATGTACAATTCATAACTACCATAATGAACTGTAATTTATATTAATGCGTGCTCCTTTTGCCCACAAAGGAACTTTATAACTTGCTCCAACTTGCTGTAACCCACACATCCCTGTTGCATGCAGTATCAGGTTAGTACATGGAGCAACTTTGAAATTTTGGTTGCTGTGATGTATGAACGTAGGAGTCTTGAACTGACAAAGTGAAGTGATGGAGTCTTAGGAGCAAGGAGGTTCTATGCTGCTGGAGGAAAAATTGGGATTTTTTAAGATATGATTTGTTTATAAAAACAATTTAATACCTTTGTTTAGGGGAATGCTGTCTAGGATTGTCTGAGTGAGGCTGGTGCCTGCATGTAAGTTGTAAGCTTAATAATAATAAGTGTAATAATAATAAGTGTAAGCTGCACTTATTATCCCTATTGTTACTAGGTACTCATTCCCTGTTCAGAGCTAGCAAGGAAAAAGTGTGAGAAGGGAGCTAAATCACTCCGTGCAAAGCAAAGAAAGGAAAGAGAGAATAAATCTTGAACCCTGGCTGAATGCACGGACTGTGTTGCAGATAGGTTTCACATGAGATGGATGATACCTGGCAGTGTTAAGGGAAGTGACAGAGACAAGAGAGTCGTAGGAAGGAGGAGCAAGGAAGGAGGAAAAGGGAGGAAAAAATTGAATTAGTGAAAAAGGAGACGAAATAATAGAGAGGGAGGATGAAGAAGCATATAAAGTGATTCGTGTCTGCCTCTCCAAAATTTGATTTAAAGCAGACATTATTCCTTGCAGAAAAATAAATGTTCTGGAAAAATTAAAACTGGCACCCAACCCAGACACAAGCTTGCCCTGCTACAACCTTCACATCACTGAATTCCTAAAGCACATTAAATTCACCTTTGCAGATGCTGCTTTGCTAGTAATCCCTTGGGATATTGATATTTGTTGTATTTTGGTGCATAGTGAAGATTTTCTCAATTTGCAGGTGCATGAAGACACACAAGCTATGTGTTTAGTGATTGGATGATCATATGCAAAAGTCCTTTCTGGAAAGCAGTGTAGGAAAAGGAAATTAGAGAATGACTAGAATATCAAGCAAATAAACAGAAAGTAAAAATAGAAGAGGGCACCAAGTAACGATACCAATTAATGCATATTTGTTGGTTGTAATGCTTTTGGGATCCCAGAGAATTATATGGTTGTTAAGCATATGCATTTGTATGTAATAACAATATGACAGCTGTTACTGAAGCCCACTATATAATGCATAGCTTGTTTATATTTTGAGGAATCTTCTTTCAAAAAGGAAAGCAAGTGGTAAGTGGATCTCTGACTCCCAGAAATAGTTTTCAGACATAGGATGTGAAGAATCTTTCCACACAAAAGCAGAATGAATGCTTTAAATATCCTGGTTTAAACTCAGCGCTGCTAAGTAGTGTAATACCGGGAAGTAGACTTCTACATTCATTTTTCATTTTGTTATTTATTATTTTAGAAAGTAGGTAAGTATCACTTTCTTAAGTTCAATTTTGTTTTCTTTTCAGAGCCACATTGGGTGGCGCAAAGAAGCCAAGCGACTACTTCTTGTGATGACAGATCAGACTTCCCACCTGGCCCTTGATAGTAAATTAGCGGGGATCGTAATTCCCCATGATGGAAACTGTCATTTGAAAGATAACGTGTACGTCAAAGCTACGAGTATGGTAAGGTATATGTCATACATTCTGCCTTCAGGGAAGTGGTGTAAATGAGGTTTTTGGATCAGTGCAAAGCATTGCTTTTAATTCAACTATTAGAATAATATTTTCCCAAGTAGGCAAGATGTAAAATAAAGAATACATCACATGGAAATATTGACATCCTTTGTATCTGGGATGAAGTATTGTTCAGTCTGAGTCAACAGTACAGAGCAGAGAAGAATATTTTACTGTTGTTTTAATTTTTTTTTGTTGTTGTTTTTGTTTTTTATTACCATCTCATTAGAATGGCACACATTTTCTATAAAATATAAATAGGAAGTTTCTGTGATATTTTGCAGGAGAAGAAGCAGGTACAAATTGCATGTTTGTGCTAATAAGACAAAGGTAGTGGTCATGCATTATGGTCAGAAGGTTCGTAGTTGCATTGATTGAGCAAGCTTTGTAAGAGTGAAACTGAAGATGTACAGCACCAATGAACTAGTCCAACCTAGATGGACTAGAAAATATTTTGGTGACACAAAGCTTTGCTGTGTTAATGTAGCATTAAATACATCTGAATCTCACAGTATAAAACCATGTGTGGTAATACATACCTGTGTAAAAAGTTGCTTCAAATTCACTGTAACAAAACAATAAGACTTCAACAGGTATTTTTAGCTTTCAAAAAGATTTCTTCAAGTATAAAATAGCTATAGAGATACAAGAATTTTTTCTCTAAGATTTGTACTATTTAATTGCACTGTTTTATGAATGTAATTCATTCATTTAAGAAATGTGAATCATTTGAATCATTGCTTAATTGTTATGTAAGCATCAGAAAATGGAAATATGAACTGTGGTACAGAGCACATCAGGGTTTTCTTCTCGGTGCTCACTGCACTTAGCTGAAGCATCCAGCCTGCATTCCTGGCCAGGAGATCAGTGAGGGCTCAGTGCAGGCCAGGCTAGCCCTGAATTTAGTCCCAGTGCAGGGTGTTTACCGGGAGGCAGCAGGAGGCGGCGGCCGTATGGTGTACGTTTGTGAAACGCGGGAGGTTTCCAGGAATAGGTGGGTGTTTGGGACCTCGCTGAACGGAGGAAGCAACTAAGCATGTGCTGGCAGGAAGGCTGTCTGGATTTCCGATTATCTGATGTTCTTGCATTAATGCACTCCCTCTGTCACCTTTTGGATATTCCCTCACTGATGTCAGGATTATTTATTTCCCTCTTGCTAGTCTGTTCAGTTTCATTGTTTTTACAGTGTCCCTGGGATAAAAACAACCCCTTCCCTTATTCTGCTCAAAGCAAAGAATCCAGAAACTTTCCTTCCCAAAAGGAGAGCATACTTATTTGTTATGACGTCCCTATCTCTACTTTTTAATTCACTTTATTACACAAGTGCTATAGATAAAAATCTTTCCGTGGGATTCAGGATTTCTTTGGTAATAAAGATATTTTCAGTTTCAAAAAAAAAGAAAAAAAAAAAAAGAAAAAAAATCTATCCAACTTGGCAAATTAACTTCTTTGTAGTCTGGAAAACCTCACCAATATAAAATACAGACAAAATTAATTAATCTCTGTCAATGACAGATTGATGGCTGACTGAAGAAAGGGTTTTAAATGATTTTCTGAATTCTGGGCTGAACAATCATGATTTTATTGTCCCATATAGAGTAAGAAATCTCTATGATTTTTGGTGCTATTGATGCTTTCTGTGAAATTAGGTTGTCTTTCTTTTGCCACCCATATGAAATGACCTTGAAAGACACCTAGATTGGCACATTTTGACCCATGGCTTCTGGCCCATATATTTTTTCAACCGCTGGCTAATTCTTGCATGCCCACGTATAAAGTTTAGTGACAGGAGAGGTCTAGAATGGAAATCTTTCTCAGTGTCAGATATTTTCTGGAATAGATTTGAGATGATAACACACAATAGTGTCTATAAGGGCAGGTAGTTTCTTGCCTTTTTTTTCTTCTCACTAGTATAATAGTACTAACCTATAATAGTATATATTATTTTAGTCATATTCTCATTAGCCAGAGATCCATAAAGAAACAGGAAGAAACTTCAAATGAACAAGTAAAACCAGAAAAAGAAAATCTCTGTAACTAATATTTAAATGAGATGTCATGAAAGGTTGTCAAAAAAAAATGTAAAGAAGAAACATGGTTTTACTTTTTTTTTTTTCCTTCTCAGTGCAATTATGATATGAAATGTTAATTTTAAGAGTCATCTGTAATAACATTGTGCTCCTGCTTTCGTTCTTAGTGCCTGGTAGTCTAGAGAAGACTGAATCCTGGCATACTATATTTTATTCTTGTTGCAGTTAAGAGGCCTTTGCTTTATTTATTTGCAAAAAAACAATCTTTCCAGTTATTAATTTTTCTGCCTCTTTCTAACTTTTGTTAAGTAGTCATGCAGAGGTCAGAAAAAGTATAAAACAAGAAAGAAATCTAGTCCATTTTAATTAGATGTGTGCTTGGTTCACTCTCTTTCTGAAATACTTAATGTCTGTATCAGTTATCTTCTAGACTTAATACAGTAGGTTAAAATAATAAAATGAATGATGGAACTGGAACAAGAAGGAAGATCTAAAATGAGAATACATTCTCCTAAGCAGTAGTGGGAGTAGATAAGATAAAAATGCATAGAGTACACCAAGGTTTTTACAGCAAGCAAAATGAGGCTCCTTGAGTGACCAACAGTCCGTTATGTCATCTCCTTACACGCTTAAAATGAAAAAGATAGTATGGTTCTGCTGATGCATAAAAAAAAAAAATTCTAATAAGAAGGAAATTTTTCTTTCTAATCTGAAGTGAGAATATAATGTACTGTTAACCAAACTGGACACTGTAATGAGTTAGAGCTAAGAAATAGATGGGAGCCCAGTTTTACTTGCAAGCATGCTGTGTGATTTGGGGATCCAGTCCCTACAACCTTCGCATGTCTATGCATATCATCTCTTGACTTCAGTAAACTCCATCTGAATAAGCTTTTGTTTCATCAGGGGTTGGAAACCCATTTCTGATGCCACTGATCTCAAACTTTTGCCATTAGTTGCAGACGTTGAAGGTTCACTTTGCTGACATTTGGACATGTCTAGTGTCATATGGTAACCAGCAGACTGATTCGTTTGAGCACCCTCTCACGATCCCTCACCACTGCCCCATGGTGCAGGAGATGTTTGTAGAACATCTGGCTTTACTAGGACATGTCCTGGGACCACTTGGTGCATTTGTGATCTGCCAGCCTGGTGCATGTGGCGTGTAGGCTTGTGCAGGACAATGGAGGCCCAACCCCTGTGGTCTGTGGTCATGGAGAGAGGGAAAAGGCCTTAATGCTGTGTTGTGAAATTGGCAATGCGGCCACTGCTGCTGCACTTCACCTGTAAGTGTGCTGTGTACCAGTATTTATGCTCCCTGGACCCTCATGTATGACATGCTCCGCAGCTGCAGCTGTTAAGAAGGCCTGTTTATTGCTGTATTGCTTAACAATCGTTACTTATCTTAAAGAATATAATCTCTTATCAAGAATAAGTAAGTTGAGATCCTTGCTAAGATCAAACTGCAGCAAGGAATTCCTTTCTTCTTTCTATACAAGGCTATTTACAGTAGTGCAATGTGGTGGAAAATGGATTTTACCCCCTTGCATAACTTTGTCTCTGCTGTCCTGGCTTTCAAATTACTGTTAGGATAGCAGTTGACTTGCAGGGTGCCTTGAATAACAAGTGGCACTCCAAGGAGTAATGAATTGTGCATGAAAACAGGGAGAGTGTGTTTGTGTAGGAGAGAGGGAGAGAGAGAGAGAGAATAAGGGACAGATGATGAAAAATGTCAGGAAGAGAAAGACAGCAGAAATAGGTGGGGGAAAGACATTGAAAAACCTGACGTATGTATATTGCTCTCCTGAGGAAAACTCGTGGAGGGTAAACACAGGCAACTTCCCTATGTTTAGTCATGAATTTTAAATGTTGAAATTATTTCTTAGGAAGCATTCACAGACACACATATATGGTAAATCAGCAGTGACTTTCAGATACAGTTTGTTTTAGAGTACTGGAACTGGAGGAATGCCACGCAGCACAGATGTGCAGAGCCCACTGGGACCACACAAACACCTCTGTGCTTCCCCATTTCTTGGATGAAGGGATAGCCACACACCTCTTGTTCCCAAATCCATGTCAGATCTTTCAACAAGAAGTATAGGAGGGCAGGTCACAGCACAGGACATGGCATAATAGTCACTTCACCAAGTAGAACAATGTCAACACGGGGGAGAGATGTGAAACTCATGAAACCTTCAAGCACAGGCATGGTTCAGAAACTGTAGCAGGCCATTGTAGTGATGGCTGGGGGCATCACTCCTAAGGCAAGTCTTGGAGAAAGGTGTCAGCTGTAAGATATGTATAGGATATTGATGTTGCTAGAACCTGACCCATTTAGCTGATGTGTCTGATTCCTGATGCCAAAACACGTTTCTGAGAAACAAACTTAATGACTCACCTTGCAACTCCCAAAAGCACACCTCATCTGATGTCATTCTTCCTCCCTGACTTTTGCGCAAGAACCCGCCTGTTGTTCTCAGGAATCCTGTTGTTCTTCCAGACAGACCATGGACAACACCGTATCCAGCTGCTGTTTCATGAGCATCAGACTCAAACCAGCAAAATGGTGCTGTGTGAAGAGTCCAGTTAGTCCTCCCAGTGTGCAGCACCACTGCCTAGCTGACAACAAGAGAAGCCTGTCACAGCCGACTTGATGTGCTGGTGATTTGTTTTTTTCTGTCACGGTCTGCATTTGGTCAGTCCCACCTTCTTTTGGATGTAGGCCCAGTATTCCTTTGTACATTTAGAAATAAGGATTGGAGTAGCTTTGGGGTCCTGTATTGTGTTATATATAAAATGTAAGGTTTTCCCCTACTAAACCTCATTTTTTTCTGTTGTATTTTGCAGGAGCATCCATCTCTTGGGCAGCTGTCTGAAAAATTGATTGACAATAACATCAATGTTATTTTTGCAGTTCAAGGAAGCCAGTTCCATTGGTATAAAGTAGGTTAGAAATCAAATTATTTTTCCAAATTTGAAAACACAGTATTTATATTAAATATTAAAACTGTGCATAAACTACTGTATTTTTCACAGGATCTGTTACCTCTGTTGCCTGGTACTGTTGCAAGACAAATAGAATCACAAGCAGCAAATCTCAATGATTTGGTGGTAGAAGCCTATCAGGTATGATCAGAATGACATTGTTGGATGCTGTATTTGTACAGGATTTTTTCACCTTTTATAGGCTAGAGCCTAAAGTTGGAATTTCCAGGATGTTGGCTCCTATCTGAAGTCCACCAGGATAGGTTTCCTAATTTTCTGAATGTCCAGGTTGGTGGTGGGTGATACTGTCCCACAATAGCCATTCAAATCTCGAAGGCTGTTGGGGTCTCAAAGCCAAGAGCTGGCACTTTTTCTTTACTAAGGATGCTCCTTAATATGATGTTTGATTCTTTGCACCTCTTGCCATGCTACTTCAAAAGAAAAGTCGGTCTCATTTGTATTTTGGAATCTCAGATCTTTAGTTATAAACCTGACGCTATTATCTGGGCATCATATAAATTCAGAACAAAAAGATGCTGCAGTATGTAGAGGGTTTTACAGCATGAATTCCTAGCAAATGGACAACAGGTGGGAATTTACAAGGATGCACTTTGACAACAGGGTATTTTGGGTATTGTGGAAAGCAGCATTTACTTTGCACAAAGCAGTGTGATGACTCAGGGTTTTAAGGCATTGCAGCGAAGAAGAGTTTTGATAGGGATTTGAGAGAGAACAATGGAAATGGCTTTGTGAACTTCTGGGAGGAGTTCTCAACTGGAAGTAATAGTATGGGAAAGAGCATAAAGTTATTTTTCATAAATGATTGGCAAGGAATGGCAGCGTGAAATTGGAGACTGTCATCTTGGTAGTGAGTGGGAAGGGGGATAAACAGGTTTGAAAAAAAAAACCATATAGTATATATTTGATGTAATAGAGTAAAGGGAGCCCATACAGCAGCAGCAAAATAAAAGTCATGGATTAGACAGTTGAATGCTGTCAAGGTGTGCAAGTTACATAAACATACAAGATTCAAAAGCTGAAAGATCAGCTACAAGCCTGTATGCAAGGTATTAATGTGCATCACATTAATTATTTGGAGATGGAATAAAATCATCCATTGTACTAGGTTAACAACGTAAATTAGGCTATTTGGTTGCTTTCAGCAACCATTGGCTTTAGTGAAGAGCCGAGTCCCAGTCTATTACTAGCAATAGAGTGGGTTTGTGCTCATTTTTCACAGTCGCATGTTGGAAATGTTGTGTAGAAGTCAAAGACAGCCAAAAGCAGAGGAAGTATAATCAAGTATAATCAAATTGCATAAAAGTTCTCTCTGGTATTATACTTTCTCTTATGAAATCAAGAAATTTCATTTTGAATATAGAGGCTTGCAGGAAACTGTAAAATACTGCTGGCAAAAAAAAAAAAAAAAACAAAAAACCTGAAACTCATGGTTCTTTTACCCCTTTTAGACTGTCCATCCTAAAGTGAATCAGAGTTTTTACAGTATAATACAGGGCAAACATTCAAGGAGAGGAAATAAAAATTTACAAAATAATCCTTTTATTTAAATAGAAGATTCTGTGGGACTTTCCTGCTCCAGCCACCCCCAGTTTGTTCTTGCCTTATTTTCATTTTTTTGACAGTATTTTCCTTCCCATTCTAACTCTATTGGATTTGATACTTCTGAGGTTTTTTATCATGTTTTTAGTGGCTTGTAATATACAAACACACAGCGAACAGGGCTTGAATGTTTTGCTTTCTTGATAGCAAAAGTACTTACATAAGAAAATAAATTTAGTGTTGATGTTTGATGGCAGTGAGCCTCTTGCACTCTTCTTCTAAGCAGGGAAGCCTTAGGCTTAGTTGTGGAAAACCCTGGGTGAAAATCCCTGTCTAAAAAGCCAAAGATGAGTCACTAATTTTCAAAAAGTCACTAAGATAAACATATGTTCAGATTCATGTAATTAAATTTCCGTTTGTAACAATAAAATATCCCATTTTAAAAATAGTAAAATGCAAGGAATTTTAGTAATCTTTTTGTGCAATTTTCATCTCATAGAATTTTACAGGGTTTTAATATATTTGTAGAAGGAAAAGAAGTAATATTCCTTCTATAATTACTAAGTAAGATTTTAGAGGTTGCAGTAAGTACTAGTTATGAAGTAGTTGGCTTTTTCATTATTTTATATTGTAAAAAGCTCTAATGGGAATCAACCAGTTGTTGACTTACATAGACCTAGCTGACCCAAATAAATCAGTAAGGGTAATCCCAGTAGCCTTTATATCACCCTAAAGTTTGCTCAGAGGAAACTTTGCCAAGACAAATGCAAAATATCAGAAGTTTAAAGCATCAATTCCATCAGTAACTTTTTCTGCTGAATAATAATGGCTGTATGTATGTCTACTGTTTTATTTTGAGTGTGTAGCTAAAATACAGAATAGTCTCTCAAAAAATAAGTGTTTTTTGTTACACATGGTTGCTGGAATAGATTTTCAAATTGCCAAAAATACAGCCTCAAAACCATTTTAGAAAAGCTGAAAATATTTTTTATCTGGAAAACGTAATCCTCTTTATCAGAATTATGAGTTCACTGGTTGTGTATATTTGGAATGTAATCAAGTCTTTATATGGGAAACAATGCTTTAATTCATTCCTATATTCATGCAGACAAGCTTTCTTCATTTTTAGTTAGTCATAGTAGTAGTACTTGGTATTAGTCACTAGTACACATTATATATTGAGATGCAATGCAACTAAAAGTTGTTTTCTGGTTACAGAAACTAATCTCTGAAGTGAAAATCCAAGTGGATAACCAGATCCAGGATCTTAATTTCAATATCACTGCAATCTGTCCTGATGGAAGTAAAAAAACTGGCATGGAAGGATGTAAAAATGTGGGATATAATGAAGAAGTATGTTTATAGTTCTCTTTCTTCAAGGAGCTGGAATACTTACTTTTCTGTTTGGTTGGGTTTCAATGGTGTGAAATCTTCTAGGGATTTACTCAAACTGAAACTGGATTTTAGTGATTAATTATCACAGACTCTCTATTATTCTTGGGTTTTATTTTTCCTGAATCTTATTTTAATTCTCACTAATCTCATGAGACTAAGGCTGAAAGCTTTTCCTGAAAGCTAATGTCCATTAAAACTATCCTTCTTTGTCCTTTGCTGGACACAATGGCCGTGTTCATTGTGATAAAATTTGTACTTAAAGAGGTTGAAAGATAATCACCCAATGGAAAAGAATCATTGGAATTTGTGCTACTTGGATCTGTGGGAGACACCACCTTTTCCTCTCCTTGCTCTGCTAGCCTTCTTGCACACTCAGAGTCATGGGTAATTAGTTTATTTTATAAATCAAATTAATAAAATGATTTATCCCCATTTGGATTGGTGCCACCTACTGAATGAAATGGATTTTAAAACTGGAGCATCGTGCACCGTGAAAATGCAGGGGAAGATGTCTGGCTTATATAAAGAACATAATTTTCTTCCGAGAACGACTTCTTTGTGCCTTGATATATTTATTTGATTGCTTGGACCAGCAGAGTAATTCCTTTAGCTTGCCAGGAAGAGGTCTGTGTTTCTGGAGAGCGAGGTCAAGGAGTTCTTTCCTTCTTGCAACGTACACATAGGTCAGCTGATGCGATTTGATTGTGTCTGTGTGTAGAAATAGCAAAGCAAAACAGTAGGTTAAATGCGTGAATTTTAAATATGTTCATTTAAATGTGTTTTATACTATTCTGTATTTTGTCTGAATAATTTGCTGCTGATTAGCTGCTACTCTTTAAGGGAGATATGTTTTTCTTCTTAACTCATCTCTTCTACAGTGTTGTTCCCTGTGTATGTCATAAGAAATAGGATTGGAATTTGTTTTGTTTAATGAAAAGAAAAATATTTATATCTGGTTCTTTTTAATAAAAAGCTGAGCCAGTTGATTGTAAAAGATTGCATGTGGTCCTAAGCTTACTGCGGTTGAAAATGAGCCATCCTCAAGAGATTAATTTATTTTTAACCGTAAATCCTCCTTTCAGTATTTGTTTACAGGCTAAATGCTTTTCCTTAATTCTCACATTCCTTTCATTGTCTAATCCTTCTTCCTTCCTTTTCTTACCAAAACACAAAAGTGTATTATATTTGGGAAGAATCCTATGGCCTCTTCAGGGTGCAAAACTAACTTTGGCAATTAGTGAGCGTCAGTGTTCACGGTGCCATAATTATTCAGTTGTAATAAGTTTAATCTTTCTGCTGCTGTGTTCAGACCCATCACATTTCATGACTCACAGGCAAGACATGGTTTGTGCTTCCCTCCCATCTCCTTGCCGATCCTCCGGCGGTGTTGTACGTGAAGATCATGTTTTCTAGCAGGGCTCTGTGTCGAACACAAAGCACGTTCTCTAGCTGCAGCCTTTCCTCCCCACACAATCTGCACCTGCCGTGTGAATCCTTGGGGCATATCCACACTTTCTAATGGAAGAAGCCTCAAGCACAGAGGCTGCAGGCAGCTGAGGGGTTACGCACGCAATAGCGCACTTGAAAAAAAAAAAAGAAGAAGAAAAGCAAAAAGAGAGAGACAAAGCCTTTATGCACCCTGGATGGGACAGTTAAGAAGTGCATGCTCTGCACTGCATTCTTCTCCTGTTCTTGTAGGCAGCCGCGGCCCGGCTGGCCACAAAGCTGCCATTGTCGAGCAGGGTGGGGGCGCAGTGGGAGGGGGGGACCGCCAAGAAATGAATGCTCGCAGTCTCTGTGGATGCTTTCAGCCTCCCGTGTAATCAGTTTCTTACGTTTTCAGTTCTTTTGAGTTGGAAATCTTTGTTCTTTGGTGGTAAACAGTAAAGTTACTTGCGTCTGTCAGGCTCTTTTCTCACCTTGTCTTCTTGGTGGTGCTTTCTCTGCAAGGAGGCTGGGAAGAGTTGTTCACAGTCAGCAGGCTATACAGCCTTAGTGAGAATACCCTGTCAGGAGCCCACCAGGCAAAAAAATAAAAATAAAGGTAACTGTGAAATACAAAGACTGCTATGGTGAAAATACTACAGATATCAAAGCTGTCAGAGATTTGGTAGTCACTAATGCCAGCTCTGTGACAGTCACCAGCCACCAAAATGAGCCAGGGCCCTGTGCCAAGGCTCTGGAAAGCCGCAGGGGCTGATGCTGCAGTGAGCTCTGCCAGCAGCAAGGACCCAGGGCATGGTGGCGAGGGCATGCCATGGGCAGCACATGGGTGCTGGCTCCATCCCGAAGCAGCGCTTGGCCTGCCTAGGGTAGGGCCACAGCAAGAGCAGCAATACTCTCTTGGTTCATCCCCATCACTGGACAGGGAAACGTAAGCTGCTGCTAAGGTGTGAGCCATTTCTGTGTTTTAGCAGGAGTAGGTAGGGCCTCCTGAACAAAAAGTCTGTGTATTTTCTATTTCCACAGAAGACTTTCTGCAACAAGAACATTTATTATAGATTGTTTTTATGATGAGTATCTCTGCTTCTGTTTGTGTTTGTCTTGCTCAAGCTGATCTTGAGTGTTTCTATAATTTACACAGAATGAACACTTTAAATAAAAGGAGGACTATGGTACTTCTATGGGTATTTAAACTTGTCTTCTGCAACAGGAGAAGTAGACAGCTGCTAATCTTCTGTTGCTATGGTTTAACTGTATTTGTGATGCCTATCTTTGCTAATATATTTCACAAGTGGGCACTGTATCTTTTCTTATTACCAGCTAGTGCATATACATAATGTGAGATTCTGCTTTATTTGTTCGTTAAAAAATGTAAGCAATTTATAGGAAATTGTAACAATGTAAAATATACCTTTATTTCTTCTTAGGTACTTTTCAATGTATCAGTTACAATGAAAGGATGTGACACAACTGGAGGAAGAAAATATGCGATACTTAAGCCTATCGGTTTCAATGAAACCACCATCATTAATGTACAGAAAAGCTGTGCCTGTCAGAGTGGAGATGGTGCAAGGCAGAAAAGAGTGTGGGCTGATGAAACTTTTCCTGATGGCAAACAGCCCCATTGCAGTGACAACGACTGTAGCTCTCATGGAGATATGGTTCCTTCTGAGAGGTGCAGGCGACAGCCGGACCAGCCCATCTGCAGTGGTCAAGGAAACTGCATAGATGGAAAATGTTTCTGCTACAAAAATAAGCTAGGCAAGGTGTATGGCAAGTACTGCGAAATGGATGACTTTTCCTGCCCGTATCACCAGGGAAACTTATGTTCTGGTAAGCTGCTGAATTTAAGTCTGTGCTTTGTTTCTCTTTTGTTTTGTTTTCTGAGACTTTTAAGTTAATGTTATTATGGAAAAATGTGATTTAATCAGTATCACTGTCTCTACCAGAATATATTTTTCCCCTCAAAAGTAATTTTTGAAGTATTTTTAAATCTGTTCCGCTGTCCTGCCTCCTTTCATTTCACTGTATGCTGACCAATTTGTGAACTGAGGGACCAATTTTTTTCTGCTACAGTAGGATAAATTGAGAGTAATACTGGGGGCTTTGGCAGAGCTACTCTGGTTTTGCTCTGTTGGTGACTGTGAACTTTACATAAAATGGAGAGAAATAATGTTACCAAATTCTTTAAGTACTTCATTCCAACACAACGAATTATGGTTCATGTTCTCAATCTTCTTCCGTAACCCCAACAAACTTTGTGAATTTATTATTTCTTAACCTAAGCAGACCTCTCAAATTTGTGAGCTCACAAAGCCTGAGATGCGGTGGAAGAGGAAACAGGGAGATTTTTATCTAAGAGGTGTTGGGGTCTCTCATCTGTGATGGAGTCTCCTGCCCAAGGAAAACCTGCAGCACGAGGCCATGGCGGAGCAATGTGCCCCTTACTGGGATGTTTTACCGTGCAGAACCTTGCACTGAGATGCCTTGTGATCCCTTTACCTGCCTTTTGCCCAGCCCAGGCAGGTGAAGGGGCAGTCTATCCTCTATCCTCACCCCCTCTTGGGGGATCCCATGCAACCATCTCCCTGCAGCTTGTCTGTGGGTCCCTGGATCACGAGAAAGGCTATCGCAGTGCATGTGAAACACACACCACCGAGGCATAGCTGGGGAGATCTCAAGAGATTTGCTAGACCTGCAAGTGCTTTATGTGCTCTCTGTTTCTGTATTTCCTAAAGGTGTTTTCCCACGCTGTAAAACTGTGGCTAAACATTACCAGCGCATCAATTGTACACCTGCCTAAGTGTACTGCAACATGGAAAACATATGGGTTTTGCCCTAAAGCTCCCACTGCTTTGCCTGGAAAATTGTAAAGGCCACCAGAGGTTCTTTGTAGCCTTTGAGTCCTTGACGGTGTGCGTTTTAAGTTCTTATTACACAACCCACAGTTCATAAATACAGCAAAGCCACCTCTCCTGCTCAGTCATCTGTCCTCTAGAAAGGCAGAAAAGCATTGTTGTAATGCATCCTTCTGAAAAGAAAAAGTAAAAAAAAAAAAAAATAAATGACGTGCACATGAACTTGGTATTCCTTTCTCCCAAAATCTTGCCATTTATTTGAATTGAATGCTTTATTGCTACAGAGAAGTTTGTTTAGTTTGCTTGAAGACTACGTTCCTGAAAGTTGTGTAATTTTTAATTGCTGCTGCTTTCATCCAGGGCAACAGGGAAAATCCTAGTAAAACATTTCAGGATGAGATGAAGGTAGCAGCTTTTGCTCAAATAAGCAACAAACAGCAGCCATAAATATGTATCATGGTAACAATTTCAGCCTGATTTGTTAACTTAAAAAACTTATCAGCAAGGCATCAGCAATACAAATGTATGCATGTAAAAACTAACTTTCTGTTTTCATAAAAGCATTTGACTCAAGATTATCTGATGTTGTAGGTAATGGTGAATGTGAAGCTGGTAAATGTAAATGCTTTGCTGGCTGGGAAGGGGACCGTTGCCAGTGTTCGTTACAATCAGCAAAACAGTGCCTGAATTCAAAGGGCCAGATTTGCAGTGGAAGAGGAAATTGTGTATGTGGAAAGTGTGAGTGCACTGACCCAAGAAGCTTTGGCCGTTTGTGTGAATATTGCCCTGCTTGTAACAAAGCCTGCGAAGAAAACTGGTACGTCTCTTGTACTAGACTTGATGTTTAACTGTAGTGTTGAAACCAGAAGGAATATTTCTGCTTGGCTAGATGTGTGCTGTTTTTTTAGATGCTAGGCTACAGGAAACTCAGAATTCCTTATGCTTCCCTGATGAAGGAAGGAGGTGCGGAAGAAGAGCGGTGCCTGTGCACTGTCACCACCATCACTCAGCGGAGCAGGGCTGGTCTTACCCAGAGAACAGCATTCCCCACTACACTTGGGCTTTGCTGTGCTAATTCTAAGCCATGTCATTTTTCCTTATCCATGTAAGGAAAGGACAGAGGTCAAAATCATCAGCTAAAGGAGGAGAGAAGTCAGACCAGCCTGTTGGTGACACACTGGGACTGACTTAGAGAGTAAATGAAACCCTGTCCTTGGGCACGGTTCTTCTGCACTCTCCTGTTAGCACATGTAACTTCCTGCATCCCAAAGTGGATAAGAAGGTGACAAATAGGCCTCTGTTGGAAGGGGAAATGCAGTAGAAACAATTGTTTATGTACATTCATTTGAATGATAGCTCAGCTGGAGGGACAAGCTGGGCCATGTGTGAAAAGGTGACTGCTAGATAAAATGCAGTTAGCCCTGCTGGCTGAAACATGTCCAAAGTCAAGCATGTATCCCGATGAGACTGATAGGTAAGAAAGACTAAGACTGAACTAGAGTCTGTAAGGGGAAGAGATGGTGCTAGACCCTCAGCTACCCCCCTGAAGAACACACATCACAAAGTGCAGAGGAGGGGCCGGATGGAAGTGGCTTGAGGCCAGCCAGATGCTTTACTTTATTACGTCTGTCTGGTCAGTTCTGAGAAGTATCACAGGGATAAAATGCTGAGGAAGGCATCACATTTCAAAAAAATAATAAATGTCGCAATGTTTTTACTAACAACAGGAAAACATTATGTGCAAGTGATACATCAGCTTGTTGATACAATCTCCGTAAGGGGAGTGCAGAGAAAGACAGGTTTTAATGACATTTCTCTTCCATAGGAATTGTGTTCAGTGCCATCATTCTAACAATGCATCTCAAGCTAAACTTGACCAGTGTAAAACCTCATGTGCTTACCTGTTACATTACATTGACCAAACTTCAGGTATGTGGTATTTTCTAGGTAATTTTGGTAAGAGATGAGAATCTGTGAGGATTAATAACTGAATTCACCACTGTTACAATGTCTTTCAAAAGTGTGTCAGTATTATTGTAATAACAAAGCAGGAAAAAAGGAGCAATCACTCCTAGCTTCAGGGAAAATTAAAGATAAATAATAACAGGAAGTGTAACTGGCAAGCATTGCTAAATAGACTTCCCAACTCCTTGAGAAGCTACATCTAATAATAATGAATCCTGCCTGAGTAATACTTAAAGAAATATTTATAAATATCCATTATGGCGTTTGGATGTTTTATTACTTCAGATATGTATACATAATTTGATATTATCCGAAATTAAGAATAATTAAATATAATGCCTACCTCACTTTCAGCAATGTTTAAATACCTCTTTCAAGTACCAAAAAATATATATATATAGTTTTGAGGACTTTGAAAGACTAAAATATTATTTGATAAAATATTGTAAAGCTTAACTGCTCCACATTGCAACAAAAAAGGACATAAATGGCTATTTTGTCACTTCACATTTTTCTCTTTTAAGGTTCATAAATGAGAAAACTAATTGAGAATACTTTTCTCTTGAGCTTCATATTAATTAGAAGAAAGCCAACTGCGTGAGAGAAGTTGGCCAGTGAAGAGAGTACTGGACAAGGAATCAAGAAACTACGTTTTCTTTCATATTTTGCCAATGATATGTGCTCTAATCTTGTGAAAATTAAACTATTTTGGCCCCACACACCTCCACAAATTCATCTTTTCTGTTTCAGCTGTAAACTCATCAGTTTGCAGAGAATTTATGGTGGCCAACACAGTGAAGCCTTACTCTTACTTTTGTAGATTAAAAAGATAACATTTGACCATTTGGTCTTGATGTGCTTTGTTTTAAAAGCTTGTGTATGGCAACTTATTTTCCCTTAACTTTTATCAGCCTTGTGTTACATCTATGCCCCTTTAATATGCAGGGTTAAATATAAATGTGCTTGAGGGATGTGCCGATTCCATGTGCTAGGCTTTTCACTTGTGTTTTCCTTTCATTGCAGAATGTTTCTCTGGACGAAGCTACTTCAGAGTGTTTTCCATAATCTTTATAGTTACATTTCTGATTGGGTTGCTTGTTGTACTTATCATCAGGCAGATAATTCTGCAGGGGAATAGCAATAAAGTTAAATCTTCAGCTGATTACAGAGTGTCTGCAACAAAGAAGGTAATTGATTTCCGAGCCATCCTATTCAGTAATATTTTCTTGCACATAAAAGTTAGCTAATTGTTGATAAAAATTGTATCTTCTCCTTCAAGGATAAGATGTTTTTGCCTACTGTTTGTACAAGAACAGTAACATACAGACGAGACAAACCAGAGGAAATAAATATCGACATCAGCAAGTTACGATTAAACGAAACTTTCAAGTGTGAATTCTGAAGACTGTGTTTTCTGCAAATTTCTATTTTCATCATTCTCTACTTTTTAAAAGTTACCACTCTGTCAGAGTCTTGACTGTTGCTGTTTGTTTTCGTGTCATGCATTTTGTTGGATACTGTAACAAAGTGACATGTAAGCATATTCACATAATGTGACTATGTCTGAACTATAGCTGCTGTATTTTTTATTTTTTTTTGAAAGAGGAATGTGCGTTACTACTGTTCAGGAACGTTAGTGTTGATGTAGCACTTTAATGTATTCTAATTTATTTAGTTCTGGCATAGAATGTAGATATGAACAGGTCTGACAAAGCACTGATCTCGCTGTACATGTAGCTAGTACTGATATGCTCTGTGGGAATGGACAAAGCTGTGACTGAAATATTAACATTGCTGTATATTATAGCAATAGGTGAAACTATTCAAATGCTCTTAAATAGAGTAAACGGTACTTTTATAGTTCTCTCAGTTGACTAAATTCCACTGATTTGTCTGCTTTAGCCTCTTAGCTTTTCCTCGTTACTTAATAAAAATGACTGGATTAAATGAGTGCTTAGTTACTGGTGTGTGTGCATAGTTGTGTGTGTAAACGCACACATGTACACACAGATAAATATATATATATATAGTTTTTTATGCATTATTTCACTTAAAGATAATTTATATCTGATAGAGAGAATTTTTTAGCTTTTTTACTTGTTTCAACATAAAAACTTTATATGAATTTTAAGATATTTGAAAAACTGAGTGGATACAGAAAATGAGAGTTCCTTTGTCCACCAGCGTCACCTACATGGCATCACTGCCAGCCTCACTTCGCCTTTGGAGTCAGCAGCATCAACTCCACTGCAATCAGATAAACTGCACCAGAGATGTGTTTGGTTTGCTAGCTACATGTCAGTGTTTTGCCAAATGAGGGCTTTGTTCTTTTTGTATGTTGGACATAAGTCTGATTTTACACACGTGCTCTTTTTTCTAAGTAAATTAGTTGGCGGGATTAGTTTTCTTGAATTCTTACTTAACCACTTCAATTTTTGTGACTGTGCATTGAGAAATGTGTCCAGTGTGATGTGAAAAATAATCTGCAATTTGAAAGAAGGTGAGGAAGACAGGAGTCATTTTCTCAAGAGAACACATTAATTGACTTCATAAATATATGATCACATTCTGCCTTCAGAGGTGGGCAAAACTCTTCTAAACACAGTGGGACCAATATAAGCTTATCTGAGAGTAGAATTTGAGCTACAAGGTTGAACTGAAGCATTTTCTTACCCTTGAAACTGGCTGTAGTGGTAGAAGATGTGTTATGGCTGTATGCTAATTGGAAGAGTCAACTAACCTTTACTTACCTTGTTACTTACCTTATTTACTTTCCAAGACCCTAAGCAATTCTGGTCAATGTCTGTGAAATGTGCAGTAAAATCTTGCTGGCAAAAAAAAAAATAATAATAATCTCATAAGATATTATGCAGTCATTTTAGCAATATTAATTACTGAAATATTAATCTGTAATTGCCATAGATCATAGTAACACAAACAAAACAGGACCACTTTCTATGCAGTTTGGTAGAAATTAGTATGTATTAATATTTCATATTCAATATTTCTTCTTAAATTCCCGCTGAAATCTGAGTAATATAGAGGTGACAGGAGGGTAGGATGCAAAACAAATGAATATTATGTGAGTGTTCACAATGAATTTCTTGAGTCATGCGTCAAGTGAGGGATTGAGAAAAATAAAAACAGAGGCAGTGGTCTTTCAATTAAACTGTCATAAAAGCTTTAGATTTTAGGGCTTATTTTTGTTTAAAAAAAAAAAAAAAGTTGTGAACTAGCCTATGAAATGTTTCTGAAGCAATCCTCAGAGCAGTCCCCGAGCTTTCCACCGTTCAGCTAAAAGTAAAGGTGGTGTCCTTACACTGACCCTGATTTTACTGATCGCTTCATTGTAATATCTTAGTTATAAATTAATTCTGTCTGAAGATTTGCTCTGTAATGTATTAACTATACCTTGAACTTTCCTTTTCTTTTTAAAATGCATAGAACCATTTTCCTCCCGTGTAAATTAGCAGACTCTGAGCCATTGGTATCAGTGGAATTAAGATAAAAGATCTGCAAAGGTTTGCTTACTATTGTCCTTGTCACGATTCGGTAGTATTTTTAGGCGAGTAAGAAACAAAATCTCTGATTTTCTGTTTCACTTAGCAAAACAAAGCAAAGAAATACAACCTCACTCGGGAATATCTGGGTGTTTAACAAAAGGCTAACATGATTATGTTATTTAAACAATGTGATACAATTTTTTGAACAGAAAAGATTCCTCAGCATACATTTCTCATAACAGCTCTTAAGCCACTTACTGAAGTGTTAGCTATTGTTTTTTTCTCTAGAAATTATTTTTCTCTGTTAGAGGGAGTTAATTGTGTGACTAGGGGACAATGAAACTGGGGTCTTTGTGGGGAGAAAGATCTGATCTGTATCACCCATCATCCAGACACGTCACATCGCTGCCAGTCTTCTCCTGTAGCGCTTTGTTGGCATTGCAGTGCTGCCTGTGAAGGGGCATGGCCAGTATTTCCTTATCACAGACTTGCCTGCATGTTTCATGTGCTCTGGTCACATTGAGCAGGCTTGCAAGACAAAATTGCAATGTAAGCTGCTTGCTGTCCTAAGGCAAAAAATATATATATTGAATACATATAATTTTTTTAAGGCCTTTTCTTGCATCTCACTCACTGCTTTGCTGTATTGTGGAGGGGGCTAGTGAAAAAGAATAAGCTGCTGCTAATGTGACAGGTCAAGGCTTTTATAAGGCCCATGGGGAGCCTATATAGAGCAGGATCCTTGGGAGGAGGCTTTGTTTCTGGGGATGGAATCTATCCATGAGAAACTCTGGCTTTACTTGGTACTTGTTTCGCTCTGCCTTTGACCATGTTTTTCAGAAGAGCTGCTGCAGGAGATGAATAGCCCAACAAAAGCCTCACTATTTAGGGAGCTGTGTTCCCTCAGCACATGACCTTAAATGAGAAAGCAGCCTGTAATTCACAAAGAATTTCCTCAGCAATTGCAGAAGGACTGTGCTTCCTATAGTGCTTAGTATGGGAGATATTACAGACAAATTAATTCAGATTAGTTTTCAATGTATTGTGCATCAAAGATGTTTGTAAAAATAGGGGGAAAAATATCTATCCTCAGCACATTTCAAACTTTTTAAATAAAACTTCTTATACTAGGCTGCTTCAAAAAATGAAAAAAAGGTCAAATGATTTGACCGCATGCCTATACCCAAAAATATACAGACAGATACTCTGGCACCTCATCACTGGTTAGCAGGATTGTTTTTAGATTTCCTCTGAGAAATCCTCCTGAGAATTCCTCTGAGCATCTGCATGACTCTTCACAGCAGATTTGTTAATGCTAAAAATCTGTGTATAATTTTTAATTGTAATCCCACATTATTTTTACCATTTATCAATTGTGTAACATTTTAGAAATGACACTTTTATGCAATTAAAACACACGTCTTCAGATTTTTTTTAGACTCTAAAATGAAGAAATACTATGAATTGATTATTTCCAAGCATCATGAGCATGTTAGTAACATCACTGTAGATGTGTGTGGGAAAATAGCTGTTTCATCCAGAAAACGTGCATATGGTATGTGAGGAATTTTCATTGTGCCCAGCTGAAATTCCCTTACGTTCACAAGCAGTGTTTCAAGTGGACCTTAAAAAGGAAGGACATTTGTATAGGCATAGTTTACATTTTATCTGTTATAATGTACTGGATTTATTTTTTCCTCTCTATGGTGTCATGAAAACCTGCTATGTAAAGTATTCTTCAGACTGCAGTGGAAAAAATTATTTTCCCAGTCTGATCATATATATTTGTTTCCTGCTTAGTGCGCATACTTAAGTGCACACGTGTTGCAAACTGGGGGAGAGAACATGTGAAGCAGCTTCAAGCAACCCTTAGTCCATAAGGAATAGTGAAGCCCAGGACAGAGAGGTCCTACTGTTTTTACAGTGGGCATCCCAAGCAGACACAAGGCGCCCTACAGTTCCCCGTAGCATCCCTACAGAGATGGTGCTCTGAGACCATACTGCTCTACATGTCAGGGCGGGAAGCCTTTTCAAAGCAGGCTGGCTGGGCCAGGGTGGCACTGTTTCTGTCCTGTATTTCCAACGCTTGTCCACACATTGGAAATACATAGTGTGCAGTCTGCAGTCCTAGGCTCTACAGGCTTTTTGCATCTTTACTCATCAAAAAAATGCTTGCCTGTAATCTAGAAAGAGACAACTGGTGCCAGTAAGTACTGTAAACATGGATGCTTCAGGCCTCCTTGAGAGCTTCTGAGAATGCTTTGGGCATCTGCCCATTCACTACAGCCCAGCCCCAAGATTTGCACTTGCCAGCCTTAAGTCAGGTTTTCTGTAGCCGGAAAAAGGCACTGCTCATAGAGACATTAATGCTGAACGAGTGCTGGGTGATGTTTACTTTGCTCTATGTGGGAAATGTAGTGCCAGTGTTCTTGCTGTCCACTTGAAACAGAAGAGCAAGATTTATTTAAGCAGGAATGGAGCAATAGTTAAGAGCGACACTACTTTTCAGTGATGATCTTGACACTGCTCGATGCACAGACATCTCATGGATAGTACAGAGTTGAAATTCATGGAGAGGAAAAAATGGTTAAAAGTAGCCAATGTGAGTGTATTTTATAGCGAACTAAATCAGTGGGATTCTTCTGAGTGCAAGCCAGCTCAGAATGATTGGTCTTTCTGAAAACAAATATGTAAATAAAAGTTGAAACAAAATAAATACATAGAAGTAGTACATTCTTCAGTTTAAGAAATGCTGCTCTGGAATGCATTTTCTCTTTTTTTCCTTTTCTGCACATACTGTTAAAAAAAAAAAAAAAGGTATACCTCCTTTAAAAAAAAAAAAAGTTTTGAAATCGGTCATTTGTTAAAACAATAGCTCTATCCAAATGCTAAATTTTCATCCTGATACCTATATTGTGTTTGAGCTGTTCCAGTTATATTTTGAAGGGGGACGTTGAAAGATGAGAGATTTGTTTGGAAAGTCATTTGTGTTGGAAGAATTCACTGTGCTAACATCTTCACTTTTACCTACTACTGCTTCAGAACCTAAAGATATGTTAAAGTGTCTTATTTAGCAATGGTGTGACAACTATTAATAATACTACAGTTTTAAACTTTCTATTTAACATATGCTACCTTTTGTAAAAAGTATATACAGATAAATAATGTTTCTCTAGATTTTATGCATAGAGAATGTTAGTAAGGGAAAAGGTTTTAAATAAATTTGTAACTTCTTACTGTCCATTTTCCATTTTAAATGATACTTTAAATCACTACTTTTGTTTGTCTGGAAATATACTGAATATTTTATTATTTAAAATAGTATACTTTTATAGCTGTTTATTAATTTCAGTTGACTACTAACTTCTATTTTGATATTTATTAATGAGTTGACACTGTAGTATATTGAGATGTTTATTTTTCTATCAGAGCTGTAACAACTATGACATAGCATTATTTTAATGCAACATCATTGTACTTGCTCTCTAAAAAATAAAATCAATATTTAATCCATATGGAATTTTCATATTTTTAACGCCTAGGATATCTGTGATAAGGAAGAGATGCTCACCTCTTTTTTAAGAAGTAAAGCATTTAAGGTATATGTACATGTCCAGAAGAGGAATTATATGATTACAGTGTTTTTAAATGGAATAATACTGGGTCAGGAGAGATCAGTCTAAATACAAGGAATACCAGTTTATCAGTTGCAGACAAACAGATGAATGCACATTTGGGATGGGCTTTGAGAATCTGGGGAGTCAGCAGTTTGGGGGTAAAGCTGGTTTGCCTTGCCCCACTCAATTGAAATATGAACGTACCAGGAGGTGTTACCAGTTTATTGGAGACAAGAAAATACTCCATGGAGAAATGCAATCTATATGTTATTAGTAGGCAGTTACAGCATCCTTCTGCTTTGCACTGCCTTGGTGGTAGAGGAGTTACTGCCATAGAAATGGCAGTTTCTTGTAGATGCCTCATCTATGCCACTCACGACAGACCTAAGTTGCTTTACAAGTACTGGTGAAAACGCTTAAGTTTTGGAAGGGTTACGCACCTTCTGTTCTCCTGCAGAATTGGTAATAGCGTATGCTTTATACAACACCATGAAATTTCTCATAAAAAGGACTTTAGACATGCTGACATTCAAAATTTGTGCTGCAAGATAACGATGCATCAGAGACAGCTGTGGCACTAGGCCACCTGACAACGCCAGTGGTAAAACCAGCTGTAGGACTTCTCTCATGTGGAGGAAAGGTCATGCTTCTAAGAAGACCCAGGTTTTGCTCTGGAGAATGAGAGAGAAGTGGAATCAAGAGATGACTGATATATTCCCAGTCATTAAACCACCTAGTGGCCATGCCCTAACAATATACAATAGAACAGAAAATATTGGGAAAAGGTGTACAGCAAACCTAGAAAGAAAAATAGATAGATATGTATATATTATATATATATCATATATATGTCTACCATATATATATGGTAGATGGCAATCTGTGCGTCTTAGTTACTTTTTCTGTCAAAGCAATGAACATAATCCCAATATAAACCTGATGAGATGAAGGCTAAGGAATTTCCTTTCACAGAGGAAGAAGATACATAAGCATTTACTAACACAAAGAGCAAGCAGTCCCACAGAGAAATACACATTTTCCACAGCAGCTCTTTATGGAGGGAACGAATGTTGTCAGCAACTTGCAGTAAACATCAGCCTACGTCAGACATAGAGTTTAAGCACGTATCTTGAGCTACAGACATAGTGCTCCTTTTTTCCATTTGATATGTAAGCTCAAAGTCAGTGTTAACACTAACCTTAAGTCTCTGATAGACTGGCACCAAACAGTGCTGCACACCCTATGTGTTGTGGAATAATAGTAAGTGATCTGTATGAAGTCTTCCTGTGAAATCTTGTAATCAAAACATACCTGTATACTTTAAAATGTCCAGGTAGCGGTAGGTTTTTGACACAGGCAGCATCGTATTTATCCAATTTCCATTCACGTCCATGAAGCTGTCAGTGAGGGCACAACAGTGCTCTAGTTTGGCTGTAATGTAATGCAACTGCTATTTTGTTGCAGATACCATTGGCAAGAAAAAGACTTGCTGCTCAAGCTCTTCAAAGAGGAAAGAAACCTAAGTTACAGCCTCTAAAGCCGGAGGAGGAAAGAGATCCTGATTTCAGCCACTTTTTTGACACCAGTCATGTAGGTGCACACTATTACAGAATTTCTCTGCCTGCATGCTTCCCATTGTGGTAGGTGCAGAATTTGATGTGGTATACAGAGAGGATGGGAGGAGGAAAGTTCTGCGTTAGGAACTGCTGTAAGTTATCTGCTCAGCACAGAGGATTGAGTGAAGATCTGAATATGCATGATGACAGCCAAAGTTGATTATTAGTATCATGAATAAAAACTTTGTTAACAGAGATTTTAACTAGTGAGGAGTTAATGCGGGTGGTTTGTTCTCCTTCTAGGTCTACAACAAAGACAAGAACCTTGGAAACACACTCCTGCTACCCTGGGTTTAAAATCAAAGAGTTTAAATATATTGTATGAATTAAATAAAAAAAATCTAGTTTTACAGAAACCAAAATTGTCTGGAGCTGTGTTTAGAGCACAGGTATGCTCACTGCAGTGCATGGGTTTCTGACTGCTCATCTTCTGCTTGGAATTCTTGGGCTGGACAATTCTGACTGTTCAGAATACACATTACCTAGACATAGGTAAGTCTGATTTATTAGCTCTAGAGGGCTGCAAGCCTGATTTATTAGCTCTAGAGAGGCCCAACATTATCTCCTGGCCCTTCCTCCTGAGGAAGTGGTGGTGGGTGGCAGAAAGCAGCGTTCCTTTCTGCATACCATTCATCATCTGCTCGGCCCAGAGCATAGTGTGGCCCCTGGCTATTTTCTTGGCCTTGAGCTGGATGATTCATGAAGGACAGTTACTGTTTAATAAAGATGATGTGTATGCAAGCTGATAAAACTAAATGATTAACCACAAAAACACAGTATTGCCAAGTTATGTCACATTATGCTTATTGAAATCAGGGCATGTGACGTATTTCTTTCAGCTATGCAGCTTGCCAAGTTCCCCTTTCGAGCCCCTAACCAACATTTCATCCCAAACCTCTGTTTATGCCTCCACAATCTGGAGAGTGCAGGACCTGCTCCTGGCTGGGATTTCTGTGCTCCCAAAACTGCTCACAGGAGCAGCCTTTCCCTTAAAATCCTCTTCTGACTCTTTAGCCTTTGACCGTGGCCTTAGCACATCCATTCTGAAAGCATCAATGAGGGCACACAATATGTGGTTTAACAGCTATGAAGACAGGGGACAAGCCAATGGATAAGTTTTCTGTGGAATTTTTAGACACACCTTTGCTTTACTCTCCTTTAGGAGAAACAGGAACTTTAAAGACTTCTCCAACTTAAGCATGGTGCTCTCTACCAAGATCATCCTTACCTTCATGTTTAAGGTGTACAGCTTGTGGTTGTCTCCTGTCCTTGAATCGTTCTGCATCTGTGCCCAGGCTCCTGTGGAAAAAAAAAAAAAAAAAAAACAGCAAAAATAAATACTTCCCATACTTCTCTCTAAGTTGGGCTGAGAAAATTTTCCTCACCATGACTTCTTTGAAAATTGCAGACACTAAATCACAGGGCTTCATCAGCAAGCAGCTGATTTATCATGAGGAAAGCTTTTTTGGGCAAACAGGAACAAGTTCTAGTCTGTAGAGCAAAACTAAACAGAGCACCTCTCAACCTGATCAGATGCACTCACATTCCTCTGCTCTTTTCCAATGTTAGGAAGTCAGGTCTGTTCCTTGGTGAACTTGCCAGTTCCAAAATACTCACACATTCTCTAGCTGTAACCTTTAAACCTGACACCTCTCAAGCTATATGCAACACATACACACACACACACAAAAAGTCATTTTCTTTTAAGTACCATCATTTTGATTATATTTTTTAACTATTTGTAAATATTTATTCTTCTATACCTTTATATGTCTGCACATTCCATGCAAATCAAATTTCTTCAGTATCAAGTTCATTTCTGATTGCTCAATATCCTGTCAGACCAGACCATATATATATATGTGCTATATAAATATATGAACTATATATACAGATCCAGTCTCACATACTTCTTTATATACATACATTTGAAATGGTGATTTCTCCATTACTTTCTCATGCATAGCAGGGTCTTCCTTTAAAAATTCCTGTACTTATCCAAATTTCCCTTGATGACTAGGCTGCTATGATGCTGAAACCATGACCTGAAGTGTTCCCCAGTATTAATCCCCTTGACTCTTTGTGCTTTCCTGTTTATCTTTTGTTGGCCGCTGTCCTACGCATTAAAACTACATCGTGGAAGACAGACACAGCACCTTACACAGTGGACTCTTGGTTAGTGACTGGGCTCTAGTTGTGATGTTACAAATATCAAGTGAACATTTCTTTAGCCACTTAATTTCTCATGCTTGTGAGAGTGAGGTCTTGGTTTTAAACAAGAAAAGAATCATTAGGTAAAAAAAAAGATAATGTCAAATAATTTTGCAAAAACAAAAATAGTGACAGTCTCCAAAGGAAGATTCATTGTCATATGACATAGAATGCTTCATGCTGTTTAAAATGAAAAGCAATTAGATTAATTTCCAGACAAAAAGATAAAAAATGTTTTTTGTCTGAATTTCAATACTGTGAAATTGTTGGGCTCATGTGCTTCAGCTGAAGAATGTGTTAGAAGTGAACATACTGAGCATCCTTGACTATCAACTCCTTAAGCTCCCCTGTGAGATCAGGTATAACAGATCAAGAAAGTTAACATTTGTAACACGTCGTCTCCCTCCTTCAAAAATCTGGTATCTTACAGGACCATTTGTTAGCCAGAACATAAGAAGCTTTATTTATTGTCTTAGTTGTTGTTCCCTGTTGGATCACAGAGTATTTATGCAAACAGCTATTGTAGAATGTTCTTATTTTTCCTACTACTTTTTGCTTACTGAAGAATTTCTTCAGATTTCAACTACATGAAAAGCATGCAATGTAGAATCCACTGTACTACCCCCAGGAATTTTGTCTGGATAGCTGGCTTTTTGTCAAATGTGTTAATGAAAAATTTGCTGTTATTTCATAAAGAAAAAAAGGAAAAAATAACAAATGGCTGTCAACATCATTTGAAATACCTTGAAGGAAAATGTGTTACTGAATAATTGCTATCATTTAAGCTATTTGATACATTTGGTGACCTAGTTCATGTGGAATCCATGTACTTTTATCTTGCCAAATTTTACTCCCTACTTGGTTAGTGCCCTGTTACTACTGCTCCTCTAGGCCAATGCAGGTGCTTGCCAACAAAATTAAGTCTGCAATGTCCTTTGAACTAAACAGATAAGGGAAATGTTATTCTTGAGCAAGCTTTGGCAAAGAGGTTGTGATCATAGCAAAATTATAATACCATCACCTGCATTATTGCAGCTTTATAGGATATAAATTAATAGCAACATTCACATACAGCTACATACCTGAAATCTTGCTAATTAAGGGTTATTATAACAGATATTTTTTTCCCTGAGATTTGA
The DNA here is from genome assembly GCF_964211835.1 of Anser anser. NCBI lineage: Eukaryota > Metazoa > Chordata > Aves > Anseriformes > Anatidae > Anser > Anser anser. The sequence goes on along the minus strand of NC_139721.1, from coordinate 129,908,625 downwards.
ATTCTGTTGAAATATTCCTCACAGCAATCTCTTTTCTTTATAGCTTTTGCTTAGTTTGAAGGATCCCTGTCTGAGTGAATCAGAAGTCTCCTCCAGATATCACCCTCCTACCATTACAACTTTGCCTTTCTTCTGTTTCCAGTTCTGCATAGGATTCAGTGAATGTTTCAGAGAAGTTTCAGAGAAAGTTCCCAGAGCCCTGGTCTCTTTTTTTTTTTTTCAGAGGAAAAAATTCTGTTTGCTGGGTGAGACCATCTTCCTTTCTTCTTTCTCTACATTCTACACCCAGAACAGCACCCTCACTAAGAGAGGGCACATGCTTATAATCTAGCTGAGGGAAACCTGATATTGTAGTCACATCTCCTTTCACTTGTTAGTATTACATCCTTGGATATCTCCTCTGTCAGCCTAGCTCTCAGCACATGTAGGTTGCTTTTTAGAAGACCAAGCTGTTCAGCTACATAAGGTGTCCCCAGCAAACATCTCCATTAGCCTGTCTTCCTCTGGGTCATGTATGTTACCGTGACATCCATATGTGCAGCTCCTGGTTTCCTCACGGGGGAGTACTCACATAAGTCTCCCCCTCTACCCCCAGGAAAAGCACTTCTAGAGTTCTTTCCTCCTTTCATCTTTTTGAACAGTTCTAAGAGCAATTCCTAAATCAGTCCCTTTTGTCAGCTACTCTTTCTCCCATTAGTCTCCCCAAGTGCATACACCCACAAAAACAAATAAATAAAAAAAAAAATAGTCACCAACCCCTTCTATTCCTGCCTGTCTACAAGAGCAAAAAATCTTGCCTAGCTACTTACTTCTGGGCTCCTACTCACTCCATGCTAGAGCTGGCCCTAATTAAGAAAGACATACTTCTCTTGCCCCTGGCTTTATACCTGTGGTTGGGTGGCCTCCTCCCACTCATCCCACTCCAAACTCTTCCCAGATGGGTTGTTGTCCTTGAATGCCCTTGTTTGGTTACTTGATTGGCTAACTAGCATCTTGGCTCTATACAGAGGGTTCTAGAAAGGGGAAAATTCTTGTAAATGGAATATTGAATTATATGAAGGATATGGAAACAAATGTTTGTTTAAGGAGATGATAAAATTTACAACTGAAAGGACTGTAATACTTTTAATTTTCCTATAGTAGAAATTAGTTCTTTAGCTCCTAGCTCAGCCTCCTGCTTCATTTTAGCTTTTCTGCCTACCAGCTAGCCCACAACTTCCCCCAGTGGGAAAGGTACTTACAGCACCCCAACAGTTTCGCAGCAAATCTGCTACCTCCTCGCTAAATTTCTGTCTGTTACCCATATTTCACAGCAGAGTTCCTTCAGCGTCTAAACCTGGATTCCTATGCACAGTCTCTGCTTCATTCAGTTTCTGTACCTACCTATCTTCAGAGCTTCTGCAAAAGTATTTTTAGGAGGTCAAATAAACAAATAAATAAATAAACAAATGTTATTCTGTGATTGGGTAACTTATAAAGGGCCTAGAAATCTGAAGTGTTTTCAAAGTCTGGGGGCCAGAGTTAAGGGAGTATGCCCAAGTCACACAGAAGATGAAGCTGTTGTATTTGGTCCCTAGGCTGTCCTGCTGCCAAAGATATAACCTGATAACCAGGTCATTTGGTAGATGAAGATCCCAGAATTATAAACTGATTTTTTAATTAGATACAGCTATGAAAAAAGGCAAGGATTGTTTCTAAGACAAAATTAAAATGAGACAGAAACAAACGTATATCTGAAAACAGTTATAACAAAGATTATCATGTCCTCATTATCATGTCCTCTGCTATAGCGATACCTTAAAAATGGTCTTTTGTGGTGGGAAATCATGATTTTACTCCTAGGCTTCGTTCAAAGTCTAAAGTTCTGAACTTAAAAATTTTGGCAGAGATTCCCTCTGGCACAGCAAAGGCCCAAATGCACTCCTACATTTGTTGAATCCCAAGAAGTGGAAAATTTAAAAGCTAGAAAAGACTATAGGGATAGCTCTGAAAGTAAGACTCAGCACGGCAGAAATCTATTAAGATATTTTCCACAGCATGAATCTCTCAGGCTTTTCCACATGGGGTAAGTATTTGGATTAAGGTAGACATCTTGACAGGCTGGAAGAATGGGCCAACAGGAACCTCGTGAAATTTATCAAGGACAAATGCCAAGTCCCACACCTGGGGTGGACTAACCCCTTGCACTGATCCAGGCTGGGGTCTTCCCTGTTAGGGAGCAGCTCTGCTGGAAAGGATATGGGAGTCCTGGTGGACACAAGTTGAGAGTGAGATAGCTGTGAGCCCTGGCACCAAGGAAAGCCAACAGCATTCTGTGCTGTACTAACAGGAGCATAGCTGGGAAAATGATGGAAGTGGTTGCACCTCTTTAATTGGCACTCATTAGACCACATCTAGATACTGCATCCAATCTGGGGGCCTCCATACAAGAAAGCCTGATAACCTGGAGCAAGTTCAGTGAAGAGCCACCAAGACATTTGGGGCTGGAGCATTTGCTTAGCAAGGAGGGGCTGAGGGATCAGGGCTTCTTCAGCTTGGAAAAGGCTTCAGGGGGCTGAAAAGCAGCTTGCCAGGGACTATTGGGAGGTTATCAAGAACACAAGCACTCCATAGTGCATGGTGGATAATGGACATAAGTTGAAATGAGAGGTTCAATCTGGATATAAGTAAAAATATTCATTCTGAGGGTAATTAAGCATTGGAGGAGGTTTCTCAAAGAGGCTGTAGGGTCTCTGTTCTTCAGTGTTTTCAAAATCCAGATGGACGAGGTTCTGAGCAACCCTATCTGATAGTGTTGACCCTCCTTTGAGCAGGAGGTTGTACTAGACACTTTGCAAGGTCCCTTCCAACCTGAATAGGTCTGTGAGTCTGTTATAAATGTGGAACCTGGTTCTTCTCTTCTTCCATATTACCTGCATTTACTTCAAGAGGCCTGCTGTATGCAAGGGAAAAACTGTACTGCTAGCAACAAATCTGCTTAGAGTCTGATGGGAAGGAAAAGCTGCCATTTTCAAACTCCTGTACAAAGCAGATGGATCTTCTTCACTAAATGAATAGCTATATACAGAAATTCAGTACAGTGAAATTTATCGCAGATCTTGATTTTTGATTGTGTCTTTCTTATATGGCCATGGAAGAGTTTTGCCATCTAAAGCACGGGACTATGTCCTGCTCTGAGGCATGTACAAATCCCCTTAGCTTTAATGGGAATAATATACACAGCTGAGGGCATGGCTTGGCCCATGGTCAACATTCTCCTAATTTTTTTTTCCTGCATTTTTTTCCTTGTAGTATTCATCTTTTTCCTTTCCAAAGGTTCTGATGTCATTCCTGTTGCTGCAATTATAGACTTCATTTACTTTAGTGGGAACATCTTTGAAGTCTAATTAGATTTCTTGAGAAAGACTATGGTAATCTGAAATAGAAATTCACAAGATCACTTCAGGCCAAAAGTGTCACGCAGCAATAATAGACCAAATATTATGCAATTTTGCTGTAATTCATGCTCTTTCCACTCATGAATTGGATTTGAAAAGCTTGGGGAACATATATGACATATCAGAGAAGTGCCAAATGTTCCTCATATAGTTCATATTCACATTTCCTATGGAAAATGTCCCTTCTCTTCCCCTTCCCATATACAGCTAAAGTTTGTCCATCACACCAGGGCAATCATTTATGTCCACAAAGTTGTAAAACATAACTTGGTTCACTGTAATTTAGAACACTGTGTAGGCTATTGTTAATTCAGAGCGAATTTAAAGGGGGATTTACTGCACATGTATAAAAAACACCACAACTGACTGATGTCCACCATATAAAGCTGGACATGCCTGCTTTAAAAGCCAAGCAGAGGGCAAGGCGCCCCAGCGCCAGTGGCAAATGCTTGGTTCATGTCCTCTCTGCACTGTCCCTGCTGCTTAGCCAGGGATGGGACCAGGCTGCACCAACCCCAGGGCCACCTCCTCCCAAATCCTCACTTTCCTTGGAGGTTTCACACTGACGCACTGAGCAGGCATGAACCCATTAAGATATTGTGAGAAAGTAGCCTGGAGTTGTATGGCCACAAGCTGTTACTAACATGCACTGAGCAGACCAGGAAAAAAAGCAGTTTAGGTTTTCATGCAAAAACCTTGAACCAACACAATAGAAACCATAAACTGGGTATGTGTGTTCCTCAAGGTCATGCAAAAATGTTTTTGCTTTTGTTTTCTTTGTTTTTCCCCCTCTGGGTTTCTATAATATCGCCTAAACTATGGTGATGCAGCAGTAACATTTTTCTTATTAAACTGGAATCCTGAGGGGAAAACCCTTCTCATAAATTTTTGAGGTGAAAACAACTGCAAGGATAGTTATAACCAAGGGAGAGGCTTGAACCCTTAACTGCTGACTGATAGTTTATTAAAAAAATAGAGTTTGGCAGGGAAAAGTATTGTTATGAGAAAGCTTAATCCACCGTCAAATATTTTATTACATTTCAGAATCAAATTGCAGGCTTCAAGATATTTTAAATATTAAGAAAAGAATATAACAAAGGGATTATATAAACAAGGTTGAATGTAATGCCACTCACAGTAACTTTAGGAAGGCAGACTCTTTCTACAGCAGTGAAGGTAGATCAATTTCATAGGAGAAGGAAAAAAAAAAAGACGATATATGTATATTTTTATTAATGGTTTTCTTTTCCTGCCCCCCACAAAAAATGGGCCATTTGACAGTCTAAAGTGAGACTGCACTAATTTTGATATATTGAAGAAAAAAGAAGGTTCCTCAATCTGATGTTAGTTTGCCATTTTATGTACCAAAAATATCAAGAATGAGATGAGTTTAACTTAGCTTTGGCATCTGTGCCTTCTCTGATGGTTTTAGATTGCTTTTTAACTTGCTTAATAAACAAAGAGAAAGGTTGAAATCCAAGATTTAGACAGAAGCCAAATATATTCATTATTGGCTTGATTAGTAAAGGATGTATTTCTATGGCTCTGAGAAAAAAAAAAATGTTATTTGAATCTTTAAAAGAAATTCTAAAACATAGCATAAGCATTTAAACTTCCTTGAAATTCCAGGTACAGTACAGTATATACCTGTAGGAATTGAATCAGGCAAAAAATAATAATAATTCAAAAAAATAGAGTTACAATTAACTTTACAATGTTTAAAACTAAAATAAACAGAACTGCTTTCAGTTACTTTATGTGTTATATATTTATAGAAGCATATTATTCACTTACTGTTTTATGTCTTCCCACATTTTCAAGCATGAGTGAAACAGCTACATCTTAAAGAGCTCAGTCTGTTTGCAATGAGAACTCAGTCTCTTTTGCTCCTGGCTACTGAATCAATGTATGCTTTCTTGGTCAAGGTCCACAGGTATGAGACTTAGAGAGCTAATCAGTGGCCTACATCTTTCCCAGCAGGTCATGAGGATGGCAAGCCACATGTTCACAGTCTATGTTACTTGCTTCAATTAATATGGAAATATAAGGAAAGGTAAGATTGCAAGAGATACTTGCAGATGGGATGGTATTCTTAAAAAATAAAAAAGAATACTTACAACTTAATTCTGTTTTAGATTATGTACTAACCTGGGAACAACGGATGCAAACCACTCCTGAGGCCAGCATTCTCTGCATTAGCAAGGTCCAGGTTCTGCTATTTGCATTGTTCATTCTGCATCAGAATAATAAAAGCGGTAGGCAAAATCTGGAAGGCCTTAAATCGACAGCAGATTACTTAAGTCAATAGCAGATTGCTTATGTCGATAACACTGTGCTTTCATCATGATTACAGGAAACTTGGTCAATGTTGCAACCCAGGCAGGCAGCCACCTTAAGGACAGCTCAAACTGTTTTCCTTTACTCTGTTTTGTTGTCCATGACAGAAGAGTCCTTTGCCCTTCAGCCCAAGACATGTGGGTCACTGGTGCATAAAACGTGTAGCACAGACCTTTTGGTGCTGCAGGAAGGGCAAAAACAGTGTACAATGAGCAAGGCTCTGTCTCCCCTCCTGGGGAGCTCCATGGCTTGTTTTAGGTGGGCATGTGGCCTTTGGATGACCAGAAAAATAAAACTTGAGAGCCAAACATGAGAGACACAAGCTTGCCAGTAGAGATGCACACACAAATTTCCTACGGATGCCATATTTACATCCCCACAAAGCTACCACACGGTTGAGTTTTCACGTGACAGATTAGCACACCAAGAAGAATATTAATTCCCCCTAAATATGTTGCCCAATAGTGGTATTTTATAACATATTCCAACTCTTAGCCCCCAGTCACAGTCCTTTCTTTAGACAGCTGTAGGGGACCTGCAGCACATTACTTCTAGTGGAGTCATGGCAGTGAAAGTTGCATTCAGCTCTTACTTTTCCAACAGGTAATAATGCAGATAGTTAAAGAAAAACAACAAACTATTAAAACGTTAAACAGCCAGATTCATCCAAGCATTGTTCTAATGTTACTCTAATGTAAATGCCATTTATAACTTTGGAGTCAGGCCATAATGAATCTGGCCTCAAAACTATGCATTGTGAACAGATGGTTGTAACTGAATATAAGCTTTAATTCACACGAAGGGATCTGTTGCTGTTTGTGGTTTTGTGGCATCAATAAAGCTCTGAGAATAAATTAGAGGCCTACAGTATATTTATTCTATGTGCTCTATTCTCTTGACAATTGCTTTACATTCTTTATGAGAAATAAGCACTAAATGTACAGAATGGAAGGCTTTTATCCTCAAAGCTTCTATTTCAGAGACACCAAAAATCTTCTGATTTTGCCCGTGGATTCAATAGGTCCAAGTAATTCCACATGTATCTGTAACTGGGTTCAAAACGGGGTTATTTGTTACTCTGCAGAAGTAGCCAGCAGTTACTCACCCATTGTGCTTCAGGCAAGGCAAGCCCCAAACAAAACTCCTGTGAGGCCACCATCCCTGGGGGCCAGGGCAAGTTGGGGCCAGCTCAGAACAAGCCCAGATCCTGCTCAGGATTTTGGCATTGTGTGCTGTGCCCCAACATCACAGCCCTCTGTTCTACAGTAGTGGGGCCCACATGGCACAGCTGCAGCCCTCTCTGTCAGGGAATCATACTCCTCTTAGCCTTTTTCAATGCTTAGAGGAGAAAAAAATAAGATACCCTATATGCCTTCTATAGGAAATCCAACTTGTGCACTGTAGTTACTAGTGGAGTGCCAGGATTTCTCATCTCCTAACAGGAAAGCAAGCTCTTCCTTTGTGCTCATGCCTCGTGTGTGTGTAGGAGTCTTCGGTAACATTAAGTACATGCATTTTTTCAGTTTCATCCAGTGATTTTAGGTCTCAAGGGTACTACTGCTTTTCCCCATCAAGGGGATCCCTCCTCCACACATGAACTGGTCAGCTATTCATACAAATACTGTTTATTCCTCTGTTTTTGAATTATGCCTATTAAAGAATTTGCTTTGCTGGGAGAGCGGCGTATCTGGGTTTTGGTACTGGCCCTGTGCCACTGTTTCCACATGCAAATCCTTGGAGCTACTGCTGTCAGCCTTTCCATCATGGCTCTAGGTTTCTACAGTTTTCATGGGTATCATTATTTATTTAGTTCTTCCTTTTTTTTTTTTTTTTGGGGGGGGGGTGTATGTCTGAAATCTGATTGCGCCTTTCAGACTTTAAAGCAAATTAAAAAAAAAAAAAAAAGGAGTTGTGGATCTATTGAAGTCTGGTTGCCTGCAGACTATTGCTCTCCATCCCCCTTAAGCCTCCCAATCTTTCTGTGACAAACCCAGCACGCTCTCTTATGTCCCCGGGTGGCTGGTTGGCAGATCAGAGGCTGAAGCAATGCATGTGCACATCGGCAGGCTGATGCCCCAACCAGCAACAGGCAGCTTTTGGAAAGGGTAAGGGGACACCACTCTTTCCATGTCTTGTGAACCCACATACTCTTTTATTCCACCTAATACTAGGAGAAATTTCTTCGTTTAAGAACTGTAGGCTGCTGTCATCTTTCAGAGTTATTAAAGGCAAGTGGCCAACTGTAAAACAATGTGATTGAGCAAATCTCTCTCCCTGTTATTGTGTTTCTATTACTATTATTGTTGATGTTTTGTTTGTTTTTTGTTGGTAGGTTGGTTGTTTTTTGTTTGTTTGTTTGTTTTAGGAAATCACAATAAGTTAAATCAGTAGTTCTTAAGCTTTCTTCCTTGTTTGATTTGGGCAAACAATGATGGCCACCCACTTTGCAGCTGTCACTGGGTGTATATCTGTCCCTGAAAAACAAATCAAAATCACAGCTGAAAACTGAGTCCTGAGCAGAGGTCACTAATGAGCAAGCATTAAAGCCTATCAAAAGGATGCTGCTGCTGTTGCTGTGTATTATTATGGTACTACCAAGGTTGTATATCAGCCTTATATGAAGGCTCTTTCCTTGGAATACTACTTCCATAACTGATACCTCATTGGAGGCAAACATTGTATGTCATAGCCTTCTGGGCTGTGACATAGAAATCTTTCCCAATTTTCCCCCAATGGAAGAGAAAAAGCACAAACCCAAAGAACATCAGAAAAGAAAAAAAATCAATAATTTAAGTACACTTGATGCTATGTGCAATGAACCAGAGGCCTCAAAGCAAATTAGACAATCAGGTTCTGAAAAACTTGACTAGGAAATCATGGAGATTTCTGACATTTCAATGTTTGGAGCTATTACTTATTTTAAAAACTGAAAGCATTTGGGCAAGAAGCTTAATTTCATTTTTTAGACGTTTATATTTCTAGTTTCTCAGTTTTTTTTTTTTTTCTTTTTAATGAATCTGAAGATAATGGAGCTGCATAAACGGGAATGAAAGCAAAGTTTGGTATTGTGGCAATTTCTCAAATAATTGTTTTGGTTATTTGATCTATTAAATTAGCAGTGTTTGAGGGATGTCATAAATTGTGTAACAATAAACCATGCTTCCTACTTGCTGTAAGACTTTGCTTACTTGTGTTTACTAGACTGCGTATAAGATAACTACTTTTCATCCAGATTGATTTGTTTATTCTCTTGCATCTAAAGAAAAAAGAACCTAGTTTTGCAATAGTTAAATAGAGCAATTCTGCCATCCAGTGGCTAGCTAGGTTAATTTATCTTTTCTCTTTCCATATGATCATTTGGGTATTTTTTGTTTCTTATTTTAAAATATGTAATTATTGTAATGTTCAGTGTTTATTCCATTACTGCATCCCATTAATACATGTAATAAAAATGTTAATGTAGTTCACAACTTTTTTCTGATATTGTATTCAAACAGGAGGCACAAAAAAGAAGAAAGGTGTTCCATAGATTAATCACTATGGATTAATTACAGATAAATTAGAGGTTACTGCACATCCTATCATCATATGTCATGTCATTAATCAGCAGTCCAATCTGTTTGAAACAACGGTCTTAGGCAATTATTTTACAGCAGATGCTGGACTGATTTCTGCTTCCAGCTTTACTTTACCATTTAGTTGGCTTCTGTTACTGTTTCCATGGCACCATTGACAATGGTGGCCCAAGAAAAACATAGCTCTTGATCTCAGTTTGCCTACGTGCCCACGAACCATGGCAGAGGATTTGAAGAAGTGTCTCTAATATAACTTTGTCTAATAACAACTGGAATTAAGTTTATAAATTGGTTTGTGAAACAACTCTGTGACTGAATATATATTATATATATGTTATATATATATATAATTTTTTTTCAGAGGGAATGGACTGAATGATTTTAAAAAATCATACAGTGTGATTACATTCTTTTATAACTAGTCTCATTAGTTTCACCACCATAATTTCTATAGTAATGCTCTGGAACACAACGTGAGATCTGGTCTTCCTTGCATGAGTCTGCACTGAGCAGAACGGGAAATGAGACCTTCAGAATAAGAAGGTCTCCTCATCTCCAGACCAATATCCAGCTGTGATCACTTCTGAGGAAGAAACACATTCCCAAGAGCAATATTTATTGGTGAATCACAAGTGCGCTTTGGGGAAAGCTTCACAACACCGATTAAGTTTCTGGAATCCAAGTGAAGTCTCCAGTTTGGACAAAAACAACTTAAATAGAAGGTGCTCAGGGGAGAAGTAGTGCAAGGGAAGAGGCCCAGACATGCTTAATGCAGTTATTAAAATCAATTTTTGAGGAAAGGAAGCTAATTTTCATGGACTATTCTAGCTCTTTTGCCTATTTCTGTGGTGTGAGAACTGAAATACCATCCAGATGTAGATGAAGTTCCATATCCCAGGGACTGTCACCTGGAGATAAAGTGCATTGTTAGACTCAGGGCCTTGTGCTGTGGGTATGGCTCACTGAGGGAAATCTCACAATCCCATTGTACAGTTATGGCTTGGTTATTTATTGTACAAGAGCCCTGCACTCTCATGACCCTGGCAATGAGTGAGAGGGGAATGCCCAACCACCTCACTCTTAACAGAAAGACCATCTGTTTATTTTCACTTGGGTTTAATTACAGCTTTTCAGCTTCTTAGGTTCTGCACACAATCCAGCTGCAGAGCCCTTCCAGGAGCACAGCCACACACTGTTATCCCACATAGAGCACTCGCCTGCAGGTAAAGCAGCCAACGCAGCTCCCATCCTGGCATGCCCTCCCCATCTCCCTTCTCCCCTGCGTTCCCAACATGGGTGTGACTGACTATATCTCGGTGCTATTACTTGAGAAGAAAGTATTTCCCAGGCAATTTAATAGATATTTTCTTGAACACAGGCAACAACTTCCCCTATGCCAAGTAGGGCTTCCAGGGAAATCTCGGTGAAATTCTGCACAGCCTTTCAGGGAGGTGAATCGCTGCGCACTGTTGCCTTACATACTCTGTCATGTCGTGATACGAGAGCCTGGTTAGCACACTGATAATCCTGTTGCCACAGAGACACAGGAAGGCTCTCACATAAGGAAACTCTTTGATCTAAATTAAATTGTATCTTGGACTGAAGTTTAGAAGGTGGCTAAAGATTTAGAGAGTGTCTCAATTCCTAGCGACCAGTCTCAGAGGGACTTAAAACAATATTTCACCTGGCAAAAATCCAACATTTTGCAAGCTTCTTAAAATCAAGGCAGCAAAATCGCTGGTCACATTTGAAAATGTTGGTTAAGATATTTTATCTATGATGTACACAGCTCACATTTACAAAATAATGTTAGTCCACCCTATACCTTCATGCCTGGAAAGAACATTCATACTTTTTTCATTTAAGGTACCATCACCTCTTCAAAAATTCTCTATACAGATTATATTATTATATAGCAAATATATCAAATATCATAATGTACTATTATGTATTATGTTATTATATTTATTATGTAGATAAATTAGTTATTAGAATAGAGATGAATTGCAGCTAAATGCAGAAAAATTCTGCTAGTTGATTTATTTTCTTTCTAAATTATTTTATAAAAAACTAATGCATTTCCAAAAGAAGCAAACAAAGCCTGGCATCAAGAGATCAAGGATGGAGAAGCAAGGACTTCCTGAGCCAAATTTCTCTCACCTCCGCAGCAGCAAAATTCTATCTCAAGGAGCCCAAATGACACCTTTGAAGATTTGTGACAAATAATTCCTCCCCAAGAGCAAGACCCAGATGCCCAAGACAGATCAAGAATACACTGTCCTGAGGCTCTTTGAAGAAGGAAAGTGCTAACCATCATCTTTATTTCACTCCCACCGAGCATATATCTGCCTGGCAAATCTCTACCAGCCCTCCTGCACAGGCCGTATTGACTGAATCCAGCTGAAGTTGAGGGCAGGTGTGAATAAAAATTTGTGGCTGAGATCAGTGGTGCTGAGATGGCCATGGTTCTGATCAAAGGAGAAAAGTGATCAGTTTGAGCCCTCTTGAAGAAACATTTTTGAATTTTTACTGAAGAATTTTTACTGGATAGATGACCTAATGTGTTCTGATAAAGCTTTACTCTCTCTTACAGCCTGAATGGATATTATTGGACTTTATAGTAAGCTGCAGTCCTCATATTTAACACAAAAAGAAGAAAGCAGTATTAGTATTTTAAAATGCAGTACTTAGCAATGTTAATACTCTGGCCTTGTAGTTACTACTGAGCCAAATGAAGAGAAGTGTTGGTAGGGATTTTCTCTTCTCACTATATTGCCAGGGATGTTAACACAGCTTTTTGAATCAAATCTGAGCAGGAAGGAGAGCAGGCCAAGATGAGTTGATAGAGCAGGTCTCCCTCCCAGAGGCTGTTACAGTAGCTTTCCAATTCATATGAACTCCTGAGCAGTAGATTTGGTGAGGAAGATTTTTTCAAAGGCATATGAGGGGTTTTGGAGTTTGGGAAATTTCCCTATGGTATCTGCTAACCAGAAGAAACTCAAAGCTGGTCCCTCAGTGATAGTTGGTGGTTTTCAAAGCCTTACACCTCCAGAGCAGCTCATTCAATTCAATTCCTTAACACTGGTCAAGGCCTAGTGATTGCAAAGCATCTGTGATAGGTCTTTTGCTCCGTTTCACAGGAATAAGCCACCCACACCCCAGAAACCCAGCACTTTTCATGGCAAGACCATGATACATCCTGCCACATTGCAACATGTGTGTACAGAGCCAGATTTGAGGCAACAGCACCTATGGTAGATGTCAGTTCAGACATAAAATATACAACCCTTCTGCTCCTGGCAGCTCCTCTGCTCTTCCCAGGGCACTCTGGGCCATGCAGGCATGAACTCCTGTTAAACTCTGATAGTTTTTGTATGTCCTGGCCATCTTTCAGGATCTGCTCTGTAAAAGCAGAAAGAATGAGTCATGCCTTGCAGGACTGTCTCTTGGCCCCACCAATGGCTTATCTATAGCAAAAGAAAACAGCCAAGTCTCACCTTTTCTTAGGACACATTTATTAGCACAGCATTAAATGGTCTTTTTCATTTATTAGAAAAAACAATCACTGTGATATCAAGTTTGTAAGGAAAACTCTGTTAAACGCAATTGTTGGAGAAGATTCTCTGCGTTTTGGCTACGAATCCTTCCGCAGCAGTAGTATTTGTGAGCTACTCTGACACTAATTGCTCTCGATAATTAATTCCACTCATAGCCTGAGTGGTTACCACCCAGGGGAGGGTGTCCAGCCTCCTTTTCTGCTGTCTCATTAGTCACACGTAATCAGCATGTGTAGAAATTGCAGCTCCAATTTCTGAAACTTCAGGCACAGTGGCAGCATCAGGAATAAACTACCAGAATCCAGCAACAAGTTTACTTTCAGCTGTGCTGTTTCATGTCCACATCCAGATCTACAGCTACTTGGTAACCTGTGTGCACTCAGCTTTTCTCATCACTTTAGCTTGCGGTAAACAGATTTTTTCCTTCTCCGTAGCAATATGGTCCCATGTATCATTTTTCCACTGTGTTTTCCAGTGGACTTTTCATACCTGATTCCCTTGTCATAGGAATTGATGTTCATTTTTAGAAAAAATTATGGTTTTACTTTAAATGTCTTCAGTAATATGTTGCATCAAAAGCTCAGGAGCCAGTCAGCATTACTGCCGACTTCCAGTGCTAGTGTGGACTCTCACAGATGCCACAGCTCCCCAGATTCTTTCCAATGTTCCTGTTTTCTTAGAATTATTTCTCTCACTGTGATTGGTAATTTATCGTGCATTATAACCACGAAGAAAAGCAGACTACCTGCAGGATAGTCCTAATTTGTAAGAGGCTACCTGACTGCAATCTTTCATGAATCTGCTTCTGTAACTTAATGTTCACTCACTCTTTCTCTTCATCCACATCTGCAGTATCACTAACATTCTGGTGGGGAAGCAGAATGATTAAGTAGACAATCTGTGAACTGTTAAAATATTAAGAGTGTTGAAAGGTATAGGCTTTTGTCTATCACATCTGGCATCATTGGCATTCTTCTGGCATGAGAAGGAGATTTTAAAATGGTTTTCCTCAAAATTCTTCTTCTGTCCCTGATAACCTCTGGTGTGTAAGTGTTGGCTCAGGGCGTGTATTTTGTACATATCTAACCACAGTGCGTCATAAATATACATTTCCTTGTTACAGGTGGTGTTATTAATAAGGCAACCGATTATAAAAGATTGCAAGAGACATAAACTCTAATTGGAAGAGATCATGCCAAGTCAATGTTAATAACAACCACACATTGTGCAAATTACAGATCAAAGTAGCTTCAGCACTGCTGTAGCTTTCATGGCTTCTGAAAGAATTTCTCCAGCTGAAAGCTCCCAGAGTTCCCTCCAGCCTGAGTTTGGTTGATTCAATGAATAACTACTGATTTAGGTGGGTTTGACTTGTCTTTTGTTCTTAGGGAGTTCCTACAATCTCATATGACTCTTATGGGAGAGCTTTGTGGAAACAGTTTGTCCCACCTGGAGATGACCCTCCACAAGGTCCCTGTGCTCAGATGAGCAAAGTGGAAGCAGGGCTTCTGTGGCCTCCTGGGAGCAGAGCCATGGGCTCAGTGAACTGAGAGTCCAGGGAATGGGCAGCAAAGGTGTCAGCACCAAGGCAACGGGGTGCTCCAAATTGAGGTGAGAAGAGGATATTTTCCCCTGGCTGGTGTCCAATGAAAAAGAGAAGTTGGTGTCACTTTCTCCCTATAAAGTAGCAGTTCTTAGGGCTGCACCCTGTTAAAATGGAAGTGACGACACGCAAATGAGCATGTTTCTTGCAACCCCTTTCCCCTGAGGTTTTGGGAAATAAAATCAAGAATGAGGGAAGGACAAGGCGTATGTCAGTGGCAGTTTGAGAAAGGAAGAGCATGAAAGCACCAAGGAATGGGAAAACCACAGGCAAGTGGTGTGGTTCATGGTGGGCAGCAGTGTGCTGGGACAGAGCCCAGCTGTGGAGCAGATGTGCACTGGCACGAGCCGCTATGAATGGAGCCAGGTGGTGGCTGGGCAAGCTGGATTACTGGTGTGGAAGAGAGGCCACACTTTCTCTGCAACTCCCTTCTAAATCATTGGGAGCTCCTCCATCCAGATAGACTTTTCACCCTGACCCTGTAAATTAATATTGGTCACAGTCAAATTGCTAGACACGACCTTCTGGCCAGCATTGGGACAGTAAAGCAAAGCTTCAGGGCAGAGCAGCATTATGGGCTCAGTTTGCATGTGATTTCTTGGAGCTGTTAGCGTGAACAAAACGCGTGTGCATGAGTAGGTTGCACAAAATTTGGCTGAAAGTTTGCTCCCCGCAAAAATCAACTGTGTCAATTCTAAAGGAGTTTTTAATTCCAAATGCCTTTTGTAAAATAAAATAGTCATAAAACCATTGCCATTTTTTTCCAAGATAAAATCTCATACTTAAAAACTTGTGGTGACTTTATTGGTCACTCATTTAATGTTTTTATTATTTTTTAACAGGCTGCCTTATTTTCTTTCCAAAAAACTAGAACAAAGGCTTCTGCTGAGTGTTTGCTGGCAGCCTCTAGAAACTGGCAACACCAGATCAAATGCTGCTGCTTAGAAATCCAGTTGTCTTTTGTTGAGAACAATAGAATTGTGTTACTGTATTTTCTTTATTTCTGTTCATGTGGCACCGAGAGGCCTTAGCTGACATCCAGCCTTTTATGTCAGATGTAATGCATGAAGTTGTATGGCTTAAATAATTCTGTCAACAAAGGGTAGGAAAAGGATGTGCTTAATTTTAGGGAGTGGATATACAGAAATTAGGGCAAGGCAGCAATGGAGTTGTGACTTGAGCAATGGAAATGTACCCAAGAACTAACACTTCTCTAAGCTTAGCTGCATGGATGTGGCTGGCACGTTTGCTGGCAGTGACTAGATGTGTTCCTGCCTGCCTCAAGGTGAGTTAAGATATTTATTTAGATTTACTTTTTCTATAATAATTTACTGAGGAGAAGGACCTGGGGGTGTTGGTTGACAAGCAGCTTGACATGAGCCATCAGTGTGCGCTTGCAGCCCAGAAAGCCAGCTGTATCCTCAGCTGTATCAAAACAAGTGTGGCCAGC
The DNA here is from genome assembly GCF_964211835.1 of Anser anser. NCBI lineage: Eukaryota > Metazoa > Chordata > Aves > Anseriformes > Anatidae > Anser > Anser anser. The sequence continues at coordinate 129,892,666 of NC_139721.1, read as the reverse complement.
AGGGTGAGGGAGGTGATTCTCCCCCTCTGCTCTTGTGAGACCCCACCTCAAGTGCTGCATTCAGCTCTGGGGCCCCCAGCACAAGAAGGACAAGAATGTATTAGAACAAGTCCAGAGGAGAGCCACAAAGATGATCAAAGGGCTGAAGCATCTCTCCTATGAAGACAGACAGAGGGATCTGGGGTTGTTCAGCCTGGAGAAGAAAAGGTTCCAGGGAGACCTTACAGTGGCCTTCCAGTACCTAAAGGCCTACAGGAAAGATGGGGAGGGACTCTTTGGCAGGGGGTGTAGGGATAGCACAAGGAGTAATGGCTTTAAACTAAAAAAGGGTAGATTTAGATTAAATATTAGGAAGAAATTCTTTACTCAGAGGGTAAAGAATGGGACACTCCCATGAGGCACTGGAACAGGTTGCCCAGAAAAGCGGTAGCTGCCCCATCCCTGGAGGTGCTCAAGGCCAGGTTGGATGGGGCTTTGAGCAATCTGGTCTGGTGGGAGGTGTCCCTGTCCATGGAAGGGGGTTGGAATTAGATAATCTTTAAAACAGATAATCTTCCAATCCAAACCATTCTATGATTCTATGACTTTATGAAGTGCTGAGTGCAAGTGGACGTGGAGCTTATTCCCACATCACTGCTGCTTCTTATTGCAGACATTGGCAGAGTTGAAGGTGCTTCAGTTTGTAGGAATGGAAGCCGTACCCTGCAAGAAGCCCTGTCCTCCTCCCCCACCAACACTGAATGTATGAACTCTAAAGAAAACTTCAGCCATACATACCAGTACAGTTTATTGTGCATTTGCAGGTACCAATGACAATGTTGATAAATGTGTCTGCTCCTAAATAAAAGGTCAGGTTTTCAAACATTCATCACCCAGAAGCTAGTAGTCAAAGGGCACTTCAAAATAAATAAACAAATAAAAAAGTGCCTTATTCAACAACAAATTGATTCCCAGCCTTGCTCTCCACAACTAGTGAATAAGCTGTTGATAAGTTATTTTAGAACAAACCCACAAAATGGTGGAACTTTTCTTCTTTGTTCCTTCCCCTTCTGGTCTTATTTTTCTCTTTCTTTTTCTCTTTCTTTTTCTCTTTCTTTTGTCAGAAGTATGCATAGTGTTTGTTAAAAGCTTGCAAACTGGCCAGCAGGAATCTACATTTTTCCCTGGAAGGGTAAGGTTGTTTTCAATCTGGATGTGATCCCAGCTGAGGGAGCTGCCTGGCCAGCCTTGCTGGTAAGAGGAACATGTGAACTACAGCTTGCAACAAGACCATCATCTCCAGCTGTATCACCAGGATATATAAGAAGAGAGTCTTAGAGGCTATCCTCTACTTTCAGCACTGCATTTGTACTTTAAGTTCAATCAATAGATGAAATATAGGAAGAGACTGAAACAGCAAAACTCCAGTGCTTCAGTGCCACCTGGCACCCAGTCCTGACCTACTCAAGGCTTTCTCCTCTCAAGTCTCAGCTGTGCCACTTGCTTTTGAACCAAATTCATCAAGGAGAACAAGTCCTGACATGGACTGGAGGAAATGGCAGGCTTTGGGAAAACTCCAAGCTTCATGCCATGAATATTCACTCCATGCAAAAGTACAAATGAACACAATGGGTAAAAAGTTGTGTTGCTCCTTTTCATATGTAGCCCCATTCACATTTTCAAGTCACAGTGACTGGTTATTGCAGTGGGTTTATTCATACAGCACTGGAAATCCTGACTGAAAATATGTTTGCTTTCTGAACTTTCCACAGCGAGTGTGCTGGACAATTTCTCCCAAGATCTTCCTTTTTTTTTCTATCTTATTCATCTACCACAAGCTACATTAGGCAGCCTGGCTATTTCTGTATATACTCTGTACGCTTTTTCAGTGAATTATAGGATAATTTTTTAAAGTCTAACGTCTTGTCAATGTGACAAACTAGTTAATTCTATATTTTGTACATACTATGTAGTCTGTATTTCTTGAGTTCTTAACTCAACATGAAAAGATAAACCTTCTTTTATGGCAAACCTTATTTTTCCCCTATATTTCTGGGGATCCTCCAGAAACCTTTCAGTAGGTACTAGACAAAATGATTTGATCAAAAATTAGTTTCTTTCTTTAAATTCATCTATATTTTCATGACTAATTAAAAGTAGCTTGTATTTGTGTTTCCTTGTTAAGTTCTGTATCAGATCAGATAGCATGGACTAAATATTATCTTGGGCTGAGCAAGCTCTGAAAGCCATCAGATCACAGTATTTTGTACATTTTTGGTCAATTTAATGAGGTTTCAAAAATGTATGGAAAAATTTATGAAGAACGCATTTGGAAAGGTTCAAGCTACACTAAACACGGTAGAGCACCCTAGTATCTTCTGTCTGTAAAACAAAATGCATAACTTGACAAGACTATCAAAAGGCTGCCCCAGCACAGCTACTATACTGACCTTCCGTCACTGTCCTTGAAACTATGTAGTTCTCCTCTCTGCACAGAGGCAGTGCTCCTCTCCTCTCCCCTTCAGCTGCAATGTCCACCTAGTCATGGTACTAGCTCCCTACATGTTTGTTGGATTATGTGGTTTCCTTTAAAAAAAAATCATTTACAGAAGCAGAAGTCCAGACAATGTACATATGAAATTTTCGTAAATGCTCATTGACTAACAAAATATTTTCCAATAGTATTAATAACTTTTTATTAATCATATAACTCACAGTATCCTTTAATACCCCTATTGTTCTCAGCTGGACCACTGTGCAGGTGCAAGTAGGTTTAACGTTGTTTCTATAGTAACAGAGGCAACACTGACATTTGGCTGAAATGTACTATGCCATTTTATTTGTTAATCTGATGTAATTTAAAAAAAGAGAAAAAAGTGATTTGGATGCCGTTGTCTCTTCAGGTGCAACTCCCATGGCAGGATTGCTAGACTGAGCTACCTAGGAACTTTTAGCATGGTGCTTCCTGAGGATATTTGCAGAGCTGGTTTTCTCTTCCTCTCAGAAATATGTAACAAGGAGGCCGGCAGGAACTATAATGGCTTGGATCATTTAAAGAAGGAAGAAAAGCCTTTTCGTTTTAAAAAATATTTTATATTTTTTCTGTTCCCCTTCAGTTGTTGTCAGCATAAAGATAAATCCGTCCTAAATAATATAGTAGCTGAATTGTATTGAGAACTGTGGTGCAAGTCGGAAAACACTTCTGACTGGGTATCTTCAAGACAGAAATGGAGGCTTTACTTTTCCAAATCAGTCTTGCTTTAGAGATTTAATTGTACTGCTTGATTTTGAAATACTATGAGCATAATTTTTTCTGACAGAATTTTGGCTTTTCTACTTGCAGTCCCAGCTGGGTCCTTCAATTCTGAGATAAGCAGATATGAAAAATAAACTTTACTAACTTGAGCCAACTTGAACAAACCTCCAAAAATGCTGGAAACTTTTGTCTGGGACAAAACCAAATGCATTCTTTTATGTCAGCCAGTTTCATTTTCTGACATTTGAATGGTGCATCAGAAAAACAAAAAAAAAGAAAAAAAAAGAAAAAAAAGAAAAAAACCAGCATTTTAGTGAAGGCAACAGCAGTAAATAGTTAACTTTCAGGAAAAGCACTATCTGCTTTAGCATTTCTGGACCATTGGTTTTGATTTCTTTCCCTTCTTTTTTTTTTTTTTTTTTCTGCTCCTATGATTACGTAAGTTTTTTATTAGTTTCCTGAAAGTGTGCAGTGTGTCTGAAAGTTCTCTGAATTGTCTATCTCTCCTTCATGTGACTTACACAATTGAGTCTATTTTCTATGGTTGTCTATCTTTTGGATATTACACATACAATAAATACAAAATTAGAAAGGTCTATGCCTTTTTTTTTTTTTTTTCCAGTGCCAGTGAGCTCTCATGTGATTAACCTGCTGAGTAGTGCACGAAACCCTATGAAACAAATGTTCCATGAGACAGGAACTGTACACGGTAAATGGAGCAAACCATGTTTTAATGCTTTATATGAATGGTTCTACTTTGTTTTCCTAAGGGTACATGAATATTTTATTTTTTTTGGTTTATATGCTGAAAATGATAAACACACTAATGGCAATTGCTGATAACAGCTTACAGACAAAAGTTAGGCAAACTACATGTGTGGGAAAGAAAAATACATACAGTCCTTTTCTACTTAAAGTCAAATATGTTAGTTTCAAGCTTATTTTAAAAGGTGGACCATTCTGTTTCACTTACACATCAAGGCCACTTCCATTAGTCCAGCAAGCTGGACTCAGCAGATATTGGGTAATTTCTGAGTTACACTGGTATTTAGAGCTGTCACAGTACTTCTGAGAAGTACAGTTAAAAGTTATAGCTAAAGCCACACTCATCCATAAATTTTTTTTTTTTTTTCGAGCTTAAAGAGCCACCTGGAAAACAATGTTAAAGCAACAGCAAGTTTCTGACCAGCAGGAAAACATTCACCCAAACTACGCATGACGTAAAGTCAATTTGCAATCCAGCCGTGCTTAGGTCAGGATGGTAGTTTTGAGGAACATCTGCTTCCATAAAGCAAAACTGATCCCAGAGAATATTTTCACTTCACAGTAAACATTCTCCTTCCAACAAAACCTCATGCTGATCCCCTTTGCTTGCACAGTTACTGCTTCAAAACATTTGTGCAAGTCTGAATCAGTTTGACTTGTATTTCTCCACATAATGTCTTAGCAAATGCATTAAGGGATAAGAGGTACTCTGGAACTAATACATCTCCCTCACATAAGAAATCAGTAGTTCAGCTGAGAAAAGCCATGAACTTTAAAAAGATGTCTTTCTGTTTTATGAGGTGAAAATAATAAACCTGCCTTTGTTGAGATCTGCTTTTTCAAGAAGCGTCATGCATTTCAGAAACCCTCTGTCTATCAACCATGTTGTTTCAGAGTTGTTTTGACAGTGAGGTCAAAATTACTGTCTTACAGGTAAGAACCTGCCAACACAGACACTGGAAATTACAAGGAGATTAGCCATTGGGATAATTTGAGAAAGGAATGTTAATGTCTTTTGGAAAACTCCAACAGAAATGCCACACTGATAGGAAAAATGTTTCGAGTGTTATAAAGCAGATGTCAAATTTGGCTGGAATCTGGTGAAGATAGATCTTCACCGATTTTCTATCAGGGAAGATAGGTCAGAAGGACTACTAGAGGAATTAAAACTTTTTTTTTAAGGAGTGGAAGACACAGCTTTTTGGATCCCTTCTAGGCCAACACAGAACAATTCCAACTTTTCTGGCCTTGGATCCCCAGGTGTTAGGAAATCATAGAGAACTCATATTTATTATGCATTTCAGACTCCCATTTCTTGAGCACAGTCAAATAGGAACATATAGAATATTTGTTCATGAAGAAGTAAATAACAATCATTATCCTTATAGATATTAAAACATCTGGCAAAGTTAATTGTAGTGACAGGTCAATTAATCATAGAGTAATTTATAATTTTCAGTACTTTCCTACCCTCAAAAAAAAAACTATCACTCAGGCTGAAAATGATCCATATTCTATATGGAATAATAAATAATTTTTGGTATGAAATGTACCAATTGGCAACTTACCAATTTTGTTTATGACCTCCCTTGAAAGCAGTATAATTTTGGTAAGAAGAAAATCATCATCTTTCAGTTACCTTAGAAAGTTTTGTTTTGTTTTGTTTTCTTTTAACTTTCAAGAAATCAGACATCTTTCCAAATTAAAAATTGAAATGTTGATTTCCCCACCTCCCAAAGCCCCTACCCATGCTTGTTCCTGGGCAAGAGTGTGCTTGTGTCAGCTAAAACTGTGGACTAAGATGAGCACAAACTTAGAAAAGTGCTTTTAGAAGGAAAATAACTGGGACAGACAGAATTATACCTCTCAATTTATGACATCCTTATGTCATAGCAAATTCTTGTAAGACATCTTTTTATGATGTTTTAGACCTTGTTCTGCTTACAAAGCTGTAGCATACTTCCTCGTGGCATACAAGATAAATAGATGACTTACAATATAGCAAAATCAAATACGATGTGAAGACTGTTCTGAGTTTTTTGCTTGTTAACATACATCAACCTCGTAAAATACCAGATCTGCTGACCTTTACCCAGTAATTACCAGTTTAGATATTTGTCTTGTGCATCAGGGTGACTCTTTCACCTTCTGCACAGAAGCTTGACTGGCTTCTATGCCAATGCTATTTGTTTGGATTAATGAGTTAACATGAGAAAGTGAAGTGTCCTACTCATTCCGATACCTTGCTATGACTGCTTATTGTTGTACAACGCGCATGGTAAAAGGTATCTTCTCTATAATGAAAGGTAAAATGAAATTGACTCCTCCACGCCTTCCTGTTTCTGTCATCTTGTATGAATGTCAGGGGCAGGTTCCTGGTTCATAACCTTTTTACCTCTTGAAAATGTTAAACATAAACCACTCTCTGATAAGCGGAGAGGGTGCATTTTGCAAGGGAGTTATAGAACAGATAAGAGTTAAGAAACCTGACTTAAACTTTTCTCTCTGACTCGTGGGAAGTTCCTGCTTCATGTATACAAAATTAGTTTATAGGAGAGATAACAAAAGGTGTAGGGTACCACATCTTGTGTAATAATTATAAATTCTAAATTATAAGAAGAAACAGGAACTGTGTCTTGTTTGAGTCTTTTCTGATTCCTCTAACAAGTCAATCGACTCCTCCTGCCTATTTATGGCCTCTTTAGTGGAGGAAGGCATTTTATCTCTCTTTCTGTTGCTAGTTTTATCCAGTTATGTTTGCTACTGTGTAAACTCCCAGTCTCTTGCTAGTAGTTTGCTATCCAAAGTTTCATGTGTAATTTGATTTTGACAACATCTAACACATTAAATAGAGACGAGGTTTAGTAGCAAAGTTCAGCAAAGCATTGGTCGAACCAGTCACCAAATATGTCTCATCTGCATATCCCACCCTAGCCCATAAACTCAAGGGCCTTGTGATGAGCAAGACACCCCAAAATTTTTCTTATCTATTTCAAATTATATTTTTACCTTAACTTTCCAGATTTTAATGTCTGGTTTTGTAGCCGGAGCTCAATGCTAGGGCTCACTGTATCTCAGGTAGGTTTGCTTATAATGATTTACTTAACTGATAGTCTACTCAGATGCTGTTTCTCAGTTTCTCAATCAAGTCATTCTCAAAATGTGAGATATTACTAATTTTGGCTTGCTAAGTAACAGCAGCTCCAAGAAAAAAATGATTCCTGCTGTGAGGAGTTAGTGGGTGAACACTGAGCATGATCAGTGAGGGGAGGGAAATGTCTGGATTTTCCTTTGACACCCAGGGAGGTTTCTGTTTGTTCTGCGAGTTCTTACACAGCAAAGATTTGGCCTCCGACAGCCTCTGCTCCACTGGCAGCATAAAGAGCAACAGTAAGGGCGCCTGTCCTCAGTGACCTTTGGGAGGCACGAAGCAGGGACAAGCACAGCTGAGCCTGGCCCCAAGCTGCCCTGGGAAGCTGGAGAGGCTGGTGGTGGCAGAAAGGAAGAGTTACATGAGGCTGAGTAGGACACTGGGGAGAGAGAATAGCCCTGGGAAATAGAATAGGAAGTCTCCTAGTTGCTACAGTGCCTTTCTATAGAGTTGTTTATTGCTATATAGAAGCACCAGAAGGGCAGTCTTTTATGGTGGGGAGGTAAACAGGAATGACCTCTGTGCAGTGTTTTGAGCTTTTTAATTAGATTACATTTCACATTGTTATCATGTTTCAGCGAGAGCCCAGACTGAAAATTCTGGCTGCTACAGCTTCAGGCTGAGTGTGCTCTTACATGCACGTGTCCTTGCATACTGATAATTCACCAACTTGTTCATGTTTTTCTTACATTGCTTGTAGTGGTGTGTCCTTACTATTTCACTATTGTGGTACTGTTATTACTATGGTAGAAACACTTTTGTTTTCAGCTTTTGTGATTTTTTGCCTTTTTTTCGAATAAATAATTCAATATACAAGAAAGAACATGAAGGATGGAAAGTGACTTTTCCATAAAATTCAATAGTCAGTCACTCTTGTGGAATTTACAACATACACAAGGACTTACAAAATGCCTGAGACTTTAACAGAAAGCATGCCCTGCTGTAGTCTTCTAGATTTCCCAGGATTTTCTTGGCCTGCCCATTTACGGTTCCATGGTTTCATGGGAGAGGTCAGCTGCTTCTTCCATACACTGTAACATCAGCAAGATCTGAACAAGTGTGACATCATATTAACGAGTTCTTCTGCTCAGTGGGAAAGTTAATTTTGGCTTCAACATGTCTGCTAACATCACAGAAATGCTGGATTATGTCTTGTGGTCAACCGACATTCTTGATTAAAAATTTTTATTTCAGACCTTTAACCCACACATTTGCCCTCTCAGAAGAGAAGAAAACTTTATTGGATTTTTCTACTAGAATTTCATGTGTTTTTCTTTCTTTCTCTTTCTTTCTTTCTTTCTTTCTTTCTTTCTTTCTTTCTTTCTTTCTTTCTTTCTTTCTTTCTTTTTCTTTCCTTCCTTCCTTCCTTCCTTCCTTCCTTCCTTCCTTCCTTCTTTCCTTCTTTCCTTCCTTCTTTCCTTCCTTCTTTCCTTTCCTTCTTTCCTTCTTTTTCTTTCCTTCCTTCTTTCTTTCCTTCCTTTCTTTCTTTTTCCTTCCTTCCTTCCTTCCTTCCTTCCTTCCTTCCTTCCTTCCTTCCTTCCTTCCTTCCTTCCTTCCTTCCTTCCTTCCTTCCTTCCTCCCTCCCTCCCTCCCTCCCTCCCTCCCTTCCTTCCTTCCTTCCTTCATTCCTTCCTTCCTTCCTTTTTTCTTTCTTTCTTTTTCTTTTTCTTTCTTTCTTTCTTTCTTTCTTTCTTTCTTTCTTTCTTTCTTTCTTTCTTTCTTTCTTTCTTTCTTTCTTTCTTTCTTTCTTTCTTTCTCTTTCTCTCTCTCTCTTTCTCTCTTTCTCTCTTTCTCTCTTTCTCTCTTTCTTTTCCTTCCTTCCTTCTTTCTTTCTTCCTTCTTTCTTTTCTTTCTTTCTTTCTTTCTTTCTTTCTTTCTTTCTTTCTTTCTTTCTTTCTTTCTTTCTTTCTTTCTTTCTCTCTTTCTCTCTTTCTCTCTTTCTCTCTTTCTCTCTTTCTCTCTTTCTTTTCCTTCCTTCCTTCTTTCTTTCTTCCTTCTTTCTTTTCTTTCTTTCTTTCTTTCTCTTTCTTTCTTTCTTTCTTTCTTTCTTTCTTTCTTTCTTTCTTTCTTTCTCTTTCTTTCTTTCTTTCTTTTTCTTTCTTTCTCGTTCTTTCTCTCTCTCTTTCTTTCTCTCTCTCTTTTCCTTCCTTCCTTCCTTCCTTCCTTCCTTCCTTCCTTCCTTCCTTCCTTCCTTCCTTCCTTCCTTCCTTCCTTCCTTCCTTCCTTCCTTATTATTCTTTCTTCTTGCTCTGTTCTGCTTTGCATTTCCTTCATACAGCTTTGTAATCTTCAAAGCGATCGCACTTTGAACCTGATGACCTGTTCAGTATCAGATATGTATCTGACTTTCCTGCCTGAGGAACTCGAGCATTTCACTTTTTCTTTGTATTCTCACAGCATTTCTGTGGATTAGGAAGGGTGAATTTCCTAAATTTAAGTTCATAAATAGATAACTATTTAATATTTCCAATAAAGTACTTTTTTTTTTCTTAAATAAATGTTGGGAGAAAATGAACTGTCCTAGGTCATTCATTTAGTGATGCGAGTTAAAAAAATAAATGAATCTTAGTTTTCTAGATCTCATCTGTAACATTTACTTTCAAAAAGGCAGAATACAAGCCTAAAGATTCATAGCAAAGTTCCCATTGTTAAAAGCCCAGGGGAGTGACATAATTACAAGAATAAGAGATATAATGTAAGGAAGGCTTTGTGTGGAATATCAGTTTAATTCTCCACATTCACTTACGTCAATGAAGGTTGAAACAATCACTTTGGTGTCTGATTTGCCTCTCATAAAACCTCTGGCTTCTGGTAATAGAACTTCGGTCTGGTTTAATTCAGGATATGCACATAAGAGCAGCTGATGGTAATGCAAAACACTCCTTAATTTTCATGTTCATGTCTCCTCTGTACTTAAGATTTCAAATAATATGTTAAGGAAGATACTTTGAGCCTTCATTTTGTAATAATTTTAAGAAAGCTTTTGGAGTGTAATACTTTGAAGAGTATAAAAATTATCTCTTTTGAGAATATTATTTAATAAAATTATATATGAAAAGCCATTGCCTTTTTGTAGATATTTTAAAAATTAATTTGCCTGCAAAACAGTTTCAAATACATTTTGAAACCTCCCCTGACTGCAATATTTAATGTCAGGTGTTCTTTCTGCTGAAGTCCACGGGAAGAGATTCCTTCTTCACAGAGTTAACAACCACCAGTAAATAACCTCAGCTCTATCCAACACCACAGAAACACTGAGGCTATCATAAGATCAGTAGTTTAGAAATACTTCATGGTTTCTCCCTCCTATTATTCATTTATATGGAATTTAAAAAATAAAACATATCCTTTCCAACAGAGAATCATCAAATTATAGAATGGTTTGGGTTGGAAGGGACCTTAAAGATCATCTAATTCCAACCTCTGTTCCATGGCAGCGACACCTCTACTAGACCATGTTCCTTAAAGCCCCATCCAACCTGGCCTTGAACATTTCCAGGGAAGAGGCATCCACAGCTTCTCTGTGCAACCTGTTCCATCACTGTGACATTTAGAAATAAAGCAAAGGAAAGCAAGATATATGTCTCTCTTTGATTCCCTCTCCTTCTCTCTTGTAACTCTTTCCTGCTAGTTAACAAAGTGGAATTATGCAACAATGGAGTAAATAAATTTCATTATTGTTTTTATTTTCTTGTATTAAATGGGGCTTAATTAGTAGGTTAAGTCTTACCCATGATACCGCAGCCTTTCTTCTCCAATGAAGACATTTTAATAAAGACTTCAATAAAAGCAGTATTTTATCTACCACAGTAATATTCCTGGCTTCAAACACACATAAAATAGACCAGAAAGCAAGAGAAAATAATCTATATGGTTTAAAAACTACATGTTTTAGCTAAACTATTTTCATGTGTGTGACCATTGACACAGTAAAGTGCATGACTTCTCTGCTTGTAAATACTCAATAAATGCAAGCATATGGTATTTACCAGTCACCAGTCTTATTCAGCATTACTGTTTACTGTAAACTCTTATCATATTTTCAAAACACATGTTGGCAAGTGAAATTAAAGTAATCAGAAGGAAAAAACTGTATGTACAGGTTTTCACCATGCAGGGTTTAATCATGTTGGATGCGCTTTTTTATTATTATTATTATTTATTTATTTATTTTTGAATCCCTGAGCCTTATGTGCTGAGTCTCAGATGGCAAGAAGCAGTTAATCTGAAGTCCACATAATTTTTTTGTCTTCACAAGAACATCAATAACGATTCCTCCAGTGCATCATTTCAAGAGGGTGCTAGAGCTCAATGGATTCTGGATTTGATTTATTTAAGCAAATAATATGCTTACTGAAAGTTTTGATTGTTCTGAACCACCTTCTTTACAGGCTTTCATCTGAGAAAAAAGTGGGTTGACATTTGCAAAAATGCCATGATGTACCCTTTACATTTAAGGTGGGATACAGTTCCCACATTCAGACACATCATTTTAGATATCTGCATGTAAAGATGTCCTGCTCACATCACTGCCAATGGAGATCTAGTCTGTGTAACAAATGAGATAGCCAGATTGCGGAAATCTGGTCAGCCCACCCTAAAGTAGATATCTAAAATATTGACTGAACTTCTATTGTCTGTAATGGGAATTTGGACATACAGCTGATATGCAAGCATTGACACTTAGTCACTTAAAGGCTGATATCTGAGTCTGTCAGCTCAATTCCCTTCCCAGTAGAGGCTGTAGAAAAGCTAAGTGCAGTCCTGTAATTTTCCAGAGAGAATTTTAATACCACTCCACTAACAAAGAGAATTTGCTAATCACAAGGTGTCTAATCTCGCCTGTAAAACCACTTCATGCTGTGTACATAAGTCAGCATTAATTGAACAAAAAGCAGGACTCAAATACCCTACCAGCTATTGGGCATCCCACCCGCAAGACCTCGTCTCCTCTCTCCTGCTGCAAGAGGACCTGTGTCATGACACTGGGGTACGCTTCTGGGGGTGGCTCAGAGCCAGACCTATACCCAGCACAGCATGAATGTAAATGTTGTGTGTTCCGCGGTGTCAGAGTGCTTTGACTTCTGAGCTAACAGCAGAGAAGCGTTTCTCTCCCACCCTCCCTATCCTTCATAGCACTTCAGTGAATCTTGGCTTTATCCTATTCTGTGGCAGCACTTTTATGTACTTCTGGGGAGGGATTGTTCCCTCTTGGATTCTGCTGAAAGTTATCATAAGCTTACACTGGAATCTGGGGCTGCAAGACAGGCAATAATAGCTTTCTTGATTAAAGAATAAATAAATCTTCCAGCTCTCAGGGGAAATAACTGGGTTCTGAGCCTATATTCATTTTTACTAGGTTTATAAGTAGAGGAACATTGCAGAATGTTTCTGTTCTACAGCATTACTATACAAATGGGCTTGAGGTGTAAAGTAAATGATAAATGTTCAGATCATGTCTTCTTATTGGGTATAAGGTAGCATCCAATTTAAACAAAGTTTTTTAAAAGTCCCAATACAGTGATACTGTCTGAAAGCTCTTCTTCTGATTGCTTTCTTGGACATATGGTATGAATTTACTTGTAATTCATTAAAAGTTTTTTCTGAATGACATCAAAAGGGGAAATAGTGCATATTGACTTCAAGGATGTCTAGTAATGAGTAGTGCAGCTGGGATCTTCTAATTGTTTCCATAAGTATCAGTTCATCAGAATAGTACAACTAGGTCCTAGTGAATGACATAGAGTGTAGTAGGGACAATGAGGAGGAAAAATATATTTTCTTTTTTTTTTCTGCTTTTTTATTGACCTAAATAAATTTATACCCATTAATAAATCAAAATAAAATTTGAGCAACAATACTTTTAAAACCATATTGTTTCTTTTTCTTTATTTTTGTTGTAACTGATGCCAAATTGTTATTTTTAGAAGCTCTATTTTCCCGTCACTCTGCAATGCAGCTAAAGATACCCGAAAACATACTGTTGCTTCTCTGAACACAAGTTTACTGTGGGCCAGTTAATTAACTGATGTGCTAACTGGATTCATTCCTGTGTAAATCATTCATTAGACAATTATCAGATGATTTAGAAGTTTCAAATAGATTTTGGTCATATAGTCCAGATAATTTGGCATCCTTTTTAAAGAATAAAGAAGAATTTTTAAAGTATATGGCACCACTTATAGTTGTTTTTAAGTGTTCCCACCCTTTCTCTCATAATCACAGACTTAAGGGAAGATCAATATATTTCAAAGGCTAGTGCCTTATAATCTTTTTTGGCAAACTGTTTCTCAGTAGAAAAGCCCAGTTGTTTCCTGAATCTTTAAGAGTTATTCAGGTATATTCTTTTGCATACCTTTGCAGCACTAGCTCCTCTTTAAAAGGAAATATCCTTCATTAGACCTTTATGATGCCTATGTTAATTTAGGTCCAAACAGAATTACTTTAGAGTTCTCGTTATCTGTTAAGAAAGCAGCACAACAGAAGGAAAGTTTTGTAAAAGCCTAAGCATGACTGTGCAGTGATGCATACAAAAATGCAAAGTTACATAACTTGTTTAATATTGCAAACACATTTAGAGCTAAAAGTTCAGCACTGCATGAAAACTGTACAGACAGTCCTGATCTAGAGTTTACAGGAACAGGACAAAAAACAGGATCTGGATCTCACTAGCCCCTGAGTTGTCTCAGCAATCCCCATTCTATGTGAAGGGTTTCTTTCACTACTCTGATGGTAAATTATTACTGATACATTTAAGACTACACTGGACAAAACTTGTTTCTAAACTCTGCTCGCCTCTCAGCTGAAGAACTGCATTGTGAACTTATGGGAAAAGGAGGCAGTGTTAGTTCTCAGTCTGCAGAGTATGCAGAAGACATCAGAAAAGGTCAGCGAATACTGTTACTACTCAAATGAAATGAGGAAGAAGTAGAAAAGGGAGGCTGTAGTGACAACTGAGAGCCTACCACACAGTACTAAAAAGGGGTGGATAATTAGAAGATGCCTGTGACTTCCTTTTAAGCACTGGGGTTTGAATAAATCTGCTTTGGAACGTGGCATTCTTGATCCACCTCTCATCACAAACTATCAATAACAAATGTAATACTTCAAACCTCCCCTCAGCCCTGGCAATCAGTTTTGTTCCATCCTAACCAGAATTTGGTCCCACAGAACCCAGCATCAGGTTTAACCACCACAAGCACAGAAGTCTGAAAAGCACAAACAGCAGATTGGCAGAAATCCTACAGCTGTTGCCTGGAGTGCCAAAACACATTTCTTCAGAGGAGAATAAAGCCAAGTACATGTGAATGGGCTGCCACAGAAAAATCCAGCTACCCCAAGGGAAAACAATATTGTGATCACATAATGCAACTTTACAAGCAGAAACAACTTCTCTAACCCAAGATTTAAGCAAGGTTTACAACCAGGTTAATTTCTTCTGCTGATCTATAGTACTTCGCACACCTTAGAAGAAGGCAGCTACTTTCAGTAATTTGCTCCATCTCCCTTGTTACAAGATAATTCCTCATTAATACTAGGATGTCTTTCCCTGTTCATGCCCTCAGGAATCATTTAACTTGGAGGTGCTGCAGCTCTCCGGAGTGGGGACAACCATGGCATGGAGCACTTGCTTGGGGGGGCTGTAGAAGGTAATTTAAGAAACAACTGTGCTACTGTACCACATGGCATCCATTTATGTTATTTAAATAGGGAGCTCATTTTTATTTGTCTTCTTAATAGTAGAATATTTGAAATTGGATTTCCATTTTCACTGTGGTTTGTCCTGGAAAAAAAAAAAAAAAATCAGTGATGTGCTCATAAATGTCACGACGTGCATGGAAATAACCTCAGTGAGTAAGAACTTTTATACTGGTTTAGAAGAAAGGGACAGCATTCATTGATCTTTGGGAGCATGTAAACAATCCATCGGAATGTTATTCAGTCATAAACATGCTCTAATTATACAAATAACACCTGCTTGAGTCAGTAATGTTATTTATACATATATATATATATATATAAATACACATGATCTACAAAACTGTGGATTATTAGAGGAGGAGAAACTAGACCAAAAGAGAGTCCTTGAGAGTCCTTGCTCTCAAGATCTGACAAGGTTTGTATTGAGAAATACAAGTATTTAAAGAAAAGTAATTGTCATTTAGTAACTCCCTAAACTAATAAAATTAGGGACTAAGTAATAAATGAACTGAAATTCTCTGTGTTGCCTGCACCCTGGCTAGGGCTGTGCAGCACATTCAAAATGTTTTTCAGGTCAAAACAAGGGGCTTGGCTAGTGCTAAACTTGCACTAAAAGCATCTGATATTTCCTTCATGTTTTCATATGTGAAGTGTTGATAATTCTACATCACCTTACTTTTTAATGTGAGATAGGACCAATTCCCTGAAAAAAATCTTTCAGAAACAGGATATGTGGTTTCTACCCACAGGACTTCATTCACCCAGGGTTATGTTAGGAAAACACTATGAAATTCTGCCAGTGAACAAACCCTTTCAGTGGTTATGTCTACACCGATAAAAGTATCCAGCATGAGGAGAGGTCTATGGCCCTAAAGTTACAGATTTCAACAGGTTTTATCCTCTCTGTTCTGAAAATAACCTTCTGGGGAGGACTAGCCTCATATCTATGGTCTACCATAGACAGATTTTCCTTTGTGCCTCATGTGGTGCACCTAAAACATATTAATTACTTTTTGTGTTTTAACAGTTCACAGTGCTGTGAACAAGTGCTGAGCTGTGTCACAGTGATGTTACACAGAAAGCAACAACACCAAGAGATATTTTTAGAGTCCAAAATGAAGGATATGCATTGCATGTTCCAGGATATGGCATGACGGTGTGCAGAAATGAGGGCACAAAGGTCATGTTCAAGAACAACAGAAGATGGAAAGAACCAACATTGTCCTACATAAACTAGGTTTTGGCAGCATACTCAGGAATAAACTATTCTCAAAACCAAACCCCACCTTCATCTGAAAATGAGTTAGTTCATTCCAAAAAGAGGCCTGGAAGTTATCTAATCTGCATGCCATGTCGATGACCCACCCCAGGGTATGGAGTAGGAAGCTAAGTCATTTAACAGTGTTTGAGATGGCACCAGCTGGAAGTAGCTTAAAAGGAGCTGCAGAGAAGATGCTATGAATCTGCTCTTGAAAGTCACCAGTGGCCCACATGTCCTCCGAGGACACCTTATTAATTTTTCTAAGTGCTCTGACATTTGTCCAACTTCACATCTCTTACTAGCAGAAACCTTTGTCAAGAGTGTTGCTAGCTGTTCCACAGACTTTTTATATCTGACCTCACGTCCTTCACTGAAACACAGGATGTACCAGCTTCGTTCTGTTTTGCCCTTTGTTATGCTTATCAGCACAACAGAGAAAATAGAGCTGATGAGGATCTCAGAAGACGATCTAATCTTTCCCTGAGCCTCAAGGCAAAATCATCTATACCAAACTTTTCCTTGAAAATAATTGCTTAACTGAAGATAATTTCTTGATTAGACCTGAAAAAAAAAAACAACAGTCTAGACTCTACCAACTCCTTTAGTAATCTGGCCTAGTGCTTAACTATCCATAGATTTAATGACATTTTCCTAGTATCTGCCTTTTGACTTTCTTACTGTAATTCACAACAAATATGGAAGACTCCATATTACATTGCTTTTGCAATACTCTCTCTCTCTCTCTCTCTTTTTAAAGCAACATGTTTTTTCCACTACATCAAAACCAATTCCACCTGTCTTTCCTCATTGGTCCTGTCTTTTACACCCCTTTAATTTTGCTTTCTTCCATAATTCCTTTCACTCATATTTTCTTGAAATAACTGAAATTATACACAGCACTCCATCTGAGGACTTAACACTGCTAAGCAGAGCAAACATTACTCCGTTTGTTTCACATAGGACTCTTGTGCTTCTGTGATTTTTTTTTCTTTCCTTTTTTTTTTTTCACAGCAATTGTTGGCTTCTATTTAGTTTTCATCCAGTATACCCCCTAAATACTGTTCTGCAGAAAAAATGCCTACAGTCATTCCTTAACTGTACTTATTGATAGATTATTCCTATACATGAATAATGTTCTTTTCTTCTGCTTGAAAGAATGGACTCTTATTTGTATTTCAAGTCCATACCAAGTTTGTATTAATTGCCAACTCCTTTTATCCCCTTTGCCCTTAGACTGCCTTTGCATGAATAACAATAATCTTCCTATACTCCAATTTATTTTCATTATTCTGTTGTCATTCTTCTTTTTTTTTTTTTCTAAAAAATCATGAACTTCATTATTTCACCATCACTTTCATCTAAATTTTCTTCCTTAGAATCACAGAATCATTAAGGTTGGAAAAGACCTCCAAGATCATCTGGTCCATTACCCTACTACCAATGTCACCCACTAAACCATGTCCCTAAGCACCATGTCCAACCTTTCCTTGAACTTCTTGCAAGTTGGTCTAGTTAAAAGAAATTGTGATAAAAGAGACATCTTTGACATTATTTAGCTAAAACAATCAGATATGTTCCCACTCCCCAGTTCTGGAAACACCACAAATAATTGTTTTCCTTTGTCACAGTATTATGACTTTTGGACAACATAGCTCAGTATTTTTCAGAACGTTCGAGAAGTGTTGTGACCTATTTCTTACCTCTACTCTACCTGATTTTTTCTTTCTCCAACACTCACCTGTACTCAGACTTTCTATGTCCCTCCATTCATTGCATCAAATCTGAGAGCTTTGCAGTTGCAAATACTGTAGGAGTACACATAAGGCTTGGTTTTGGTTTGGACAATTGTAGCATTTTAATCAGCTGCCCCCTGTAAAGAAAATAGAAAACTTCTTAACTTTCAATTTTCAAATGTGAGGAAAATCCCCAAACGTTTTGACTTAATACTTAGGAGCAACTTGGTAGCAATGCAGCTACAGTACTACCTCATACATAGGACTTGTTAGTGTTAGGTCAAAGGTTGGACTAGGTGATCTTGGAGGTCTCTTCCAACCTAGATGATTCTGTGCATTGGAATGGGCTGCCCAGAGAAGTGGTTGAGTCACCATCCCTGGAGGTCTTTAAAAGATGTTTAGATGTAGAGTTTAGTGATATGGTTTAGTGGAGGACTTGTTAGTGTTAGATCAGAGGTTGGACTAGATAATCTTGGAGGTCTTTTCCAACCTAGATTATTCTGTAATTCTGTGATTCTGTGATACACTTAGGCGTTACAGAACATTTCATGGCAATACAAAAAGCCTGAAGTAATCAAAGTGCCTGTCAAGAGGTGAGGCTTTCCTTTTGTATTTATAACCATAGTTAACTAGCTTAAACAATGGTATGATTAAGCTTATCTTAGTCAACAGAGTTTACCCCACTTATTGCCCAAGCTGGTATTCTTAAACGGTGGGCTTTCTGTTTTGTACTACCCCAGCTAGGTTTAGTATGGACCACAGTGACAGAGAATGGGAGGAAAAGGATATCCTCTAAAAGACACAGAAGCCCAGAACTGTTCCACAACAGAGTGCTTTTCATTCCTGTGGGTGTTTGGTACTGCAGGTTTTTACAGCCCAACCTTGATCTGCCAGACAGTAACAAAGAAAATGATACCTTCCCTCTGCAGACATTAATTAAAATTACGCAGATTCTTTATGTTAATTTTCACATACATTGACAAAAGTTAACTATGTAGGATATACGCTTAAGTTCCATATTCATAACCCTAACAGCTAACATAAATAACCTATTACCCAGTGAATTCAGTGAAAAGTTTAGGAATAATGAGCTATTCTTTATATGCTCACTAAAACATGGTCTTATTCCAGAGTGAGGCTTCAAGTACTGTGACATGACTACAGCTACTACTACTGGTTATTAATAATATTACTGTCGAACATGAGAACAATTAGTGTGCCTCTGTACTGTTGTAGAAATGTGGGAGTTGATTGTGACTAATCCATAAAGCCTAAGGTACCTGCATCATCATGCAATCCATTTTAGTCATATTTCTGAGAAATAAGAATGAAAACAGATTTCTTTCCAATATATATATTTTTAATTGATTATGGCAAGTTTTTTCTGGCTGAATCACAGGCATAACAAAGGTGCAAGAATCACAAAGCTACTGTACCAAATATCAGTAAGGAAGGATAAAGCCTTTTATAGCTCCATCCTGCTAATTGTGATCCAGCTACATACGAAAGTTAAGAGATCAGCTACAATTAAAGTAATGAGTCAAATACCACCCATGACTGTCCATATGCAGCTCATGGGTGCAGACTGGGTGTCTTGCTGATGCTCTTCCGGGCTGTTGCAAAAGTTGAAAAGCAGTAAGTGGATACAATGCTTGTAAAATGCAATACACCTTCTTTGTGTTTGACTATTATTTTGAGGAGATGTTCCAGTAAAATTGGGTGTCTTCTGCTTTCACATACCATGCATTGCATTCTCTTTAGTACTGCTGTCTTGCTAGAGAAATTAGTTGTTATTTCCAGCCTGTGCCTTTGGGGAATTTTTGGTGTAGTTTTGTTTTGTTTTTCTATTTGTTTTTAATTATTCTGTGATTCTGATTAATAGTTCTTCAGAGTAGGTATCTCTTCTAGTTAAGTCAGTTATGGAAGGTGTTAATTAATGTTACTTGATTGTGTTTATTTCTTCATTTCCTGTTACTAGCTGCTTCTGGACAGATCAACAAAATGCATGGAATCATACTCTCTGTTTTGATTAGAAGAGTGTTTTTCAGATGTAGTGGGTGTTTTCTGAAGTTAAAACATATTTTTGGATAAAACAGAAAACAGTATTTCCCCTCCAAATCGTATATGATACTTCATTTTACTGGTCCCAGAAATGTTACAGAAGCATTACTGCAAACTACTATTTCTTGTGTTACTTCCTTGCCTTTCTACATAGACTGGAGTATTTTCTCCTCGACATATGCGTGTTTTAGTGCAGAACTTCTGCTTCTGCAAAAATGTCAAATTATGCTGACTTATTTTTGATTGAAGTATAGAGTAGTATAGCTGAATGAATGAAGATTCGTGCTAAAAGTCTACTCCTTATTTGGTTGGTTCATTGTTGTGGTTGGTAGGGGTTTTTTTTTGATGTTTTTTGTTATTGTTTGTTCATGTTTGGGGTCTGTGTCCCTCTTCGGGGCTTAATATCACTCTTGAAAGAAGAACTATAAGGGGAGTGGGGAGGTCAAAGGAGGAAAAAACTTTCTTTTCAACACCCTGTTATTCTCTTCATTGCATTATGAGATGTTTGCCCTCATCCTTTTCACACCCTTTTGGGTCTGTATATTCTAAGCTGGGGAGATCTGAGGCTTTCTCTTGCCAGGTGTGCAGTGCATAGAGCAATGTTTCTGAATAGTAATTGACACTTCAGTGCTACTGTGTGTGAATGACTGATAATGAGGCTTTGAAAAGTGAACCCTGCTCTGTGCTGGTGCGGCCGCACCTCAAGTACTGCGTGCAGTTTTGGGAGCTACAATTTAAGAAGAACACAAATTAGAGTGTCCAAAGGAGGCTATGAGGGTGGTGAAGGGTGTGGAGGGCAAGACATGAGCAACAGCTAGGGTCCCTGGATTTGTTCAGCCCAGAGCAGAGCAGGCTGAGGGGAGGCCTCATGGCGGCCTGCAGCTCCCTCACGAGGGGAGCGGAGGGGCAGGCGCTGAGCTCTGCTCTCTGGGGACAGCGACAGGACCCGAGGCAACGGCATGGAGCTGGGACAGGGGAGGGTCAGGCTGGGTGTTAGGGAAAGGTTCTGCACTCAGAGGGTGGTGGGGCACTGGGACGGGCTCCCCAGGGCTGTGGTCACAGCACTGCGCCTGATGGAGTTCAAGAAGTGTTTGGACAATGATATTAGACACATGGTCCAATTTTTTGGGTGTGTGGAGCCAAGAGTTGGATTTGATGATCCTTGTGGGTCCCCTCCAACTTCTTGCTCATTGTGAGATAAATAATAATAATAATTTTTAAAAAGTTGTCTTTAGTGATGAAAATTCTGCACACAGCTGTGAACCTTGGGGCTGGGGCAGCGAGGTATTTCAGCTTGCCACTCTGCCTTCTGTCAAAGTCTGTAAATGCAGATTCTTCATGGCTGCAGAAGTTAAAGCTTTCTGGAACAGAAAACACAGTTGCTGATGTGGGTTATGCAGGCTTAACTTGAGTCTGGAATAAGACTTCGGTAATGCTAATGAGATAAGAAAGTAAAAAAAAAAAAAAAAAAAAAAGTAATAAGCCTGACACAAGTTTCTAAGTTTTCTAGTTTTCTAAAGTGAACATAGAGGGTCCCAGTGGGCAGCAAGGCAATGAAGGCTCAGCAAGCAAAATGCCTTTCCTTCTGAGGTTCTTTCAGGGCATCACAACAAATATGTAAAATGTAATGTGAATCCCATGGGGCCAGCTGAAAAGGGAAGCTTAATTTTGTTTTAGTTCTGAACATGTTACTCAAGAACAAATTCAGCTATCCGACTGACTAGCTTAATTGACTGGGACTCAGCTTTGGGACAGTGGTATTTGAGTGGATGGGAAAACAACTAGAGTTTGTTTTTCATAAATTCTGAAGGCATTTCTGGAAGCAAATGGTAGATATTTCAGTATGTGCAGGTGAAAGTGATGAAGAATCCCTGTTTTTAGGGCTGTGCAGAAAGTTCAGCTTGTGTACCTGTTTTTTTGTTTTGTTTTGTTTTGTTTTTCAAAGAGAAGCTTGAGGGAGCAACTTCTGAATTAAGCCAAAGCAAGAAACAGTCTGACTTTTGCCAAAATGAAACCCCACTCAAATTGTGGGGGAAGAAGCGAGAATTACATGAGCAAAATGTGATGCTTTTGTGCATCAGTTTTCATGAGTTTCCCCTCCCCATGGACAAGTGACTCTACTTCATCCCCCTGCAACCTCTGCCTGACAGAACAGACGACAGGAGGGACTAGAAGCGGTCCCTGTGATACTTTTCCCAGCTAAAATCCTTCCAGCTTTATTATCGGTGAGAACAGAGTCGAAAAGGTCCACCCTGACGGCAGGGCCAAGCGGCCCGCTGTGTGGGGCTTGCAGGGCCGGAGCGCCCCGGCTGGCTCTGAAGACAGGAGCCGGTGCGTGTGCCACCAGCCAGCCGAGACCTGCTTGTGACCCCCTCGCTGAGGCAGCCTCCCGCCGGGCTGCGGCACCGACCTTCACCTGAAACCCGAGCCGCCGGAGGGCGGGCGGTGCCCGGCGCTATAAAGCGCACGGCGGGCAGCGGGCGGCCCGCCCGGCAGGCTCCGGGTGGCGGCGGGCACAGCCGGGCTGGGCAGGGCCTCCAGTGAGGGGCCCGGCCGGGGCTGGTCCCCACGGGCACCCCCGCGTGTGGGCGCAGCACTGGATGTAAAGGTAAGCTGAGGTAATACGAGGACAGCCACAGCCAGGAATCTATCAGAAAGGATGCTTATATATAAATATACAAGCTTTAACATCAAGTGTTAATGTCAGGTTGACTTTGCGTTTTGTTTCGTTATCGTTTTAGCCTACATCAAATCCGTACGTGTTTCTGCTTGTGTGTTTTAAGCTGCTATATGTGACGCATCAAGAAGAAAAGCTTGGGGGCACTGAGCATCAGTCACTTACTACCTCTAAATTTTGCTTAGCTGGTGTGTGGCATAACACACACGTGTATCTTTAGTCTTTACCACGATAACCATGATCTTGTTACAACTGTTCAGTGAAGTCTTACTGAAGCTAGTGAAGGAAATCATCTGTTCTGAAATAGATCATCCACAATAATCTGAATATGAATGATCTAGGTCTTTGCCATAGGCTACTAAAAAGACCAAAGACTGCTAAAACAGGCTACTGAAATAAGTGCCACGGTTCCAGTTTGTACTGTTTATAATATCTCCTTAAAAGTAGTCTTTTTATTGTGCTGTTATGTGTTTCTTTGTTGTTGTTAATAGGACAATGTTGGGACCAAAATAAGACTTGTGAAAAAAATGCAAATATAATGTGAACTCTTTAAATATCTACTATTTCCAAAGGTTTTGTTGCATATGCAGATCTTGCTTAATGTGACTTTTACCTTTACCTCAGAAGCATACAACAAAGAACAAAAATGAAGGATCATTTTGTAAATCCCACAGAAAAGGACCTCTCCGATGCTGGTAAGCCACATACATGGAAATGGCATGTGCATTTAAGGAGAATATCCCACAGCTCTAAATCTGAAGGTGTATTGTAAATCTTTCCTGATTGTCATAGTGGTTTTAGAGGAGATAACATATTAGCAATATCTGAATCTTTGTATTCCGTAGTGACTTTCTGGGCACCTCTGATTTTCTCCTTAGTGATTCCAGCTCCCTAAGTTTCTAGTGAGTTTCCAGTGAATTAAAGCCACCACCTAGAAAACACTTATACATGAGTCATTCCACCAAGTTCAACGAAATTCATTCAGATGGGTAAAACTATTTAGGTGGGTCCTAGGCTGGGCAGGAAAATGCTTCTAAGATAAATTCATTAAGGCAGAAGCACATTACTGCCTTTGAATGTTTCTCTAAATTGTTCTTTTTGGACTGACTGATGAAGGTATATGAAAAACCGTATACAGAGAATTATACTCACTCAGCTTAGTACAGATGGGAGACAGCTGATGTTTTGAACCCTCTTCTCCTGGTGTAATTGACAGCTGGCTCCCTACTGTGGTTGCTCATCAGTTTCTTTATCCATTTATTACATCCTGTGTTTTTAGATTTATAAGCTTTCAGGGATAGGATTCCTCTTTTGTATAGACTTCTAAACTTCTTAGTACAAAGGAAGCTGGGTGTATGGCAACTACTGCAATACAAAGAAAAAATAATGAGGGTTATTACAGGAAAAGGCATGATTCTTCAGTGAATTAGCGTGCATTCAGTGTTAAATACATCAATTATAACCTATAAGCAATTCAATTTATATCATTAGGACTTCCCTTTTTTCAACCAGTTGTGTAGGTGTTTGCAGAATCACTGCTCAAGTCTTGCTTTTAGTCCTTGGTAACTTTTCTGTATAGGTATATTTTTAATAATATTCAACTCAGAAATGAAGCTGGAAGCTTCTGAAGAGGAGGAGATGAACTGAAGAGAAAGAAAGTTTCAAAAAATATCATTGGGCTATTTCAAGAACATGCGAGAAATAATCTTTAAGCTTGAAAAGCAAAAGAATCAGCAAGGAAAGTTGCAGGAAACTGGAAGAAAATATGGAATGTTATGTTAACAAAGTCTGCTGCTTCTTCCACAGAATCTGCAAGTAAGGGATATGACAACCCTTCTTTCCAACATGATGAAGATCTTGAACAAAGTGACCAGCTAAAGACCAAGAGAAAAAAGTAGGCATTTTTTGAACTGAACGTATTGGCCATGGGTATGTTGGGTGTATGGGTTTATTTTTAATATGGCTTTCCTAGAAAAAGCTTATCTTAATTGTATCTTATATTTTCTAGGAAGGAAAATAAGCCAGAGAAAAAGGTGGTTGGCGTTTTTGAACTGGTTAGTGTCCAGGTTGATGGTCTACCTTAGATTTCCTTTTCTTTATTTGTCATTGTGAGTTGTTTGCCTATTAATTGTGGTTCATAAATCAAAAAAGGAGAAGAATCCTGAGACCTGTGAAACGCTAATGTTGATGATAGCTCTCTTTTAAAATTTGACGTGTTATGTCAGGTTCCAATCTTAGTGTATTGGTAGCACTTAAAGTAATTCAATGTTAGTGCTTTTGGAGAATGAGGTTCACCCATGCTTAGGCTGATCTTGGCTACACATACTATGAAGGTCCTTCCCTTGGTGATATTTGATAAAGGATTTATCCTGTGTTTGATATCTGAAGGATTTGCTGTCTGAAAGAACCAGGGGTACATTTTTGTTTCCATTTTCTATACAATAGCTATTAACCCTATGTGTGAACTTGCTTGTTCTGGAATAAGAGAACTTTTATTCTTCTCTGGTTTATTCCATGTCTGTTTACACTTTGGAAGTGTGCTAGGGCAGTCAACAATAAAATGGTCTCGTTTCAGATGAATCACATCCAAGAACAGCTATTGCAATTTAAATTTGCATCCTTTTTTAAACCAAAGAAATGTTGAAGGATAGGCAAGTCTTAAGATACAATCACTGCTGCAAACATTCTCTCCCGTTAGATACAAGCCAGGTGCTGATCGATAACTCACTCTTGTTTACGTTTCAAAGGCGTTATCTTGGTAAATATGAAACTCACTGGACAGCTAAATGTAATATATTGTGCAGAGAAGTCCATCACTTAGAAACATGTACAATATACATTTTTATTTATTTTTTCTAACTTTCTGCTGAGCTGGGGAGTAACCACATGTCTGGCCAACATTCCCTCAGCAACCTTACTGAATAAGTGATTTAAAGATGTATGGAATCTACTACAAAATTCTTCTCATGGTCTGATTTTGCCTTCAGCTGTAGTATCATTGCTTTTCAAAATACAAACCATTCTATGATTCTAGGAAATGTGTATTCTGTAAGTCTGCTGTATTGTAACTGGTACGAACTGCCAGGTGTAACTTTTACTCTTCCTTTAATGTTCACATAGTTTCGCTATGCTGATTGGTTGGATATACTTTTGATGGTAGTTGGCTTGATCGCAGCCACTGCAAATGGTACTGGATTACCACTTATGATCATTGTCTTTGGAGATATGACAAACAGCTTTGTGCTAAGTGGCGTGAATTCAAATGCGTCAAAAGGTAAAGTTAAAATTAGACTTTGCTGTGTACTAGTTATGTTTTGCTACAGGATCTAAGATTGTTCTCCAGACTATGCACCTGGTACCTATCAGAACAAGAGTGAAATTCATCTTGTTGCAAATTACCCAATCATATTAAACCTTAATTGCTTGAACAGGACAAGGCAGTGTGTTGGTTATGCTCCTTATAAATGAACTTCATTTTGGGTGGTACAGTAAGGAGGATGAACCACCTTTTGTATCATGATTTATCAGGTATCTACTGTTATTAGAATTTCAGAAGAAATAAATGTATGTGCATCTGCCACATGTCTGACCCTACTTCGAAAATACAAATCATTCCAAAACTGATGACCCTGTATTGTCATGATTTATCATACGTAGAAGATACTTTCTTAAATATTTGTTTTTCCCCATAGATACTTCAGTAAATAGCTCCATCTGTCCATCAATTCCAGGTATAGATATAGAAGCTGAAATGACAAAGTAAGAATCTTTGTAGTTATTCTGTTAACATACTATTGGGGGATTTTCTTTTATTGTGTTATCCCTTCAAGCAGAAGCCAAATTTTTACCTCTTCAGAAAGGCTTCACAATAATGTACCACAGACTTCCATGTTTACTGTGGTGGGATAAATAAAGACTGATTGTGGCTTTCTGTGTAACTTCTTCCACAAAATACCTTGTGGTTATACGTCCTTTTGTCTCCTTATTGCAGGTTTGCTTACTACTATGTGGGAATTGGCTTTGCTGTGTTGATCCTGAGCATGATCCAAGTATGGACATTTTTGGTTGCTGCTACGAGGCAGTCAGCAAGAATCCGTCAGAAGTTCTTTTTTGCAGTGCTCCATCAGGAGATGGCTTGGTTTGATAGTACCCAGATAGGAACACTGAACACCAGACTGACAGAGTGAGAGCTCTGTTTTTTTTTTTTTATCGTCATGCTTAGGAGGTCAATGGCAGTTTTCTTTTAAACATCTATAGGATAACCTATAGAGAGCTTTTACTTTTTTATGAAAACAAACAAACAAAACCACTACTGACTTGAAATATTACAGCTCTGAGGGAGAAATTTGTTATTGTTTTTCCATTTGCTTTGTGCAGTTTCTGTGATACATGCACTTTGAAGGGGTTATGCTACGAAATGCAGTATTCTACTTGTTTGGCACTACCTTTGTAACATTTATGAAGTACATGGCAGACAGTACTAGATAAACAGCTCTGCTTTATCCAGCTAGTTTACAAACACTGAAAGCTCTGACACTTTATTGAATGGAAATGAACTTGAGCTTACATCTAGCCAGATCTCAGACTGGACTCAGTCCAATGTCGGTTAGTCTTTGGTCCTCTTCCATATCTCTCAATAGATTTAGGGATGAGGACTATATGCATGAGCACAGACTTTCCTGGGTTTTGAGGTAGTTTTGAAAAGAGCTGTGTCCTGAAAAGTGCAAGAAAAGCTTAAATAAAATCCCTTTCAGATCTATTATCTGTACTTGCTGGGAAAGGAAAATGGGAAAGGAAAATGTGTATGGAAAAACAAAGTTTCTTCCAAATAATGTTTTTCTGATAGAGTGAAGATAACACTTGATCTGAGGCTGTAACCAAAATTAGGAACATAATGCATTGGAGAACACAAAGGAAAGTCATTTGGATAGGGTCACAGGAGGTGAGGAGGCCATTTATCTGTTTACTTTTACTTCTCCATTTGGATACTGGATAAGGAAACTAGGTCATCTGTGACCTAGTAACGGTGTATAGAAACACCAGAGAATGATAGAAAGTACAGGAAACTAGGAAAAAAAAATAAGAGGCTGTGCTTTGGCCACACAAGAGACCAGTGGTACTGCACAGTAGCTGTGGTTAGAAATTCTGCTATGCCAGTTAGGAAATGGCAAAACTTCTGACATTAGGCCACACAGCATGAAATGGGGGGAGGTAGAATGAAAGCCATTCAAAGCTAACAAATCTTTCTTTTTATTATTGTTATTTAAAGTGACATCAACACCATCCATGAAGGCATCGGAGACAAGATCTGTATATTCGTACAGTTTTTTGCCACATTTCTGGCAGGGATTATTATAGGATTCATCCACGGGTGGAAGCTGACACTGGTGATTTTGTCAGTCAGCCCTCTTCTAGCTGCGTCAGCAGCAGTTTGGTCAACTGTAAGTGTTTGGGGATTAACAAACAGAGCAAACCAGAAAAACATTACAATTTCTCTCATGCACAGGAAAGGAGAGAATGGGAGAAACCTAGTGTGGTTTTGAAATTGGGAGGTTTGTCCCACATTTCCTTTATGATTTCTGCTTCCTCTGTAGCTTTTCTGAGTTCCCAAGCGTGTACTTGCATGTCATATTCCTCTCATTCCTCTACTCTGTTTTCATGCCATGTGGCAAGAGGATAATTGGCATCAGCATCTTCCTCACATAGCATTTTCCTTGTGCAGAACACTGCCTGGGGCAGCCCAGGCACATGCTCATGATCCTCACTCTTACCTGTTAAAACAAGTGCCTTTCAAGCTCTTTCCATTCGTATGTACAGGACACCACATTTCTTGCAAATGATTTTTACCAAGTTTCATGCTGCTTACAGTTGACACTAGGGTGTAGATACAGCTACCACAGACAGGACTGAAACAAATTAATGAAATAGCTGGACAGGTTTCCCTTTCAAGCAAAGAAATGTTTTTTTTCCCCTTGTGATCTGTTGTAGCCACATTAATGGGTACTGCTTGTATTTCTGAGTGGTTACTTACTTTTTTGCCTCTTAAAGCATTTCAAATAAGGTAGGAAGAATATTAGAAGCTGTAGTGTGACTAGCATACATACTTCAAAGTTTACCACCTCAGTAGGTGATAATTCTATGCTCTGAGCACCATTATGTAAAAATGCTGCTTGTCCCCATTATTTAGAGAACACCAGTACAGTGTGTATATCCTTTCAGTATGCTGTGATATCTGTTTTTCAACTTTTCAGCTTCTGGCATCCCTTACTGCTAAAGAGCTGTCTGCTTATGCCAAAGCAGGAGCTGTGGCAGAAGAAATTTTGACTGCGATCAGGACAGTTGTGGCTTTCAATGGACAGCAGAAGGCATTAGCAAAGTAAGCTTTTTGAATTAATAATTGTATTTAAAGTGAGTTTGAGTTTGGCTCTGGGAGTTGTTTTGGTTTGTTTGTTTTATCGGAGAGTCAGCCAAAACCAGGACAGCATCATAGAACCAAATTTTTCTTCTGAATGAGATCTGGAGTCTCATTTAGAAATGAAAGCGTTGAGAGGGTTATCTTTACCTAGTTGTCAAATGCAGAAAAGCATGTTATTGATTAACTTCTAGAGCATGCGCACTGCTGTTCTTATCTTTGATTAATGACTTATATTTAAGCTTCACTGAATAATGGTCTTAAGTAAAATCATATCACTGTTTTTTATTACTTTGATTTGCAAATAACGTCTGTTGGCCTAATCCAGCATGTCCTAGTCACATGTATCAAATGACTTACCTTTTACGAATCAGGTACGGCTGATCACTAGGGACTGAGTAGAGCATTTTTTAAACTGGGGATTGTTAATCCTACATAGCTCTTGAATGATGACCTCAGAGTTAGGAAAAGCAATCTTTCACTGCACAGTGCCTTCAGAATGTTTATCTTTGCATGGGGCTTTCAGTCATCTGGCATCAGAAGCCCTGGCTTTTATTCATTTACCTGCCTTCAACCATAGTACCCATTTTTGTTTGGGTTTTCATTTGTTTTTTTCAAATGTGGAAGACTAAACCTTACCTTTGATAGGTAATGTTGATAAATGTTTTTCAAGACTTCTTCTCAAGACTAATGCAAACAAATTGCTCAAGAGTGGTATCTTGTCTTTTGTCATGATAATGAAGTCATGTATGTCTTCCATAGTGGTATCATCTAAACCTGTGAATGACAAGTTTAGATATTGTCAGAATATGTCAGAACAGATTTACTCAAAAGGAATTGTATACCTACTAGTCTGTTGTCAAAAATATTCTCTGCAGTATGTGAGACTTCAATTGCTTTTATGGCAGAAAAAAACTGTTATTTAAAAAGGGCAATGGGAAATATCAATCTGAATGGCATGTCAAAATAACTGTTTCCTCATCCATTTTCAGATATGATGCTAACCTAGAGCTGGCTAGAAGCGTTGGAGTGAAAAAGTCCATTACCACCAATGTATCTCTAGGTGTTTCACAGTTTCTTATATTTGGATCTTATGCTCTTGCATTTTGGTATGGAACCAAGCTCACTGCTGAGGAGAAAGAAAATTATGACATTGGCCACGTGTTAATTGTAAGTATAGCAATGCAGCTTGAAAAATGTTCTGCAAATTCAAGAAAATACTGATATGTAAGTAGTACGTATGATTATCCTTATTTTCTCCTAAGTGCTTGTTAAATTAGCTGTTACGAACTTGCTTGGTGTAAAATAACTGAAAAGAAGGCATTCATCTTACCTAGCTTTTGATGTTACAGGTTTGAGCAGGGCACCTGGATTCCCACTCTAATCAATGTAGAGGCAAAATTATATGCAGAGGATCTGTTTTAAGCATAGGACAGGATGAACAACCTAGAGCTGATTGTTAGGAGGCAAAGATAAATTACTTGGCTTTCCAACAAAATTCTAGTTAGCTCCTAGGAGTAAATGAATCTCAATGGTGTGTTGAATATGTACTGTGAAATCCTCCAGATCTCATTTAGGCATGTCTGCTGTTATTGTTTACTTGCAAGGATTTACCATCCTTTACTAATATGACTAAGTTAGTATTGATTTGAGACTATTTAGCTGCCTTGTCATCAAAAGTTTGGCTACATGCTTGGCTATGATACCCAAGTGACTTCTGACAAGTTCTCTGACTATGTTTCCTCATAGCAAGTGAAGTTAATTGTGTGTTGATCCCACATGTGGGACTTCAATTAGGAAACTCTGGACTGAATTTTGGGGGTCCCTTAACTTTGGTGACATCTGGAAAGCAACAGAGAAAGATGTGTTCTGTTTGTAGATGACTTTAAAAAAATAAAAATAAAAAGCATCAAAAAGAAAACTCTTTATGCCAAAAAAAGCATGTCAGTAGCATGGTGGTTTTACTGGTTGTGGCAGCTGAACACACACACCACAACCACTCTCTCACTCCCCCTACTCAAAGGGAAAAGGGGAGAAACTACAATGGAAAGGGCTCAAGGGTTGAGATAAGAACAGGGAGAGCACTCACAAATTATCATCATGGGCAAAACAGACTCAGCACAGGGAGATTAATATCATTTATTACCTATTACTAATAAGCTAAAGCAGTAAAAAACTAAAACACCTTCCTTCTCATCAACCCTTTTCTACTTTCTCCCCCTGAGCGGTGCAGGGGAACAGGGAATGTGGGCTGCGGTCAGTCCCTAACACTTCATCTCTGCTGCTCCTTCATGGCTACTCTCTGCCCCTGCTCCACGTGGGGTCCCTCCCACGGGATGCCGTCCTTCCCAAACTGAGCCTGTGGGGGCTGCCCACAGGCAGCAGCTCTTCAAGAACTGCTCCCACATGGCTCCCTACCATGGGGTCCATCCCCCAGGAGCAAACTGTTCCAGCACAGGTCCCCCACGGGCAGCAGCTCCCCCCAGACCCCTGCTCCTGCGTGGGCTCCTCTCCACAGGCTGCAGCTCTGGCCCGGGGCTTGCTCCTGGGGGTGTTCTCCATGGGCCGCAGCCTCCTCCAGGCCACATCCACCTGCTCCACTGGGGGCTCCTCCACGGGCTGCAGCGTGGAGATCTGCTCCATGTGGGACCCATGGGCTGCGGGGGACAGCCTGCTCCACCAGGGGCCTCTAAGCAGGCTGCAGGGGAACTTCTGCTGCATGCCTGGAGCACCTCCTCTCCTCCTGCTGCACTGACCTTGGTGTCTGCAGGGCTGCTTCTCACTCCTCACTCTCCCAGCTGCTGTGGTGCAGCAATTTGTTTTCCCTTTCTTAAATCTGCTCTCACAGAGGTACAAACTACATCACTTACTGACTCAGCTCTGGCCAGTGGCAGGTCCCTTTGGAACTGTCTCTAACCTGACATGAGGCAGCTGCTGGGCTCTGCTCAGAGAGGCCACCCCTGCAGCCCCCTGATACCAAAACCTTGCCAGGTAAACCCAATACAAGTAGTTACTATTCACTTCAGGAAAATGGGAGTGGACACAGATGTCTGAAATACACCTTTCACTTCCACATTTAATTTTCCTAGAAAAAAACAGAACATCTTTAGACATTTAAAAGTTAGGCACTAGTGACTCTGTAATCACGATTAACCACAAGGTTTCTCTCTCTCCCTCTCTCTCTTTCTCTCTCTCTTACAGGTGTTCTTCTCTGTGCTTGTTGGAGCCTTCTCCTTGGGACAGGCAGCTCCCAACTTGGAGAGTGTGTCTAATGCACGTGGGGCTGCCTATGAAGTATATCGAATTATCAATAAGGTAAGAATCCAAGTAGAAAAGCCTTTCAACCACACTTAAAATTTTCACCTTTCCTTGACGTGTAACACAAATGGCCAAGAAAAAAAAAAAAACCTAAACCATAAACTCTATAGATGCCTACTGCTGAAGCCAGTATTTCCATTTATATTAAAAAAAAACCTGCCTCATTATTTGTTACAATGAATGTTGGGAAACCTGGCATGTGCATCTTTATTTATGGATACAGTTTTTATCCAATATTAGATTTGCAACTCCAGAGGGAATGCAGTAAGGCACTATACTTTTTTTTTCTTGAATGCACGTATGCACAATTTCAGCTGAGCTGTCTTTTTGTTTTTGTTTTTTATTTTTGAGGGGGGATAGGGAAAGGGTGGGATTGCAGAGGGGATTAAATAGTGCTATTGAAAGCTATATTAATGTAAAGTTACGTGCTGATGTTGCTGTGAAAAATGGTTTCCACACTGTTGTTATCTCCCTCTTGCTGTGTTATTGCTGGTTCAATATCTGTGTATATAAAATAATTAAAACAATTAGGGCTAGGAAGTTCATACAGAAATGTCTACATCATTCATCCTGATGTGTCTATAACCCTCCTATATGCATAATTGAGAGCCATGTTTCAGCTGCAAGAAAGTATAGTTGAGTTATTGAATTACTGATTTTCTCATTTTTTTCCTCATTCTCAAATGAGGAATCTGTAGAATTAAAATTTGGTTCCTCTGCATTCAGCATCCTGCAAGTAAAATGTAGCTTTGTAATGGTGTGGTGCAGTGTAAATTGGTATCTAAGAAAGTATTGAACAATGTAGCCAGCAGAAATAGCAGCAGTTCCAAAAGTGTAGTAACAAGCAATGTATTAAAACCTCTTTCCAGAAACGGCTTATAGATAGCAGTTCTAAGGAAGGCTACAAACCTGACAAGCTCATAGGAGAAATCGAATTCAGAAACATCCATTTCAGTTACCCATCCAGACCTGATGTTAAAGTAAGTGTTCATGTTAGATGCACCTGCTGGACTGAAATCCTGAAGCCTGTCCAAGATTCTTACTCTAATCTTGCTGATGATGCTGTTGTTCTTTAATGCAAAATGCATCCTGTCTTGGGGGATTGTGCACTACTGGGGATAAATCCATAATGTCAAAAGACAAAGCTCTCGATCTACTGCCACTGGCTACCTGCTCACTATTCTTCTCTGTTGGACAAAGCTAAGAAAAGGATGTGTGTTGCTCTTAGTCTGAATTTCTATGAACAAGATCTATGATAAACCAAATAGGATGTTTTGTTTGATCTTGTTTTGTTTTTCCCCTCAAAATTTGTCACTAAAACTTCTAGACCTTACACAGTTAATCCATGAAGTTTCTCTTTTCAGTCCCTTGGTTGTCCTGAGTTGCTGTGATGTCCTATGTGAGGAAAGGTGACCTGTGATAGTTAGGCTTTATAACAATAGGACTTCAAATGAATTCAAACCTACCTTCCTAAACATGCACTTGGAAATCAAATGTTATTCTGGACAAATGTTAAAAATGCTGTTCAATAAGCAGATGTCCATATTTTCTGCCAGCTGAACTTCCTCAGTAACCTTATTGTGCAGTGTTATGTTGCCATGGTGATTTGCTCCTGTGGTGATACGGTTGTATATTGTTGGTTTATCTCTACTATATTCAGCAAGTAATCTCTTATTGACATTCAAAGGTGAAATACAGTGATTTGCCACTGCCTTTTGGTGATGAAGAAATGAGTAGAAATAAAGATTTCAAGTGTTAACGAGTAAAGGCTGGGCATACCAACTGTGAGGGGTGAGAATAGGGAAGTCTGCATCACTGTGGCTGTTACTTCAGATGGGTCATCTCACTTCAGTTATCTGGTGTCTGTCCCATCATGTATCAAATCATTATGCATCAAATCTGTTTCCAGAACACTGGGGCTGCTGAAGGACAGGCCCAGAGCTGGGCTCTCTGCCTAACTGAAGGCAGTTTAGTGGATCTTATTCAGCTCTTGGCTGAGAAGTCACAAGTGATAGGGCAGACTCTTCATCAGACTGTTAATCCATCTTCCTAGAAATTGTCTCCAGGCAGATAAGCTGTGTTGTGAGCCTGAAAGCCAAAAGGGAGGGAAATAAATATTTTGTCATCCTTCCCAAGTCTACTGAGTCAGCAGCTTTCCTTGCTAACAGTATCAGTTATTTAATAGGGCCAAAAAGATTCAGCAAAGATGTATAAAAGTTATCCACAATCTCCCAAGTGATTAGTGCAACACAGTGTAATTTCCCTGTGTAGACTAAACTAGATCAGAGTCTAGCTATTGTCAGTGTTAATCTTGACAACAGCTTACTTGATAAAAGAGTTAGAAATAGACTATTAGGTGGTTGTGAGTGTTTGCACCTGGAGAAATTATGGTATCCAGAATGTAGCTCTAGGTTGATAAAGTAGGCATCAGGATATCAGCTTCTTTAAATACAAACCACACTGGTTGTAACATAGGGAGAAGAGAGCAATATTGCAACTATTTTAATCTCTCATTGCAAAAACATGTGTAGGCAAAATTATAAATCAGCCTGGTATAAACAAGAAGAGTTCCCATAGCAGCCAAATATTTTGGCAACTACACAGTATTACTCATATATGAAATGGACATCTTTTGAGGTAAAATGTTCCTAAATGTGAAAATGGCAACAAAGGTACCATTTGTCTGTAACTACTCCCTGGATTTTTGAGGCTGTTAACAATAAGGATTGGGTTTTAGTAAAGACTTTCCAGCAGTTACCTTGTCAAAACAACTATTTATTTTCTAAAAGTAGAAGAAAGCAAACTTGTTTCTCAGCAATAATATTTCAAAGGTGCTAAATACCTTTCTTTGAGATTCATAACTGTTATGCCACTGTCTAAGCACTGCAAAATGGGACAAGAGAACATAGGACCCTGAGCTTCCTACCAGATCACACCAATAGAATAAATTGAACTATCACATTTAGAATACTGTGGCTGTATTAGTTGATTTGAGTGTACTGGGAATTTTCCCAGGCACTGGAATGTAATGGTCTATGTAGGGGAACTCTTAAAATGTTTCTTGGCATGAGCTTGGCCTGTTCCAGTTATCAATCTTCTCAAATAATTCCCAGGCTTGGTTTGGTAGCCAGAAGAATCCAGGGACCATTCCCAAAAGGCAGGTTGTATGTAGCCATCCTGTTTCAAAATCTAATAAACTTCAGAAGCATAGATTCAAGCTCTTTCATAACAGTGCCCCAGAATATCCCTGGCTATACTTAATTTACTGATAATGCCCAGGCTTTAAACTGTGCACCTTACTACTACCTTGATTATTGCTACAATTACCTTAACAGACTGTTTTCTAACCAAATTTGTCAAACTAAGATGTATCTTTTCTAGATTCTCAAAGGTCTAAACTTGAAAGTTCAAACTGGGAAGACCATTGCTTTAGTTGGTGCTAGTGGCTGTGGAAAAAGCACTAGTGTTCAGTTGCTGCAGAGATTCTATGATCCTGACCAAGGAGAAGTGAGTGCCTTTGAAGAAGAAAAAAAAAGCTATTAAAATAAACATGAATTTTCCATGTTGACTGAACTTTGATTGTTTATCGGATTTGAACATTAGTCTTCATAGATCTGTATTTCCGTGATTTAAACTTCCAATGTACTATCTTTTTCTGGTGGCCTGACTTCATTATTCTCCTCCTTCAAGTGTGATACCAAAAATAGTAAATAACACAAGTCTGTAAATTATATCCTTGCATCTATCTATTCAAATTTATTTTCGTTAACAGTCTTTTAAGATACTGTAAACTTTTTTAAGCAAAGAATAATCCAACAGTACTTTTTATCTGCTTTTTTTAATGACCGTAAACTAGAGAGGTTTTCCTATTTTAAGTGGTCATTTTTTTGTTTTGTATCTGCTAACCCAGAGCAAAACTTTTCATCATTACATAGCATATGTCTGCTCCACTAACACTCAACACTAGATATGAGAAATATTTATCATTTTTCTGATTGCAAATTTCTGAAGGGGCCAAAAAAATGTAGGAAAAAAAACATGCTTAAGAATAATGCTCTTTTTATATTTAATAGTCAAAGAACGGCACTTAGTAGTT
Organism: Anser anser; assembly: GCF_964211835.1. Taxonomy (NCBI): domain Eukaryota; kingdom Metazoa; phylum Chordata; class Aves; order Anseriformes; family Anatidae; genus Anser; species Anser anser. The sequence goes on along the minus strand of NC_139721.1, from coordinate 129,856,256 downwards.
GTTACAGTTAGTTGGAACTATGTATTAACACTAGTTCAGTGCTATTAACACTAAATAGTTGAGTGCTATTAAACATTGAACTATATATCACTGCATGTCAAGGTTATCAATTGTCAGCGCACATGCTTTTTAAACTTGCCATTTCCAAGGCATGGGGACAGGAATGAACACAGTTTTGTTTCTCTCCTGTGCTGATACTAATGTTCGTATGGTCACATTGAAAATGATCTAGGTAAGAAAAATAACCTCTCACTTCACGTCAGTCTATTTGGATTATTTCTTTGATGTGGTGTAAAGCATTGCCACAACAGAGAGGACCACAAACTGTGGCACAGGGGCATGAAAACATAGTAAATAGTGTGTAGGGAAGCTGGAAAACTCTTAAGCTGGGTTTGTTCTTGGATAGCATAGTTATTGGACAAAACCCTGATTTCTCCGGTTATACTGCTCCTCGCTGTTTTCTAGTTTGTGCAGTAGATGGAAAAATTACTGTTGTAACTTCTCTGACTTAGTTTTCTATTAAAGAGGACACTAATTGTCTTTTCTTTCTTTCTTTTTTTTGTCCTTGTAGATGATACTTAAGTAATAACAATGGATTTATTATAAACAAAATGCATTTCCTCAAATTCTAACATACACTTTTTTCTCAGGTTATCTTAGATGGTCAGGATATTCGGACACTTAATGTAAAGTGGCTAAGAGAAAATATTGGTATTGTGAGCCAGGAGCCTGTTTTGTTTGCAACAACAATAGCTGAGAACATTCGCTATGGCAGAGAAGATATTTCTGATGCTGAAATTGAGCAAGCAGCCAAGGAAGCCAATGCTTTTGACTTCATATCTAGACTGCCTGATGTGAGTTCATGAACTTTTTTCGAGTAGAAGAACGAAAGGTCCATTTAAGCTGGTATCCCATTTCTGACACGGAGAGTATGGGAATTTAAGTTATACTATAACTTCCCAAAATACTCATAGCCTCCAGCAGCTTTCAGTTCAGAGACTCTCAGCTAGATATTGTACTTTTGTTTGGTTGCCTTCAAAGGATTCGTGCCTAATCTGGAAAAAAAAAAGTCGATGCCTTAACTCAGGAGAAAGGAAGCTACACAGTTGTATTACCATCCATACTGATTTCACATGGCATGGAAAGAGTTGGGCTTTAAAAGAGAAGATCCAGAAATCCAAAGCATTGTCAGGAGCTGCCTGCATATGTAGTAGGAGATGAGGGAGGAAAGTGAATTAGTATGCCCTGAGCCAAGGCCATTTTTAGCAGCTGGAAGCTTTAGCTCTCCCTATACCTGGCATTCACAGCTTTGAGCTAACTCAGTAGATGCCTTACACCTTTCAAGAAAAAATAATAATAATAATAATTAGCCATTTAACATACATACTTGGGAATGGATGATGTTATGGCCTTCCTTTTGGTCCTGATATCTCTTGTCTAGAAACTGAGTGCTTATAATTGCACAGAGAAGTGGGGATTTCTTTTGAGACATTCCCTAATTTCTGTTTTGTTTTCTCTTTTCTCAGAAATTTAACACCATGGTAGGGGAGAGAGGAGCTCAGCTGAGTGGAGGACAGAAACAACGAATAGCTATTGCTCGTGCCCTGGCAAGAAATCCTAAGATTCTTCTTCTGGATGAAGCTACATCTGCACTGGATACTCAGAGTGAATCCATAGTGCAAGCAGCTCTTGATAAGGTAAGGGTTGTGTTATAGTAATCAATTTCCATGAAAAGGTGCAATAGCAATTAAGAAAAATTAGCACTGTTTTCAGTGCAGCTACCCACTGGAATCAAGAACACTAGAAAATAAAATTTGGATGGATGTTTCAATTTCAGCGTTAAAACTGAGTTTAAAACAATCCTAACTTTGCTTAGGAATCATTTCAGTTAGTAATTAGTAATAATGCTAAAAAAACAAAGACATTTATGCTTAAGTGCAACTATACCTTAGGTCTCCTGTGCTTTCTTCTCAAATCATTTGTTCATTTGCTGGTGAATTATGGTTAGCATGTTAGCAAGACAAGGCATGAGAGCTCAGTGGACTATCTTCAGGTAGAATAACAGCAAAGTATAGTATAATACTCCTTGTACTGGTTCTTCATTGAACAGTTGCTTCATAATTTTCAGAAAGCTTTTGGAATTAGCCATTTCATTTCTTTACAGAGACTGAATGCAAATCAGAACCCACACAGAACAAAAAGTGGAGCCAGTTATAAATGTTAAGTTTCTGTCTATCTTTTTCCTTTTATCTTCCTTCCTTTTTTAATTTTTTTTATTTATTTTTTATCGGCCCCACTGCTCTAAGGCAGATAGTACTGCAGAGCTGTAAGCTTATACCTGTGCCTCTGTACCCTCCAGCTCATGGTCCTTTCTTCACTGCCCTCTTACGTCAGCAATTTCCACCAAGATGCAGTGGAACCTAGCGACTTAAAAAAAATACTACATGTTTGGATGGGAATGTTATTTTACATATCTAATACTTAATGCATTTTTAAAAAGCTAAGTGAAAAATCCTGCCTTTTATTTCAGTAGTTCTGAACAGAGGTGTGAGTTACAAGTATGGCTCAAGGGAAATACAGAACTTACCACCTTTACCACCAGTCAGTTTAAATCTGAGGTAAAACGTAGCTGTTATATTCACCTGACTGCACTGGTTTTTGGTTCTAAGCTAATACAAAGATGTCAAAGTAATATTTGTATATCAGTGATATTATCACTGCAAAGTCAAGCACTAGAAGGTTGCTGCTTCAACCATAATTTAGCCTTCTTTTGCGTGTTCTTTAATTCCATGATTTCATACTAACTTTTTTGCAGAAGCTTGCTGTTTCATTTAGTGGATAACATAAAAGGAGAGCACTGAATTAAGGCAACTGTTATATATATACTTTATCCTCAAGCTTCAGCACGTTCCCACATCATGCCAAGATGAACCTTGAATCATAACTTAATCCTTTTTTCCACAGGTTTTTGATGTGTAGTCTCTAAACAGGGTTTATGAATTTCTTCTCCATAGTCCTGAGTGGAAAAAGTGGTGCTAGTATTAGTCATTTGTTTACAACTGGGGAGCAAAGAAACTAACCTCACAAATGCACGCCTCTTCTGAGAGGTCATGTGCAGATCCTTATGGTCTGATGTTTTTTCAGATAACAAGCAAAATGCTTTAAAAAGTTGAAAAGTTCTGATCACAGCTCCCAGCTACAGTGATGAAGACTTTGCACCTCTGCATATTAGGGCACAGGCATGGAAACTGCACCAAGACTGACCTCCTGTGAAGGCTCTGAGTGACGCATGTCAGATCCGTGAGCCAGGGTAGGGCAAGAATCCAAATCCAAAATATTCATCTACCAAAGCTGTCCTCATCTCCACACGCCTGTTCCTGTGCTTGTACACTGTACAAATTTTGTAGCAAGTAACTTTAAACAGGCTCCTTGTCTACAGAACATAATTGTTGCACGAGGTCCCCTTGAGTATCTCCTCCTGCCACCAAGTCACTGTGTGCTCCAGCTGTCAGCCAGGAGGGAGGTCACTTTCTCCAGCAGCTGCAAGCTGACCTGTGTGTGTGCTCAGTCACTGCATGAGGACTGTGCCAGCAACTCATCTGCATGTGGGAACTGCAGAGGGTTGGAGCATGTAACCTGCAGACTGAGGCTTTGGAGGTTCTAGCTGCAAAATCCCACCAGGTTCCTGTGGAGAATGTCTTAGCTGAACATTTGGGCTGTAGTTTATTTCGATGGGCTGGAAGAGTTTTAGGGAACGAGTAAAACACATTTCTGACTCAAAATGTGCTCCACTCCTCTACACTTTCCCATTAAGCTTTATCAAAAGCCATGCTAATGTTATACCTCCTGAAAATGTGTGGACATATTTTTTTAAAGATTGCATTTCTTGTATTATAAATGTCTAAATTATCTTTAGTTTATTTCTAATGTCGTCATGCATCTTAATGTGAACTTCTTTTGTTTTTTATAAGGCTCGGACTGGACGTACCACTATTGTGATTGCTCACAGACTGTCTACCATCAGGACTGCTGACACTATTGCTGCATTTGAGAAAGGAATTGTGGTTGAGCAAGGAACACACAGCGAACTCATGTTGCAGAAGGGAGTCTACTATTCTCTTGTAATGCAGCAAGTAAGTGCAAATTATTTGCTTTATTTATCCATTTCATCGAGGTGTGTAATGTCTTATGGATGCTAGTCTGCTGTTCTGCCATTACACACTGAAACAAGTGGCCTGTAAGTAACAGCAGTCACGTGACTGAAGCAGCAGTAATCATGAGAAATAATTTTCACTCTTTTCTTTTCCATGCTCAAAATGTCGTGTGACCTTGTGTATCCTGAATTCTCACTAGGGCTGTAGCAATAATGTTCAAGACGATGGTGCATCAGAAGAAGATGAAAAGGCAGAAGATGAGGAATATGAGGAAAATGACAGAAGTGGTTTTGTGGAGGAACTGACACTTCAAGATAGTTCTGAAGAATTGGTGGTCTCTGGGAGAAGCAGCATTCGTAGAAGATCTAGCAGATACAAGAGCAAGAGGTGCTCTTCTAAGAAAAAGTCGTCTGAAAAAAAGAAAAAAAAGGAGGTGAAGGTTGGTATTAAAACTTCCAGTTGGAATTTTAGTGATAAGATAGAAGCATAGTCACAAAACACATCATTTTTTGGGGATAGCTGACTGCCACGCAACCCTTTCTCTGGTCCTATCAGAAGCAGTACTCACCAGGTTGAATATTTGCCCTTGGAAGACAAGGGTGGTCACATCTTACCAAAATCTTTGCTTTAACGCTATTGACTTAATGAAGTGAATGAGGAAACATTTTGTGTTGTTGGTTTGTCATACTTCATAAAATTAGGTATATTATTTCATTGCTACTGAAATTTTAATTCTATTTAATTAAAACAAGCTGTGAGATTTCATTTGCAGGATTTTTCTTTGCTCCCTGGAACTCACTGTTGCAAATACTAGTGGACAATATAATCCATGCGTACCAAGCTTTACGGCACTTTAGAATATTGTGTGAAATGGAAAAAAATATACCAAAACCCTGAAGCTTTGGTGTTACCTAAATAACAGAATAATCTGTCTCCCACAGCCCCACTCTCCTGCAGCCTCTCAGTCTCTGTGCCTTAGTATATGCTTTCAAACACTGAGTTCTGGAGCTATACATTCACGTAATACACTTTGACCGATACTAAATAGGAATAAAAGTCATATAGGAAATTCAGTTTTAAAAACAGAACTTTGACTTGTCAAAGTTGACTAAAACTTGCTCGCTGCAATCCATAAGAGAATTCTAGTGGACTTGGTTAGATTTTGGGTAGGTAGGTCAAAAGGAGCTTAACTTTTTTTCCTATTTTGTACTGCTTGAACTGAAGCAATGTTTTGTGTGTGTGAAATGTATTGAAAGAGTTGTGTTTAGGGACGTGTGTTTTTTTTTTTTTTTTTCTTTTTAACCTGTCTTCTTAACCTGACTTCAGGACCATCAAAGTGAGGAAATAAAATGTAAATTCTGAAATACAGATCATGGATTCTTTGAAGTCTATGGAAGTTAGGATTTCATCTGTAATCAGATTATTTAACACACTTGTGGAAACTTCAGTGTACTTTGCATCTATATTCCTTCTCACTAGAATACAGATTCCAACTAATACATTGAACAGTATGAAGGAACTGGATCCATTCCTATTATCACTAAGAGTTATACAACTTCAAAAAATACTTTTTATCTGTGTATTTGTACAGTTTAAGACCTCATTAGAGGAAGTAGTGGATGCTCATGCTTATGACTTAAGTATTCATTACCTTCATACACACGGGGGGGGGAAAAAGAGAGAAATCAAGTGTCTAGCTGTTGTAATTATTTCAAAAAGTTCAACCCACTTTTATGGCTAAAGCTTAGCCACCCTAATTCAGCATCTGAAGCATGGGATAAAATAACCAGGAAGCAAGAGCAATGTACTTATAATCCTGCCTAATATTTTGTCTCACTTCCAATGTTTTCACTTTTTGCTTTTCCAGAACTCCCTCTGTGGAGGCACAGACACTTGAATAAATTATTAAAGTAGAACAGGACATTTTTTTGTAATCTCAGAGGAGACACAGGCTAACTCACTGTTACATATGCCTCTTTTATGCTCTTGGTAACAATGCACAAGCTATAGTTTGCAAAAGAGAAAGATGACATCTATGCTCAATTATATTATTGCCAACCCACTAGCATTTAGCTGAACTGGAGGGATTTTTTTCTGGGCTCTAAACAGTGAGACTTTTAGTTCTTTATAATGATGCAAGTGTTAAATTTGCCATTCATGGTGACCAGCTCTGTCCAACTTTCAATGAAGTGCACTGGCCCTCATTCACCCCTCATGACTTAGCCTTTTATTAAATCTTTGCCTCCGAACTTTTACAGTGCTGTTGAAGTTCTGGAGTATGGAACAGCAAAGCTGCAGTTCTCCAATATGTTTGCTCACTTGGAGTGCACAGAGAGGGCTTTCAGTAGTTTACAAAGATAGATCACTACTCAAAGCCTAATGAACTCCTGCTGCCTGAGGATTTTCATGTTTTGCAACTTTCCAAGGAAAACTTGCAGCCTTCCTTTTTTTTTCTTTTGTAGGAAGAAAATCTCCCTGCTGTGCCTTACTCGAGAATCCTGGCTCTGAACAAACCTGAGTGGCTGTATGTACTGCTGGGAGTGATTGCTGCTGCCATCTCAGGTGGGGTCCATCCTGCATTTGCTGTTATATTTGGAAAAATCATTGGGGTGAGTTTTTTCACAAATGGACACTGCAATCCTGAGCTTCATTCATGTTCAGACAGTTCCCTCTATGCAAGATTAGGTGGGATTCACTTGTATAAGTGTAGGTTTCCTGACACCTCTAAAGGTGTCTCAGATGCCCAACAGCATGTAGAAAGGCATTAGCTGCATGTTTAGACAACAGAATTACATCCCTGCCGTGTCAGAATTGCATCCCTCACTGCCTCTGGAGGCTGGGTGCTGGTATTTTTGTGGGTTTTTGTTTGTTTGTTGTTGTTGTTTTCTCTGATTCTTCAAAGACAGCTAAGATAATTCTAAAAGGCACTGACAATCGGACTTTGTAAACAATTGCTTCTGTATTTCCCATGTTGTAAGGGTTAAGTAGTCTCCCATGCATTTCCTACCCCAAATTGTTTGAAAGTTGTCAGCGCAGAAGTAGGATGACAGAGTATTGTCTTGGAGAAGACTGGAATGAGATCATAAAGGAGGGTGATAGGATTTCCAAGCAGATTGATGAGTGGTGGATCCTGTCTCTCCATCAGACAAATCCAATGAAAAATGGGTAAAAGTTAGTGACCCTCTAGAGGTAGATCCCAGTGTGACTGCACCTGACTAGTAGAGGAAAGGAGGAATAGTTGGAGCTGGGGAAAGTAGTTAGTGAGATATAGGCTAAATAGAAAGCTGGACTGCGTTCTAGCTTTCAACAGGAAGTTGAGTGCAGGCTGGTTTCAGGATCCAGAATATATGTTATGAGAAATCAAAGTAGACATGTTTCTTGAGATGAAAGTTGGTTTATGCAGCTGGCAGTCACTGTCTGTATACTCCATTTTTATTTATTTTTTTCCTTGCACAGGCTTTTCAAGAAACAGATGCAGAAAAGAGGAGTAAAAACACTTTGGTTCTTTCTCTAATGTTTCTTTTACTTGGAGTGATTACTTTAGCTGCATACATAATCCAAGTAAGTGTCCCTACGCTGAAATGTTGGAAGTTCTTAACTCACCAGCAGGCTGCAGGTATAACTTGTATCAGTGCAGTTTGAGAAGCCAAAGCACCAGTCAGAGCTTACAAACACATGCACAAGTGCAAGGGTTCTTCCTGAGATGCCTGATTTTTATTGATGTATTTACTTAAATATATGGCCATGTTTTCTATTGGTCTAAATAAGCATGGCTCCACTGAAGGCAATGTCAATTCAGCATGACTGAAACCAAAGCTGAGGGTTAGACCATAAAAGTCAAAGACCAACATTTCTAACTGACAGTCTGTAGACTCTTGCCAAAGTAAATATAAAATGGCTTTCTGAAAGGGCCATACCATCAAACAAATTCCATCATTTGCTGTTCTCTTACTACTGTTTTGCAGCTTTCAGGAAATATTGCATATTGATGTCCATCCCATAAAGTGTGTTGGTATGACTACTGCGAGTGGATGTCTCTGGTAGTGGTTGGAATAGAGGTCAACAACTATATAGGCCAATTTATCTTCCAAAGCTGTTGAGGCATGTGAATAAGGCATTACAACAAAGCTCCTGCCTTCTTTGTCATGTTCTTCCCTTTCTGTAGGAAAAGAGTTTCAGGTTCCAGGAATGTTAATGGCACTCTTCCCAAAACTTGCATATGTGCAGAGGGTTGTAGGAGACTTTTTGGTGTAATTGCTTTTATTGTGTGGCTTTATAAACAGAGATGAAGCATCAAATGAGAAAATGTGACTGTTTTTCCCCTGCAGGGATTCATGTTTGGGAAGTCTGGGGAAATACTAACAATGAGACTACGCTCCTTGTCCTTCAGAGCATTACTTCAGCAGGTATGAATTATGCAGTGAGGTTGTCATGAGAGCCAGATGGTTTTTGCAGACCTTGCAAGGTACATGTTGGATTTCAACTGTGTGATCTGGAGACAAGAAATACAAAAACATTTCTCTTCTACCACTAACTTAGAAAAAAATACAACTTGTCTGAAAATCTCCTGTCACATGCAACTTAGCTCAAATAGTCTAATTCTGAAGGAGCGTCATTGCAAACATGCACATTTCTGACACTCTAATATGCACATGGTTTGCAGCTGTTTGTGTGTACCCAGATTCCTGCAGGATGGCCAAAAATTTAATCTCCACTTGCTTAAGTCTTATCTGTTTGGCTATTCCAATTTAAATATATGTACTGCAATCCATAGTAAATAGACAGTCTGGTAACTTTCTAATGCAAAAATTCAAATTGCCCTATTGCATCAAGAATTACTTGAGAAGAGTGAAGTTACTTGTATTAAATATTTCCTGTTAATCAGTTCATAAGACTTCATGTTACTTGCATAGGACTTTTAAGAATGCATGACTTAGTACATGGTGCACCCACTGGGGACAGCTGGCAAGAGCCCTGATGTTCATAGAAACACCTGAAAGGAACTAGGAGAAGGAAAATTAAGTGGTTAAAAAATAACTCGCATTGTCTCCGGAGATACAGAGAGGGAGTAAGGCCCTTTTATGTACAAATAGAGATGAGCAACTCATTCTCTATAGTTAAAGCAATAGGTAACTTGTAAGAAGAGAATGGTTAACCTCTTCAAGCCCAAAGGAGGACTGAGTAAAAGCAGATTATAATAAAACTTGTCTAAATAGGCACATTCAGAAAAACATTACCATTAATAACACTTCTACTGTTATTCTGCTTGGAACATGTAATTGTTCGTGCCCTTTAAGCTTTTTCTTTTACTTTATTTGGAAGAATAATGCAGTTAGCTGTTACTGACTTGTACTTCCTTTTCCCTGTATGCTATCTGATCTGGAAATATTTATTCATTTTACTAGCAAACCTGATAAATCTGAAATACGATAAGAACATGTAACTTTGTAAAGCAAAAATTACTAACTTTTTTCTTACAGGAGATTGGATGGTACGATGATCAGAAAAATGCTGTTGGCGTTCTGTTAACTCGACTTGCTACAGATGCTTCCCAAGTCAAAGGGGTATGTTGATTGTTTTTTGTGTTTATTTTTTAAAATATTTTTCTTTAGAAACATAAAAGCCATTTGCAAGGAAGACTGACATTATTTCAGAAGACAGGGTAGTAAATCTACCCCTACAGACTGACAGATGCATTTAAATAGCATGTTGCTGACACTTTGAGCAAGACTTAAAGCTGATAATTTGAAAACTATAGAAAATCCCACAGATATTTATGTACCTTTCATTTCCCTCTCTGCAAGTCTCTAAGCTAAACATATAATTGTAGACTACGTCACTATGCAAAATGGAATCTGTGTATGCACTGGGGACCAGAATTAGTGGACCTCAGGTGTTTGCACCCTATGATGTGTATCATCAGGGTGCCATGAAAGCTGCATCTGCAGATGAGGCAGACTCTTACTGGCCTTAATGAAGAGAATTCTTCCTATCCCCTAGCAAATGTGCTTCATACACAAGAAGGCCAAACAAAGAAATGTTATGGCATTAATAAAGAACACCCTAGAGGGCAATACCCAAGGGAGGAGATGACTCAAGGGGCTGATACTGGAGAGGTGGCCACTTGATGCTGGCAGAAGAATATGGCAAATTGTGCACGGTTCCACCTACTGCTCATCTCATTAGCATTCTCTGGAAAAAAAAAATACTACAGGACTTGCAAGGGAAAGGTTGGCTGTTTCATTTTAAGATGGTTTTGTTTCCTTCAGATGTGTAAATCAAAAACCCTTTAATCTCTTCATTTTTCATTCTCAGTAGATATTGTTTGTTTCTTTCAGTCCTCTGTCCTCTTTTCTTATGGGCTGGTAGTGAGAAAAGAGTCTTTGAAAAAAATTAATCATTTGCATCTTTCAAATTTGCAGTTTGCTTCAGTGGCATTGAACTACATCATCATGCAGGGCAGAAATAGAAAAAGGGGATGCATTGGGTCCTCTAACTATAAAAGCCAACCAAGGGCATGAATTGCTCTCCAAGGCTATTGTGTTCTCTGAAGCGCTAGTGTCAGTAAGTGCCATGCCTCACGCTGTGCTGGCTGAAGTTTCCAAATTCATCTTTATGTGCAGCCCCTGGAACATATGGCAGTAATTCACCTTGGCATTGGTTTAATTATTACTATTTTAAATTGTATTGAACAAGAAAAGTCTTTTTAGGGCAGGAAAGTCTCTGGCAAAAGAGAGGAATTTTGTTTCCTGCCCAAGGATTTTTGTTTTTTTCCATCAAGCCAAATGTTGGAAGACGAGCTATTTCCACAGGGCTGTTTTCAGACCTTTTCTACTGCACGTCAGAGCCCACCCTGATGCTGGATACTACTCATCTCTCATTTTGAAAGCTCTCCATGTAAAGGTTATACAGGCTGGGAGGAGATAGGAGTTCTTCAGTACAAGTTAATCTTTTCCACTCATTAGCCTTGCTGAGATGAAGCATTTTTGCAGGGTGGCCAAAATGAGGTTGGGTTCCCAGAAAAATGTTAGATGAAGCAATGCAAGAACTTGAAGATGTATAGTCACACTCCTGTTGGTGGGATGGGTTAACGGATGGCTGTCATTAGAATGAAGCTCCTCTTGCCTACTGTTGTGCGCCCAACCTGCCGCCTTACAACAGTGGCCACAGTTTCATGTGCCTCAGGTAGCAAAGAAAGTCTCGGATATATGTTATACAACTGCCATGACCAACTTTCTAGACATCTTTAACCTCGCTTGAAGGCCTGAACGCTGGCAGATAGAGGAATGTCGAGGAACAGTTACATAAGTACATGCAAAATGTCAGTGCACATGACCATGCATGATTTAGTTTTCCAGCTGAACTGTTGGCCTCAAGTAAATAGTGATTTCAAGTGGTGATATAACTAACAAAAAGAAAACCTAATGATGGATATTTTGGGGTTTCTGGATTTTTCTTAGGCAACTGGAAGCCGACTTGGACTGATGACTATGACGGTCTTTACCCTTCTGACTGCCATCATTATTGCTTTTGTGTACGGCTGGCAGTTGACTTTGCTTATCCTGGCCTGCATTCCTTTCGTTATTGCTACAAATGCTGCAAGTGTTAGCTCTGTGTCTGGTCATGCAGCAAAAGATCAAAAAGCTTTGGAAGAGGCTGGAAGAGTAAGTTCTCCAATTCTAAGTACAGGGTTTTGGTGTGAGATCACTTTTAAGGACAACATTACAGCTGACTCAATTATCCAAAATAAATGAAGGGGGGAGAGGACAGGACAGGGTGGGGGGATGAAGGAAATGTTTATATATCCTCAAGAAAAGCAAAACATAGATAACACAAAACATCTGTAAATTGGGCTATAAAAATGCATTTGAATGCCTCTGTAGCAGATTTCTGGGCAGCGACAGCTGTAACAGTACTGCTATGTTTTGGGCCTGTGCTGTAGCCAGAAGTGTTGCAGGGCTGAGCCATGAAGCCCTGACACAACTGCTTCTTCATTCTGTCACAAAATGCAAACTCTTAACATGCTCAAGAGTTAGGGTGCTGCCTTTGTTTACCTGATACTGCTTTTCAAGGAGACAGAAGTAATCCATGCAAAAGAATAAGCTGTGTCTAGATGATTGAGGTTTATTCTTATTTTATTAAATAGTATTTTATTTGGATCCCAACCTATGGGATAGGGCAGAGACTGACACTTCCTACATCCTGATGTAAAGGTTCAAAATTCAAATACTTTGGCTTCAGACTCCCCTTGCCTTGTGACCTTGGGATGAGTAACATCATTGTTCTGGGCTTTCCTTCCCAGAGATAACAGACCTCAATCTCTTTTCTTAAGTACATGCTTTCTGATCTAAACTAATAAATGTTAGAGAAGAACTCAAGTATTTAGGAGATATACTGTAGATTTCAGGTGTAAGATATTACCTCTTACCTTTTATCTCCCAATTTAGATTTCAACAGAATCAGTTGAAAATATAAGAACTGTAGCTTCGCTGACAAGGGAAGAAGCATTTTATGAAAAATACGTAACAAGTTTGAATGGTCCATATAGGTAGGATCTTTTTTCTTTAATTCTGTCCTTTGAACAGTTTAGTCTTTCAGATTTATTGTAAAAATACTTCTTGCAAACTGTCCAATACCCACAAGATTAGGAAGGGTATCAATAACCTTTTCTATAGGCTTGAAACTTGTTCACTTGGTGTATTTTAACATGCTTTCTTGAATGCAGAGTTTAGAGGAGATTAAAAAAAAATAACACACATTTGCAGGAATTGCATTTTCATTATGCAAATATTTTATAAAAATTCATTTTCCTCATATTTTACAGAATATTGTTTGCTTGCGTATACATAGAATATAGGACATCTATTCACTCAATTTCAGCATGTTGGATTAATACTTGTTAACTCAGGAACGGACAGTTAACTCCCATACCACACCCATTATAACATAAACCAGCTTGATTCCACTCATGTGATATTGAAACCTCAAAATGAACTTCATGCATTTCCCTTGTTTGACCCACTATCTTTGACTGACTTTTTTGTCTCTGCTGAAATGCATTCAAACCACCAGGGCTGCCAGATTTTTCTAACCCCATTTTATTTAAATAAAATAGCCTAAAATCTGATTTGTTTCTTTCCTCCTTCAAGGTGAAAATGTAAAAGATGGAAAAGGTGGAAGGAAAAAAAAAAGATGGAAAAAGATGAAAAAAAAAAAACCCTACCCTCATACAAACCAGTATTAAAATTCAGTATCTGGTAAACTAGCATTACCCAGGATATAGGCAGGATGCTTGCCTGGACTATCAAAAGTCTCTGATTTACTGCTCAGATTGGAAAGGAGATCTCCATTCCTTCAGAGAGAGCATCCTAAACCACAAGGGCAGAGAGTCCTCCTGACTCTGATTCAGTCTGCATTCAATTAGCTACACAAAATGAAACTTCTCCAGAAGGACAGATTGAGAAAGAGAGGCTTAGTCTAAATCCCTGAGGGGAAACCCAACAATATGTCCCTGCTTCGAATTGAGATGAGATGTCTCTGCTTGGATGGGAAGACCTGCCGGAAGCCCGCAGGCAGCTCTTAAAGCTGGGCTGAAGCCTGCCTGTTTTCTTAATAAGCTGGGTCATATATGGTAGTTATTAAAATGTGTTTTTTATCTGCTCCAGTGACCTGCCCTGCTGTAGAAAAGCAAAGGGAGAGATTCAGGATAGCATAACTGAGGACGAAGGATCTCATTGCTCTAATTTTCTGTCCTAAGGGCAGTTCCATGTCACGAGGCATGGTGTTTTTAGGGTCAGGCAGGGGTGGTTTGTGAGTGTGTGCATGTTCTGGGTTATCTGATGTGGTTTCAGGGGGAGAGCTGTGTTCCTTGGAAACCTTAACCCAGAAAGTTGGCCATCCCCAAGCCAGTGTTTGCTGTTTCTATTTTATGAGTTATTTACAGAAAGTCTTCTTCCTTTATCAGAGATTCTCTAACAAAAGCCCCTTTCTATGGATTTACCTATGGAGTAGCTCAGTCTGCAAACTACTTTGTTAATGCAGCAGTCTTCAGATTTGGGGCATGGCTCATTGCCCATTGTTTGAGCAACTTTGAAAATGTGTTTATGTGAGTATAGTTTGTGAAGGTAAAGATGGATACATGGGATAGTGATTTAAATGCATGCTAAATTTAATCTAATTACAGAGGTAATGGGGTGTGGAGACTAAGGAATCTGCAGTCTGGTTGGGAGTGCAGTTTGAGCAGAAGGGCTGTTTTGGGAAAAGGTGTGTATTTGGGCAGTGAAGCAGCAAGCATGTGACCGTGCTCAGTGCACTGTCTCTGGAGGGGTCTTTGCAGTTTGACATTCCTTCCAGGCAGAGGGTTTTACGCAGACAAATGACATGACACTAACCTATACTACTTACCTATAAAGTAGCAACAAATAGTTTTTTTTTCTAATACTCTATGATATTGGGGGGGGTGGAGGGGAGGAGGGGAGAAGGGAGGAAAAGGAGCTCTAGAAATGTCATAATCTAAAGATGCTGAAAACTTTATTTTGAGGGTTTGTTTTACATGTAAAGAAAAAAAAAATGTTCCACCAGAAGCAAATGATGCTTTGTCTTTTGTTTTTAGAGTCTTCTCTTCTGTCATATTTGCAGCTATGAATGTTGGTCAGTCTGCTTCCCTGGCACCAGATTATGGTAAAGCTAGAATTTCAGCTCAAAGAATCTTTCTTCTTTTGGACAGAAAACCTCAAATTGACAGTTACAGTGAAGAAGGTGAAAAATTGGTAAGATTTTTCAGAAAAACCTTTATATAACTACTTAGTAATGCTTTATTGTCTACAACTGTATTTACATGGTTTCATATTTGTAGGGTGTCACTGAAGACAGACACTATAAAATAATAGTACTGCCTTGTTATTTTGCCTTTTTTATTTTAATGGACCATATTATTCCCACTTTTCGGTCAGAAGTGTATAGCCTTCAAAGCTTTGCTCTGAATGAACTCAAAATGATTTTTTATTCAGCTTGCCCACATTTTAAGTGGTTTCAGGAAAACACTGACAATGTCAGTTCCACTCACAGTTGCATTGTCTTTGTAAGGGTTTATGGGAGAAATAAAATCCAAATGCACTTTACTGCTGTTTTTTGTAGACAAGTGAAAGTTCTTTTAGAGACAGAAGAGTATTGCCAAAATCCGTCCTCTTACAACTGTGGAAACTCTCACAAGTAAAAATGTGCTCTTGAGAATTCAGAACTAACCTAATGAATAATCTGTTTTACTCTAGAGGTTTAAAATATCTCACTTTTAAACCATCATTGTCATTAAGGAGACTGATCTTGGCACTTAAACTGGAAGCATTTCACGCAGAAACTTGACATGATCTGGAAGGATTACGTTTGTGCATCCAGTTCAAAATGAAACCCCTTGTAGGTGTTAGGTGGTAGCCACTACTCAGGCAACTATAATCTGGTTTCATTAACTTTAAGCTCTTACACGGGGTTTTCAACCTTTATAGTTAGGATCATGCTTATTTATATTCTTGAACCAGAGCCCTCAGGCACAGACTTCAAAAGATTTAGTAGAAGGTCCTTGGTAAAATTAAACTTGAAACTAAGTATTTCTATTATAGACCAGACTCAAACATGAGCAACACTTGTGACTTGTAACTTCAGCAAAGGAAAGATTTGAGGCCCTTAAATTAGATCTTCAGCAGCTGTGCTAGTGCTGCTGTTTATATGGGGCTGGCTCCTGCCCCAAACAATAGGCAATGTCTTACTGCATGCCCCCTTTCTTCCACTTGTGCTTAGAAATCTGTCTGTCTAGCTGATTAATAACTGCTGTTACTTTTTAAAACACATCTTGTCCTGCATACTTGTAAATTATCTGCTAAAGAGTTTAGCTCTGTTACCTTAATATCTGATCGTGACCTTGTGGTTTATTCATTCAAATCATGCTACTCAGAACATGCAGTCAAGAAAGCAAATGCTGTAGTAGAAGCGCCTCGACTAAGTGCATCACAAATGAAAAATATTAACATTATTTCTGTGACATAAAGATAATCCTTCAAAAGTTGAAATGAAAAATAAATACAGGAGAGAGATGCAGAAAAATCCAAAGGATCTAGTGATTTGCATCTGGAGGTTGTATCATAAATAACAATACTGAATGCAGTCCAATATGTAATTGTAAAGAACATCAAAAGTGATTTCAAAAACACCATCCCAAACGTCTATGTCAGCTCTCATTTAACACTTGGTTATTTTAGTTGAAGCTACTAAATGCTAATATAATCATGTGAACTCTGTTTTTTTCAGAGTAATTTTGAAGGCAACATTGAATTCAGAAACATCAATTTTGTATATCCAACAAGGCCAGAAGTTCAAGTTTTGCAAGGACTCACTGTGAAGGTTAACAAAGGACAGACTCTGGCATTAGTAGGAAGCAGTGGCTGTGGCAAAAGCACATCCATTCAGCTCCTGGAGAGATTTTATGACCCTGCAGAAGGACAAGTGGTAAAAATAGATTTGTGTGGCTATTAATAATTGTTGAATCTACTGAACTCCTTATCTTCCAGAGTTCCAGAGGCCTTAAACAATCCTGGCAATATCTCTGGAGAGCTGCCTCTTTCAGAGGTATGGGCTACTGAGGTTGCAGCTGTAAACAACCTCAAGACCCCTGTCACTGCCTGCCCCTGTGCATTACTAGGCCAGCACTGGCACCTGTGTGCTCAGGGCAGAGATACCACTGAAAATAATGGTTTCAGACTGCATTGCCTCCCCAAAGCTGCTCACAACATGGTCACACGGGTGCATAACACTCATATCACTTGCTTGATGGCGTATGAGTCCTCTCATAATATGAATTCACACATTAGAGACACAGATATGTGCTTCAGACAATACAAATGTAATCCCACAGGATGTTACTGTGTCACTGTCAGAAGGGTGCAATGGGCTTTTTGATGCATTGCTAACAATATGTGTAGAAGGTCCAAGAAAACTTTCTTGGAGGTTTTAAGATTGAGCTAAAGTTGTTGCATGCAGCATCTTAGGGATGTTTTTTATGTGTAAAGTTTCCCAGTACTGTTTGGGTTCTGCAGGGCTGGAAGGATTGCAGGAACAGCCCGTGTGATGTGTGCTCCGTGCTTCTGTTTGCTAGGAAATAGAAGTGAAAACACACGAAATTAAAAACTAATGAAAGGAAATATTTATCTATACTGTTGGTTCAGTTCCACTTTGCATGAAAAATGTACTTGATTTCAGCTGGAAATCTAACACATAGCAGGTTTCCTGTTACAATTCGTTTCCTATTTACACTCTGTATCTCTGGATGAGCTCTGTAGTCAACTTGGCATCATTTTTCTGTTGCTCTTTCTAGTTAGCAGATGGATTTGATACTAAATCTTTGCATTTACAATGGCTGAGGTCCAAGCTGGGTCTGGTGTCACAGGAGCCTATTTTGTTTGACTGCAGCATTGCGGAAAATATTCAATATGGAGACAACAGTAGGGTTGTTAGTCAGGAGGAAATTGAAGCAGCAGCTAAAGCAGCAAATATTCATGCCTTCATTGAAAAATTGCCAGAGGTAAGAGATGGTGGTCTTCTCTTCACAGCACAATTAGATATTTGGAGTGGCATGGAGAAATCTAGGCAATGTGCTTATATAGATCAGAGTTAAGTGCACACTTTAAAATGAGAAAATACAGAATTGATGCTTAAAAATTTCAGTATGTGTGATAAGTTTTTAAAATCCCTGTTAAATTGTTCAAAACAAAAGTCGATGTTCCAATTAATATAGCGGTAGACAAAGGAGAATGAGTGGAAAAAATGAGGACACTGCATACAAATATGTCCTCATGTCCTCAATTTTTAATATTTTTTTCCTTTTACATCTGAAACTTCTCAAGTTGTTTTAGAAAAATTCATCTTAGAGTATTTCAGTAAAACTAAATGCTTTATTTCTAATTGGATGTGCATGCATAGGGAGTGATTCTTAAAATAACACGTGCTGATAAATCAAAAGTGAATGACGTGGCATTTAACCTTCATGCCTGCCAAGAACTTGTTTCTAGCAAGAAAAAATGCTTTGATGGTTTGTTTTCTCTGTAGTTCTGCGTAACTGAAAATGATGTAATGATGCTGAAAAATACTGCATTTTTCTTACTACTAATGATGTTTGGGATTTTGTATTGTTACTCACAAGTAACACAGATCAAGTCCATAATGTATATGTCAGGAAACATTAAATATATGGTTACTCTTACGGTCATACACTCATGGCCAAATGTCTGGACACCTTACCACTATTACTGGCAGTACTCTAATCTTTGGGGAAGTAAATTTTCTGACCAGGTATAAACATGTGGCTTATATATAACTGTTTATACTTAAGGTTTTATAAGCACCTCAACTCTATTAAAACCATTTGTACTTTTCTTTACTTTCATCATGGAAATACCTGATTATTTTTATAGCTACACATAAAATTCTACTTTTCTAATATTTCTCTCCTTTCTCTAAGAGTATTCTCAGGATTATTATTTATTTTTCACCCCTCTTCATTTTTAATATCCAGAAATATAATACCCGGGTGGGTGAGAAAGGAACACAACTTTCTGGAGGTCAAAAACAAAGAATAGCAATTGCCCGTGCTCTGGTTCGTAATCCTGCCATTCTACTTCTGGACGAAGCTACTTCTGCACTTGACACAGAAAGTGAAAAGGTGAGTAGTGAACATTACATGAACTACTTATGTCTATATACATGGCTAGTTATTTTCTGTAGGATAAAATTTTAAGAGAAATCAACATAAAGTGTTGCAGGTGCTCAGCTATGAAACAACCAGGCAGGTGTATGTCAGTAGCTTTTCCGTTTGCAAGTTTTGAATTTAAAGACAGCAGGAAGCTGTGCATATCTATTAAGAAAGTTTAAAAAAAAAAAAAAATAAGCCATATAATAACCAGCAACGTTATAAAAAAGACCTCAGAAAGATAACTCCTCAGTAGTCTTCGTGTTAGCTGTATTTGATAGTAAATACTGAATTTGTGTTCTGTTCCAACCTGAATGCACAAGAACCAATTTTCAGTGACAAGTCTGACTGGCCTCAAAGCAAAACCCTGTTGAGCAAGGGTGTCTCATATGCACTGACTTTATATCTATAGGAGATATACTGAGGTGATAACAAAGAGTAAGAAATCAAGTGTGGTTCCTACAAGTGAGGCTCTCCAGGTGCTAACAGCATTTTCACATCTGTGTGCAGATTGTTCAGAAAGCTCTGGATAATGCCCGGCAAGGTCGAACCTGCATCATAATTGCTCATCGCCTGACGACCATACAGAATGCAGACATCATTGCAGTGATCCAGAATGGCAGGGTGGTGGAGCAGGGCACCCACAGCCAGTTACTGGCAAAGGAAGGACACTACTATGCCCTTGTAAATGCACAAGTCTCTACTTAGTGCTGTTCGGACTTTTTTCACATTGTCCTGGAGGAAAAAAAAAAGCTTACAGAGAAGTAATGCAGGCTGTATCTGCCATGATGGAACAAGGACTGGTTGCTCTACCTGTTGTAATCTTTGGCCCATGTACCTGGGGAAATGAGCAGTGCATGCCCAGGAGTGGTAGGTGCATGGGGGCATCCCAAGGTCTGAATCTGCTGGGCATTTGTAGGCATCGCTTGATCAGGAGAGAGCCATATCTGGACTGGTCTCATCCATTCTACTGGTTCTAGTGGGGTACCCAGGTCTTTCTGGCCCTTCAAACCCTGACCCATAAAATTGGCACAGACTCTTGCACATTGGTACAAGAGTGTGACAGCGACTAAGTGTCATGGTTAAGCAGAGGGCTGGTATTTATGCTTGTCCCTGGGTTTTCTTCACCAACCAAATGCAGCCATAAAGTTTTCTTGATTATCTAATAACTGTTGATTCTCACAGATGAGATTCAAAATAAAATCACTCCTATTAAATTGAGAGAGAAGGGAGTGTTTGTGTTTGTTTTTTTTACCACATTACTGATACAATTTCACACATTTCTTGGGGATTCAATATCTTATTTCAGACAATAATTGTAGCAAAGTAGCAAACCTTCCATATAGAGATAAATTAACATAAAATATACCATTGTTTTTTTAGTATTTTTAAATCGAGGACTTTAATGATTCTTGGCAGCCATCAGGGCAACTTCAAAAGTCTTCTGGGGAAAAAAAGCTAGGCTGGCTCCTTTGAAGTGGACTCACATCATCAATGTAAATAGCTTTAAAAAAAATTTTTTTTTGAATAATTTTAAAGCTTGTTTCAAGTGTTGAAAAACTTAAGTTTACACAAATTTTCTATAATAGATTATTCACCTGCTCTATCCTTCATGATGCTGCACTACCTCCTTCAGCAGCTGTGGAATACCTACTGTGTAGCCCAAGAGTATGACTCGGAAGCTGTTTTTTGGCTAGCTAAACCCAATTACAGCATTTTAATTTTCCAAGGCTTTTGCTTGTGGCTTTGTTTTAGGATTTATGACCTGGAGCAACCTGCAGTTCTTTATCGCTTCCAGATAACTCTTGTCTGCTACAGCTGAGCAGACTTACAGTAACAATCATCTCCTCCACTCATCTCAATTGTTTTCCAGCATTGAGGTCCATGACAGGAAAAGAATACACACAAGAAAACAAGTGCTGGTCTTAGCTTTGCCAAAATAAATAGTCACTCTCCCTTGCACAGTCTTTTTCAGAGACTGTTACAAAGAAGTTATCACTTATTCAGGCACCCCTGTTGTGTGACTTTTTACTCATAGTAGGCAAATACCACAGTGCCTGCTGTCCTCATTACATTCCTAATTATCCAATGGACTATAATTCCCTTTTTCTTTGTTTTATTTCTTCACTGGAGTTAAAATACGTAGTAGAGTTTGATTTTCAATTTTGGGGGGGAAAAATACAAAAATGTTAGTCTACCGCTCCTTCTGTTGAAGCAAAGAGTGACCTTTTTTTCTTTGGATTGAATGCGTCTGTGTTTTTTTCCATTATAACTAATAAATTGCAACGTTGCAAAAACTTATTCATTACACTTTTAGAAAAACAAGTAAAATAGTTTTTGTATATAAAGATAGCAAGTAATAAACTAAGGCTCTGTAACAAAATGAATCATCTAACATCTGTAGTTGGTTAATGGAACATCTTTGTGGAAAATACCACGTATGCATCCATGCAGGTAAGTGAAGAATCCAAAATGTGCTTCCTACTGACCAGCTTGGAATTATTTAGTAACACAGGGGCAAGAGGAGTGAGGAAATGTGCACTATTTGACCTGGAAGGTGCTGAAACAGCTACACCACAGTCAGCCTAGAAAAATAAGTTCTGTGACTACTGGGACTTGTTTCCTCTTATTCACTCTTACAGAGGTCAACATTACCTACCATGGAAAGAAAAGTGATTACCCTTGCATCATTTTTGGCATGTTCCTCACCCCTGTTTATATAGAGCATTCTCATGGTGCAATAGCTGGACAGTCTCAGTACCAGCTCTGTATTTTAGGGATAAACAAATAAAGGTCTCAAAGTGAGATGCTTGGCAGCATGTGTGGAAAGATGGACTTGGATTTTGGCTGGGGCGAGAAGGAGCAGGTGCTGATGTCGTGACAGGAGGAGTGGGTGTGCACTGCTCGGGGCTATGGGAGCTGAGCAGTGCCTAACAGATGTGCCTCAGGGGTATCCTCCGCTCTTATGTAGTTAAAAGAGGGAAATAGAAAACATGACTGACACAAATTGCATTCATTTACTTAACAAGTGAAATGTTATTTAACATAAGAATGCGTTTTACAGATTTATCTCAATTCAAGGATAGTAAAAGCTGCTAATGTCATACCGCCCTTTAAAAGATTCTCTGCTGACCTAAGAAAACCATTAGACAAAACCAAGTCCTACGCCCCATGAAAGATGGTGGACAAGGAAACTGAGCAAAATCCCAACCATCAGTAAGAACAACAAAAAAGCATGCTACTGAATGCCTGCAAAAATACAGGCTGAGCTGGATGACTTTAGTGACTCCCTTAATCCATGAATAGATTAACTTGTTCAGCCTGTAGGCATCACCAACACACTCAGTGCTCTGATGGTTTATTTCAGACCATTCACGTCACCTTCCCCAGCTGGATATGCCCATACAGCTTGCAGACTGGCTGTGCTCCAATTAAAAGCAGATGTAAATTCAGAGACAAATGCATGTTAAAAGCACCTTTTCAGCACCAGCAGGCTGGTATAGAGATCAAAAGAATTAACTCTGACAGTAAAGAAAAGCCTATGAACTATGATCCTAAGAGCTGAGGATTTGTTGGCCCCAGCACTCTGTCATGTGCTGCCATCTACCCCAGGTGCTAGAGTTACACTTCCTTCTCCAAGAAGAGGTGGGAGTTCTCCAAACACGTCCAAAATGAGGTGAGCTGCTGCTGGGACCATGATTGATGAAGGAAGCGCATCAGCCCATACTTGCCAATGAATGCCAGAGGCCTCGTTCTTGACTAGACAAAAGCATTTAGCTCATGTACTTGCTCTATGCCAGCCCTGGTCTAAGCCTGCTCGTGAATTGATGAAGCACCATGTGCTGAAGAAGAAAATAAAGACTTCAGAGAAGGCAGTCTTAAGGGGTTTTGGAGAAAAAATTTACAGCCTCTTAAATTGACAGTCTAGTTTAATAAGTTAGTTACTAACACAAACTGAAGCCCTAGAGATGGGATAAATAGTTGACAAAAATGTGAACTAGAGGGCATGGAAACTGATTATCCTTATGGCTCAAACAGTTAATTGTCCTCATGTGAGCTTTGGAGCTCACAGTCCCAGTGGGTGTGGATGTTTCCCGTTCCTGGATGTACTATTTTGGTTTGAAATACCTGTCAGCGATTGAAGGAAAATGTTTGCAAAATAGTAAATGAATGCAACTTTTACCAGCTCGTGGTTTTTCTTTTTTTCCCCAGATGTCTACTTTCCTCTGTAGCCTGTAAAATTTATATTCACCTAAAACCTACAAGAAGTGCACAGCCTCATAAAGAAGTTATTGATAATGATGATTGTATAGCAAAGATAAATGCTTTCATGAAAATTGCTATTCTCAATCCCTTCCTTTTAGACTTTTTTTTTTTTTGGAAAAGTGGGGAGAAAGAACAATCGCGGTTTACTTAGGGTCAGCTGAAATACTAGATTAATGTATCTTTAAAAAAAAAAAAAACTGGCATTAAATTTATGAGTTTAATTAAAATTAAGGGAGTATGAAAACTTTCATTAATCTGCGGCAGGCAATAACTAACTCGTCCTTTTTTGGCTGTAATCAGCATTGTACCGATCACTTTTTACATGTGAGTTTGTAAGTACGAACGAGGCTAGGGGAGAGCTCGCAGGGCTCTTGTCATGCCAAGTGCTAGGAAAATTCCTGTCCCACTTAGAAGCAGGCCTATTTAGATGGTAATGGTAGGTGATTTCACCTAATTAATAGGGGAAATGTTAAGAAACTATGCAGGATCGTTAAAGTCCGATCACCTGACATTGCTGGAGGGTTTGAAGTGAAACTGCTTTACTGGATTGTGCCTGCTCTAGGAAAACAGCAACACTTGTAGCACTGGTAATAAAAAGTCAGATTTTGATCTACTAGATCCTAACCCATAGATATCAGTAGGACAGCTGATAACCCAGTGCCATTACCTTCAGTGAACTTGTTTCTACATTTAGCACAAGAGTTTGGCTTTCTGTTTGAGGATGTTGTGGTTTAACCCGGCCGGCAGCTAAACACCACACAGCCATTCGCTCACCCTCCCCCCTCCCTCTCTGGGATGGGGGAGAGAAACGGGAAAGCGAAGCCTGTGAGTTGAGATAAAGACAGTTTATTAAGACAGGAAAATAATAATAACAATAATAATAATAATGATGATGATAATAGTATTAATAATGTGTACGAAACAAGTGATGCACAATGCAATTGCTCACCACCCGCTGACCGATGCCCAGCCTATCCCCGAGCAGCCGGCCCCCCCACCCCGGCCAGCCACCCCTATATATTGTTCAGCATGACGTCAGATGGTATGGAATACCCCTTTGGCCAGTTTGGGTCAGCTGTCCTGGGTCTGTCCCCTCCCAGCTGCACCCCCAGCCTGCTCGCTGGCAGGACAGAGCGAGAAGCTGAAAAGTCCTTGGCCTGGTGTAAACACTGCTCTGCAACAATTAAAACATCAGCATGTTATCAGCGCTCTTCTCATCCTAATCCAAAACATAGCACCCTACCAGCTACTAGGAGGAAAATTAACCCTGTCCTAACTGAAACCAGGACAGAGGATTAAAATACTTTTCTGGACAAGGCCTTCTCTTCCATGAGGGAGCATTTCACAGCAATCAATGCTGGAGCTCCGTCTCAAAGCAGAACTCACCCACTGCCTGCTACCATGGATGCCTTTGACAGATAACTCATCTTTCTATAGAGAAACAACCAAAAGAAGGAAAGTTCATACAGTATTTGGAGCCATGGTTGTACCTTGCTGAAGAAGGAAATCAATTTTTTTTTCCAAGCTTTTATGTACATTACTTGACCTCTTTCCATGCATCCATACTGCTATGTATAGGACAAACTTCTGTTAAAAAATTGTCATGTATATAAGGTCTGAGATACCAAGGCATTTCTAAACTGTTAGGAAGGAATATAATAGCTAGCCAATGAAGCCATCAAGAGCATATATGTAGTTTCCTAATGTAAAATATTCGAGGGACTAATTTGTTAAGCCCTGATCCTTAGGTACTTGCAAAGGACTCCTAGTTTTCCGTGCAAAGGTAGAAGAATCCAGATGCTCTGCTATTCTTTATCAACTTCCAGCTGCCCTATAAGCCTTATCACAGATTGCCCATTGCTTTGACATTTTCCAGAGTTACAGCTCTCCCTGGATGTTCTCTTCCAGCTGCCTGAGCTGCTTTTCCTCCTCAAGCACCTACACGAGCACACAGAGCAGATGCTGTACTATGTGATGCAAGGCAAAAGGACGGATAGAGATGAGAGGGGATGTGCCAAAAGCAATAGAGATGCAAAAGGATTACATTTTAAATTCAAGAAAATTTCTCAGCAGAACTGGTCATTGCTCTCAGTAAGTGAATCATTTACACTGGATTGCTTCCATCTGCCACTGTGCTGTGCTTTGTCAAATATAGACTCCAACCAGCTCTTATCTACCTGAGATCCTAGCAATCATCTTCTCATTTGAGCTTTTATTGCCTACCTGGTTCATCGGCAGTTATGTCCAGAAACTATTTTATGAAGCATGTCTTTCCGTCTGGAAATAATAATTTGCTGTGCCCTTAGGGAGGCTCACACATCCGCTGTAGTTATCCCTAGCCCGTCCAACGACATCAGTATCTCATGCTCCAAAGAAAACTCACTAAGCCTTCCTGTAATTCTCATGAAGATGCCAATCTTTATTTTACCGAATGCTTTCACAGAAAGAGATCTTAAAATCACGTTAACTCAAAAATAAAGTTTTTATGGATGTTTGAATTGATCATTATATATTTGTTCTGCTGTTTCCATAGGAGTAACACCATCATTTCTTTTTAATCGATTTGAATGTCATCCATGACATCATCCTTTTTTCCATGTCATCCTTTTCATACATATTCCAAAAGCAAAAACACCTACTGCTAATCACCACTAGAATAGTTTCCTTTGTTGCAGTCTTTCAGATCCTAAAAAAAGTGATCTGAAAGTGGTTATTTTTGTGCAAATAATTGTTCAGATTCACCCAGACTTCTCAGTATTTGATCCAGCTCAGGCAGCGCTCCTGGAAAAGCACATGGTATTCTACAAACAAGGGGGAAAAGGCACTGTAATGGGACACTTACCACTTCAGACAGGTAGGGATGAAGCAATACATTAGATGACTTTTAAAGCGCCTCATCTCTCCCCAGGTGTCTTGCTTAGAATACTGTGAGCCACATCAAAGAAGTGTTTGCTTCTTTACCATAAATGTAAATGGAGACTCTCAGTTTTCATTCAGGTTATACATTTACATGAGGTGAAGGGAATGCCACCCTGGATGTTTGATCTTTCTTTAAAAGGTTGTTGCATTAGCTTATCAGTCCTGCAAATAACATTTGGAGGCCCTGATCACGAAGGCAGCTCTTGCAGACAAGGAAAGCTTTGAGGAAGAGGAAAGGCCTCTGCAGCACAGGAGAGTGAAGTTTATCCATCTGGATATCAGCAGTGCATGAAGGTTGAACTGAAAGACAAATGTTCAGAAAACAGGAGTTATTTATCCAGAATATGTAAAATGGGAGATAAATTCACACATTGCAGAAACATCCAGAAAGGCTTGAAATAATGAATGAATTAGCAGAATTAGGATTTCTCTCCCCAGATAGCAGGAGGAGAATTTTAAACAAGGAGTTAACATTTTCAGCAATCAAAATATGATCTCTCTGCCAATCCTTTGCCTATTTTTTATGAAACCACATTAAAAATAGTAAGTAGAGTTCTCATTCTCACATCTGCTATTCATATGAACATACACCTGGCAATTTAGTGTATGTGTTGCTTCAGAGGAAACTCAACAAAAGAGCTATCACTTTATACAACACTAATGGTCTCAGTTATAAACCCAGTACATGTGTTTTATTTACTGTAAATGAAGTGTATATAAGCAACACAGAATATGAAAATGAAATTTTAATGGGTCACCTTTATGATGCTAGAGCAATATGAAGAGGCATCTGCAACATGATTTACTTTTTAATGCTCAGTAAAGTAGTTTTAGTTGGAATAAACAGGGCTCCCAATAAATACTCACATGATTGTTTTCTTCAATTTCTTATTTCACACATACTTTGAGACCTGGAACAACTTTTTCCATGAATATATGCCAATCCTTCTGGGAGTTATGTTTCCCAGAGTTATGCTTGCTTTCCTTTTTTTTTTTTTTCTCCTGTTAGATCTTAGTACCTTGACATAATTATTTTACAATCCTACATTTAGTTGCAATGTGTTAATGTGCATTGATCCTGACAAATTTGCCTGTATCCATCATAGTTTAATAATATTTGCATTGATCATTTCTCATTGTTTCTTGAAAATAAATGGAATTATGGGTGGGCTTTTTCCGAGAGAAAACGTCTGATTTACCTCCTGTACAGAATAAAGTATACATATTACACTATATGAGCATACTTAAATGGATATATGGTTTAATATTTATAAAATATTTGTATATATTTAAATGCATTAGAGATTGCTTCATGGCAAGAAGTTTGGAATGAATCCGAATTGTGGTCAAATGAATCATGGGAAAATCCAATTTGCTTTCAGCATTTTGGTTCAATCTTGCAGAGTCAAAAGCAGCTTTTTTTTTTTTTTTTGACAGTCATCAAGCTTCGATGATGCAATTTCTCTGTTCAGCTTAGTCAGACACATAAGCCACCACTCCTGACTCACATACTGCTCTTGCCCACATGATGTTAGTTACACATGCAGATTTATTCCACTTTTCAGTAGATAAACCTCAGTTAGCTTTTATGTCTAGGCCTTTTAGCCATACCTCCTGGGAAAGCAATTAAACTCTGTGCACTTGAAAAGCCCAGACTGCTCACTTTATGAAAGCAGTAACAAATCTGTCAGGACCCCAGAAGCTGTCCTCTGGCTTTCATGAGGGATGGTATTATGAAAAGCTACAGAACCCACACCAACTTCTCTGACAGAACTTTTTAGAACAAAATTAAACTTCTCATCTCTCCGCTTTGCCAGAGGCTTGCTTTCTTCCAGAGAGTATAACTTTCCTGTGAAGGTTTCATATTTACATTCTGCCTCCAGCTATCCCACAACCGCACGTCGTTCTCAGAAAAACACTGCCAGCAGTGATCACCGCTGCTCTGAAACAACACCTTTGGGGAACCCCAATAAGCACAGAAGAAGCCTACAAGTGCCACTACATGCCATGGGCCCAACACCCCCAGACTGAGCATCCTTAAGAAGTATCTCTGGGCAACAGAAGCATGGTTCATACTGCCCTAGTCATAATTGCCTAGTTATTGCCAAGAATTGTTAAAGAGCTGTACTATGTGGGTGACATTTAAAACACATTTTGTTCAAGTTCAGCATTTGCCATAACTTCTTCAGCTTGTTTTCATCTTCCTGGGGAGTATAGTACATCTAAAAAATGTATTTTATCCTCTTTTCCTGTTAAACGCACTCAATCATAACGCCACCAGGACTGGCACATTCATATAAGCATTCACATGTGTTTATATTAAACTTGTACTAACACAAGTCATATTTAATCTCCCCCCCTTTTTTTTTTTAATAATTAAAAAAGTACAAGCAAAAGAAATCAGGCCTTGATAAATATTTTTTAATGTTACGTATACTGGGTTGTGTTATTTGATTAGGTAATTTGTAAATAATTTTTAAAAGCTACATAACATATCTTTTTTCTAAATAGTAGTTCTTTTTTTCTTTTCTTTTCTTTTTTTTTTCCCTCTCCAAAATCTACTGGAATTTCCTTTACCTCCCCTCATTTCTTCTTAGATTGCCCCACATATTAGTCAATGTCTCAGCTGCAACCACTGCCATGGAAAAGGAACTTAGGCTACCCTGGTATTTCAGTCTTTCACTAAGACTAACAAGGGCCCACTTAGTGAGACTGTATTACTCGGAATAAGGCTCCCCTTCAAACAGCGGTATGCCAAGAAGTTGAACACAAGCTTGCTGCATTTCATTTACCAGAAGGAAAAATAAAAATGGCCATATCGACTAGATGTCTGGAAACTTTCAGTATTGAGGCAGATGCTCCATGTAACCCCTGTTCGATGACATGTCAAAGTCAGAAGAGGCTTTACTGTAATTGTTACCATATTTATTGTTTAGACAATTGTCTCTAAAACATGCCAGCTATTTTCTGAAGCACCAGGGAGAATCCTGTGCCCAAATGAGATCAATCCAGAAAAAAAAAATAAGGGGGGGCGGGGTGGTGGAACTAAACACTTTAAGTTCATACTTAGATGGATATGTATAAGCAGAAACATCTCCAAGTCTTTTTTCAGGTCTCTGCACTATATTAACCTTCCAAAAAAAAAAAAAAAACTTGGCAACCAGTAAAGGCTGAATTAAATGACAGTCAGATGTATGTGCTTTCTGGAAATATTTCAGGAGGCTCAAGGGGTAAATGATGTGCCGCAAGGACATTAGCCATGCAGCTCTCATGTGGCCTTCTCTCTTTCAGCTCATCACATTCACTTGTCCTATCTTGCTTCAGATTAAATGGCAAACCCGTCAGCAGAGGGTGAGGTATTTCCCCAAAGTCGTTTATAACATGACTAGCATGGTTCAGCTTCAATCCTCGCTGAATACTTTCAGCACATGGAACACAATAATAAAATATCTCAAACAAAGAGTCTTACAAACAAAAAGAGTAAGCAAACTCCAGAAGTGATGAGTAATGATGCTTCAGGAAACTAACAAAAAAAGAGAATTTCTGTTGGGTATTGTTGCTCTCTGGGTGATTAGTAGGAGAGATTTCAAAAGGTCATTTTTTTAAGAAGCCTCATTATGCTCAGATCACAAGACAGGGGATTTCCTCCATCCAACAGCTGAGAAAAGCAATCTGTTCACCCAGTCACAGGTTTTAAAGCATAAGGGTCTTACCTGACACTGCTAAGTCTGTCGTGGCAAGTTGTGCCCTAGCAAATTATAATTGCAATACCATTGCAAAGATGTTCTCCCCCAGATTGTTTTGGGGGCAACAAGAGTGAAAATGCATCTGCTAAAAAAAAAAAATTATTTTGGCTAAGCCAACAACTTCAAACAGCTTGTTGAAGCAAAAATTGAAAGTATAATGAACTGAAAGCAGATATGCTGTTTATAAAATTCTTCATTAGAAATAATTTCTTAAAGTGAAAATTATTTGGTTTAGAAGCATTGAGATGAAGAGCTTCAACCTTCTCAGCAATTTCATGGCCAAAGCTATTTTTCGTATTTAGAAGCAAGCAGTTTTAACCTCCACTGGCCTTTTTACTAAATAAACTGTATATCCAAAGCCAATCACCAAGTCCTAGTGCTAATGGGCTGGAGATGCAACCCCAGTGGTTGACTCCTGCTGGGGAAGGGAGGCTGAGGAGCAGCAGATTAATAAACCAGCAGCAAGAAGAGCATGCGCACCTTGCAGAGCTCTTCTCATCCAGCTGGGACACGGACACCCCGCATACATTCATGGGTTGCTGCCCAGAAAGGAAGGTGAAAAATGGATGGAGCCTGTGGTGAGATGTGTAGAAGAGGAAAGGGAGGACAATGACAGGAAGCCACACCTGCTGCCCATCCCTGCTGTGCCTCTCCAAGCGCTCATAGCACAAACACTCATTTCAGCATGACAAGGATGGATGCTCTACACTTGCCCACCATCTGCACCTCACCAGTGGAGATGTCCCAGGTGGGACACCCCTGCCACCCCTCTTCTCCCATGGGAGGCAAATGGGGCCTGGACCTGCTGGTAGAACCCTGTGTGGGCCTAGTAGGCAAGCTTTGACCCTCTGAGGTACTTGCTTATGGTAGGAATTGGGGCTGGAGGAGAAGGGGGAGATGTCACCCATGTTTTCAGTCAAGTTTATTTTGATTACATGATCTTAACACTTTTCCTAATTGGAAAAAATGACTTGCTAGTATTAAATAAAAAAACACTCTTCCTCCTTCCTTAGTATAAATTCACACAACTCAGTGACATTTAATGCTTCAACAGATAATTGAAAATATTTTTAAGTTGCCATAAATCAAGAAGCTTGTAGAAAAAAATGTTCTTAAGCAATGTTTTAATGAGAAATTCTCTGTATCCCCAATCCAGGAAACGTCTGAAATTCCTGAGGAAGAGAAGTATTAGCAGGGCAACGTGATGATGCTCAGTTTGTACCTCCAGCTCTGGACTCTGGGATGACAAAGGTTTTGAGGCAGTTTAATGACAGGACAAGGGGGAATGGTTTTACACTAAAAGAGGGGAGATTTAGATTAGAGATTAGGAGGAAATTCTTCACTCAGAGGGTGGTGAGGCACAGCGACAGGTTCCCAGAGAGGTTGTGGATGTCCCATCCTTGCAAGTGTTCAAGGACAGATTGGATGGGGCCTTGGCCAACTTGATCTAGTGAGTGGCATCCCTGTCTATGAGGGGAGGGTTGGAACTAGATGATCTTCAAAGTCCCTTCCAACCCAAGCCATTCTGTGATTCTGTGGTTAAGGCTGAGACACTTTGGTTCTTGATGTAAGTTTAATAGTTCACACATACAAGAAGTAAATTCTGGTAATTGACCAGGGTGGTTTTTTTTTTTATTATTTTTATTATTTAATTAGGACAAAGTAATGGGGTAATGGAAAAATAGCTTTGACTTAAATCTTTCTCTTTCGTTTTGATATACACCTTGCAAGCTGTATATGGTACAATGTGATCAGGGAAAGAGATAGATTTAAAAAAGGAATTAGAGGAGGCCAAAACCTTCTCACCAGTGGGACCCTTCTGTGTAAATGACAAGGCAAATCCCTGAGGTTAGAGCCTCATCTGTGGGGATTTTCCACTTCATCACACTCAGGCAGCATGGAGGCCATTGCACATCAGCATATGCTAACACCCACAGAGAAGTGAGCTGTCTGATAAGGGATTGCTTTGGTCTGCCTCAGACTCCCATGAAGGTACCCAAAGCACAGAGCAACATTTGTGTTAAGCCAGGAAGGGAAGGAGTTAGGCCAAGAGAAGCTGGCAGCCATGGCTTTTTAATGAGCCATGTGCTGACAGGCCTGCTTGTGAGCTGTTACAGATGTGCGCCGCACAGCCTAATGAGATGCAGGAAATTCGGGAGGCCAAAAAGCCTCTTCAGACTTTCCGGTTATGCCAGTAGGATCAAAACTGCTTGTGCTCTACCTGGCATCGCTGAGAGAGGGGCATGCTTGCTGTCCTTAACAAAAACATTGCCATTTGGGGTAAAGGCACTGATGCACGTGGATTGCCATACAGGGAAGAAAAGCAGGGGTGAGTCATTAGCCAGGAACGAGAGCACAAGCAAGACGGGATCCTGAAGTGGCACGTTAATTATAGCAACGTTTTCTGTGATTCCCCTGCTACCAATCCAGATGTGCAGGAGCATGAGAGGGGGCCATGGCGTGAAATGAGACCAGGGTGAATAAGCCGGAGAGGAAGGGAAAGCAAGCCCCTGGTGAGAGAACAAACCCCCCTGGAAAATGCCTCCTGGCAGCATCATGGGCCGAGGAGCGGGGTGAGGACGAGGCACACTTCCCTGATGCTGCAGCAGAGAAGGCTTCTGGTAACTTTCCCAGAGTGTGAGTCAGCCACAGGGGCTGCCAAAACGCCGTGCCAAGCCCTGCTCTCAGATGCATGTGCCCACAGCAGCACGGCATGTGAGGAGATATTATGTCAGGACTAACCAGGGTGTCGGAACGGCCAGGCACTGCTGGGTGCTGCTCTGCGGCTCCTCCGCTTCACCTCTCTTATCTCTGGGCAGCCTAATTATCACTGGATTTCAGATGGCATTGGTAATTGCCAGGCCTGCAAATTCAAACAGATCCACGGTAAAGATCTGGTTTTATCATTAAGTGACAAATGCAACTTATTTTTAACAATCTAACTGATGAAGCACTAGACAACAGAAGCCCCAGTTCACTTACTCCTTATCGTACGGGAAGACATATACATTAAAAAGAATAGACAAGAGTCTATAAAACAAAACAGGAGACATTTACAGTTCTTTCCTAGCACAGCTACATCTGACAGCATTTGCCAGAAATGTGAAGCTACAGCAACAGTGACATCTATCGGCACACAGACCTTGCTTGTCATTGCTTGTTTATTTTACCACAACTTTTTTTTATCTGCATTAGCAATGCCATGAGTGCATGTAGCATGCTGCTGTGATTACAGGTAAAGACTTCCTTGGATAACTTGCCCTTAAAAAGCATGGAAATTTACTCTCGACTATGAACAGACTATTCTCTTTGCGCAGTAAAAGCTGCAGTTCATGCTTCTGCAATACACGCTCAGAGTGGACCCATTTTTCCCCTCCAAGATACATCCACTTGTGAAAATATGCACTTGTGGCACAAACATTTGTGATGTTAGCTTGTAAGGAGAAGAGAATTCACCACAAAAAATTCTTCTCTCTTGGGAAGCCAGTGGTTCTCCAGGCAAAGACCAGTAGAACCAAGACTGCTAGTAAAGTAAGACTGTTTCTCCCTTAGGGATGTACAGACCTTGAGGCTATGTGTTAAGTGTAGCCCCGGGGAACTATTGTCATTTTCAAGGGAAATTACGCTGTCAGAAAGCCTAATTTGTCACACAGAGCTAGGAAGAGAGAAGGTAAATGTGGAGGGAATGCAAAAAGTCAAAACATCATAAGCAAACACACAACTACCAGAACAATACTTACCACATGAAGACCTTCTCTCCATCTACTCAGAGTGCTGATTATAAGGGCAGGTGCCTCCCTTCCAGCTCTTGTCCCATCTTGCAGGGCAGTGGCTGTGGCCAGCATGCTACTCCACAGGTCTAAGCAGAACACCCAACCTCACACAGAGCCCCAGCTGCTAGGGGACCTGAACCACCTTCATCACTTCCCTTTCATCTACACCTCCTCACCTTGCACCTGCAGTCTCTTGCCTTGGGTTAAGGTCACCACATGCCCTTCATAAACACTGGTACATTTTGCAGGGCAGATTCCTACCCCGAATGCAGTTGTATAATATTGCTATTTTTTAACAGAAATACCTCCAAAATAATGTCAGTTGTAAAATGCAGAACAAACATGTATCAGGTTTGCTTTTAGTTTTCTGTTTAAACTCTTTTTCACCCCACAGGATGACAGCAGTGTTGTGTAAGCCTCCCCCATCTGCTTTCCACGTCAAAAGATTTAGCAAGATCAGCTTTTTAATACAGGCCACAGGCATTAAGCTTTCTTGTTTTTTTGTTGTTGTTTGTTTTGTTTTTACTGATTAGCAAGCTAATGCATAATATCACATGGATGTCCCATGTATGAAAAAAATCCTGTCATCTTCAGGTCTCTTTTGCAGAAAGACTTCCAAAATAGATGCTCCAGTAGTCAAAGGAATGACACTTTCTCAATCTTTTGTTAGCAGAAAATAGAAGGAAAACAAACAAGCAAACTAAAGTGCCACGTGCTCCAGATTCCCTAGCCCATGAGGGTGTTGCAGTTATGAGAGTCTTAAGTTAGGCCACTTCATGGTGATTTTAGATCACTTGACTTGCCAGACCATCTCTTTCAGTTTAACACAATTTGCACCATAAAAGTAACTTTCCTGAAGAAGATAATGAATTTTCATTAAAGCCCCTAAAATTTCATAATCGACTCCTCTGCTGCATCCCTTTTTCAATAATCCTGTTCTTTGGGAGGGTAAGTGAAATGCTCTCAAGGAAATAGTTCACACCTGTGCTTTCAGACAGAGCAAAGATCTGCAGGTTGTCCTATAGTGCCCAGGTGAATCATCCAGTGAGTTGGAGGCACCTTTAGGAAGGGTCTTAGGGGAGGTTTCCTGCAAGTGATCAAGACAAATGTGAATTTATCATCTCTTGGCTTCTTTGTGGAAGAGCAGCAATGCTGGCACACAGCAGGCTGAGCAGATGAGCTGCCAGAAAAGCATTTTGCATGTACATGTGCAAATGATGAGTTTGCCAGTGAGTGAATTGAGGTTGCTGTGATTGTTCTTCTAGTCAGAGCCCTAGTAACATAGGTCAAAGTAAACGCAGACAAATGCTATCTAGCTCCTTCTAATGTGGGCATTAGAGACTTTACCTGTTTCTTGTTACCTGGCTGTGAACAATAAACAGGTGATTTTACTCCCTCTTTTATTTGCCTTTACATGGCTGTCTCACCTTTTCTGATTTGGGGTGGCACATTTTAAGTGTTTTGAGACTTGCTTCTAACTAAAGCCGCTTGACTGTTGTGTGGCCAAAATAATGATTCTAGCTGAGTATTTGGTTCAATAACTATTATTAACTCTCAGTGATCTTTTCCTGTTTCCATAATTGTACCTGATACTGTGCATCTCAATTCAAGAGGATAAACTGGGTCCCTGGAATACAGTGTGCTCGAGTATTTCAGGGGCATTGTAAAGTCATGTTAAATCTCCAGTTTTGTTAAACCTAGAGGGTTTTTTTAAGCAGTCTTTCAGTGAAAAGATTCCTGATTATTTCAGTTGCAAGCAATTTACCTAGCACCATGTGGCTCTAAAAAGATGTAGGGTAAAGCTTAAAGGACCAGTTATTTTAACCAGAAGACATTGGTTTGCTGCTTTCCTTGTACATCAGAGACGTATGCAAGAAAAAAAAAAAAAGAGAGAGAGAGAGAGAAGAGGTCATATAAACGTGATTTAAAATGGATTTTTACTTCTACTATGTTAGCCATTCTTTGTAAAAAGTGGTGTCTAGCCAGGTTTTATTGTATTAATGCTTTTTAACCTTATAGCATCTAAACCAGCCATGTGTAAATAAACCTAAGCTAAATAAGATCACCCAATATTATGAAATCTTGTGTAACAAAAGCAGAGAAGGAAGAGACTGTGAGGAGACTGGATTTCCGTTGTGGTCGCAGTCATTGTTGTTGCCTAGGGAGAAGTGGTAGCTGGTGCATTCACTGTTAATGACTAAGAAAATAGAGCTCAAACAGAGACAAATGCTGCCTCTAGAAGAAGAAAGTAGCTTTTCTACATAGCAATGCAAGAAAATCCCCAGTGAGCAGTCAGGTCTCCTCCAGAGAGATGGTGTTTGATTAAAAACATAAGTAAATCACTCAACCATGATTTGTTTTCACATGCAGGAGACAACTTCAGCCAATTAGTGACTGCTGCTGTTTAAATTGCTTGTCAGTAAACCTGTGGCATCACAGCTATCCTGGGTGAACAGTTTTATGCATGCACTACATGATAATGCTTCCTGGCTTACAGGGTTGTCCAGCAATCATCCTGCTGGGTGTCATTCCCACTGTGTCCCCGAAGCCAGGACTGAAGATAAGGGAAAGCAAATTCACAAATGTTTTCACAAAGCTTCATTCCCTTTTTCCTTTTTTCTTTTTAAAATTAAAATTTCCCTTTTATTTGAATGTTTTCCACAGCTGATTGTATTGGTTGTATTTGTGAATCCAGACATGCGGGTTTAAAAGCTATATTAAAGCTGGAAGTACTCGATATTGATTATAATCCACGTCACTGTCTTAAGAGCAAAAAAGATACATAGAGCTTAGCTGGTCAACCACCTGAAGCAAAAGAAAGAAGCACAAGTCAGAAGGGTACATTGCAAATGACCTATGCTTTTGTATAAAGTGTCAGTCAAATTGCAATGCATCATTCATCAGTTCTGCAGATAATCTTGGCATTTTAAAGTCTCTGCAACTGTTTGGTTGCAGAGAAAATTTGCTGTGGTCCAGAAAAAGTGTTTAATGTCTCCTCCCAGGCTTCTTTCTTACGCCTGTGTCCTTTCATAATAAAGTTGGCCAGCACAGCATTGCAGGGAAAGCCATTAACCAAAACCGCCAGTCACCAGCCTGCAGATTAGGGGGACCAGCCAGCAAAGAATTGTTAAAGCAATTTAAGCATGGAATCAAACGCATTTTTAGTAGCTTTTCTACTTTTCTCTAAATTCTGGCTGGTGTCTTTTCCTGGAGTATCAAAATCCACTGGAGCTTGGACTTGGGAAGGAGCACTATCTGTGGTTTTGTCCCTAAAACGAAGTCTCCTGATAGCTACTGATACTTGAGATGAATTTGGAGAGCTGGTATTGATGCCAGTGGCTTGAAGATGGGCAACATTATCACACAGAGAGACAGACATGCACATTTTTTTCCTGAATTGCTTAACATTTTCCAGTATGTTCTGCAAAGAAAATGCTTTCATAAGACTGAAAGGCAAGGTCCCCCTCTATTAACGTTCATCCATGTGTTTTGCTGAAGTCAAATCAAATTGAAGAGGAAATGTTCTAAATAAAAAGCCTATTCCAAAATGCAGCATGTCTTTCCATTATCCAAAGACAGCAACTTTCATAATTCTGCAGAGAAAAGGCTTGTCATTTAAAAACAAATTATTTTATTGTTTCAGAAAAAAAACATCTTCCTACTCCAAGCTACATACTGTCTTCGAGCACATTTTTCTCATCATCTAAAAGTTTCTGTTCAAGTATGAAGCTTATTTTTGTGGTCCATAGCTGAAAGTTTTGCATTTACTTTTGGCAGTAGTGTTTATTTCCATCAGAATTTTGTTGTAAATTCACTAAGCCATAGAAATTCTCAGAAAAAAAATAAATAGTGTGAATCCAGAAAAGCCTGTAAAACTGAGAAGCTATCCCACTGAACTTATGTTTTGGCAAGCTATTGATTGTGTGCTGGGGGCCAAAAATCTCACCAACAAACACAAATCAGATGCTAGTAAGAAAATCCTTTAAACATATCACTTGGAGAGTTACCAGAATTTTGAAATACTGTATGAGTCAAGAGCATTACTCTTGGGGAAAAGGAAGGTCAGGGTGGAATTTGTTTAGAAAATTAAATAATTGTTATTATTTTAATGGGAAAATATAAAAAGAGATTAATATTCATAAGCTTAAGTATGTCTATAAGCACACAGTTACTCAACATGGAAAAATTGATAACAGCTCTTTTTCTTTTAAAGAAAAAAAAAGTTATACTGTAAAAGCAAGGACAATGCATGCAGCAAACACCATATACTGACTCAGATTTCTATACTCACCCTTTCTGCAGAAATATATACATACCCAGCAGAATGTAAATATGAATCTTATAATATATGCACACTGTATAAGTATTTATTATGTGCAATGATACATCAAATGCATGTAGCATTATATGTGATGTGATTATATAATATATAAATTTATTATAACTACATAGTAGTATTTATTTTATTACAAATATTTAAAAGTAAGTAGGCCCACCAATTTATTTTAATCATGTAAATAAATTAATTAAACTTTTTGCTGCATATGGCAGACCTCTCTAAGGCAATGTTAGTCCCTATGAAATTGGTAATCAGTTTTGAGTTGAGTATAGTTAACATGTTTGGGGGAAAAAAAAGAGTTTTTTTTTTTTCTCTCTGTTTTCTCATTCCTCATTTATACTTTGAACTGTCAGCTACTCCCTCAGCAAAAGATAAAGATTCAGTTGCAAAACAAATCAATGTAAAACTTCCTTGCTTCAGATGACTGTTCTCTTTCACTGTTGTGAATGCGTCAGAGGTTGCATGTTGCAGAGCCATTCCCACTTTTACTTGCTGCTTGGACATCTATAACCTTCCTCTGTGCGTACAGAGAGCAGCACTTTGCACAAAGCCAGCTTGCATCATTGCTAGTTGAAATAAGAGGAGACAACAACTGTCTTAGATGGAAGAGCCTAAAGAAAGTATTGCAAAAGATATTAACTTTAGAGAAGTATTTATAAAAATTATACCTTCTACCAAATCCACTGAGTGTAAGTACAAAGGAAGGTGAAGAGAAAGACATCTCTCAAACAGGAGCGTTTTTCATAAAAGCATGTTTTGAAACTTAGCTCAATCTTTGCAAGCCAGGTTGTGTGCTCTACACCTCATGTGTGTTTTATCACTTACAATGATGTAATTTATATGTATAATTTATATGTATTAAGCCCCAGAAGAGCTTAATACAATGTGAAGGCAACAATGAAATAATCATTTCTGGTCTGAGCTTCTGCTTTATATGCAATAACAGTGGAATGAATCACCAGTCTTAAACAAGAACTTCGTATGCTAGAATATACTATCTAGATCTAAAGGAGTTGCAGATTTAATGCTGACATGTCTTGTAAATGGAACATGCTGGTGGAGGTGACCCTGTTGCCTTGAATTATACCAGTTAATATTTTCCTTTTCTGAATTTACAGGTCAAATTCATCCCTTGGGTAACAGGGAAAATTTGCACTAGAAACTTTAAACAAGTCCTCAATTCTGTATTGAAAGGTACTCATTATTTAACCTGGCAATTTAAATTCAATTCTTGCTGATGTGGGAAGAGTTCATTAAATTAAATTACTGATGATCAAATTGAATGCAAATTACACTTCTCCCTTATTCCTCTTATACATACCATTGATTCAGTAAAATAAATTTAAGATCGCATAAACTGTTCACACGAGTACAAAAGGTGATGGAATCATTTCTGTTATCTAATCCGTTTCTTCACATCCAAAAATATTCTTAAAATTGATTTTCTGCCAAGTAAAGCATACAACATGCCTCTGATGCAGCCAGAACATCTCAGACTGACTGCCCCTGGGCAGAACTGTACACACCATTTCCTTTCTGGAACACAGATTATCCGAGCAGAACCTTCGAGCTCTGTGACCATAGACATTTCCATCTCCATGCTGTCTGCCCCCTTTGTCATTCTGTCTCACCTCCATACATGACATCACCAGCTTTCTGAAAAACTGAGACAAGGTACTGACTGAGTAGCTTAGGTCATACCTAGATTACGCAGTTATGACGGAAGCAATTACACGGTATGGTCTTGTTGCCTCTTTCATTTTCTATCTAAGTATCTTAAGAACTAATTCATATTAGTCTTTTTTTTTTTTTCCCGC
Source organism: Anser anser (assembly GCF_964211835.1). Lineage (NCBI taxonomy): Eukaryota > Metazoa > Chordata > Aves > Anseriformes > Anatidae > Anser > Anser anser. The sequence continues at coordinate 129,816,508 of NC_139721.1, read as the reverse complement.
ACTTGACTTTTTTTTTTTCCTGCTTGACGTCAAAAAAAATCTTATTTCATCTTTATGCTTTCTGACATCTAAAATATAAATGATAAATATATTTTCCCCTTCTGGCAGATTCTTTGTTCACTTGTAGTATCCTTTATTAAAGAATATATGTTCTGAGTCTGTTCAGTTCCTGGTAACTTTCTTCTGAATAGAAAAACCTTTCAAGTGTCCTCTGTATTCAGTATCTGAGCTCTTCAACCCAACTGACTTCCCTGGATATTCAATCCAGTGGAATAAAATTCACACTAAAGTTTTGCAGTTAACATACTTATGATCCTGATGAGTAGTGAAGTCAATGGGAGAATAGATAGTCATGGATGTTAAAGGTTCCATTTGTCTTTCAATTAAAATTAAAATAAATAAATAAATAAACCCCATCTATTGCTAATTGCATGTTGTCAATCTACTTTTTCAAGACTAAAATGTTTGCTTTGTTATGGTTCTGCTGTATTCAAAGACAGTGAAATCCATGGGTTAATTATGCTCATGCATTTTAATAACATCTTCAGTTTTTAATCACTTAGAGATTTCATTGCATTACATGCCCATTTCCCTGTGTTTTTTTTGTTGTTTGTTTGTTTGTTTGTTTTTAACCCTGTATTCATTGTTATTTTTTATATTGGAACCCTTTCACTCTCCCATACCTCTTTATATTCTCATTGGCAGCTGGGAAGCTCTTGGTGAAAGCTATGGTTGCTACTAAAATTCATCCAGGTGTATCAACTGGTGTAGAATAAGGAGACCTGAACTCCTAGCATGGTTTGGATAAATGTAATCATTAAGACAATGCAGCATAGTGGTGGTGTGTTCTTGTTTGTTTCTAGAGTCAAAGCAGAGGCAAGAACTTGCAGATCTGAAGGTGTGAGAGGTCTAAAGAGTCTGGCTTCAGAGGAGTCTTCAACCTTCAGACTTACAGTGTGACAGGATAACTTCAGCAGTGATTGAGGAACCCTTGACAACTGTCAGCAGCAAAGGCTCAGGGCCAAAGGTACAATTCTTTGAGTGCTCTCTTATACACCACAGGAAAAGTCAGCAGCTTGGCCTGAACTTCAACTTAAGGTGCTAGTTCCTGAGATGGTTAACACAACAAGCTACGTCTTCTATAGGAGATGGTCTCTCTTCATTTTTCTTTTAATGATCCCTCAGACCTTAATTTCTTAACATTTTGCACCAGTGCTCTCAATATATCTTTTGCTATGATTTTTGATTCTAAAATAAAGGAGTATTTTTTCTGCATATTCATCCTGTCTGAATAAGTCCACTTTTTCCCAGTAAACATTTGCTTTGGTAAACTAAAAACAGTACTCCTGTAGCCATTACAACATACTGATAGCTATATAATAACCTAAGTTAAAAATAGGCTCATGCAAAACAATCTCCCATGGCAAAAGGCAGAAAATTGGTTGCAGTTGAACTAATAATTCTCTGCAAATGACCTGCATCTGCTATATGTATGCACTTTCTGCACAGCCTCAACCAATTCTGGATGTCTTGGAAAGCCCTCTGAACCTGCTTACTATGTCCTGTATATGGACAGGCAGTGTGATTTCTCATGTTTGTAACTCTTTGGTATCCAAGAAATATTCATCTTTGTAGAAGTATTGTAGAAAGCGTTATGTTGTATCAGATGACTTGTTTATAGTATTTCCCTTTTCTAAGTAAAGAATAAAAGAAATGCATCCCTAAATAGGTAACTTGCATCCAGGCTTGTAAGGCAAAATCAGAAAAAAAAAAAAAAAAAAAAGACGAAGTCCAGTATAGTCTACGCTAGTGTATTGAACATAAGGCTAGAAACAATTTTTGGAAATGGAACTCACAGTGTTCCTGCTGAGTTCCAGATGGACAGTTCTCATGTTCTTGGATACTGAAATTATGCTATTGCTGTTGCACAGGGAGATATGAAGTCCAAATCATGTCTTATCCATTCTCTCCCAGGTAAAATATTCTCAATTTTTTTTTTTTTGGTGCTTTGTCTCCACAGCTATTTTTCTCTCTCTCTCTCTCTCTCTTTTTTTTTTTTTTTCTTCATTTGAAAATGCTGGTAGAGTCACTGAAAGAAATAGGATGAAGCATGTAAGGTATTCATGTACAAAAACATTTAGAGGTGGTAAGGGCTTTATAAACTGTTCAAAATTAAAAATTGGGAAACAGTAGTGTACTTGTAAAAGTAAGGTTTCTTTTAATTTGAACAATAAATATTGTCATAAAGCAGAGAGAAATGAAATTGCTCTGAATGAATGGAAGACAAACATATTTGATAGATAGGTAGGTAGGTAGATACATACATACATAGATTAGATAGATTAGATAGATAGATAGATAGATAGGTGACACAGAAGTAGCCGAAATGAGGAAATATGGGCTGGGTAGATGGACTGCAAAACTGGTGAAAAACCAGATGTACTGTGCTCCAAGAATAGTCCCTGGTTCAAAGTACAGCTGGTGACCAGTCGCAAGTGGTGTTTCTCCATGGACATTGTTATTCGATGCTTTCTTTAATGACCTGGACCATGGAGCAGATTGTGCTCTCAACAGGTTCACAGAAGACACCGAACTGGGGCAATTGGCTGATACGGTTGGTCAGGAGCCAGGGCTGCCACCCAAAGGGGTCTTGGCCAGTTGGAGGAAGGGGCTGAGAGAAACCTCAGTGCATTCAGCAAACGCAAAGTCTTGCACTTGAGGCAGACTACCTTCGTGCACCGGCGCAACTTGGCAATAAAGGGCAGGGGAGCTGAAGAACATAAATCAGGTGTTTCTGTTACCATGACCAACTGAGGTAACACAGGAAGTGTGTACAAAGCTGTTCTATGTTGTTTGTTATTTTTTTCAGGTTTATTTCTTTCTGCCCCTTGTCTATAGGTGGTTATCAGAGTAACCAGTAAGGCACTAATAAACTGTACCACTGCAGGTGTGCACCACAGCTGAAAACATTTTATCATCGGTATCAGTAGTGAGCCTTTGGAGGCAAAAAGAAAGAAATCAACTGGTTTGCCCTTGCTAGCTTATAACTGCCTTTTGTTGCAGATTTTCATTGTAGGTACAGTGCCTGAAGTGTTTCTTTTCAGAAATTATGTCTTTAAACTAGAAGCAAAAAACCAATAATATAAAAAAGCAATCGCTCTCAGATCTTTTCTTGGTTGGGTGAAGCAGTTTATAAACAGATGTTATGGGCTTTGTTATTTTACTTTTTATATATATATATGTAGAAGCATCTATTTTCATTCTTGATGACAGTACTGGCTGTGTCATTGAGATTGTTCTTTTAGTAAGTGAGATGTTTTCATGTAAGCATTGACCTAAAACCTAGACTTGTCATGAGGTTTAAATTTGCTATGGTAAATGTAAAGGCAGAAGAAAAGAATTCATTCACCTATGGATTGTACAAACTGAAAAATCATTTCATTATTTCCTGCAAAAACAATTTTGTTCTGTAAAATCTTACCCTGGGAAAATAAAGTATTTACCCTCATTGGGTAAATATAAAATTGGATATATATATGTAAAAAATAATTTTACAATTTATTTTTTTTTTAGTGTAATATAAGAAGTATGAAGTTTCTTCATGGAATCAATGCATTGTTTATGTTGAAATCAAGCCTTTTTATCTTTTCCATCCATTTTGGTTTGTTTTTCACAAACAAGACTAAGTTATCTTTCTCATTTCAGCCAGCTACCTAATAGAAATGAAATATGACAGGAAAGAAAAGATGTCTTAGCCATATTAAAACCTGTTTTTTCCTGTCTGATGTAAATATTGTGCAAGAAGAATTTAAATAGCTTGAAGTGTGAGAGGTGACAGTGAAAATCATTTTCTAGACTCATTAAGGCCAAAAATATAACTGATTCTCTGGTTAAATAAATAAAAGATATGAACAACATTATGTGACTTCATGGAAAAATAATTGTTGATTTCAAATACCTATATAGAGAACATCATAAGCTATAGATGGACTTCTCAACAGTAGAAAGGGAGAGCATTTCTTACCAAATACTAAACTAAACATCCTGTGATTACTAAAGCCTAATGAAAGGTCAGGTTGCTTTTTATTTGGACAATATCTTGATGTGTAGAGCTGAGCATTTTGAAGACAACAGAGAGAGCTGAAGCTGGATTTGCTTCTGTCTACAAGATGTGAAATGGTGCTGTTTATAATGTGGCCAGCTAAAAAGTTCGCCTTGTGCTGACTGCAGGAGCCTGCAGGTTTTCTGTAAAACTTGATCCAATGATAAATACTTATGTTAAGCTAATGAATGTTTGAGAATGACCTTGTTGTCTCTTTGTGACAGTCTGGTTCTCCAAAGGAGACAGGTAACATTGAAAACAATCTACTTATCAGTTTCAAACATTTCTGCTTATAAAACATTCTAAGTTTAAACTTAATCATCTTTACATTTCATGTGGGCATTATTTTGCCTGGTTTTAACCATCTAGAAGTTAGGTGTTTAGCCTAAGCTAATCATCTAGGCTCCCTTTATAAACACTGGAGAGAAGATTAAGAGGCCTCCAGAGAGCCTAAATGAAAGAATGGATAATGATGTAATTTGGGGTAATGCTTTTGTAGATGGGATTAAGCATAAGAAAAGTTAACAGAACTGAAGCCATTAAGTCACGTATATACTGTCCAGATCAATCTATAATGCCATAAATCCAGACACTAACCCTGTAGCAAAATACACTCAAATCTAAATTCCAGTACAATGCACTCCTCTTTGAAAATGCAGGGGGCAGTTTGTCAGCTCTATATCTGCTTAATATAAACACATGTATGTATGCATATTATCACTTCCTATTTGTTACCCAGACAAAGAATCTACAGGGATGCTTGTATACACGCCTAAAGTGGACAAACTCCTACCTCATGACTCATTAAAATAGTATCACATTGTCCTAAATTCAGTCTGCTCAAGAGATGAAAGGCCATAAAATGAAGTCTGTCACTCTGATAAGGGTGTGGCATTTTTCTATAGGTGACACTGGAGGAACATGATGGAAAAAAAATATTTATATTTCTGACAGTTCAGGGCATGGTCAGCCAAGCAGCCATCCTCCCAAGGATTAGAACAATTAGAACTGGTATAAGACAAGATAAAGAAAATGATGAAGAAATTGCAACTGTAACAAAGGAAGAAAATATATATGTTAACCTAGGGGATTTCCCTGCTTACAAACATCTTTCTTCCTTGGAAATGAACTGGCATGAAGTCCAGTATTGAATAGAAGCTGGTTTTTTTTTTTTAATGTGTTTGGTGGAATTTTGTGGGCTTACCTATAAAACATAACTTATCTCTAAACACATAAATGAAAGCTAAGGGATGCAGAAATGATTGAGAATAGAGAGATGGAGTAATGGGTAGAAAGAACAAAATCAAAAGCTACAAGGTGGTCAAGTGAACCATTAAAATGCATTTTAAAAGTTACAATGACATCTATGACATCTTGATGTGGGAAAGTTTTATATGCTGATCCCAAGCACAGGGTACATCTATCCCTCTGCAAAACCAGTGAAACCCAGGAGTGGAGGCTCTCAGCATAAGCCAAAGAGTGATTTTCTGCAGCCACCTTGTGTCGAAAATGGAAATTACAGCTCTCAAAATATTTTACTAAGTACAGCAGAGCCCTGCTTCAGCAAGATGCTCAATGTAAGTATAACTTGAGGCTGACAAATGTCGCTGCTATTACCAGGGGACTCGTTCACATGTGTTAAGTTATGTCAGTGGGCAAGTGTGCTGAATTAGAGTGGGTTTGCACTGATATTCAGTTGCTAGGAGGAAATGTCATGTAGCAAGAAAACATTGCATCTCCAATTTCTTTGCAGCCTGAACTAAACTCTATAGAAATCAAAGGGTATGTGTCCATTTATTTCTACATTCATTCACATCCTATTAAAAAGCAATTGTTCACAGTGTAAAAAAATGATAGATCTTATACTTTTCTTTTAGAAAAAATGTTACTATTGTGTTTACAAAAAGAAATCAACAGAAATCAGGGGGTCAGAAACCAGGAATCACTATTGCTTGAGCTGCAGTGTGCAGTCCTACAATCCTCCTATCTGATGGCACCGCATCTGCTCTAGGCACAAAAAGCAAGATGTTAGCACACACGGAACTAGGAAAAGTAAGTGCTTTGTCATTGATATAACCCTCATTTCTCTTTTCTCAAATCACGCATTTAACTTAAATTCAGGGAAGAGACAGAAGTGACAGTTATCATTTTCCGTGGCAGATTTGTAGAAATGACGTGTTATTTCCCCATTCACTGGAAAAAGGAAAAAAAAAAAAAAGCATCTGCCCACTGTTCTTCTGTGGCAATACTCTCATATCTTCCACCTCACCACCACTGAAACAATGATTTCCACTTGGCATCACTTAAGACAATTCACTCCTTTGAATATTCAACTCGGAACAGTTAACTCAGAGGGAGGCTGAGTCAGAGGCTTTTTGGAAGAAGTCTCCCTCTTCTCTGGTTATACAGATAGGCTGCAGGTACTAACCTGCATGCTTGTTTATTCCTGGAAATTAGGCCTCTGCATTTGGGTGATGTCAATAGCTTTCCTCCATACATTACAAGATTGTGAAACCTTTGTGTCTATGTGGAAATGGAATCCCAAAGCTACCTATTAAAAGCAAACATATTGCCTTCAGCCAGGTCATGCTGGGCAATGTTTTCCAGTAGCAAATAACTCCTGTCCTGCTGTTGGAATTACTGGGACACAGGGAGCAAAACACAGACCCTTGTTGTGCCCTCTGCCAACAAGCCAGCCTCCAAGGAAATAATCCTAACTTTATACCTCCTGGATGGGCTTTTAAAGAGAATTTTAAACTACAAGAGATACTCTGAGAAAAGCAGAAGCAGCCAAATAAGCCAAAACAGAAAGCAGGTTACAACTCCAGCCTGTCAGGGAAGGAAACGGGTTGTAGTTTAAGTCAGTTGTGAAAGAAACATGGATTGTACCGGTGTTCAACAGATGAGATCAATGGGATGTAACAGCAGTATCAATATGATAAATTAGAGGAATTACTCTAAACCACCAAGCAACAGGGGACATGAATTACAGTTTGGTATTTTGTTTACAGGCCAGGCAAGGTCAAACTACTGTTATTATTGCTCATCGGCTCTCCAGCGCTCAGACTGCAGATGTAATAGTGGGCATTGTGGATGGCGCAGTGGTTGAAATGGGAACACACACAGAGCTGATGGAGAAAAAGGAGCCAGATTATTCACTTACAACCTCACAGGTACTTTTATTATTATTGCTATTATTATTTATATAATCATAGCATGCAGGATGATCTATCACAGACCGAGTTCCCACTAAACCTAGTTTTATTTGTGAGAGCTGGAAACATGGCCATCCCTAGATGCTTCTGTTACTCAGCAATTTTACAATGCTGGATTCTTTTATGCAGCATAATGACTTTGTTTATTTGTGAAAGTCTCAGATGATCTCTAAAAGAAAGCCTTGTTCATGCCTCAGCCATATCCTAGCATGATTTAAAATGGCACTTAAGCACAAGTGCAGAAGCACTGAGTGACATAAGAGCCATACCTCGGCCTCCAGTGGGAAAACACTTCTGTGCTGAGCTGTCACTGCTGCCAGGCACTGAGACATCTCCAGAATCAACCCATCTCCAAATTCGGCCACACCTTTCTTGTAATTCAGCTCCTCTGTAAAATGCCTGCAGCAGCTGTGCCTGTAATCTCAGGTAGAAGTGTGGGTGAAGGTTTTCACTGTTCAAAGTGGGGTCTAAAGACAAGGTCAGCAGCCTAGGCTGTAACTGTGGGACCTACCTGTGTTGTGGGAGCCAAACTAAAACCAAACCAATAGGAGGACACAAAATTTCCCAACACTGCCAGCCAAATATTGGTTTTGTGCAGACATTAAAAGCCTGGATCACTTTTCCAAGCTGGTCTACCTCCATCAGCAAAATGAAAAGTACAAATGAAGACATAAGAAGGACGGAGGGAGGCCAGGTACAAATGGGTTCTCCATCATGCCACCTAATTAGGGTTGAGCGATTGTCAACACTAACAGGCAGAAAAGTGCTGGCAGTATTACAGAAGAGACAAAGTCTTGACTGAGCACATTGTCAGTTCACATACCATTTGTCATAGCATAACTTTAGACACTCCTGTCTACCACAACCAAGTTAAAATGGATAGTAAAAATAGTGGGTCCAGATTTCCAGAGGTTACTAAAGCACATTAAAAACTATGTTCTTTAAAGCATCTTTAAAACATATACTTATCTGGCCCTACCCAGGAATGCCGTGTGAACCATTTGGTAGGTGTGGTTCTGCCATGGCTGGAAGTGTGCTATGGCCAGGCAGTCCTGCTGGCCTACTGCCTAGGATTAGCTACCTGAGCTTTTTTGTGTGTGTGGAGGAGGTGGTTAGAGCTATAAAGAACTCACAACAGAAATATCTTGAAATCTGTTCCTACCTGGCCTTATCAGAATCTTTGTTAAACCGTAGACACTGACAAACATGTACCCACCAATTGCAGCATCCACCAAAGACACTTCCTGAAGAGTTTGCCAAAACATTCAAAACAATGGGATTCAAAGTTGTCAATGCCTGTAGGAATCTACTGTTTGCTTGCAAACTTTGCTATTTGAAGAGATGCTGAGTAATTACATCTGTCATTGTAGTCAATGGATGCTTGCAGGAATCTTTCAAAATTGCACAGAATTAGCCTTTCTGAAGGAAAACAAGTACAGTTTTCCTAGGGCTTGAAACAACACATTCACCCTTTTTTCACTTTTTTTTTTCCCTTTAGGCTTATACATAGTTTTCCTACTAAGGGATAATAGTTTTCCTACTAAGGGATATGTTTATAGCTTTACCCAGCAATAGCTTTGAGAAATGTTGCTAATTTGACGAGATGAATAAATTTAAAACAGAATACCAGAATAACAAAAACTAAATCAAAATATTTAATTTCTTATTTCTGTTTATAGGAATCTCTGTCCCAAATGTCTTGCCTGAAGATACTGAAATTAAACATATATGAATGGTCATTTATTGGGCTAGAAGGGCTGGCTTTGAAGCTAGGTCAGGCTGCTCAGGGTCTCGTCCAGGCGAGCCCTGATTACCTCCAGAAATCCCACGGCCTCTTTGGGCAGTTTGTGCCCGTGTTTGGTCACCCCACTGTGAACATTTTGTTCCTAATGTCAGGCAGAATTTTGTTTAAGCAGCTAATGCCTGTAACCTCTCATTCTTTTGCTGTGTACCTCTGAGAAGAAGCTGGCTCCGTCTTCTCTCTATCTTCCCATTAGGTAGCTGAGGACAGCAATTGCTATACTCCCTTTCTACAAGCCAAACAAGCCCACTTCTCTTAGTATCTCAATAGCTTCTAATACACTGTGTGCTCCAGAGCTCTGTTTATCTCTGCAGCCTTCTGCTGGATTCATGTCAGTATGTCAATGTCTTTTTTGTAGTTGGAAACCCAGAATTAGACAAAGTCCTCCTGACATCATCTCAGTTTCTGAACAGAGAATAATCACTTCCTTCCACCTGCTGTCTACACTCTAACAACCCCCTGTACAGTTGCCCTTCTTTGCTGCAAGGGCATGTTGCTCATCATGTCTACAGTATTGTCCAACAGGATCATCAAGTACTTATAGAATAGCACATACAAAATAAAGACTGATAAGCGAGCAGCCAAAAGCTGAAAACTGGCAGCAAGACTGTCCCTCATAGGACAGTCAGTGCCTTGGTCAAGAAACCATACAAGCATATTCCAAAAATGTATGTGCATAAACAGTTGTTCAATGTGTGTCTGAAATATATACCTATATGTGTATCTAGGTGTATCTTACATACATGTATTCAGGGTAGATAAGCATAGATTAGACTGTCAGATTTGTACAGTACAAATCCACCTCTAGTAGAAAGCAAACCTTTAATGACTGTGTGACGTAAACAAGGCTGTATAAAATTCCTAGATTCTGTCATTTTTTTAATGGAAACACTCTATGTAAACATAATCTGTTTTCAAAATCACTATCCTAACTTCATTGTAATATCCTACCTTAATATTCCTATCAGCAAGAGTGAATTTATGCTATTGATTAGTTTGTTTGAATAAAAAAAAAAATCAACTTAATCCTAGTATAGATTTAAAATTCATAATTTTCCCCAATACATGTTGTATGTGGCCTGGAAAAGTCCTTTTCATTTCCATTCTAATTTATTTTGTGCTTCTTTTTAAGATACCATCTACATATTTATCTGTGGGAAACAATTTTGATAAAAGCACTATATATAAATGTTTAATTCAAATTGCAAGTTTACCCATTTTTCTAGTGCAGCAAACAGCCAAATCCTATTACAGTGAACAATCTGATATCATGAATATTTATCCTAGCACAGTGATGATTTGTTATAGTGAGGTTAGATTGTGTCTTCAACAGAAATTTATTTCCACAGTCGCAGTTAGAACGGAACCCACATTGACACGCTAATGGTGTTCTTTCAAAACGCACATTAAATCTCAATGACTTGAGATGTACAGAGTTTACAAGACAACTGTTTTGGAAAATTTTACACTGAGTCCTCATTCTCAGTCTGAAAATACTCATTCATATAGTATTTCCCATTCTTCTCTATTCCATTATCAAGATTATGACTAAGAATTGTATAAAATTAAACAGAGTGAAACCAAAGTCCTTTCCATTACACTGGTGATATTTTGCTAATCACTTAAATCTTGCAGGTAATTCTTATGTTCAATAGAATAACTTGTTGAAGAAATAGTTTCCATTCTACTTATTTAAATTGTGGTGGATTTAGCGTTTGCAGCCAAGGGATCATGGCATGAGAGGTAAAGAAGTGTTTGACTGTGAAACTGTTTTGATTCAGTCATTTTAGTATTTACCTGTAGTACCATATTCTTAAAATCTACTGCAGTAAACTATATACACCATGTAAAATAGCATTGACTGCCTAATAGTGTCAAATTGAAATATAATATATGCACAGTTATTTTCTTGCAATGATTTCTTTGTAGGAAAGAGGGAGAAATTCTAAGAACAATGTTAATGCATATAACATTTAAAACCTTGCTCAGTCAGGTTGGTATTAGGCACACTAATATACACAAAACTTTTTTATTTTTTATTGTATTACAAAACTTAACAGGAAAGACCTTGATTCACATTTTCCTCTTCTGGAGTTCTTTTTTTTTTTTTTTTAACATCAACTTCTACAGGAAAAAATAAGAATTAATGTTTGAAACATTTGGTAATTACTGATTTTTGGAGTACCTATCAGTATCAGAGGTGAGCTTTGCTAAGTACATCCACAATTAAACATTATTCTCTCACACAATTTCCCTGACCAATCATGGTACTACAGTGCAGTGGGAATGGAGTTCAGCTTCCTTTTAATAATTGGCTCAATTAACCAAAAAGACTGTGGTGAATGTTTGTATGTTTATCTCCAACACATATCATAAACATATGTGCACAAAAAGTTTGCAAGAATCTCTCCTGTTTGGCCACCTTTCCCATTTCACTGATTAAGACACAAGACATTGTTTCTTATTTTTAGCAGTCATAACTCTGCCTGCCAAGAGCAAGTGATTAATCAGGTCCTTAAAATGACTTAACAGCTGTAAATCAAGTAGTAATTTTAAGAAGCAGAGCTCACGGACAAAATAGCTGTTTCGTTTGCCAGGGAGCAGAAAGATATATTTAGTCCCCTCTGGATGCTAAAATTGCCTCCACATCAGATCTTTTAGAAGGTCAAGTTGATTATTCCACAGTCCTTGTCTGCATGATGCTCCTGAAAAATCTCACTACAACTTGCATAGACTCCCACTTTTTCTGAGGATTCTCCAGTATCACAGCCACAAGCTCTTTGAAGCTGGGCCTTTCTTGAGAAACCAGGTAGTGTTTTCACAGCTGCCCATGTCCTGGAGTTTGTCCTCCACATCGCTCTGAGGCTCCTGTCACTGCCTGCTTTTCATGCTGCTCCTTGCATCTTTACTTCTGTTGCTGCCAGGTCCATCAGCTAAGACAAATCAAACAATTCTGGCTGAAAGCAGTCATTATTTTTTTTTCCAGAATCACAGAATTGTCTAGGTTGGAAGAGACCTCCAAGATCACCTAGTCCAACCTCTGACCTAACACTAACAAGTCCTCCACTAAACCATATCACTAAGTTCAACATCTAAACGTCTCTTAAAGACCTCCAGGGATGGTGACTCAACCACTTCCCCAGGCAGCCTATTCCAATGCCTAACAACCCTTTCAGTAAAGAAGTTCTTCCTAACATCCAACCTAAACCTCCCCTGGCGCAACTTTAGCCCATTCCCCCTCGTCCTGTCACTAGGCACGTGGGAGAATAGACCAACCCCTACCTCGCTACAGCCTCCTTTAAGGTACCTATAGAGAGCGATAAGGTCACCCCTGAGCCTCCTCTTCTCCAGGCTGAACAATCCCAGCTCCCTCAGCAGCTCCTCGTAAGACTTGTTCTCCAGACCCTTCACCAGCTTCGTCGCCCTTCTCTGGACTCTCTCGAGCACCTCCATGTCCTTCTTGTAGTGAGGGGCCCAAAACTGAACACAGTACTCGAGGTGCAGCCTCACCAGAGCCGAGTACAGGGGGACAATCACTTCCCTAGACCTGCTGGCCACACTGCTGCTTATACAGGCCAGGATGCTGTTGGCCTTCTTGGACACCTGAGCACGCTGCTGGCTCATATTCAGCCGACTATCAACCAATACTCCCAGGTCCTTCTCGGCCAGGCAGCTTTCCAGCCACTCATCTCCCAGCCTGTAGCTCTGCTTGGGGTTGTTGTGCCCCAGGTGCAGGACCCGGCACTTGGCCTTGTTGAACTTCATACAGCTGACCTCAGCCCATTGCTCCAGCCTATCCAGATCCTCCTGCAGAGCCTTTCTACCCTCGAGCAGGTCGACACACGCACCTAACTTGGTGTCATCTGCAAACTTACTGAGGGTGCACTCAATCCCCTCATCCAGATCATCGATAAAGATATTAAAGAGGACTGGCCCCAGTACTGAGCCCTGGGGGACTCCACTAGTGACTGGTCTCCAACTGGATTTGACTCCATTCACCACAACTCTTTGGGCCCGGCTATCCAGCCAGTTTTTAACCCAACGAAGCATACACCAGTCCAAGCCACAAGCAGCCAGTTTATTGAGGAGAATGTTGTGAGAAATGGTATCAAAAGCCTTACTGAAGTCAAGGTAGACCACATCCACAGCCTTTCCCTCATCCACTAAGCGTGTCACGTTTTCATAGAAGGAGATCAGGTTCGTCAAGCAGGACCTGCCTTTCATAAACCCATGCTGACTGGGCCTGATCGCCTGGTTACCCTGTAAGTGCCGCGTGATGACACTCAAGATAATCTGCTCCATGAGCTTCCCTGGCACTGAGGTCAAACTAACAGGCCTATAGTTCCCCGGGTCTACCCTCCGGCCCTTCTTGTAGATGGGTGTCACATTTGCTAGCTGCCAGTCGACTGGACCTCCCCTGATAGCCAGGACTGCCGATAAATGATGGAAAGCGGCTTGGCCAGCTCCTCCGCCAGTTCTCTCAGTACCCTTGGGTGGATCCCATCTGGTCCCATCAACTTGCGAACATCCAAGTGCTGTAGCAGGTCGCCAACCATTTCCTCGTGGATAGTGAGGGCCACATCCTGCTCCCCATCCCCTTCCACCAGCTCAGGGTACTGGGTATCCAGAGAACAACTGGTTTTGCCGCTAAAGACTGAGGTAAAGGAGGCATTAAGCCTTCTCACCTATATCAACTATATGTCTCCTCATCTTCTATCCCAGCACTCATGATTACTCTGGAAGCTTAGTTTTGCCCATTCCCAGTGTCAGGTTCAGCAGGCTATTTCAGGGACACCACACCAAAAACCATTTACAATGTGTTTATGGTACACCAGTGGCATGCATTTTCCTGGGTGGGAATGGCTGTGCTTACAAACGTGGCCAGGCCAGCAATAAAGGCTGTAGACAGAACAAAGAAGGGCAGAAGTTCCAGAAAGAGTGTTCCTATGTATCTACTGCCCAGCAGTTTTTGCCATAACCAGACCAGGTTCTACAGCTGATTCTGGAAGCAGAGCTGTAGTTACTTACATCTTCTAGTTACTTTACAAGTTCTGTTGAAAAGGCCTGCTCCTGCACCCAGTGAAGTCATCTCTGTATTCTTTAGGGTCAGATCAATCTTTTCTGCTGTCAAGAAAACATAGATTCTGTATTTTATGAGCTTTGCAATACATCTGCTGAAATGTTTTTAGCTATGGCTTTGAAATGCTTTCTTTAGACCAATATAAGGCATTTTATTTTTGCCTGAAACCTTTTTATAAGATCATTTTGAAGTCATTTGGACCCCAACATTTCCCGAACAACTGGACTCTAGTGACACAAGGGAAGCACTCTCAGTTAAAATCAATACCTGCATCAAAACAAGCTGCTCACTGTTACAGTGAAGTTTAGGTTGGAGAAATACTTGAATAACGAAGCCTTTCCCAGATCTTCATTTTCCAGTTACCTTCCCTCCACTCCAGCCCTGGAATCAACCTTACTCAGATACTAACAGAGCAGCAGACTATCTAGTTTCTCACTGTATCCCATAAATGATCTTCAACTGATCAGTAACTAAAAGTCAATCTGATATATAGGACCACCCAAAGCCCTTACACTAACATGTCATCATTTTGAAAAGGCTAATTGCTGACCTCCTTTCCTTTCAGGCTGCAGGTTGTAGGGCATAGTAAGATTTATAGAGGGAGCAGAGCTCATAGGGAGAAAAAGGAGATTCAGCGTATAGGACTTGAAGAAATTGTAAAATCCAGGCTTATCATTAGAGTCAGATAGTGCCTTTACTAAGAATGCAAAAAAGAATGCTCTTTAAAGCAAGCCTGTTACTGCATCTATAGTACTGCCAAGAATGTAAAGTTGTCTGCAAAAATACCAAGGAATAATTCTGTAGAAAATATAAATCAGTATAACTTGACTGAAGTCAGCGGAGCTATGCCAGTTTACAATAGGTTAAGATCTGGCCTCAGATGGACATTTGCATGCATAAATCAAGTAATTGCATGCACAAACTGATAGTTAATGTGATTTGCATGTGTAAGTGTTCACATTAATTAGCAAGAGCACTATTGAACTAATGCATGTGGTGTTTTTTTCATGTGCAAACAGATGCACTTGCAGACACTGAAGATTTTGTTAATAATAATGTGGGAAGAGAAGAGGCCTCTTACACACTGAACAAAACCTTTCCTTCTCCCTCTCTCCCCATCCTCTGCCCTAGTATGGTCTTACAGGAAACACCCTGCTTCGGTAAAGAAAAAATAATACTGGAGTTTTGATGACAAGGTTAGCCAGAGAAAGGGGAAAGAAATCTAATTCTGTGTTTGTTTTTGGCATTTCTTTGTCAGTTTAATGTTGACATTAAGTATGGTTCAGTCTTGAAGGATATTAATAACATCAAACTTACCACAGAATGCATATTTCTACAGCGAAGGACAGCAAAGTGAACAGTAAGTCACACTTGGGGGAAAACAGAGACGCTTCAGACAGGAGTGAAAACAGTCAAACCCAAACTTTACTTTCAAGAGCCCAACACAGAGTGCATGCACTTGAACTACAACAACAAATTATATTTAAGCACAAAAGATGAAGAGGCAGTAGGCTTGAGCTGTGAACCTTGAAGTTTGCACTGCAGCTTTCCAAAAGGTTGAGTCTTCTCTGCTCAGCTGGATTGTGAGATCAGCCAACTGCAGAGAACAACGCCAAACTTCAAGGTTCCCCAAAGTTCAAGAGTACTGGGGGATACAATTTCAGACTAGCCCAGTTCCAGAAAGAGCAACTGAATCAGTGAAAAGTAGAGAGAATGCGTGAATTGATATATTTCAGCTGAACTCTTACAGAAACTCCAGACAGATAACAGAGTTTGAACAAAAAATTGCAAACTGCAAATCTGCCCATTCTCCTTTCTCAAGAATCCAAACAACTTCTTGAATTCAGCAAATAGCAAGGGTTAGAAAAGTGAAGAGAGGAATTTGTAAAAGTCAGAACATTTTTGTTTTGACATTTTCAAGCTGAAATTTTCTGTTTCAAAGCAGTATTATCATATCAGAATGAACTTCAGCTTTACAAACAACACTCAAAGAAGTCAGAATAACTCAGAAAAGGGAAAGAATTAACTTTTCTGATTTGGGTCAACTTTGGATTATGTTTAGTTTGCTTATTCTGTGGTTCTTCTGTCAAACTAAAAATTGTCATTATTTTCAATGGCATTAATTCTGTACTCCAGTCTGAACTGAAACCAGTTGGCATAAAATCCTGGGACCGGGTGCTTTTCAAAGATTGGTGTTAAAGTGCAAACTAGAATGGGAGAAGAGAAATTATGAAATGCTAAGGTGTCCTAACAAGGGTATTGTAATTCTGTCCTCCAAACATATCACCTCCAGATCAGTGTGACCAGCAATTCTCTGCACACAGACTGCAGATGCATTCAGCCCAGAGAGTGTTTAAAAAAAAGAAAAAATGGGCACTGGGTGGTTGACAGATTGCAATGCACATTTCTGTCAAGGGAGATGAGGCCATGGAGAATGACTTTGCTGACATGTTCATGGCCTCTTATTTTTCTCCTCTCCATTTCACCACTCCCTTATAGTGCTTACTGTGAGCCAGGGGATGAGATTTAAAATTAATTTAATACTTAATACCTAATGGCAAACATTATTTTTTTTTTTAAATTATCTGATTCTACGTTACTGGCACAAGATTTGGAGCTGTAACATAAAACACCTCTATCTTTGGTTTTTCTGTCATTACCTCTTTTATATATGGATGACTGATGATCTTTATAGCATCTGTGCTCACTGTCACAGGAATGCTAGAGATCATGGCACTGAATGCCATAGCCAGCCAGGATGAAAAGAGACTGCAAAAATTAGGGAAGGTGAGCCAGTGCCATTTTGTATCTTCAGGATTTAAAGGTGCTGCAGTCTTGGCTGTGGCCTCATTAAGATGTGTTTTCTATACAGCACTGTTCCTTTCCACCTTTACCAGGCTTCTCCCAGTGGGGTCCTATAACTGAGGGTGGAGGGGCTCCCACAGTGATGCATACACAGTATCAGCACTGTTACACAGTATCAACACAGTAACACAATTAAACCAATAACGGTCATATTTTATATATACGTTATCATACAAACTTGATAATATCCCCACCCATTCAGGAAGGGGGGAACATTTTACTCTGTAAAGATCACATTAAAACTCACAAAAATCACAAGGATTTATTACAGAGAATTAAAAGAGACAAGCTAAACACTGTCAGCAAACAGAGATTACTTGCGTAACTCTTGGGGGTTGACCAGGCAGTGGATTTCCTCCTGACACACATCAAAGATAAAGATAGAGCTGATGTTTTATGGAGTGAGACAAAAGCCATGGCGCATTGCTTGTGTGCTCTGCAAAGAGGTACATACCCTTCCTTCCCAGTCACATAACCTTTAAGACCTGATTTTTTTTCCCTTGTGCCTTGTATAGCATCTACCAAGGTGCTCTAAACCCTTGCTAAGAAAACTCCAGAGCAAGATATTGGAAAGAATGACTGTCATTTTTTCCATCTTGTTTGGGGTAATTTTTTGTTTGTTTGTTTTCCTGTTTGACTAAAAGTAGCAACTAAAGCTATGAAGAACTTCCATTTCATTAACAAAAAGAATATTTTGGAAAAAAAAAAAGAAGGGGGGGGCATTAAAAAAGTAAGCAGGCTTTATATGTGTCAGAAATGTCAGGCAATCAGCTCATATTAACCTGAATGATCTCAGTCATTACTGGGAGTACTGAAGTGGTACGTATTGTCTTTCACCTTTTTGCAATCATCCCTTTCGGTGTTTTTTTAACTTCATTGACCAATTTAAAATGAAATCAATCAATAAAGTCCACAGGAGGGAAAAGCTAGCAAAAAGCTGTATTAGTATCGGTGAACACAGAGGCTTATTAAGGAGATTAAGGAGGAAACAGTCTCAGTAGCAACTTGAGAGGAAAAAAGAAATGTAGAAGGAACAGAGATAGAACAGCATCATACGTTGTTCTTTGTTATTCCTTTTCACCTAGTTATAATATTTGCTGTGATCATCATTTCTCATACTTAGGTACTTCTTATATGGGAAAGTTATTACATTTGTCTGACTAGAGATTAATTTCTTGAAGAAAAAAGTTGAAACCCACACTTATTTTTGTGGTTTTCTGGCCTGCAAATACTTCTGCTCTGGTATATGAGAGAGAGGTATTGCTTACTTTGGGTGACCTACACAGAATAAGACCAAGTCCTGTTGATTTCTTAGAGTTCCTGTTGATTTCTTGAAAAGAGAAGTGTTCAGATGAACTATCCTCTCACTAAAACTGGCAGGAACATATTGATATACAGGCTTCCAGCAAGTATTGTTGGAGCAATGTAGTATTGGCAAACACTGCCCAGATGCCTTACATAGAGGATGCTGCTCTTACTAGTTCCAGAAAGCTTTTTTAACACCTTTTCTTGTAGTGGGTGGCTTTGGCAATATAAGATCTGGGCAGGAACAGGTGTTTATCTGTAGTGATAAATGCTATATATTAAAAATAATAATAATAATAATATATTAACAAGTCTTCTCCAACCAGTCATTTGCCTGTAACTGCACCTGAATGATAACTCATCATTTATACAGATCCCCTGGTGGGAACCTAGGGAAAGGTGTAGCATTAGGCAATGTTATGTGTATTTCCACTTACACATGCACTCTGTGTGTGGAGCAGCTTACTGTGCCCACTGTCTTTCCACATATATTGAGCACATCTGTGAAGCTATCCCTTTTGCAGAACCCTCTGACTCTCCAAATGTAGATGATACTGAGTTGTTACAATTGACTTATGTTTATTATGTGGATATTGCAGAAAAGCTCTAAATATAAATGTGATAGGTGGCTCCTGTTCAGGATTCAGTTAGGATTTTCTGTATTTCCCCCATACTTCAGGATTCCCATTCAAGGTGTATCTGATTGTTCCTGTGAACATCCTTTGAAGGGTGTTTTCATGTAAGTCTAATAAATTAATAAACATAAATATGTTTATTAAGAGTGTGCAGATTTACACTTCCCTTCATATCCTGTAGAATATCTCTCTGTCACTAAAATAAATCATCTTCTGGGTAGAAGGAAATAAACTCTATTTTACATCTGTATTCTTTAAAAAACACCAGAGACTCTCAAAACTTTTCAGCAACAGTCTTTTGTGACAAATGTGGAGGCTTGCAGTGGAGGACAGAGACATGCAGAGCTGTTCTTGGGACTTTTCCTCTCCTTTTTAATTGGACCCAGAGGTCTGTTTGTGCCGGATCTGTGAGGTTTTGCATAGGATCTAATCCAAATTGTATTACAAGATTGATGTCCTGGAAAATGGCCGTATATCTGATATCTGATTGCTGCCTGTGTCTGGTGGTGTGAATAAGAGGAGTTTGATCAGGAGAAAGGAGTCTTCAAATCTGACCAAGATGCTGCTGCTGACCCCAAGGACGTGCACATCCCCACACACTTGGCAAATAAAACAGATGTAGAAGAAGCACGTCAATGCCTGACAATCCTTGCAGTGTGGAGTCTGGCTAGTACACTTACACTCGCCATAACCACGTGCCTGATATTTCTGTGCACCCAAAACACAAGATATGTCGAGGAGCATTCTGAGCATATAACACATGAGTAAATCAGAGCCTGGAGGAAAGGATTTGAACCTTTTTCAGGACATTATGAAACTTGCTAAGAATTTCACAGTTAAATTGAAACCACCTAAAAAAGTTTCTCAGCTTGTCAGGGTTTATTTATACCCTCTTCAGGCATCTCTTCTGTCCCCTTACTAATAGACTTTGTTTAACTGGAAAATGAAAAGTCTAGGCATATTCTGCATTTTGATCCAAAACTCCTCTGATGATGACACATTTTTGGATCCTGTCTGATTCTTTTGTCATACTTTTGGCAATAAACTGTGTTTACTCTTGTTGTGCCTAATCATATATGCTAGTAATATCTGGGAAGATATTGGCAATGTAAGTGAGACAGATCTGAAGGGCAGATGATCAAAAATTTTAAATAGCTCCCCAAGAGGGGGAGTGCCTGGCAAAGAGTTTTGCCATATTAAAAAATGTTTAAGTGCTAAAAGTAGTTATTCCAGACAGAGATGTATGTAATATGACCACCCAGAGCCAGAGAAGAGAATTACATCCACGGACAGAGTACAAGAGATAGGCACAAAGTGAGAGAGAGGCCACTAGTGAAGAGGGATGCATTTTTAATAGCTGACTATTAAAATGAAAGCCTATGAAACTCACTTTTTGTCCCCATCTGCACTGGGAATAAGTCCACTGGTATTGGCAATGGTGCATAAAGGGAGAATTGGGCTAAGAAGTAACTTTGTTCCTTCTCTTCTCCACTAAAGAATAATGACAAAAAAAACTCATCAAGATCCAGGATGGTGTAAATGTAACAGTGCCTATGGATTAGTCACCAATAACATTTATTACCCCCTGCCACAGCAAGGAGGGCACCACTGGGCCTCCCCTCCCATGGAAAGCAGCTGCCCCTCAGCAGTCACCTTGCTCCTCACAGTCACCTTGGACCCTCTTGGGAGCATTGTGCAGGGGGCTGTGCTGGTGGCCACCCACAGAGCCATGCCCCAGGCCCCAGTGAGCTATATCCACTGCTCTGGAGGGGGTTTCAGAGACAATCACTGTGCCAAGTCTGGAGCCTGGATATAATAAATATTTTTTTTAAAAAAAGAAGAATATTAATAATAAATAACAATAAAGAATAAAGAATAATAAAGAATTTTGATTAAATTATTCTAGCCCATGTTTCGTAGACTTCACAGTTGTTGTCTTTTTATAAGCTAGCAGTAATTCACCAGCCTATCTTAATAAACTCTTTCACTAATAATTAAAAGGTAGCAGAAGGAGCCACCAATGACACTGCCACAGAAAGCATTTCCAAAAGATAACTGTTGGCAATGGTAATCATGAGAATTGCAAGTTATATTAGCTTCAAAGACAAGATAGTCAGCAGATGTACAAGAAGCTGGCCCAATTTCAGTTTCTCTCTATAAGTTGACTTGTATTGCGCCACATTATTTTCTAATGTAGATGTAACCAGCAGAGCTACCAGGTAACATGATCTGGAGTGGCTGCTTCAAGAGAAATCTGCATGCTATAAGTGAAGTAGGTTTCAGCTTGATTAACAGTAGCATATTATAACCAAAGCCTCCACACTATGTGCCAGGACAGTGTCACATAAAAATTCAAGCATGGGATTCAATGGTGAGGCACACTGCAGTTACAAAAGCAGTAAGTGTGCCTATCTTGAGCTTCCAAAATTCTGACACAAAATCTTCTTTTTCATGAGAGAAGGCACTGTTTTCCACAACAGCAGTTAGATTAAACTTATACCTGGAAAATGGAAAAAGATGCATTAAGAGCATTCTAAAGTGTAAATCTGACTACTGTATACTGACTTGTAAGTTATACATTCAAATAGCATTACTTATAATGTTCTCAAACAGCACAGTACGCTGTGGTTGCTGGAAAGCTGGAGTTAAGGCAATAGGTTGATTTAGTACATCTCCTGAATGAGCCTCATATAACTCAGGGCATACATGAAGAAGGGCTACATGGTATTGTTGCTTTCTTCTGACTGCTGTAGGAGGACAGCCACATACACAATATCTCCAATTACTTTAGTCTATTTAAGCCTACACACTGCCAGTTTCCATACTGGCTGGCAGTAAGGCAAAATTAGCCATTTGTTTGATAGGTGAAGTTGTCTTTCTGAATGATGTTTGAAAAAGCAAAATAATGCTTTTGCCTCCTAAACCTTCAAAAACACAAGCAAGACAAAGAAAGAAAATTTTAAAATATCTGCTTTCTGAATTCTCTTTGAAGGCATGTTTTAGCAATATCCTTTCATGCTTCCTTTTTAGAACTGTAGCAGTGTTTTTTGCTAAAATATGTTTTTCTGTCAAAAAGTGTCAGTTTCCATTAAACTTTTATCAGAATCTGAAAGGAATTGGTGACACTTTAGCAGGAAAATAAGGAAACTGCTTAGATTGTAGAAGACTTTTAATCCCTGCTTTGCTAGATTTAAAAATGGCAGAGAATAAAAAAAAGCATTTGGTTCTTTTTTGTTTGTTTGTTTATTTGTTAGTTTTCCAGTCCTATCTGCTCAGTATTCTTGTGGAACAGGCTCATTTTGTGTTTTACACAGTCTAAAAATTAGGTTTGTTCTGAAACTTCACTCTCTGTCACAAAAAAACAGCTGTTCTGCCAGCCCAATTTAGGGCCCAGTGTCTCAGAGACTGGACTCAATACTTTCTTCTAGCTTCATAAGAGGAGCAGGCTCTCATTGTTGTTTGTCACTGACAAGAGGCAGAATCTGCAGAGAAGTTGTTTGAGAGAAAAAATATTTGATACACAGAAACCACGCAAGAGAGCTTCTGTTATGGCAGCCTGTGCAGTACCTTGCTTACTTCTCTCTTCCTGTCTCTCTCTCTTTTTTCTTTTTTTTTATTAAATTCCCCCCAAAGTACTACACATTTTACTGTGTTTGTCTCCTCTTATTGAAATTTTTTGTTTTTCACGTCAATTCTTTAACTATAGAAAATCGGAGGAGATAAGGACTAATCCAAGATCTACTATCAGGAAGGAAAAAAATATCCAGCTTTTTAGGGATGTCATGAACTTTCCTATTATATTAACAGTCTGGTGGAGAAAATAGTGGTTTTCAAGTTTAGTTTTTATCACGATGTAAAATGTTCTCTCTGTTGTTGAAATTATCAACTGACAGATCTACAGAGATCTAGAAACAGAATACGTCTTCATGGAACCATGCAAGGTACCCCTGCAGGACACTTGACTATGCTCTGTGGGTACAAACCTGTGTTTGTGGTACCCTTAACTTAAAAGACTCCCAGCTGAAGCCCTGCAGGTCTAGTTACATTTCTACTGCACTCAGGCAACATGTGGGGAAAGTAAAGAGCTCCTCCAATACCTTTTGTATTACCCAAAAATGTATTAGACCAACCAAAATATATGTAGGGCATCTGCATATGTTGCAGTCTTGAAAAAGAGTAAGGAATTTCACCAAAGCCCAATGCAATTCTTTAAAATCCTTGTTATATCTAAAGAACATAAACTGCTTGTTCTCTTACAATGAATGTTAGGAAAGGTGTCTTAGTTTAATTCTTAAATGTATGTTGCATATCACATCTTTTCAGGCACAAGGGGTTGTAGTAGAAGCAGTATTTCTATTGAGATTAACTAGGAATTACTATACTTGGAGTGTTTTCTTACCTGGTGAGTTTTTATTTCAATTACCAACAGCATTGTAGCACTTTAAGTGATATTGGCCTTTGTGCCTGGGTATGGCAGAGCCAAATCTGGTATTCCTCTTTGGTCTGTTTGAAATTGTACTGGGAGCTGACAACAGCAAGAAGTTAACCAGTGATCATACCTCTGATTCTAAATAAAATGTGCATGTCCTTATTTCTAACTTTTACCTCCCCTTGTTGAAGACTTCCCTTACAATGAAGGAAATGGAGGCCTGGAAGAGAGTTTTCCATGATGTGGGATATGGGGCCATTCGTCACACAGTATAAGGCTGCAATTGCTTCCTTTACCACTGGGCTCAGAGCATGCTGACACCTAGTAACAGGAGCTGCACAAGTCATTCTATTAGTGGGTGATTATAACCTCTTAGCAAACATGTGTGACAATTCCTGATCCTGCACTTTTTATTTTTGTGTTCCGGTGCTGTGTTCCCCTTTCACCTGCTCTGCTGTGTCCTCCCATTAGGCTCCAGTCCATACATTTTTTCCACGGAGGAGGAGCCTCAGCCTAGTGGCCCTACCAGGCAAAGAACTATTTGTGCAGAATAAACGACAGAATTAGAGCTCCAAGAGAGTGAACTTTTATGGCAAGGAAAATATTTTCACTATAGAACAGCCTAGCATAAAGAAAAAAAAAAAAAAAAGGAAAGGAAAGGAAAAAAAAAACACACATCTGTATCCCATTATGGCCTTTGATAACCATAAAACATGATCTTTTCACAGTAAGTTCACAACCTATGAAAACAAAGTTCAGAACAAGCATGACTGAACTGAAGTGGAGGCTTTAATTATACACTAAACACCACCCTCCCTCATTCTGCAGTTTTACTGGTGACTAGAAGATAACAAATCTTATAAAGAGATAACAGTGTCACCATGTCTTTGTATGATTTTCAAGAGATCGCAGAGGATGGGCACTCAGACCACAAGTGAGTCATGTGGTATTTAAATTTTAAGAGTTTCAGAGCCCAAAGGCTGATGCAATTATATAATTGTATTCTATCTGAGTGTTTTAAAATTGTTCGGCTCCAGAAGGACATCTCACATTCCCCTGCATGGAAGCATATGAAGTCAACTTTAGCCATTATTTTCCATGCAAACATTGAGCAAATTCTTTTCCTGGAAGTGTTAAGAATGTAGATTCAGAACTAAAATTAAAGACTGATTATAGTAGAATAAAACTGGAGAACAGCTAATAAGGGTTATTCAGAACAGTTAGTCACCATTACACCCACACCAGCATTTCAAGGACTTCAGGGCATCTGAGCATAACAGAACTATGCAGATGTGCAGTAGATTCTTAATCTGACATAAGAATTTTAAGGTGAATGTCTAAATGGATTTGCTAGGTTTTAGAACCTATGCAGCATGTAAGCATTGTTGATCACATCACATTTGATGAGAGTTTACAGCTCTATGACATTTCTTTTGTGCATCCATCTCATTCAAATGTCTCCATCCTACAAGGCTTGTCCCTTAAAAACAAAATTGGACAACTTAGCGTTTGTCAACAGCTGTGGACGAGGGAAACACAGTTCTCCTTAGTCACCCTGTGGAAGAGCAAGACTATAATGAACTGCACTGGAGATTTCATTATGATTTACAGGGAAGTACTGTGAAATCTTGAGGGGTTTACGGTGATTCTGCCCCTACATGCCAACTACAGACGGAGTTAATAAACAGCAGAAAAGTTCCCTATCAACAATTTCCATGTTACTTGTAGCAGCACTTCTCGAGGTGACTCTGAAACACCACATGTAATTTTCACAATTGATTCACTGTGATTACTAGTGGTACTTATTACTAACCTACTGAAGTTGAACGCTGCTGATCTGTTGTGGTGGTTTTACTCAGGTGGTTAGCCAATCTTCATCACAACTGCTCTCTCACTCCCCCTCCTCATAGGGAAAGGAGGAGAATATACAATGAAAAGGGCTCAAGGGTTGAGATAAGGGCAGGGAGATCACTCAACAATTATCATGATGGGCAAAACAAACTGTAGGGAGATTAGTAAACTGTAGGGAGATTAGTAAAATTTATTGCGTATTATTAACAAGCTAGAGAAGTGAGAAACAGAGGAAAGAAACTAAAAACACCTTCCCCCATCCACCCTCTTCCACCTCCTGCCCCCGAATGGTGCAGGGGAATGCAGAAATAGGGGCTGCGGTCGGCCCCTAACACTTCGTCTCCGCCGCTCCTTCACAGTCACTCTCTGCCCCTGCTCCATGTGGGGTCCCTCCCACGGGATGCCATCCTTCCCACAGGCAGCAGCTCTTCAAGAACAGCTCCCACATGGCTCCGTACCATGGGGTCCATCCCCCAGGAGCAAACTACTCCAGCACGGGTCCCCCACGGGCGGCAGCTCCCCCCAGACCCCTGCTCCTGCGTGGGCTCCTCTCCACGGGCTGCAGCTCCGGCCCGGGGCCTGCTCCTGCGGGGGCTCTCCATGGGCCGCAGCCTCCTCCAGGCCACATCCACCTGCTCCACCGGGGGCTCCTCCACGGGCTGCAGCGTGGAGATCTGCTCCGTGTGGGACCCATGGGCTGCAGGGGGACAGCCTGCTCCACCAGGGGCCTCTCCACAGGCCACAGGGGAACTTCTGCTGCATGCTTGGAGCACCTCCTGTCCTCCTGCTGCACTGACCTTGGTGTCTGCAGGGCTGGTTCTCCTCCTTGCTCTGCCAGCTGCTGTGGTGCAGCAATTTCTTTTCCCTTTCTTAGATCTGCTCTCACAGAGGTACAAATAACATCACTTAATGGCTCGGCTCTGGCCAGTGGTGGGTCCCTTTGGAGCTGGCTGAAACTGGCTTTTATCTAACAAGGGATAGCTTTTGGATTCATCTCACAGAGACCACCCCTGCAGCCCCCCACTTCCAAAACCTTGCCACATAAACCCACTACATCTGTAATAAAACAAGATGCAGTTTTCCTTGTTCAGCTTAAAAACGATCATGAACAAGTTGCAGACCAAGAGCAGGAAAGCAGTTATTTTGCTTTTCTTCAGCATGACTCCATTGAGACCCATAAACTTCTACCAGTTTACAGCAGATAAGACACATAAACTATCATCAGCTCATGCCAGGCCAATTTTACCGGCAAATAATTCCAGTTGATTTAAGTAGAATGAAATGCTAATTTCAGCCTCTGTATCAAGGAGTTGGAGACAGTAAAGGGTGGTTCAACTTCAGCAACTGACAGAGTTTAGGGTTTTAGAAACCTTCTTTAACCCCATGGTTTGGTCACGTCCTTTTGGCCAGTGTCAACTTCTGTCCTTGTCACTGTCCTCTTCACTGGGGGATGTACCAGGACTGTGATGGTGTTAACTATTGCTGCTACCCAGCAAGGTAAATCAATTATCATACTAGGTCCATGTGGCAACCACAGAGACAGCTGCCGTTCAATATCCACCTTTCCCTGTCTTCTTCAAGGAAAGGAGCACCTGTGATTTTTTGCTGCAAAACCCTCAGAAAAGATAAAGCTTGTACAAAAATGCAGAGTTCCTTAGTGATGTACAAGGAAACAGGGAGAAAATAGGACCAAAGGGAATGATTTGATCCAGTGTGGATACTCCAAGTGGAACCACAAACTTGTGTCCTTGTCCCAATGAAAATGTGAAATGGGTAACAACTGGTCAAGTTTCTTATGTTATTCCACTATGCACTGCTAGATTGGGTTATTACCTTGGCTACTTGCACAGAAAAATGTTAATCTAATAATCTGTAGGGCAAATGTAGGAAAGTGGGGCAAGTTCTATGCTTATTTCAGTTTAAAAATAGTCTTCTGAATTTATTTGTACTTCCCTTCCAGTTTTTACATGTTCAGGTTTCAAAATTCTGAACTTTGTTATAATCCTTAATTCCTTTATTTCTATTTTGTGTGGTTAACTTTGCTAAGCACCTTTTTTGTCTAATACAGCTACGAAAATTTTCCCAAACTGATAATCTTTTACAGTCTTTTCACCCCTCTACCAATTTCCTTAAATGAAGGTAAATTGCAGCCATCCTCATAAAAAAAAAAAAGCCCAAGATGTTGTTAAGATCTGATGAAACTAAGTGTTCAGGAATTTTTTGAAGCCACTGTAGACTTTGTTGAAGCCTGCTAACTGCCATTTTAATGCAAGTAGCTATTTCTCTACCTTCTTTCACCGTAGCATTTTTTGACTTATTAGAGTTTTTCAGGACGCATCCACTATGCACTGGCATTGCAATTGTTCAAATAAGTACTCTGTACAAATCAAGTTGTACAAGCTTGTTTTTCAGAATGTGTGGCAGGGAAACTTGGGATTTTGGAGGCTTTGGGGGTATTTTGGTTTTATATGTTTGAATGAAATTAGATATTAAAATCTTAAAAGCATAGTTAGACTGGTGCATGCCAAAAGCCTTTACAGTTCAGCAAAAAACAGTATAACTGACACAAGGGGATGGATGGTCATGACTTTCCTTAGCACCAGGGAAGACCTAGAAAGTGATTTCAGAACTTAACACCTTGACAGCCAGATAAAGCCTTCAATTGCTGGCATCTGGACAAGGATTTATGATCTTCATATGAGCAGTTGAATCAGAGCAAGGTATGCATTAGTGTGTGACCCTAGTGTGATATTTGAAAGACTATTCCTGTGTGGACTGCACTGTTCTAGTCAAGATACTGATTACCTAAAACCACATTGAGTAGCATTTTATTCATAGTTTCAGATGACATATAGGACCATGTGTACTTTGTATACGTAGTTGTATTTTAAAAGAGAGTCTAATTTAAAAGTTCCTGTGGACTTCAATGAGATCATAAATCACCCCCGAGAGTATGCTGAAACATAAGGGCGGTATAGAAAGTAATTTTAATACATCTTCTACTGTTAGTCTAATGTTACTCTTTCAGTACTTTTTTAGTATAAAAGAAAACCAAACCAAACCAACCAACCAACCAAACAAACAAACAAAAAACAAACAAACAAACAAACAAAAACTATTTCTTCAATGCCCATCTAAGCTACAAAAACAGCAGCATGGGATCACCACCACCAAACTCTAATCTTACTCCTCAGAAGAGGCAAAATATCTCTCAATAGGTAACTATTGATATTTTTACCCTGCATTTTTGACAATGTTGCTGTAATTTTCCCAAGATAGACTTTGGTTTTCTGGGAGCAAAAAGAACTGTAGCCATTCCTCATAAAATTGGGCCCAGGGTCACAGACAGCCAAGATGCTCAAAGCTGGGCTATGATTTACAGGATGAATGAGATTTGACAGTATATGGCAGGAAAAAATAGTTTAAAAAGCACCCTTGTAACATAATGGCAGGTAGCTGTGTTTTAAACTTGTTTGTTGTGGGTGTTGGTATGACCGAAAACTGAAGTATGTGTATATACTGCTCCCTTAGGAGAAGTATTTAATTTAGCAGTGTTTCTTGAAATGTCTGGACTTGTCTGAATAGGAAAATTTACCAGCTCAACTATACCACTGTAATTCCCTATGGGGATGGAAGGAGTAAGTGTGTCCAGAAAGACAGTTATAATTCTGGCAGAAAATTCCCGCAGATAGATAAACCCTTCAGTTTTTGCCTGGAACAGGAAAATTCAGACCTGATATTCATAACACATAATTGATGAAGTTGCAGGACAGTGATGACACAACTGCTTTACCTAAGGGGAAAGACTGAGGGAGTTTGTTCATTAATTTACATTAAGTCCTAACATATGCAGGACTATAACCACCTATTTTTGTATTGTTTTGTGCCCTCTCGATGCTCCATGTACCTCAGTTTTGTTTGGATTGGACTGATAGTCCAATCAGTCAAACTGATAGTTTGAACCAAACTCATAACTAATTTATCTCATTAGAATCAACTTCAGAAAGAAACCTGTGCCAGTGTGTACTGTCGACAAAGTACTACCAAAGACTTACCATGTGCAAGAGGCCTTGTACTAAGATCCCCAGTGGATGCAACCCATCTTGGTGAAGCAGACCTACAAAAGCACATTATCATTATCTAGTCAATGGTAGAGGCGTCACCTATAGATGCCTTGCAGACTTACAGAAATAGATCCTATCAACCTAATTTGCCAACATTTGCATATATAGTGTTGCCTTTTAGAGACTTTCATTTATTTTCTTGGCTGAATGAGTAGACACATTATAACTTTTCTTACTTTTCTTCAGGTGCTAGGACAAGTTCTTGTGAGTGCCCAAAACGGAAGGACCTATGTTACGATCACTTGCTGACCATTGCCAGCACAGTTATTCTTATGTTTAGCAATGGAAAAATAATAGAAATTCACCAGCAGTGAAGGCAAACTATGAAGCATATTTTAATTTAGTAAATGCATAAACACTGCCATAAAACATCAGTAGCTTGAGGTCTTCTCTAGAAATAGCTGTCAGGAAGAAGAAAATAAAAATACATATATATAAAAAAAAATTAAAGGGCAGTTGTTATCAAAATGGTGATGTCTGACCTGGTGGTTTTACAGTTGATCAGCATTCTTGCCTTCAGAGAATAAATCCACACTTCTTATATTGAGCTGAATATGAATGTGGGCTGCAGATAATTTTTCAGCTTTTCACTCAAGTGCTTTCCTCCTTTTCTCCTACTCCATAAAATATTCAACTGAGCAGACTCCCTTGGAGCTAACAATGACAGATATAATTAATTAGCTGTATAATCTTAAACTGTTGTTCTAGTTTTTATGTTAATTTTTGTAAGAGGTAGTTTAAATCATTAAACCAAGCTCTTGGTGCGACTTACTATAGTGATGGACCTGGTCTGGAAGCTCAGATTAAGCAAATTGAAATTTGCAAAATATTTTGTTCTGGTTTCAGAATAAAATTTGCTCAGCTCAAATTTAATTTAATATTCAGTCTTTTAACCATTTCCAATTCCAACTTAACTTGCTACAGATCCCTTATAAAGATTTGTATTGTATTCCTAAATATTTTCTTCCCATGCTTCTCTTTCCCTTTGTGTAAATATGAATTACTGTTAGTTGCCTGTATCTGTAAAGTACCTTAAGTCCAACTGATAGAAAAGTGCTGATTAGCACTTTTAAAATATGATAAAATACGATGAGAAATATTTGTCACAAGGCTTACACTTTGCAGAGAAACTTCAGCTTTATGACTAATTAAATATATTTTTCCTTTCACATTTGTGTGTAACTGGCAATATGGTTGGCACAGTTTGTGGTAACATGATTCCATGTAGGTGCGCAACCTCAAGGCTAAACTGGGCTTCTTTAAAAGAGAATTGAAAAAGAAAAATGGGAATTTTTAAATTGTTTTATCAGTCATTCCTTAGGGTGCAACAACATCAGAGTTTCATGCTTTTAAAAAAAGATTTTCCTTTGGTTTCCTTCTAGAAGAAATCTCAGTTCACTTCCAGTGAAGTACCCTGCACTGAACTGGAAATCTCAACCCATAGTAGAAGACTACTGACTCCCTCACAGATGTATATTGTCCCACAGTGCCAGCTGTATACCAAGAAAACAAGAAATGTTAATAAAGCACATATTCTTGACAAACTGGATGAAGTGTCTGAAAAAAATGGACTGCATAAGTGCTTAGTTTTCAATCTTTTTTAATGTTGAACTCTTGAGTGCACTAAGAGATTCATCACCATTTCTATAAAAATCATGACTTTACCAATGGTTTGGAAAATGGTAGGACTTTTGTTTTTCATTTATTGTCTGACCCACAGTATTATTGAAGTTACATCTGAGTATATATACATATATATATTAGTAAATGCCTGACTACTAATCAGGCTACTTATGACTATATTAGAGGTTTAGGAAATTAGAACTCATTTAAAAATAAATAAATAAATTTGGCAAAGCATTTGAAATTCGTATGGCTAAACAATCTGTGCATCTTTTTAAATAAAGAATAAACTTGGCTGAAATACATAGGTAATGGTACGTGAGATGCTTCTAAACAGCATATGTCAAACATGACCACTTGTGAGTTTAGGGCAGATAGATCTAAAAGCGTTTACTGAAGCTTAACTAATTCACACTATGGTATGTAAAGATGAGAATAAACACAGGCCCATCTTAGTTGAAAGATTTATTAAACCTGCAGGTGGACAGCCTAAAGCAGACCTTCAGCTTTCTCACGTAGGGATAGATTTACAGTATATCAAAATATAATGCATGCAATAGAATGAAGAGCTCTTGATCCATATTGGTTTAAAATAGAATAGTGAAGATATTCACATGATATTAAGATCTGAAATTAATAAAGAATACAGAAACTTTTCAAGATGATTTTCAGTATGCCAGAAATTGTTCAGGCAGCCTAAGCCAAACACATTATATCAAAATCTTATATATTTTTTCTTAGATACAAAGAAAAGCTACTGAATAATATTTTCCTGAATTTATCCTGAAATACATAAGAATTTGAGACAGCCTCTGACAGTGTTTCTCAAGACTAACATTTATCTCAATCTTCAAAAATAATCTGAAAAAGAATTGCTGAACATAATGAGCTTGCTTTTTTCCATTACAGTCATGAAACTGCAGCACTGAGCAGGGACTTTACTTTCATCCAGTACACACTGTTTTATGCAGAGCTCTTCTCCATTAAGACAATTCAATATATTATTATTAATATCATATTATTGTAATTTAAATATGCTCTGTAGTTATATATTATTATAAATATTATAATGTCATGCAAATGTATTATGTGTATAGTATGAAATGAAATAATATTAAATAATATTTAAATATTATATATATATTATAGTATACAGAGATTTGCACAGTTATTATATAAACATTTTTATGTCCTACTTTTTTACTGTAAAGTTACCCAAGATAATGGGAATGTAAACAAATAAGCTAATGCCATTTTGCACAAAGAGAGAGTTCACTGCAATTTTAACTTTCATTTACTCTTTATATACTGTATGATACCAGATCAAAAGAAATCAACTCTTAAGCTCAAAACAGGGCATCTACTGCAGTCATGGACTGAGTGAAACCTGCAAATATGTATAAAGGTTGCAAATATGTGTAACTCTGACCAGTGGAGTTGCAGTGTTCTTAAATTAATAATAATAATAATAAACTGCAACTATTTTTGAAAAGTGTGAAGCCTTCCAGAAAGTGGCAACAATGCAAGCACTAAAGGCTGGCTTTTAAGGCAAGCACTTAAAGCAGGCCAACCCTTACATTGGGGGAAGAACACAGCAGGCAGGCTTTCTGCATAAAAACAAGTCCATGGATTCAAGTTGTGAAATGTCCTCATTTTGCAGTGAGCTCAGACAAATCTAAAACCATTCACTAACTCAAAGTTGTAAGGTGACTTCTTCCAGAGCCAGTCACCCAGCCTAAGCATTCCTGAACCAGAAGGCTGGAAGACACCTAAGGAGGTCACCCGGATTGCCTTCAGCCCCAAGATGAGGTCAGCCACACCAGTATCATTCATGAAAGACATCAGTTCAAATAGTTCTTTAAGATTTCCAGTGCTGAAAATGCCTAACCATCAGCAATCTTGTCTTCACTCTCCTTGAAGTTGAAAGGTTTTTTTTTTTTTTCCTTTTACCTAGCCTGAATAATCTTTCTGATCATTGTCACCATTTTCTGCAGTGGTCTTTCCAGCTAGCACAGCACACATCCTTCCGGAAATCTGTTCTCCAAAGCCAGGTAGCAGACTCTAGCTAAGGCACTATCAGTGCTCAGTAGAGCAGAAGGGTTATTTGTCACATCTTGTATCCTATACTCCTACTTAGTGTACCTCAGGAGGGTGTTTTGCAACAGCATGGTATTGTTGATTTGTGTCAAGATTTCATTCAACTGTAAACTCATATCTTTTTTCCCATAAAAATGTCACCTAGTCAGTTATCACAGTTATCCCCCAACCTGTGCTTGTGCAACTGGTTATTCCCTGCTGAGGTTAGTTCCTCTTGAATAGGAACCTCCTATTTTTTTCAGACAATTTATCATGTTGGTCAAGATCATTTTGAACTAGAAACCTGTTCTCCAGCATCCAGTCTTTCTCAAAACTGAATGATGTTGTCTGCAAATTTAATAGGTGTATTTGGTTTTCCCCTCAAGGTCATTAATGAAAATATTAAATGTTACCACAACCAGGATAAACTTGCAAAATTCCGTGTGTATCTGCTAGCAGGAGAGATTCATAGAGAAGCAATTAATAAAAGTTAGGAGGTAGATGCATTTAATTGTTACAATTACCTCTTATAAGTCATCACACTTTCACATGAATGTAAACAATTCAAATTCAAGCTCTGGTTTTAAAAATCCAAAGATGATTGCATCTGCTCTCATCTGAACAGTCCATTTCACAAGGGACCCATTCCAAAGCCCGTTATAGTTAATGAATGGCTCCTATAAATTTCAGTGAGCAATGAATCAGGTTTAGAAAGAAGGCTAAATGTGATCCTTCACCAACAGTAAAACGAAGTTCTGCAGAAGTCAGCATTTTATTTTATTTTTAAGATTTTCATTAATTAAATTAATTAATTAGCAAAATTGTCCTAAACAATTTTTTTTCTCAAACCATAGTTTTTCACCTAATAATCAAGGAATAAGTTAAACAAATGTTGATTTTATTATGCAAACATGGAAGGGTAAATGAATAACCCACTCAACCCTAAATATTCAACTAGTATCTCAGCCTGTTCTGATGGTGGGACTTACCAGGACAGAACCAAGAGTTCAGGATCAGATTAGTCCATCTCTCACAGAATGTGAAACGGTGCATATACAGTAGATATCCTACAGCCTCCAGCAGTCACATAATTTTGCAGTTATGAGGCTAATCACTTGACAGCATATCTCCATAGTTTCAGAGATAGTAAACTCCTTGTAGAGGACTGCTGTTATTATCTCTATAATACTTACCAGGGACTTCCCTAAACTATTTCCTGCATGCACTTTATCTTATTTCTTTCAGGGAAAAAAAAAATCAAACAAAAAGTGTTTAAAGAATTACTATTAACAAAAGTTTTACTGTAGCCTTTGATGATGATTACAATAATTAATTACTTTAATTCCAATGGCCATTTGTCATCACAGTTAAAAATTTGCAACCTGGAGTTTAAAGAATGTACAAAAGTTTTTCGTACAAATACTTCAGGTGTAACTACTTATTCTTGCCTTTCACAAATTAGAAATAAGTGTTCTTTCAGGCTTTTTTATGTTGTATCCAGTTGTTCAGTTGTTCCTGTGGATTTTCACTGCTTATTTTTTTCTGCATCTTCCTTCAGTTACACCCTCACTAAATAGCAAACTAAGAGGCACAATCTGTATCTTTTGACAAGGCAGTTTGTTTTTTTGTTTGTTTGGTTTTTCTGTTTTGTTTTGTTTTTTGTTTTTTTCCAAATATGATCATTTAAATTACCACTTGATATCTGCAACATTCATGACTGTCTTTACATACTGGAGGCAAACATCACCAAAATTTCTTGTTCTGACTCATTTCTACTGTTTGGACCATCTTTACAGATTCTTCTTCTTTTCTCCTTCTTTTCTCCTTCTTTTCCTCTTCTTCCTTGCTGCATTCCAACACCTAATTCTGCATCCAACTTTCTGAGTTTAATGACAAGTACCTGTTACTTTCTTTTTGTGTAAACTCATTCACACTAGGATATGAACAAGAGAGCAGTCACTGCTGGGAGTAGGGCATCCCAGCAGTAATGCTGGGCAGGAGACTGTGTCCTAAAAGCTTTAGGTGACAATACACACAAGTGCAAACATGACTGGTCTTTTGAGAGGGAAATGGCAGAGAGGATGGAAGGAAGGAAGAGGAAGACCGTTGAGAGGCAGGCTGGAGTCCCATCTCTGAATTTTTGCATTTCTTAAAGATAAGCTTCTCTTTCACCATTGTTTTTCTTAGCGCTAAGCTCATAAATATTTTACTATATTTTTTTTGACAATAAGATTTGTCATTTTCTGAATTTCAGTTGCCATGTTTGTCTCCTTTGGGATGCCTTACAAGTTAGGTCTTCTTTTCATCTGTCACTTTGCTCTGGGAAGCATTCTTTCTCTCCAGGGTGCAAGATGAGATTTTCAGAAGAGTTTGGCTGCCTGATTGCATAGTGTTGAATACTTGTTCTTATGTATGACAGCCCAGTGAATTGGAGGTCTACCTGGAAATATCTGATTTACATTATAAAATCTGGAAAAGAAAAAAACAAGCCAGGCAGCAGTTGGGAACCTTTGTCTGAGACAGTGACTTACCCTGCTCGTTTGGCCCCTCTGCCCTCTTCTCCTACTCGCTCGTTTCAACTTGTTTCAGATACTTCAGGAAACAAACTGTGGCTATGCCTGTATGGAAAGCGTTTGTTTTTTTACAGAACCTCAAGTAGACAGTTTGTGTGATAGTGGTAGTTTCACCTGAGCTTTGCCAGAGGGAGGTAGTCTAGCCTATGGTCCTATAAAAATAAACTTTTTATCTTACAATAGGCAGGACAAGTATTGACCTGAGCACCCAGCACAAGACCTTCAATGTTGACTGAAGTCTTCAGGCACTCTCCCCATGCTAATAATAGTATATCTATTGTTGTTAAAAAGGGTCTTATTGTGTGAAAAACGTGGGAAAGAGACAGAGAAATTCAGCACAGGAAAGAGACAGAGAAAGCTGGTATATTATTACAGAGATCACTTGTGATTTTACCTAGCTGCACCAGCATCTTTGATTTAATTATACTCCCATAACGTAAGTTTTGAAACTTCTGACTGGAAATTACTGTAAAAGTGTGAAAATATTCTCAGAAAAGTTTACAAATAAAGCAAATTAAGACTTCTCATTTCATAGAAATTACCAGGCTATTTAATAAATTAATATTTATTGTGATGGTCACATCTCCCGTGTAGATAGGAAAAATGATCTATTTATATATACTACTTCCCTGTTAAATTTTGAAAGTACTCCAGGTATTGTATTTCTTTGAACCGCAGCATAACTCAGGCACATTTCCACTATTCTTCCCCTTTAATGTGTGCTTAACTATTACAGCTGCTGCAGTTTGGCTTTGTGTTTCTTGGAAGGAAGATCAGAGCCTCACCTTACTCACTGGGAAGAAGCTACTTTTAAACAGCCCTGAATCCATCCTAAATATGCTGCTTTCCACATTGCTATTGCCTTGTCATACAGAATATCCCCATGGTACCAGTTTTATACTACAAGCTTCCCAACGGAAGGAATGCAACTGGTACTGGGAGTAAAACTTGCAGAATGTAAGGTGCCCTCCCATCTGACAGAAGTGAAATCTAGGGTTCTGTCTGCTCAGGGAAATCTGCTGACTTAACTTGATCAAACAAAAGCTATTCCAGAAGAAATCCCCTTGTGGAACTAGGTTGTAATGCAATACTTTCTAGTACAACTGATGTGCAGTATAGTGACTGCAATTTGCAAGCCTTTTGTATGAGGTTCTGTGTTGAACACTCTTTTGTTAATAAACTAGTTTATGTTTCTGGGATAAGTGTACTACAATTCTTTTCTGAATATCTTTTCTTAGAATACTGCACCCATTACCTCAGTTCCATATACCAGCTTTGTGTAACAGGAAAGTGAGTTGCGGTCAATGACACTTGACACTTGTAAATGCAACCTCAAGCAATCAAGCAGTGTCTAGTCATAGCAGGACAAATTCCTGTACTAACCAAAAAGTGTACAGATTACTGTGAGATCATGAGATTCTGGTTGCCTCTGTTGCATATGCCTGGTTAAGTTTGTCTTTGTTTTGAAGCCATGTCTTATGGGGGAAAAAAAATAAAAAAAAAAATCTCACCTGATCAAACTGCCAGTCTGCCTATGTACATCTCCTCACGGGATCTCTTGTATCCGTTGGCTGGTTCAAGGGGCAATCAGCTTTCTAAAACTTAAATTGGCAGCTCAGAAGTGGAGATTATTACTGTACCCCAATTAAAGAGAAGGCCAAGTTGACATCTCTTTACACATCAGATTATCTGTACAGCATGGCAGTTTTTGTAAATGTTCCCATTGCAGAAGAAGGTTTCATCACAGTTCACATCTCTCCAGAGATACAGATCTCTTTGTGGATTAGCATGAATCCAGGAGAAATGAAACATCATTTGATCTCTGGAGTAAACACTTAGCTCTACCCATGTACATTTACCATTTAGATAAAGCTTGGGTGCAACATAACTGAAATTCTGCTCTCTTCTTGACTTGGGCACCTCTTCTCCAACTGCTCATAAGTCCTACCCTGCACATATCCTCCAAGTAGGGTCTCAGACAAGTGGTGATCTCACAGGAAATAGAGATACACAGCTGATACCTATAACGTCTTCCCTGCATGTTATGTGGGGACTTAAACGGGGAATCCTCAAAGCATATCATCAGGATAAAGCCCATAAGAGACCTGGCAGGATAAGACACCAGACTGGTCAGCTCTACTGAGCCCAAGGGCGCGTGAGGAGATGCACGTCTAGGCATACAGGGGCCTGTCAAGTAAGGTGTCTATCAGTGCTTGCTGGCAGCAGCCAAGCGCCCATGTTGTGTTTCCTGTTTCTTTTCTCTTTACTGGGTCTTATCTTGCATCTTTTGACAGCAGCGGGAAGGGGAAAAAAAAAAAAACAACAACAAAAAAAAACTTGTCAACATTCTCTACCGGTATTATGCTCTCTGGAAATACAGGTTATGCCTCACAAAGCATTGAAATGCCAACCTAGAGAAACCCCTGCTGACAGGGGAAGCAGCATAGCAAAAACAGCCTGGAGATCTAGCTGTAATCAAGATCCCTGCTTCTCCCACCTGTCTTAAGTACCTTACCATGGAGGCACAGCATGAATTTTCAGATCAGTCTTCATCCTGGCAAGGTCTCCATAAAATCTGTGTTTCAGTGGGAATGAAAAAATATCCAGTAAAGACTACACATAAGCTATGTCAGAGAAGTTATTACAGTCAGTTTAGGGGTGGCAGCTAACAACAACAACAAAAACAAAAAGCAAGGGAAGGATACCAGCTTCAGACAGACCATGATTCCTACTAATAGAGGAGGTGTGGCTAAATTATGTGCCAAAAATGTATATAGTAGATGCAGCTATTGCCTTCCGACCCCTTCTGTGCCTGTAGAAACACGATAAATTATATGAAAGTATTTGTAACATAACTTTCTTGAATTAAGCCTGATTTCACAAATGCATTTTTCTCGTCTACCAAATGGAAAAAGTAATAGTAATAAAAAAAAATAAATCACATATCTTATTTTAAATATATTTCAGAAAGTAAAATGTGTGCTCAGCCCAAAATCAGGAAGTGCAATTCACTGAGATTTTTACAAAAGACTGAACATAATTTTCTTTCATACTTGGTTCCTTGGTCATTCTCTCGTATTATTTCATCACCATGTACATGATGGGAAGTGCCAACAAGAATATTGTTTTGAGCTTCTGTATTTTTTGAACTCCTGTTAATTCTGCTATTAGCATCTTGGTAGCAAGCCAACAATCACATTATGAAACAAACTTGAATTTTTGCTTCCAAATTGCAAAATCAAAACGAAACTGAGAAATACTACCTTAAAAAAGTCTTATTAACTAAGACCATTAGTCATATTTTAGTCTTGATTTTTATCTTTTATTGAAGTTTAAAGATATTGAAAGCAATTTGTCTGTCCTGTATAGACAATTTTGTCAGTTTCTCCTGCTGTCTATAACTGTGTAATATGTAATATGTTACTGGAAATAGGAATTATCTTTGCCTACTCTACAGTTAAAAACAGAAAATATTGAAGCAAAAGGAGGAAGATCTTTTGTTCTGCTTATCTTTATTTCAGCTTGGACATATTTGTAATGGATGTTGTACATCCACTCTCTGACATGTCATGATGCTGTATAAAATGTACTCTGGAATATTTAACTGCCAAGAGGCTAGAAGGAAGAGATGTGGAAACTTAGCACCTTGGCTAATAATTAGAAGTCCATCATCCTTCTTGCCTGACTCATACAGCCAGAAAAATACTGATGTCTGCCACAGTGAGTGAAAATTAGCAGGGCCTGACATGAATATAAATGCTAGCCAGGTTGTGATTTAACGTCTATAAAATATTATAAATCCTCACATACCATGTGTTTTGTAACTGGGTACACAGTAGTTATTCAGAACAGAGGCCAGATTCACATCGTGGTTTTGAAGTCAAGTGCATTTTTTCATTTATGAGTAGAAACAGGTAAGACTGAATTTTTTCTTTTCTGTGTCATTAAGGGAGAAGACAAAGGATTAGGCAGAACTACAAACAAATACATTGCACCTACTTTTTCAAGGATGTCCTCGGCAAGTGCAAACTTTTCAGGATCCAATTCTTTCAGAATTCACAGAGCTTTGAGAACTTTTTTCCTAGTAAAGATAGGCTGTTTGCTGTGTTTTCAACTCATTCATTCTTCTAAAAATTCTGTGCTTGCCAAAATGGTAGGTAAATTTACCCTGCAGCTGTTTCCACAGGTGTGGCTCTGTTGACCACATAGAGTAGATGTGTAGTAGATGTGACCTAGTGTCAAAGTGGGCATTAGGGCAGAAGACTGTTTGTTGGAAACCCTAGGCTTGATGCATGAGACTGGCAAGCCATGCTGGGTGCTGAGCAAGGGATGCATCACTGCACATGAGTGACACCTGTGCTCTGCAGAGAAGTCCTGCTGTGGAGACCTCTATAAGATGAGACCTGTGTTTGTCCTAACACAGAAAAAGTCTGTAAAGAGTTAGCAGTGTGTTTCTGTATTCGGCACAAGAAACAATTTAAAACTGCATTTGGCAAGTGTTTTCCCTGTTCAGCTTTGTTCTTTCATGTGTGTATGGCTAAGTAAATCTCCATTCTTACAGCGGTAGTTGTTGGACTATTCAAACCAAAGCAAACACATAGACAGCGATACCAGTTCTTTCTGACATTTTAGGTACCAATTTCTTACCC
This sequence comes from Anser anser, assembly GCF_964211835.1. Taxonomy (NCBI): domain Eukaryota; kingdom Metazoa; phylum Chordata; class Aves; order Anseriformes; family Anatidae; genus Anser; species Anser anser. The sequence goes on along the minus strand of NC_139721.1, from coordinate 129,776,180 downwards.
GTTAGGAATTTCCTTCTTGAGATAGCCTGTTGCCCATATAAATTCCTAATCCAGCCTCAGCACTCCCAGTTTTTCATCGATTTCATTTTGTAAGTCCTTTATCTATTTGGAGAGAGACAACAATGACTATGGGCAAAGAGCAGAGGCTCGCCTGCTTTCCTTTGCGGGAGCACAGGACTCACCAGGATTTTGTGCAATTGGCAAGGTGTGCAGGCAACACCTTCACACCAGTTGGATTACTTTAGTGGAGAAGAAAATCCTCATACCTGTTTCCAGACATTCATATCTGATCTTAAATTATGAAGATTAAAAATGAAAATAAAAAATCTGAAGGCTAGAAGGGAGGAGGCGACTGAGGGGTTAAAAGCTTGCAAGGACTGTGTGAGAAGGGACAGCAGCGCAGAGGGGAAGTTCCCTGCACTTCTGAGCGTTAAAACTTCCTCCCAGAGGTAGTTCAAAATCTGACCATCGGTTCCTTGAGACTGGAGGCAGCAAAGGAAGCACTGTAAGCACTTTGACACCTCGCTTAGCATTCCTGGCGGCATTTTCTTCGGCGGCCACCTTCCCTTTGAAAGCACACCTTTGCTCAGCGTGCCCATTCCGCTGCACTCTTCCCCCCTGGGGAAAACCTCAGGAGCATCTGGGGGAAAATCTGCCTTCTCCTGGGGAAATCTCAGGGGCAGGCACCGCCGGGAGCCCCGGCGGGGTGCGGGGGGAGCCCGCCCGGCTCCCGCTCAGCCCTTTCCCCATCAGCTGCCAGCGGATCTGGAGGAATATCGCACAGCGCGAAGTGTTCAAACAAAACAAAACAAAAGGAAAAAAAAAAAAAAAAAACTTCGAAGAAGATTGCGGAGCTCGGGAGCAGCGTTAATTAAGTGTTAATTCGGGTCCCACGACGCGAAGGAGCGAGAAGGGCCGGACCCCCGGGAGCCCCGACGAGTGCCGTCGAGGGCGCGGGGCAAGGACGGGAGGGGAGGAGTGCTCCTCGTCGGGGGGAGGGAGGGAAGGAGGGAGGAAAGGATGGAAGGAGGGAAGGAAGGAGCTGACCGTGATCTAGAGAGAAACACGACTTCTAAAGACACTAGTGGCTGGGCGCTTAGCCTGCCGGGTTGCGGGGGTGCCGCTTTTCGGGGCTGGGGGTGACGGCCCGTCGGCAGTCCCCAGGGCAGCCCAGCCCACACGCACAGCCCGAAGGTGTCGGCGAGGAAAAAGGTTCGGTGCCAGCTCCGGTGACGCCGAGGCACAGCGGGGTCGCTCCTCTCCTCCTTCTCTTCCTCCCTCCTGCGCTCCCCCGCCAAATCTGCGGTGGCTTTGGCGATCCCACGGTATTTGCCGGCTCGACGGCAGCCCCGAGGCCGTGTCCTCGCGTCCCGGGGAGCCGCTGCTCCCGCCGACCGGAGCGGGAGGTGCTCGGCCTCCCCGCGGGCAGCCCTGGGGGCAGCGGGGCCGGCACACACCGGGGGGCGCTGCGAGCCCACGGCAGGGCGTGTGTCCGTGCGTGTGTCCCGGACAGGCGGGCAGCCGGGGAAGAGGGGCAGGAAAAGGGGAGGGGAGGGATGGGGGGCAGCTCCCTCTCGAAAGAAGGAGACGCGGAGAAAGCCCAGGCAAGGTGCAACGCCTGCCGCCTGCCCCACAGTTTTGCTGGAAAAAAAAAAAAAAAAAGTAAAGAAAAAATAAAATCGAAAGGCTTCTCACCCTCTCCCTAACAGGGGAGGAAGTTTCTCTCTCACTCTTGCTCCGGGAGGAGTTGCAGCATGACAAGCCCACAACACCCCCTTCTCCTGCCCCGACCTGAAGAGAAGCTTGACTCTTCACCTGCAAATGCTCCGTGGCTGCTTTTTGCACTTTGTAGACTGAAAACCAGAAATCTCCCAATGCCAAGCCCGAGATCGGTCCCCACGAGAGGTGTCCATCAGCCACCCTCTCACGGGGACCTACAGCAGTACAAGTACACCTTTGCCACTGCAGGAGTAAGGCAGAATCCTAGTTTGTTTCAAATCCAAAAGTGTAAAAGGGAGTTACTCTATTTAGAGTGCCCCAGTAAAGCTCCTAGGTGGTGTTCCTTACGTTATCCTCTAGTTCCCTAATCCCTTTCTGAAAAATTCCAAGCAGCACTTAGAAAGCCATAGAACTGGAAACGCAGTAATTGTCCTAAATGGCACGGTTTTTCTCAATGTACACTTTCCTGAGGCATAACAATTTCCCCATACGCTTCCACACATGATGGCCAGCTAGCTTGAAAAGATGTCGCATAAGCGATAGTTGAAAACTTGGGGTTCTGCGTTTTAAAGCAGATATGTGATTTCCTCTGCAGAAACGTTGAGGATTTAAAAAAATACCTTTAGTACCATAAGGTGCAATGGGGCAAGCTCAAAAAGCAGACCTTGATCTATGCTGAGAAACACAAGGCTATTCTGATACAGCAAAAGTTCTGTCCTTTTATCCTATCTGCTGAAAGCATGAGCAAGCACACACCTCATTTGTTCACACCTTTTCCTGGCTCTTTCTTCCCAAAGCTAAAGCAGAGGTCCCTTCACAGAACATAACTGAAGCGTGTCAGGTTTGGGTTAGTGCATATTTATAACCATTTGTACTGAAAGATTTGTTGTACTGCATCGCCTACTCCACCGCCCCTATAGCTGTGAAGGTGTTGACGGCCGGATTAGCCATCACATCCACAAATAAACCATTTGGGATTTCACTTCTTACTTTCTACTTCTGCATTCCTAGACTGGAAGCAGGCGAGAAGCCAACGCCCCTGGGTCATAGTTTAGCCTCGGTAGGCACAGGCCGCGGGTAGTGGGAAAGGCACAAAAGCAGGCAGAAGCGAAGTGGTAGTTTAAATAATTTCAGCTGCACACATCTCCCATCACCAGTCTATTGAAAATTTAAACTGGAAAATGACAATGAAAAGCTGGAATAATGGGAAAAGCAGGACACAAAATTCGATAGACATTGCTACGAGCTTGAAGGGGAGAGACTTAAAAGGTCAGAGAGCAAATGGGAATGGCCACAATCATCTGAAGGCAGTTGGAAGGTAAGTTGATGGACACTGGTTTGACCTGTGGGTCAGCAAACTAGTTTAACTCTACCTTGATCTGCACAACGCGAGACAAGTTCCCGGCTCCTATCAAACAACTCAATGCCCTTATCTGGAAGGGTTTAGTAAAAGTAAATCAACTACTAAAAGGAGCTATTCAGCCTTCAAGTGCTGGGTTTTGCTGCTAAAAGAAACAAAAAATACGTGTGTCCTTGCACGGCCCGGAACCAAAAAGGCAGCTCTTCCCTGGGAGAAGGAAGAGTTTTGTCACCAGCTCTGTCCCACTGTCAGACAGCCCTAAGACAGAGCAAACAGCGCCCTACACACACCTGCAGGCACCTGGCTGGTGGTTATTTGGTAGCCTTCTCTTTTCAAGGGCATGTTGGAGAAACAGTACTAGATATTACCTACCACTACATTTCCCTTTCCTTGTCACTTGGTGCTCATCCCATTCCATCAGGACTAAAACCCCCAGGTAACACAAACACTGTCTCTCGCTCCCACTGTGGAAATCTGGTGCTGCTACATGGCTCCACTTCCATGGCATTAAAATAAGAATAATTATTATTATTATTAAGGAAGAAAAAAAAATAAAAGCGGAGCAAACTGTTGCTTTGTTTCTGCAGAAAACTTTGCAAGCCTCCGATGACTGCAATTGTAAAGCCACAAATTCAGAACACAGCTCAGAGAAACTCAACAGGAGCAACTCCTGTTCCCGGTGCTCTTTTAAATCCACTTCTAACCCTATACCATGCACAGAACCGAAACCCTGAACACATCTGGAGTAACTCCTCTGCACTTTTTCGCTCCGCATTTTAACGCCTGCTCCTCAGGCTGTCGCCAGGAATGTGCTTTCCGTGTCTGCACGGAAAATCAAATCCCTCTCCTATGCAAATCGCATACTTCAGTCCCGATTTCTCGGTGCTCCGACAGCGTGCTTCGCCTCCCCGTGTAATGCAGGAGGCCGCGGTTCCCAACAGGAGCAACACCTCCCCCCCAAAAAGGTGTCCACGGAGTGGTCCCGGTACTTCTTGCCCAAACGCCAAGCAACCTCCCTAGCCGCTTTTCTACCGAGCAAAAGGCTCTAGGATTTTTTTATAACCCCCCTGCGATTGCTACAGGGCCAGCGGCTAAACGGGAGCGCTGGCCCGGCCGGTGGGCAACCCGCTGCGACCCTGGGGAGCCCTCGGCCCCCTGGTCCTGGGGGGGGAAGCGCCCCCAGCCCAAGCAGGGACTTTTCGCACACACCCGCCAAGTTTCCCACCCCCCGAGACCTGCAGAAGTCCCCGCTCGCCACGGCAATTGCCATCGCCCAGCCGCAAATCGGTTGTCTCAAAATAAAAAGCCGCAGTCCGCTTTTTATTTTGTCCTCTGAAGAAATAATTATCGTCAGGATTTCCACCTTCAGTCGCCTTTCGCAAGGGAGCCGTGGCTCGCTGGGAAAAATAAAGGCAAACGAGGAGGTACGCGCAGAGCTGTCCTTCACAGTCATCTCAGCGAGAGGCACCGCATCGTTAGTTTGATTTAAAAAATAAAATAAACCGAACATAAAGAGTGTTAACGCCTTTCCTTTAGTTTCCTCTACCAGTACATCACGAAAACATCCCGCAGGGTGCCAGCAAGTTGGTTGGAATACCTCAAAGCCGCTCGCATTGGGTGCTACGGTTTACAAACGGGGTTGAATTCGTTGCATTTTCCCTCTTAGGTGAAACTCTAGAGAACTCCTCGAGTCACAGGAGTTCAAAGTAAATCATTGCCTGCAGTGGTGGAATTAAAAAGAAGAAGAAAAACAATTAGCTGACCGAAGGTAGAATGTTTTATCTGGAGTTTATTAATACCATTTAAAATATTACAGATAAAAATCAATTACATTTCATGCATTTAAAATGCAAATCTAAAATGTTCCAGCGAAGGGCTTTCCATTTCAATGTGAAATATCCAAATTATTTCAACATTACAATGAGACAATTAGTTTGCAGCAGTGCAAACCGCTAATGTAGTGTCAAGAGTGTTTATTACCATTTATCAATATTATTTTCAGGAAATACACATAGGCCAACGTTAGTTCAGTTTCACTTGGACAGTTTATTTAATACATGGGTCGTGGCAAACCCACTTTATGAAATATAGGAGAACTCTCACTGTAACTATACCTGAACTGCCAGCAAATGCAAATAAGTACATGCTCCATTAAATTAAATGTCATTCAACATTTATCAAATATTGTTTGCTTAATTACAGTTGTATGCCTACCTAAATTAATATTCAAGCAAAACCTATATCCTGAAGTGCGATTTGATGTACACTTCAGGAAATGAGTCCAGAAAAAAAAAAATGCAGTTAACTAGGACTGCAACAATAACGCTTTCTCGTGACAGGAAAAGAAATAATTAAAAAATTAAAAATTAAAAAAAAAAAAAGCTCAAGTGTACTTCAATATATTTTCAAATATTTACTGGAAGTAATTTACAAGAAAAATACTATACAAAATCGTCTCCTGGACAACTGCTGCTCACACCGATACATTGGTGGAGTTATAATTAATTGTTAGCTAATCTAGAACGATTCCCCAGTTGTACAAACCTATAGGTTCGGATGTAATTTACAAATATTTTATTTTCCTATCCCCCTCCCCCGGCCTCCCTCTTTTTGGCATTCGGACCACAGCTTCGCTTGAAACCAACCGTGCTTCTTCATTTGTTTGGAGTTTAAAAATATATGCCTTTCAACGTAATTAATCTCAGCGTATTTCGCGATTCCTTCTCAAACGGGAATTAGAACAAATGCGCTGGCAAACGGAATAAAAGTTTGGACTCGGGGAGGTAAAAGACGTGTTTAAAAAAATAAAAATAAAGCGAGGGTGGGGGTGGCGGGGAGAGGAAGGGGGACGAATACGCTCCGGTGTCCGGGAGCAGGAGGGATTTCGTGGGTAAGGGGATGGGGGAGCCCCGACGGCGCTGCGGGCGATGCCGTCGGAGCCCGTCGGGGGCAGCCCGGGCTCCGGGGCGCCTCTGGAGGGAGGGATGGAGGGACGGAGGGATGGAGGGATGGAGGGACGGAGGGATGGAGGGATGGAGGGACGGAGGGACAGACGGATGGACGGACAGATGGAGGGATGGATGGACGGATGGAAGGAGGGGGGCTGCGGGCCGCTTTCTAGCAGGAAAATGAGAGAGAACGTGGGGGTTTTTGTTGGGTTGGGGTCTTTGTTGGTGGTGGTGGTGTTTTTTTTTTTTCTTTTTCGACGCAGCCCGAGCTGGGTCGCTCGGGTCTCTGCCGTCCCCGGAGCCCACCCGGCTGCGGGGGCTGAGGCTACTTACGTGTCCGCGTCCCCGCCGCGGGGCTGCGCGCCCGGGGGGGCGCCGGGCCGGGCCGAGCCGTGCCTGACCGAGCTGTGCCGGACCGTGCCGGGCCGCGGCGGCTCCGCGCCTCCCCCAGTCACTCGAGGCCGTTGCGGTGGCCGGGCTCGGGGGGCGGCAGCAGCTCCGGGGAGTGGCAGGGCGGGCTGCCGGCCGCGCTGTGCTCGCTGTCGGTGTCGCTGCCCTTCTTGCCTCCGGGGCCGGGGCCGGGGCCGCCGGGGCCGGGGCCGCCGGCGCCGCCAGGGCCGCTGTGGGTCTTGACGTGCTTGCTGAGGTGGTCGCTGCGCATGAAGCGCTTGTTGCAGACGGGGCAGGCGAAGCGCTTCTCGCCCGTGTGGGTCCGCAGGTGCCGCTGCAGCTCGTCGGAGCGGGTGAAGCGCTTGCCGCAGAAGAGCCAGTTGCAGACGAAGGGCCGCTCGCCCGTGTGCCAGCGCAGGTGCGCCTTCAGGTGCGACGTCTTGCCGTACACCTTGCCGCAGCCGGGGATGTGGCAGCTGTGCAGCCCCTTGCGGCGCAGGCTGGCCCCCGCCGGCCCCAGCCGCTCGGCCTCCTGGCAGTTGGGGCAGTCGCAGGTGGCCCGGCCCGAGTAGCGGCGGGCAGAGGAGCGCGGCGAGGCGGCCAGCGGCGCGGCGGGGCCGCCGGCCAGCATGGAGCCCCCGGCGCCGGCCAGCGGCGAGGGGGCCGAGTCCGGGTAGGAGCCGGGCAGCACCGGCTTAAATCCGTCCATGAGGTGCTGCCCGGCGGGGCTGAGGAGGTGCGAGGAGGCGCCGCTGCTGAAGGCCGAGTGGCCCAGGCCCGAGTAATCCGAGTTGTAGCCGCCCAGCGGCGAGTGGAGCGACGTCTGCAGCCCGCCGGCCGCCGGGTGCAGCGAGCCGGGCAGCGCGGCCGCCCCGTTGGGGCTCTGCACGTCGAGCCAGCCGGCGCCCACGTCCCACCAGCTGGAGGCGCCCGCCGAGCCCACCTCGCCGGCGCCCAGCCCCGGGTGCGAGGGCTTGAACCACGACTCGTAGGGGTGCGCCATGCCCACCCGCGGGTAGATGCCCTGCAGCCCCTCCACCGACGTGTGCACCTTGGAGATGAAGACGGGCTGGTGCGCCTCCTGCCCCGCCGCCCCGCCGCCGCCGCCGCCGCCTCCGCCGCCTCCCCCGCCGCCGCCGCCGCCGCCGGGCGCCTGGAAGACGGCGTAGTCGTTGGCGAAGGGCGAGCCGGCGGCCGCCGCGCCGCTGGAGGTGAGCGAGAAGGCGCTGGAGCCCGGCGAGCCGCCGCAGCTGAACGAGTCCGAGACGAGCGCGGCCGCCGCCGCCGCCGCCGCTGCCGCCGCCGCCGCCGCCGAGGAGCCGTTCCGCGCCGCGCCCGGCACGCCGAAGCCCGGCAGGCCGGAGCCCACGGCGCCGCAGCTGCCCGCCGCCGCCGCCGAGGAGGAGGAGGAGGCCGAGGAAGAGGAGGAGCGTTTCCACGGGTGGAAGCCTTTGCCGAAGGACGCCGCGCTGTCCGAGAGGGCGGACGGCGACGGGCTGGGGCTGCCGATCTTGTTGCAGGTCGCGGCGAGCATGGCCAGCGGCGTGGAGCCTACCCGCGGTTCTTCCTGCGGGCACAGAGGGGAGAGGGGCGCCCCGACGCCGTCAGGGACGGAGCGGCCCCGCCGCCGCCCGCCGCCCCCCGCCGCCCCGCTCCGCCGCCCGGCCCCGGGCACGGAGCTGCCGGCACCGCGGCTCTGCCTCCGAGCACCCTCCCGGCCTCTCCTCGCCTCCCCCGAAAGAGGGGAAGGGCCGAAGGGGAGGGAGAAGAGAGGGGGAAAAAAGTTGCTCCTGTTACCGCGGCTTAAAAGACGCCCCCGGCACGGCGGCAGCCGCGTCTCTGGCCGGTCCCTTTTGCCGGGACCCGGCCGGTCCCCGCTCCGCGGGCAATTGTTAAACAGAGAATTGCAGGCTTAGCAAAGTGCTCCCTTCCAAAAACGGAAAGAAAAAAAAACAAATGAAAAGGCTTCCTCAAAGAGCCTCGCTCGCGTACCGAAGGTAATTAAATACAGACATCAATTTCGCGTATGCACACATGGATGGATGCACGAGTTCAACGTACCTGCTGCACACGGCGGGCTGTGCTATTTTAAAGGGAAATAAAAAGCCACAAATCTGTTGCAAATTAGAAATTGCACAGAAAAAAAAAAAAAGGACTGCTTGGTTTTTTTTTTTTTCCCTTCCAGCAGTCACATGGAAAGAAGAAAGGCCACTTCTCCGGGGGCACAGGAGCAGCACAGCCCAGGCGCTGTAGGTTGTCTCTACAAATGCCCTTCAAAACCTTTTCCTGCTCGCTGAAAAGTGACTCTGCCCCCTTTTCCCCCGCTCGCTCTTTCTTTTCTCCTAAACTCGCTTGTACTTAAGTTAAAAAAAAAAAAAAAAAAAAAGGAAAAAAGAAAAAAGGCTCAATAGAGGAGACTGATAGCCCCGGTCAAGACAGGGGTTATTTTAACCCCCTCCAATCGCCACTAAAAAGAAACTAATTAAACCAGTAAGAGAAAAAAAAACCTTAGACTCACCCCTAGAAGTGAAGTTGCCATCACACAAAAGTGCCCTCCTCTCAGAGGATCTTTTTTATATTGATAAATCGGAGGCAGTGTTTTTTTTAGAGGTGTGCAATACAATGATCAGTTCCGCCCATTCCACCACAATTGTAGCTCCCTCGCCGCCTTTGAAGTGCCGCTGAGCCGCCGCCAGCCAATCCCCGGCCCCGCCGCGCCGCTCGCCGACGTGACCGCGTGAGGTCAGCGGCGCCGTCGAGCACGGCACGGCTCGGCACGGCACGGCTCGGCACGGCTCGGCACGGCACGGCACGGCACGGCTCGGCACGGCTCGGCACGGCTCGGCACGGCACGGCTCGGCACGGCTCGGCACGGCACGGCACGGCACGGCTCGGCACGGCACGGCATGGCACGGCTTGGACCCGGCACGGCTCGGTCGCGGCACGGCGCAGCCCCCTCGCGGGGTGGGGGCCGGCCGTTTCCCGTGCCGTGCCTCCCGGTCCTTCCCGTCCCGGTGCCGTTCTCACCCGGTCCCGGCCGCCCCTCCGCACACAACCGGGCTGGCCGGGTCCTGATGCCTTTCCCCGTCATCTTCTCAGCGACGTTGTCACCGTTTCGCCCCGTCCTCCCTCCCCGTTCCCGGTGCCTCCCCGAGCAATTTATTCCCCGAGGCCGGCCCCGGGGAATAACCCCCGCCTCGCTGCCCACCGGTCCCCATAACTCAGGTGCTCTCACCCCTCGGATTTGGGCTGCCAAGGGCCGTTCTCCCTTCCCCTCGCCCCGTTTCCGTGCGGTGGGGATATTGACTGTACATCATATCTATTGATCAAGGGGGTAAGGGACATTATCATACTTCGAAGCAAGAGGGGAGTAAATTAATGAACTGCTTTCTTTCTCTGAAGGCTGACGGTTACCATAAATGTCGCGTTTCTCTCCGCGAGCTGCTCTGAATGATTTTAGCCTGTTGAGAAGGCGTGACAGGCCAGCCCAGAAGGAGGAAGGGGTGGGGGAAGGAGGGAACTCCGTTTAACAAATAAAAAAGAATTAACTTCATTGCTTTGGTCTCCTTCTATAATGATATTCATTTTACAGACCTAATGCACACTTGTTTAAATTTCGGGTTTAATTTAATCAATACTATCACCCGCAAAGAGGGGAAGAACATTTCCCAGAGATACTCCCTTGTATGAATGCTTATTAACTTTTATCTCCACTTCCTTTATCTGCTGGAGGTGGGGAGTAACTATTAAGACATAGATCAGAAAGCGTAAGAGCAAAACAAGCGTCGGGAGCCTTCTATTTTAGAGGAACAGAAAATCGCATTTTGTGGTGTGCCAGGTTGCGTAAAAAGATCGACACGCATTCCTTTCAGCCCCAGAAAGTCCCAGAGACCTTGCCATCCACCAGGCAAGGGGAAGGCGGCAGTGATATATCTTTTTAGAAGAGCCTCGCCGGGTGGGTCTTCCTTTCGGATCCGTATTTTGTCTGCACACGTCTGGCCAGAGGAAACGTGTCCTTTCTTGATCCTTTTTTTCGCGTTTGCTTGTTTCGGTGCTCGCCCTGGCTCTTTTCATTTGGGGCTAAAGGTTTCTAATTTTCAGCGCGCTTTTCTTTTAAAAGCACGGTGTTGGAAATGGTGAAAAACTCGTTGTAAAAATAGTCGTAGGAGTCCTTACAAGGGAGCTCGAAAGAGAGGGAGAAAAAGAGCAAATACATCAGAACTGAACAGAAAGCACAAAAGTACTGTCAGTGGCATCCTCCTGCTACTCTGATAGTTTCACTGAAACTGGAAAAACAGCAGCTCCTGAACTTTGAGAGCGGTGAGCTGATCTTTTCAGAATTCACCACGGAAGCATCTGTAACCTTCCCCCTTTGTATACATTGCCTGCTGGGCAAAGGATTTAAGGAAGCTTACAATTTTGTTTGCATTTGCGTTATTGACCACTGCACTTAAGGGTGCAGTACATCAACATAATATGCAGGTTTGGGGGGGGGGGGGGAGCCAACAAGGAGAGGTTTTCCCGAAATTAATTAAAACTTTTTTTTTTCCCCCATTTGAAGTTTAATGTACGGGAGTAGATAAATGTTCGTGCTGTTTCTTGAAAACCTGTGGGATGCACTCTCAATAAAGCTAAAATCTATTAGCATTCTGTATGCATCTGCAGCATAAATTTCATTTGAATTTCAAATTTAATAAACCAGGAGGTTTTTAATCATCCCTGGTTTTATTTGTTTGATATTAACATGCTTATTGACCGGGTCTGTTGACCAGTTTGATCATTACAGGACAGCAAAAAGTTAATTAAAACGACCACAGCTCCTTAATCATATCATCTGTCTCATCCATGTCGCTCCCTTTATTACAGGCTATGATGGATAGTCTCCCAGATTAATTTCTCTGTTTCTTCGATTTGGACAACAGCTTTTGGGACCTAATTTACATCCTGGGAACAACTTGCTCAAGTCTACCTAACATCTTGTGTCTACAATATACATTAGCAATCTCCGAACTTGAGCCACGACGACAGCTTTCGCTAACCTTTATGGGGTGGGTGGTTGGGTAGATGGGGGGGACTTTCCTCGGAGAAATCCCCGGCCCTCCACGCCGCGGCCGGCAAGCAGACAGAGAGATGGATAGAGCCCTCTTCCAGGGGTCGTCGTCTGCCTGCACACAGCTCTCGAGGGCTGGGAGAGAGGTTGCTCTTGGGGGAAACCGAGGTCTCGCTGGCTGTTTGAAAAGGCACAGCCGGAAAGATTAAACCGACCGCTGCCCACGCCGTATGTTGAATGTCAACAGGGGCGAGGGAGCGCATTTGGTGCCCTGGCTTTGCGGTGTGCTCTCTGCGGGTCTGTGCCACCCTTGCGCCGGTTTAGGCGCACCCCTGTTACAGCCGGGAGTACCTAAAGCCTTCCCCCTTCCACCGCCGCCCTCCAAGCGCCCAGCCGGGACGAAACCTTGGCTGGTGCATGCCGAGCGGCCCCCAGCCCCGCTCCCGTGGGAAAAGCCCCCTGGGCGAGGGTCTTCCCCCGCCCTCCCCCGGCTCCGTGCCCTGGAAGCCGCCCGCTCCCCCCGGGAGCCCCGCTGCGCTGCGCCCGCCGCCCCCCGGGGACGTGGGGGCCGGCGGGGTCCCCTGCACCTGCAAGGTGTCACCTGGGGGATTCGCCCAGGGGTGACAACAAACTCTCCAGGAGCAGCAGGGCTCGGCTTGGACGGGGAGAGGAAAAAGGGGAACACCCCGTAAATGAAAGAAACCAGCCACCAGGCAGCCCGTGCGCTGCCGGGGCGGCCAGCGAGCAATGGTGATGCTGAGCTTCGCGATTTAGCGTCCATTCCCACCGCCGCGTTGCTGTGCTTTACCTGGGACGTTCGTCCCACTGCCTGACAGGGGCATTTCTTTCATTGCGACGGGCGACCGGGCACCCGGTGCAGAGGGGTGTGAGCGGGTGCCGCATCCATCGCCCCGTCGCTTTCCGACGTGAATTTCTCCAGCCATGCAACAGTGCCGGGGGCAGGTACCCGCAAACCCCTCCCGGCTCCCCATCCCTCGTGTCCCAACTCTGCCACGGAGCAGAGATGCGAGGCCTGGCTGCTCCCCCCGGCAGAACCCGGGGCTCCTCGCCGAGCCCCCTTTTGGCGAGGGCACACGCCGACCTGCCCGCTGGCAGCCGCCGGAGGGGATTCACCTCGCGAGGCGTTCGGGCGCTTATTTATTTATTCGTCTGGGCCTGTGTCAACACGAGTAAATAAATAAATAAACGCGAGGCAAGCTGGCCGTGCTTCTGAAACGTCCCCGTAATTAGATTAAGCCCGGGGAGCCGCCGTGCACATGTCGGTGTGTGCGCTCCCGGGGAGGAAGAAGCACCTTCGCACCCGCCCTATTTACACTGCCGGGGTGCGCCTAGATGCGATCCGCATCTCCTCCTTCTTCCCCCCGGTATTATTATTTTTTTTTTTCTTCATCTCCCACCCCCCCTCCCCACCCCTCCACCCGCCCCCAGCCCCTCTATTTTCTCGCCGTGCTCGGTTCCTAGGCGGTCATGTAAGTACTGGGAGGCGCCGGGGGGATGAGCGAGCCCCCCGGGCTGGGCGCAGGGCGCAGCGCGGGTGCGGAGCCCCGCTTCGGTCTTTCGGTCCTTCCTCGAATAGATTTGTTTAAGCTGCCTTTTTTTTTTTTTTTTTTTTTTCCTCTTATACATCACTTTCTCCCGGGCACCGCTTCCAGTTAAAAACTACTAAATTCTTCTCCTCGGCGATATTGATTTCTTTTCATTCTGCTCCGTTAGGAGAGGAGGTAATGCTTCCAGATTACCCCGCGTCTCCTCCAGACGGTTGACAATTGCAATCGCAGTTTCGGGAAGATAAATGTTACTTTGGGAATTGTGTTTAATTACAAATAATCTAGGAGCTGCTCTGGGTCCGATGGTTTAACCACACGTGTTCAAATCACTGTAGAAGCTTTACAAACGGGTGACAAGATACAGTAAACGTTTGAAAAATCGGTGTGCAAGGCAGGACGTTCCCAGCTGACAGGCTGCCTGAAGCCGGGTCATGCCCCGAAATACATGCTGCTTATATATAAACGTATATATCTACCTAAATATACATGCTTTCCTGTGTATGTGTGTGTATACATATGTGTGGTTTGTCCAGACACTTGTATATACAAATCCTACAGCACCCAAAATCACAGCCTGCAGAGAACACAGAGGAAAAGGAAAGCTTTCCACGTATGTACTTATTTATTTATTTACGTGTTCTGCCAAGTGCAGAGAAGTGACAACCTGGGAAAAATTACAAAGAGAATATAAACAACACATCTTTTCTTGCTGCCGTTTACGAAGTGCAAGAATCCCTGGCGCTCCGAGCAAGACGTACCTTCGGAGTAAGCAGCCAGGAAGGTTTTGTCCGTGCCGGTTCACGCACTCAGTGTGCATCGCAGCCTTCTCTTGTTGTGCAGCTCTCCTGCGATTTGACTCGAGAGACCCTAATATTGATATATTTACTGTTCCTTTTACAATGTAGCTGCCACCTTTCCCTGTCGTTATTTGCCTATATGGCAGAGCAATTAGGTCGCCCCCCCGCTCCCCCCACCCCCTTTCCCCACCCCAGCAGCCTTATTAACTTGATGGGAGAGGGAGGGGAGGCAGGAGAGCAGCGGGAAGGAGGCAAGGTGGCGAGCAGGTTATTCCCTTAACCTGACCTGGCTGTAGGAGCGAGATGAGCAACACTGAACAGATGTCCCCATTTAAGCCATTCTTTTCCCACATGCCTGCTGGATGCTGCCACGGCGCAGGAAGCTTGCTGCAGACCTGGCCCATTCCCGGCCATTATGGCCAAGTTATTCTGGACCAGTGAGCACGAACAAAATGGGCTTCAGATCGCGTGCTTTAGAATAATTCGACTCCGAGCCCTGGCAAAGCCCCCTCCCCCCATTTTTTTAAGTGCTGGGGGGGGACGGGGACGTGTTTCGGCTCTGATCGCAGGAGAAGAACTTCTCAAAAGATCGTTAGCCCCTTCCCCCTCCCTCTCTTCGGCAAATATGGTATAATTTACAGAGCAACTTAATAATCCGAGGGGCACCGCAAAAGCCCTTTGCGTTGTAAACCGCTTCTAATTACCTGCCAGAGCAATTAGCTGACTATCACGAAGAAATTAGATCGCTCAATGTAGCATAAATAATGCGAATAATTTTGTAAGGAGAATGGAAAGCGAGACCTGGTGTTTCTTTATAAGGAAATAACACCTCGTACTGTACGAACCCTACATGAACACATATTAATGTCTAGGCATGCACGGAAATGAATCCGAACATGAACCCTCTGGCTTAGATTCAGCACTTTCTTCATTTACATATGCGGGGTGAAAGTCGGCTTCCAGGCGTTTAGATACAGAGCTCTTCCAGATCACAGTAATTAACACATAGCGACTTCAATAGGAAAACCTGTTTTCCAGATGATTTTTACAATGCGGCTTTATGTCTCATTTGGCAGTTTAAATAGCTGGAGTTGTTTTCTGGCTGCATCTCCACTATCATCTGTTGAGCATATTTTGCCTAGAATACTGACCAAAACTTACAAGCAGATTTGTTTTTTAAAAAAATATGGCTATGCCTAGAGGTTTCGGGCGTTGTCTCTTCTCATATGGGCTAGTTCTTCGAGAAGATTTTAGGGGATTACCTTAAAAGTTGATGCTATCTAACAACCACATTTATTTTTTCTTCCTGCATTTCGCCTCGAAGGACAGAAAGCCTTCGTACGATTCTCGTTGGTTGAATATTTTATCTCGGGAGGAAAAATGTTGTTTTCCAAATTACAATGTATAGGTAATAGACAGTCTGCAGGGATTGCAATGAACGTTTTTAAGCACCTAAGAATTAGGGTTTTAAGTTACAATCTTTGCGAGGTGTTTCTGCGCGGTGCTGGATCTACAGCTACGGATTTCGGGAAGGAAAGTGTGTCCACAAGCGGCCCGCGCGTCGTGCCATGAAAGTGCACGAATTCAGCGCCAGCGGATTGCGATTTTCTGCCGCGGTTCCCCTTCCACCCCCTGGACTGAGGCAGCTGCTGGGCAGAAATCTAGACGTGAATGAAGGTGCCAGACCGCAGTGCAAGTCAGCCTATCCCAAACTACAGCTCGGAGGCACTGTGGGATTCGGCATAACTCGTGAGGAGTGAGCCGGGTTATGGATAAACAAAACTAATTAGGCTGATCTTTGATAAATAGAAGAAGCTGCAGAACCCACGAGTCGTTTTCAAGCATCTTCCAAGGGGGAAAAATCTCAGCGTGTGATCAACTCTTCCATAACTTTTCAGTGCTTTCTTTGCTCCTGCTTCTGCGCTAGCACAGCAGAAATGAAACCAGAAAGGGCTCGTCTAACACCCCGTCCCCGAGCAGACTCCGCAAAAGTTGCGGTGACATCCCAATAGGGTTTCTGAACCTCTCCAGGTCTGAACGGGACCGCTCGGCTGTTCCGCAGCCCCGCGTAGCTCACAAGGAATTGTACAGCGTGTTTAACGATTCTTGCTCACCGGCTAATTAGAGACGGCTTTGAAGCTCCATTACCGGCAGCAAAATTATTGCGGTCAGTTTAGGCCAAATTCTGCAGTCCTTAATGGAGCGAAACTCCCATTGAAGTCAATGAGATAGAAGTCAACGGGCGTCGTGCTCTATTAAGGAACACAGAATGTGTCCCTTTGTGATTTAGAGATTAAAAATCGCTATCGAGAAGAGGGACGTTTAAGACGGGCACGCTCTCCGGGCGGGATCTGATCCGCGACACGGGAAGGGCCCGATCCGGCTCCATCCACCCCGCGGGCTGAGCCCCGGGGCTCCCCGGCAGGATGAGTGCCGCAGTGGCGTCGCTCACCAGCCCGACAAAGGGGCTTTAGGGGGGGCTGAACGAGGCAAAACTTCAGCCTCCGGAGGGCTTCTGGCCCCCCTGGGGTCAGGGGACTGTCATCACTGTGGGTCCCCAGCCTCGGGAACCACATCCCTCTCGCTCCCTGCGCGGCGATGTCTCTGGTCCCTAATCCCACAGTATCGAGGGTATCGAGGTGGGCGTGAGGATGCAGTAGCTGAGCCCCTCGCAGCCTGCATGCAAGCACATGATTTGGCTACTGGTGCCAGGGCTGGGAAGTCTTGTTTGTAACCGTGACCACCCACTGCTCTCAACGTGATTCGGCAGTCAAATCGGGAGCGCGGGCTTAAGCTGCTGGTTTTGCCTGACTCTTGAACTCCGAAATGGGTTTTGATTGAGCATTATCAAATATTTCCTTACTACAGGTGCGAAATAGCACTGAAAGTGCGAGAGGAAAAGTCCGTTTTACTTAACTGAAGGAAACGTTGCAGGTTGCTTAGATAGGACTTTAGTTCAATATTCTTTCACTTGGAAAAAGAATGGGGGAGAACTGGGGGGTGGGAAGGGGAGGGGAAGAGAATAACCTGAAATATGGAGATCTTCCTTTCTTCTTTTTCCTGCTCTAGTGGAAAGTAAAAGCCCTTGGGAAAACTTCGCAGCCTTTTACCCTGAGCGCGGAGGGGCATCCACAGCTGATTCTCTAGGAGAATGTGCACAATTACCACTCGTTTTCTTTCTCCTGGAACAACTAATTGTACAAATGAAAGGTCAGACATGTGCTTTTCCTATGTTTATCAGCCACAACAATGAGCCCCTTCTATTTTTTCCCCTAGTGCATTATATTGCAATAAAGTGCTGCCGTAGTGCCGTCTCTTTGGGTAAACATCTTCAAAGGCGATTTTGCAAAACCGAGCGGTGCGTATATATTCTCAAAGCTCTCAGTGGCCGGGGAGAAGCCGGAAGAGAGGTGCGGGTGGTGGGGGAGTCCGCAGCCCCCCCGCAGCCGCAGAGGCACACATTTTCCCCGCTGCCCCCGGCCGGCTCTGCCCCGGCGGAGGGCCCGATCCTGCCGCCCGCAGCCCGGCGTTTCTTTGTCCCTCGTGGCTTGTGTCGCTTTGTACGGGGCGGGACGGATCGTGCCCCTCTCCCCCGGGGATCCAGACCACCTTGGCATGTTCTCCCCGCTTGCCTCCGCAGCGTAAACCCGGTAGTCCCGAAGGAAAGCCTGCCAACGCCTCCTAATCCGTGGCAGGTTTTTCTTTCCATCTAACGAGGAGACCTCTGATCACATCTTCAGGAACAAACCATGAGCCCGCCAAGTCCTAAAAAGGTTTCAAATACGGGACACAACTTCTCTGTGCCAGCTCGGTGCGGAGAGTTCATTGGATCTAGTCCCTGTGGTGTAGACGTATAATATTCAATATTTCCATCAACAGGTTCACTTCCCTTCACCTGTTACGTGGGGAACAGGTATCCACTGGGACTGTGCCTGGGGGGAACATACCTGGTGCTGATAAAGCAGTTTTATCCCATCCCGTTAACTACTCTGAGGGCATCTTTCCGGGATATTTACCGATGTGTGCTGTTCTCCTTAACCAAAATTTGCTCACTGCTCACAGTCCTAGTGGATGTATTTTTCCACTAATTTGTCCTTGCTGAACAGAAACATCTCTGCACTCCTTACACCTGTGAACTGAAGGAGCAGAATAGCTCTATAGACCTGTTGGGAGCTGGAAGGAAATTTCAGGAGCCATGAAGCGAGCAGGAGAAGATCTTGATTTCTCGTGTGAAACTGTCTATTATGTTGTGCCTGTTCAGGTAAAAGTTCATTTTTATTTATTTTTTTAATCGTGCTGGCTTGTGATGCCCAGAAAATTTCTCAGAGGAGTCTGTCTCCACCGAGATCCAAAACATGGGGCTGTTTCTCTCCTTTTGGATAGGGATCACTGCCCTATTCCTTGCAGTATCTGTCAAGAGGGTGTCAGGGTATACCCGACAACCGTGGACAAACAGGTGTCGTTTAAACCAGCACTAAGCTCTGAATGACTTTGGATCCAGCATTTCTGTCATAACTAAGTGGAAAAAAAACAACACACACACACACAAAAAAAAACCATAATCGGTCCAGCAGTGAAGGGGAAGAGGTCTCTGATGGACACCAGGCGCAGTGCGGCCTCTGGAAATGGCAGAAGCGGTCAGAGCGGTGCAAAGCCCGGGCGCTCAGCTCCCAAACGAACACATGGGCTGACATCTTAGATCCGGCAGGCTCCGAGCACTTAGGCCTGAACAAGGAGAGGCCAATGCCATTGCTCCCGGTATGTTTAGCTAATTGTCTAACAACTGCGCCGCACAAGAGCTACAAGATAAAAGGCCGCAGCGACCCTCAGCAAGGCGGATGCGGCTGGCAGTAAAACTTGTCGCTCCTCTGAAAGGCCGCTCATTGTGCTGATGGAAAATCGTTCTTCAGACACGGAGCAAAGTCTCAGCCCGGCTTCACTGAAGTTGCCTGTTTTACAGAAAGGGCACATAAAAAGGTGAAATAACTTTTTTTTCCACAGTGGGAGACGGGGTTGTCACTGGGTGGGGAAAAAATAACAGTTAGATAGACACTCAGGCCAAGGTGGAGGTGGCGCAGCGTGTGCAGAAGCAGCAACCTCACACCTGCCCGGCCCGGGCCGTCTGCGGGGCGGCAGCCGTGATGCTGATGCTGCCACTCCTCAGGGTGGCTGAGCCCCTCAGCCGCCCCTCGGCGCCCTGCCCGCTCCCGGAGCTCCCTCACACGCCCTCCCCACCGGCCGGCCGCGACCCTCCCTCTCAATCACGCTCGCCCCCCGCGCTGACAGGCGGGGAGGGCGCAGCACAAAAGGCCGAGGCGAGCGCGGCCCTCCCCGGCCGGCCCCCCTCCGCCCCCCGCCGCCCGCTCCCGCCCCGCTCCGCCCTCTCGGCGGGAGCGGCGCCCTCACAGGCGGCCGCGGAGCGGGGAGTGGGGCGGGGGAGGCCGGGCCTCCGCCGCAAGCCCCGGCCGAGGCTGGTCCCGATGACGGGGGGCGGTTGGGGCGGGCGGGCGGGGTGAGGGTCCCGGCCCGCCCCGCGCACACGCGGCCCTCCCCGGGTCCCCCCGCGGGGCCGAGGCCTCCTCCGGGAGGCGCGGAAAGCCCAAAAGGCTGGAAAAGGCCGCTCGCCCTGCGTGGGGCTGGGGGCTCGCCCCGCTCCGTGGGCTCCCGGCTGCACCAGGGCTTCTCCGGGGCTCTCTGCGTTAATCCTAGTTCCAGAGCTGCACACACAGCCCGGGCCTACCTTCCGTACCTCCTCCCCCATGCCGCCTTGGTGCGATGTTGACTGCAGAGCATAAGAGTTCTTAACATTGTCATTGTCAACACGCAAATCTTACTTTTCTTCCCTTCTTCTTCCCTTCTTCCCTTCTTTCCTTCTTTTTCCACACAAGCAAAGCCTATGCTGACAGATAATAGCAAAATTATTTCATATGCTTCCCCATGCTCGGATCTGAATATGTAGGCTTCAGTATGATGATCGTCAGTTAAAGGAATCTGCAGTTTTAATGACTGCTAAATGTTCGTAATTGGGACATAATTCGTCTGTATGCTGACTCGGTATTTTTCAACTACCGCCATTCAAAATTGACGTCTGCATTTTATGGAATGAACTATTTGTTCCTTTGACGTTCTTGGCTAATGAAAAATTGGATGGTGCTGTGAAGAAGTACCCTTTAAATATCACCTTGTATCACACTATATTAAAAGTAGATAAAAGAGATATTGAATAGCTAAATGGATTTTCTGAAGTGGTTAAAGTCCATTCATTGGTAAATTAGAAATCTGTTTACATTGAAAAAACTTGTCCTCTAGGCAAAAAGTTTAAAACTATTTCTTTATATAGAAGGCAGTCAGTCAGGTTTTCATGTACAATAGCAGTAAGTACTAATAAGATATCACACAAAACTTGAGGATGGCATTAAATACAAATTTAGGAACCTGGTATGTTCAGCAGTAATGACACATTTCACTCTGTGGGGGAAACTGACATTAAGTCTATGCTATTTTTTTTTTTTTGGTGGAATTACTGTTTCCACAGAATCATTCAACAGATAACATCATGTTCGTAGTTATTAATGTATTCATCTACTTTCTGCTATGCTAGGGATACCGCCTGCAACTGTTACAGAAGCAGCTGGCTTTTTTATACAAATAAACTGGGCTCTGAGACTGTCAATCTTCTTTGTTTGACAGAGCGGAGTTCCCGCCTGCACTGAAAGAATAGCTCAACATCTGTCATCCCATTCTCTGCGATGGCCCAAAATCAGGAAGACTACAGCTGTCCTGTTCCTTTCAGATACTTCTGGGATAGAGAGGTAGGAGGACTGAGTGTTTGGTCAGCGTGTTCATCATGCATTAAGCAAGTCTCTACAAGCTCTTGCATGTAATTGTATTGTTTTCCCACTGCTTGAATAGCAGAATTTGCAGTTTAAACGGTCTTTGGAAATTCAATCCTCCTATGTGTTTTTTTTTTTTTTTCATGTCTAATTAGTTCATTCTGAACTTGCATTTGTTAATAGAATGCATTTTAATTGTATTTAAAGTGGTTAGCAATAATTTATACATAGTTGTGTGGCATATGGACATGGAAATCGCAGATTTATACATGAGTGTAAAGCAGAAAATATTTATTCTTACAGGCTGGGAGTTATGCTACAACTGCTGAGTGCTGGATGAAGATGAAAACAAGGGATGTAAATTAATGTATTCCTTGCAAGCTCAAAAATGACATCTATTGAGATATGTCTGTATGGAGAAGAAGAGAGAGGGAAAGGAAGGGGGAGGAGGGGAAGAGGCTGGGAAGAATATGCTACCACACACACACAAAAAAAAGTTTCAACACATACCCTCACCAGTTCATTGGTTTAATATCTAGCAAATTAGTCAAAAGCAAAAAATATAATAGAATTTCAAGTCATTTATTGAGTGAATAATACTATTCTTTTCCAATAACAGACTAGTAGTCAATAGTAGATTGTATGTTACTTTTCTTATAACAACAATTAAGAGCTACTGCGATAATACTCAGAGTCCCAACCAGTGGCAATTGCTTTAGGTATGCAGCTCTCTCACTTGCAATTTAAATTTCACAGTCCCAAGATTTGGGGAAAGCATCACAAAGTTCAGAATGCTCAGAGGGCTTTAGGCATTGTGAGACCCAGCTCTGCTGTCCAGGGTAATCTACAGTCTGATGTTAGGCCTTCAGGCTCCCTATCACACCTATGGTGACGGTTAGCCTGTGGTTACGGGTGATTTTGATTTGGCTTGCATCCATGGCTGCTGCTGAAAGAACAGCTCAGCTGCACAGTCATGCTGTTACCTCCTACTTAGATTCAAGCGTGTTACTTAATGTTTACCTGCTGATCATAGGCACGGAAGAATGACAGCAAAAAGGAAGCAGTTTCTCAACAAAGTTGGTCTTGATCCATTTAGGATTTTCTAATCAAAAATAAATGAGTTACATTTTCTGCAGATGCACCAGTCTAACTCCAAGGAATTTACTGTTAGCAAGTGCTAGAACGATGAGTACTGCTGGACCATGGCTATATACCATATCAGATTGTACTTGTGGAAGATTTTAACGTGGCATCACCAACTGCAAAAATGATGTCCAAGCTTGCGTAAAAAGATCAAGTAAAAATCATTATTGGTATTTGCTGTTTATGGATAGAAAAACAGGCTTAGGTCCACAGGCACTATTGCAGAATTCAGAAAAAAAAAACAAAAACAAAAACAGAAATAGGAAATCTACGCTGAAGAAGAGAGTCATGCATTATGAACTCCTCCTTTCCTCCTCAGTATGTCTGGATCTGGAACTGAAACAGATGCCTTCTGTTTCCTCTCTTTACGCACACCAGCCAAACTTGTCTCTGTGCTGTGTGGAGTGACGTACTTGTCTTCATCTAGCCCCCCATTTTTTGGAGCCAGCAATTGATTTGGTGTTTTTTGTTTAGGTGTACAGGTTTCTGCTCTTCTGTCTCCATAGTGTTGGAATCTGATATCCAGAAGTAAGTTTTTAATCAAAAGGACAGTCACTTAAAGGAAGGACAGTCACTAGACTACCCAAAGATGGGACATCTTTCTACTTGTGTTTGCTGGGGGAACCAACAAGTAGCTGAATTAGCTGTTGTCTTTTTCTCATTGCTCAGAAAAGACAGCCCTGTTAGCATCATAAAGTAAGTCAACTCTGGCCTGTAAATTTCATTTTCCAGTGGTAATATCCCAGTAAGTTTTCTCCAGATCACTGTGTATAGAAATTTTCCTGGGCTTTAGAACAGAAGGCAAACAAACCATTGCCAGTTTTGCACAGCCTTTTCATGAGATGATACAAATTAAATATTTTGCATTTTCCTTCTGGTTTATGAGTTTGGGGAGTGCACTCATGTTAAGCCTTTTTTATTTTTTTATTTTTTTGGTGAGACTGCACAGTAGAATTTTGTTTTGTTGTTATGCCTTTTTAATGAGAGATGAGCTTTTTGCAAGAGCATTTTGTTCTCAGATCTGGAGCTTGGGACAAACACCAAATATTATGACACTCACAATAAAATTGCAAGATTTATCAATATTGTAACCAGCCCTGGGGTATTGTGACTGAGTACCACCCCTAAATCTTTCCAGGGAGGCAGGTCCTGAAAGTTAATAAGCTTAGGAAGAGTTTAATGAGTATAAAGAAACTGAAGTAACTCAGAGCATCTGTCTTTGTCCTATGAAAAGGAATCACATTTAAATTCCTTATTAATTATGACATGTAGTTTGTGCTTTGGATTGGCAACCTTCAAAGGTGTGTTTTCTTGATTGATTAAATTAAGTGAAGTAGACAGAGAAAAATTTGCAGTCTTTAATGACCTGACTAAGATTATATTGTCAGACAGCTTCCAGGAAAACTTCTTACCACTATCAATTACATTAGGATCCTTTAAAACAACATTTAAATTTACATTATCACTTAGAAATTATAAAAAAATAATGTAACAAGGCAAATAGGGCTATTAACATAGTTACCCTGATCTACATACAAGTAAAAACTTTGAAATGCCTATTACTGAGGCAGCGGTCTCACATCAATCTCCAGCTTGGATCACAGTTGGATCACTGGTTTCTCAGTCTTTTGCATCCATGCCATCCCACAGCTGGACAACTACCCTATGGAAGTTATTCCAGTAGATGACCTTTTGCTGTCTCAGTGATACCAATGAAACTGTATCATACCAAAGACTGCATAATTTACCAACTGAATTGTTTCAATCTTACTCCAATCCCTTTTGATCTGTACTAAAATGCAGACAGGAGTCTACCTTAGGCTGTGAATCACTCTTTCCAGCTCCCTCAAGCAATTTTGCTGCTTGGGTGAACTCCCTCTGTCTGAGGTGAAGGAGTTGTGATTACCCCTGATTTCTAGACTGCATTTGTACTTTTTGCACAACGTAATTTAGCTAATGGTTAAACTGTGGTCTGAACAGGGTGAAAATATATCTGTTAAGAAAAGAGGAGCCCTTGAGTCCAAAGATTATTTGTGGGTCTAGACCTTTTAAGGAAAAAAAAAAAAAAAGTTGAATGAATGCCAACTGTATTGTTAACCCTCAACTTCACAGAAAGCATTTCTACATGAAGCAGTGAACAGGCAGGGACCACCTTTAGGGACGTGTGTCATGGGTGGTTGCACAGGTCACCAAAATGCAGGGTCACTACTCACACAATGCGAGAATGTTGCGGTGTCATGCCTGTGCTGCTGATTCAGCTCCTTATCAGCCCCTTGCTTGGAGCTTTGATAGCTGATGTGACAAACCATAAATAATGGAAGGTCAAACTGAGCAATGTTGTTCACTCTGACCTTCTAATACTTCTGGCTTATTAGATCCGTCATTAGAGTTTCAACAGGCTGCTAAGAAGCAGAGTACAGTGGCTATAGCTGCCAAATCCTTGCCTAGTCACAGGCTGCCTCTCTGGGTAAGTATTAAATGCATCCTAATGCAAAGCTTGTATGTTCCTTAAGACATAATCAGGCTACAAAATAGGGTGGAAATCACCAAGTAGACAAATATAAAACAAGGCTAGATGTAAAGCAATCTCTCTTTCTCTCTCTGTCTTTCGCAAAACACACACAAAGGTTGTAGCTATCAAGGTATAAATCATTTTGTCTTTGATTGTGAAAAGGATATGAGTAGCAAAGTAAAAAAAAAAAAAATACAATGAGAACAGTCATAATTTGACCAGGAAGAAAAATATTGTTGTTGTCCACCCCCCACCCCCCCCCCCCCACCCCCGTATTCTGGTGTTAAGAGAGTTCAGGAGTTTCTATTCTAAGTCTCTCTTCTTGGGCTTCTTATAATGTCGATAAATTTTCCATTAAATTGGGAAATTTTACATACTAGGGATCTGCCAAATCTTAAAACTTTCAAAAATGTAAAGAAAAAAATGCTTCAGAATTTACAATTCTCTCAGTTTCATTTAGCTATTTTTAAGAATGTTAAAATTGTTTGGTTGAATAGGGCTAGATGGACACTAAAATATGAAAGGTAGGAGTGCAAGGGCTATATTAGGAGAAAGACACTGCTAGCACACACTCCTCTCAAGATTGTCTCAAAATTTCACAGCTGCAAAACAAACAGATGTAAAATCTACTGGCAAGATGTTGTGTGCACTCCTGTGGTGGCTTCATATGGAGCTCAGTAGCTACCATTGTTGTTGCCCCTAAGTTTTCTTGACTTGTAGAAGGTAGTGTTGTGAACCAGTCCTGTGAAAGAGTCACCCTGGCGGCAGTGTGGATCTACAGAGCAGAAATCGTGTTTACTCAGGAAGTTAAAGAAAGGCAGCTAAAAAAAACCTGTATACTAAAAATCTAAACTGTAAAAAGTTTCAAGGCCATGCATTCAACTGAGAGGTTAGAAAATGGCACATTGAAGTTTTCCTTGGTGGCCTTAATTATCCCCCTTAATATTATGAATCAATCTTAAATACACAGTCACTCTCAGCTTTTTCTACAGCATTTCCACTTTGTTGAAGGCACAGGCACGGGGTTTCTCAGGGAATGAGCTAGTGTGATTTAACATAAGAGGCTCTTACCTGCTGGAATATTGTAAAAAATAAGAAGCTGTCATAAGTGAAACCAGAATATATATAGAGAGAAAGCAAGCTCTCTGGGTGAGAACAGCTGAATGTTACAGTGGATGGAAGGATTCTCCTAGAGTCGTAATGCTAGAAGTGACCTCTTGTCTTTCTGGATTTTGTTCCTGTTGTAGTCTTGGGATCCTCATGTGACTAAAGCAGACATTTCATAGGTGGCCACTTGATATGTATTCCATATTTTGAGTGCACAACTTACTCAGGACTGATTCACAGAAGTGCTGAGTATTCACAGATGCTACTGAAATCAATGGGACTTGTGCTACAAATGTATGAAGTACCATAACAATTCTAAGCATCTTGGAAATCTGGCTCTAAGCACATCGTACTGAGGGTCCAAAATTAGTGGACATGTTCATCAATCTTGACCATAACGGCTCAGCACTTCAGTTCCCCATCTGTAAAGTGGGTCTAATAGTACAGTCTCACTTTGCAGGTTTAAAGATAAATTAATTAGTGTTTGGGAAGCACTCAGATACCCTAGCAGAGAATGCTGTAGAAACACCCATAAAGATATTAATAATTCAGTATTCTACACAGGGCTTGAATGATGTGCAGTAAGGAAGGCATGGAGCCACATATTGAGTGATAAGAATAAAAAGAATATTGAACAGCTGCTCACTCAGGGAGCATCGTCCATCCTATGCACTGAATGATGTATGTGTCTGTGCAGTTAAAGACTTATTATCATGCATATGTGCAATGAGCTCAAATTAAAGTTGCAAAGGCAAGCTTAACTCTGGTTGTTCGGAAGTTTAGAGGGCTTAGATCTGCAATAAGAACATACTTTCAACATAAATATTTTGTGTGATCATCTCTGTGTTTCCATGTTCCCTTCCTGAAGATGCAAAAGGTTTCTGTGCCCGTGAACCCAGTGACCAATTACACATCACAGCCCTGTGGCCCAGTTCACCCTGGGAAAAAATGTATTGATTTCCAGGGGTGAATTTGGTTCAAACCATCTTCTTTGTCTCATTGCGTAGTTTCATAGTGGCTGCTGGGTAGAAGTGAGACATTAAATGTGTTCCAGGGACAGAGTAACAGGCTTGTCTTTTGGCTCTATTTTGTGTCAGGGTGTTTGGTGGTTAATGTAGCATTTGGAGAATCACGTAAACTTCCATCCCAGAAACGAAGTTATTGCCAAAGCAAAAATTCCTATATTTACATATAAATATCCCCATTCAGAATGACTGAATACCTTTCTCATTTATAATGAAATGGCAACAACCACAACAATCAAATTCTAAAACACAGATGTTAGATTAAACTGTCTGTACATATCTTTGGATGCAAAACCAATCTTTCAGAAATTCTACCTGATCCAAATGTCTAATCTGTATTAAACCTATTCTAAATTATGAGCAGATTTCTTGATTCCAGGCACATAATTTGTGAGATCTTCACAATACAAATAAGACTGCTGGATCCTTCTGTGTCATGCAAGAGTGTAGGTCTGTTTTTAGTGTCATCTATCTTTAGATCAAAGACCAAAAGCTTGGATTTTCATAGTGACCTAGAGCAGTCAATGAACACTGTGGTCTTCTATTATCTGTGAGCAGACCACAATCTGGTCATTTCAAACCTGTCACCTACTTAACACTTCAAGTGCTGGAAAGAATTGGAATGAAAATTTTATTTTTTTTTGGCTGGTCATTTAATACCGCTAAATATATCTGCTTTCCCTTTTCTTTAGTCTCACTTTATCTCAGATTTCATAACAGAAGTGATGGGTTCCAAACTTGACGTGATCCTGTTCCTGGTGAGATTTTTGTATTAAGCTAATTTAAAGATCATTTCAGAGAAAACAGTACAGGAGAGAATTAAAAATATTAAATTGCATCAATTTAAGTAAACCCTTAATTGTATTTACATTTCTAAATGCTTTCCTGAACACAGAGACTTTTCTAAGGAGAATGCCTCACTGTTTATTTACATAACTCTCCTTTTTACTTTTTCTTTTTTTTTTTTTTCTTCCAGAAACATAACTTATTATCTACTCCAAGATTAAAAGCATTCTAAACCAGATAAGCTGCAAGAAATAGCTATCTGGTTGATTTTCAGAAAGTCTACAATACTCCATATAATATATTCAATGAATTATTTATTTCTTAAAGAGATACAATAAATCTTTACCTACTGTATTTGATGATTTTCATAG
The DNA here is from genome assembly GCF_964211835.1 of Anser anser. Taxonomy (NCBI): domain Eukaryota; kingdom Metazoa; phylum Chordata; class Aves; order Anseriformes; family Anatidae; genus Anser; species Anser anser. The sequence continues at coordinate 129,748,571 of NC_139721.1, read as the reverse complement.
TAGGAATAATAAGTAACATGATTTGAGTGTGACTGGAACCAGGTACAAGGAGCGGGGGAAGGGAGGTCAATTTAGACTATTTACCAAGCATGTTGGAAGAGAATACATCTGTAAACAAGACATTGCTATTCACTTAAAATTTTCAGGTGAAGAGAAAACGTGTATTTTCATTGAAACTAAAGAGCAGGAATGTCTTTAAATACTTGATTTGAAGGAGCAGCTTAGGTGCAAAAGCACAATAGTGATGTTCAGTGCCATTGTTCTCCGTTACATTGGAGTGAATCCAAAGTAATTCCATTGATTTCAGTGGACTTTCATTGGGCTAACTGAGAATAGAATCTGACTCCATGTTAGCTAGGGGTGGGGGAGTGACAAGAATATAAATAACCCAAGATAAGTATTTGAAATACAAATACTCTGCAAGATGGTCTCTATCCTTTAAGGCTGATCCTATACTGCGTCAGAAAAGTTCTTAATAAATCCTCTCCCCTTTAGTTCTCACAGTTTGAAAAAATATATCAAAACAGTTGTCTTTTTGTGTCTTTTGGGGAGGGGAGGAAAGGGGGGAAGCTGCTATATTTTGTTAATGTCGTGCACTGAGACATCCATCAGAAGATCTCAAGAACACCTCAGAAATACTCTGTCTCACAGCATACCTTGAATCAGGCAAAAGTTTTAAGTTAGCCTAACTTTCTTTGACAGTGAGGGGAGTTGGTGACTCATTGGTGATACTGCTGCACTTGCTGTGGATACGAAAGATGAATAAACAGTTAGGAACATGAACACCAAGCCTTTTTATGTTGCTGTTTTCCAAGCTTCTCAAAGACATCTTGCAGAACATTTATGTACAATACAAGCATTTCAGAATTTACAATTTCATTTCTCTTCTTTTCTGAATTCTCACTCTGTCCCATATAGACACTGCCATTTTCTGTGCATTAGCATTTATTGATGGGATGGAGACTCTAGTTGAAGCAGAGCTTCAATTTTTAATATAATACGTTCCTCTTCTTGCCTGCTTCTGCATTAAGATGTATTTGGTGTGGATTACCTGCAGTATGATCTTGCTCTAGCTAGAATCAGCAGCAAAAGCACAAACTCGTACCAGCTATCTCTATATTTATACTTCTGTATGCTTCATCCATTCTCTTCGGAGGCTTCAGGGATATAGTCAGACCTACAATCTTTAAATCACCTTGAGGTCTGGTTCTTCCAGATCACTGGTGCTATGCAAATGTATATTATCAATATTTTAGTCATCAGAATACCTGATCTTCAGAGTATGATGTTAAATAGCAAACAGATTGACTTAAGTAATTTCAGTGTATACACTTCCCTACTTAAATATGTCTCCTGTAAAAAGCTATTCCAAATATCTGTTTGCAAAAATGACTTAGTAATTTGCATCTGTTGACTGGATTGCAGATTCTGTTTTCATTTTCAGGAACAGTTTGCCTTAATATTCCTGTTAGTCAATGACTTTTGACTGGTAATAAGACACAGTGCTAGCATACCTAAGTAGATGAATTCTTGTTTCACTTTTTTTCTTTAAAGCAATTTTATCTTTCTCTTCTCTTTTGCATTAGAGTTTTGTGCAGCCACCTAGTTAATACTTAGACTGCTGCTGCTTGAAAAGCTTTTCTCTAACAGCACAAATGAACTCAGCGTAAATGTAATTCTAAACTTTGTTTGACATAGCTCAATAAATCAAAACCTTTATCTACCAATCATACACTTAGGTTCATTATGTATGTAAGAGTAACTGGTAATAGCATTAACATGGTAAAACAAATAGCATGCCTATCTTTTGGAAATTCCCCTAAAATACTGCTAAATAGATACTGATGCCATGAAACCAGCTTATTTTAGGGCTGAATATGTCCTTATCAGATGCAGATTTACACTGCACTTCTTTTACCGGCCATGATGGGGAGGGGTAGTTCTGCATTATGGACATCTCTGGCAGCATGGTTGCTTGTTTCTCTCTGCAAAAAAGGACCATTCTGGAAGCAAATAGTACCCACCTGTTCCGTCTGTCTGGAGTAAAGAATTGGGGGCTGTGGAGATTCTGGGACTAGTTGGGGGAAGACCTGTAGCCAGCACAGGTGAGGAGGAACCCTGTGTGTCCTTCCTCGTACACCCATGTCCACACCAGAGGAAACTGTTCCCTTGTGGGTAAGCACTGATCTTAGCTGTGTTCAAGAGACACAACTAATTCAGCTGAAGAGTGTTGTGGTTCCATAACCAAGCCCCTACTAAACTGCAATGAATCAGCAACCACTGCTGGGGTGGCTCAACTACAAACCAAGGCATGGGCTGGTGATAGTAACCCTCATTTACTGGCCTCATAGTACTAACCACCCTCCCGTCCCCCCACCGCCCCCCCCCACACCCCCCCTTCATCCTAACCACAAAGAATGAAAGAAGCTCCCATTCAGCTTCATGCTGCCACCGGTGGCTGGATGCTATGGGTACTCAGCCCAGCAGAGAAGGGAGGGAAGGGCAAAAAGGTGAGCGTAAGCTGCCACTCACCTACCTGTGGTTAGTAGATGGCCTCTTTATGGAAGCATTTAGAAGAAGATAGCGCAAAATAGACTAGGGGTTTTAGATCTATAATCTCAGCCAAATCAATTGGAAAACTTAGGCAAAGCCAAAGGTCACAAAATCTGTCCCAAAATAACCCTTATCTTTGACAAGAAACATGTTCCTATAGCCTTACAGCTATTGCATCCAGTATTTATAGTAGACCCCTAGATTTGTCAAGGGACATAGAATGTATTTTGAGTTTTATAAAGGAGGTGGAAAAGCCCCCTCTTTTTGCAGCATAGCTTACACAGGTGCTACACAGTGTAACTGTGAGTCTGTTATCTGTGTTAAGCTGACTCTACAGAGAATCATGCTGAAATAAACCTTCTAAGTTTTCTTGCTCATTGCTCGCTGTTTTGGCTTAATTCTTTTCCACATTGATTTATCAAATATGGTATAGGTTAGGGACCAGGAATCTTACTCTGTTCAATATATAGAAAATCTAACAGCATTAGTTCCACCCTAGTTTGGTAGCCAACACTGTTTCCTCATGGCATCATGGAAATGTTTTCCAGCTTAATATCAGGTGATTAAACTTGGCAATATCTGTTAAATCAGCCTTCAAGCTTCATGCTGTTCTTTCTAAATTAAAACTTTTACATATTTATTCCTGGCTTTACTGTAGTGTGACGGGCTGCTAAATTGCCAGTAAAAGATTCATTTAGTATTAAATGAAAGAAACTCTTTCTGAGTCAGCTTCACATGTATTTTTGTCTTAGATTAAATTATGTTCTTTGATATTAGTGAGGTACCTGAGGTTTGGCTATCATTAATAAATAGCGTCTACGCATCAGCATTGCTATAGGAATGTTTGTCCCATTACGATATTAACTTTTTAAAGGGATGATAGAAAATTGGAGCAGGTTCAGAAGAAATCTGCAGGAATGATTGGAAGCCCTTCTTGCAGTGACAGCCTGAAGGAACTTAATCTACTTAGTTTATTTAAAAGGTAAAGAAGCAACTTAGCTGTGGTCTATAGCCCTCTGCATATTGAAGTATTAGCTAAGGCAATAAAACTTTTTTTTTTAAAAAAAAAAAAAAGAAAAAGAAAAAAAAAGAAAAAAGCCACATATAACTAGATTAAATGGCAGAAGCCAAAGTCAGCAGTTTTCAAACTGGAAACTTTTGAGTAGAGAGAGCAATTAACCAGTGGAAAAGATTGCCAAAGGATGCAATCAATTTTATATATGTTAAATCATAACTGCATGTTTTTCTGAAGGTACACTGCAGTTCTACCACAAGCTGTGGCTTGAGGCAGAAATTGTTGGGAGAACTCCTGTAGTGTGTGCTGTGCGGGAAGGCAGAGTACATGATCGTAACTGTCTGGCTGAAAACGTGTGATTCATGTTCAAGTGCAAGCACGAGGCATTCTTTCAGCAGTCTCTCTAAATTTATACTAGGTGCTGTCCAGGTCATTACAATCCCTTAAAAGAGAATAACAAGTCTCTAGTTATTCACAGACTGCCTTTTTTTTTTTTTTATGCATATCAAATCAAATTACCACTACTTTTTCTTGGTGGGAGGGGTAGACTTTAATCATAACTCATGGAGCAACTGTGAAGGAAAAAAAAAAAAAAGCCTGTATAACATCAGTTTTCTCAATGCCTTCCAGCAACTACAGGAACATATCTTGCTTGATGCATTTAGGGCAGCTTCAGTAGAGAAAAGGCAATGGAGTATGGAAGTCTGCAGTAAGAGCACTGTCCTTTTCCCCAGCCCTGTCTTCTCTAACTCAGCATGAAGTTTAAGCTTTTAGTCACAACTTACCCAAGAATGTGTGACCTAGATATGTGGGGTATTGCCAGAACTACAGTTTTGTGTCTTATACAAGGCTTGTTTCAACCCCAAACCAATATACCACAGGTAAGAGTTTTCAATTTCCTAGAGAGATGCTGAAGTCTGAAAGCAAAAATCTGAGCTACTGCCGGGTCAAGCCAAACAGTTAACTAAACAAACAGTATGTATATCTATTCTTGGAGGGCATGACTATGCTGAAGATTGCATTTTGGAGGTGTGGCTGGATTGCCTACAATACCACAAACAACTCTGTTACCTCTGCCTCATTTCAGTCTCCAGTGTAGACATACCTTGAGAAATGAGTGGTGGAAATGATAAAGCAATTTTTGTGCAAACTGTTTGACCTTTTGCAATAAACTTCAATACTGATAACTAAGTTATGAACTGATTTATTATTATTATTATTATTATTTATTTATAGTTGTACTACATCAGGTCAGTCTCAAGCTAAGTTTAAAAAATACTTTGTCCACATTTATAACACTAATGAACCTTTTTAAGTTTCATTTTTAAGGTAAATTAAGGTTCATTTTTAAGGTTCATTTTAAGGTAAAGAGAACAGATTTCTCTGCTGCTACCTCATGGTTAGAGTCTTTTGGTGTGTTAACTTTACCTGTTTGCTAATGGGTAGCTCTGACAACTTCCTGGGCACCTCATGGGTTTGCATCAGAGCTGCTGTGTGAAGTGCCCCAGGCTTCCCAAGCCCCGCTGAGCTACATTCCATTTTGTGGCAGAGACCTGTTGAAATAGCCTTCTTAGTGACACAGAAGTATTTGATCCGTTGTCATCAATCACCAGTAGTAACTGTCACTTCATAGGTGTATCACCAGTTCGATAACAACAAATTGTTATTTGGTATTCTGGCCTGTGAGTTAGCACCAGTATGGCCGATGATTTAATATGGTTTGAGGAGTCTGAGCTGTGATTCAGTCTGTTTATATCCTGCTTGAATCAGGACAGGTACTTGAAAACCTGTATGTGTTCCAGACATCAATCCTGTCAACCTGTTTTCAGTGCTGCCTTACCGTCTAGGTTTCCTCTGTCTTTGCTGAAAAGCAGGATCTTTTTTGCTTTCCTTCTCACCCAAGGATTTTCACATTCCCAATTGCAAATGAGCTAGCTTGCACAAATGGAAATTCTCTAAGACTGTATTTTAGCCTGACGGTTATGATCCTCTCTTAGAGGTTTTGGAAACCTTACCTACCCCACCTTCACATGTGCAGTTTAAGAATGTCTGCTCTTAGATGATGTGCTTATGTTCACCCCATTCCCGGTTTCTCTTTCTCTCTCTACTTTTAGCCCATGCTTGAGCTTGATGGAGTCATTCTTTGTCTCTGGTTTACTTCCTGTCCTTTCCCTGTTTTGTTTGTACATTTGTACAGCACCTGGCATGACCAGACACTGAAACACAAACAATAATATGTTCTTAGAGAGAGAACAGGAACACCATTTCTCACCAATGGCATGCCATCAGCCTCTCGGACCTCAGAGGGATTAGAGCAGCTAGGTTTCATCTATTACCAGGATCATGCAATCAGTCAATCAAACGTAAAGAGGTCTTAATTAACTTATAGCTGCATTTTGTCTTCTGTGGAAAATTTTGCCTTAATGGTGAGATGTACGTTTCTAGAAGTCCCAGACCATGCTGATCCTGCCTGGGTGATAAAGCTAGGACTAGGACAAGAGAATTTTAGAGACTGGAAGATGTTCAGGGTGTTACTGCTCTGCCAGCTGATTTTGCAGAGAGCATTTGCTTCTAAAACTCCTACAGCAGTCAACACCAGTTCAGTTTAGCTTGTGCTGTTGCATATATTTTGCTATTGGTACTGCAAATAGGGCTTTTCACTGATACCAATGCAGTCTTGTGAAAGCGGAGAATGTATTTTTTCTTATTAAGATAAATTAGGTTTTGTGGAAAACAGAAAAAAATGACAAAACCAAATGATGATGCCTAAATAGTTCCCGTAATTGTAGTCCATACCTAAAATCAAGATTTTTATGAATTCATAATAACAAATTTTTAAGTTACTTGTGACCCAGCTTTGTTCTGTCATTGTCATTAGTGGCTACAAGCAAAAATAGCTTGTAAATGAACGTAGGGGGAAAGGACCTGTTTGTAGAACTCTGTTAGAACAGATTGCCTAGGAAAGGCACTGAATCTATATTTATCTTAATTTTTGTCTCCATTGCCATTCACCTGGGCCAGTAGCCTCTAGGCACCCAGACTGAGTAGATCTGTTTTTTCTGTGGTGCCTTTGAGGCAGGCAGACCCACCCCAGGGAGAAGCAAGACTAGCTTTAGAGAAGAAAAGCACCCAAAGGCCTCTATAGAAACTGCTGAAGTTGAGAAACAAAGCAATTCTCCATCTTTGCCAATCCCTTGGCCTCTAAGTGTTGCAGAAAGGCTAAAGAAGCGTGTAATGTTGTTAAATATCTGATGCATAATGAGCTAACTTAAGGACATACTGTCAGGCCTTTCTTTGAATTCTTGCCTTTTGTTGTCTTGTTTCCCAACCAGAAGGTTACTTGAAGCTCTCAATATGTTAATTAGTATGTTGTTAATTATTTTATTTAAAAAAAAACCTTTGTCTTGGTGCATTTCTATCTAAGGAACATGTAAACCTTTTACATATTTCCATATTTTCAGCATATTTTATGCAAATAGATGTTAAAAATGAAAATTCTAATTTCAAATGAAGAAAATTCATGACATGCATCTTGTGTTGCAGTTTAATCACTGTATACCCAGGAAAGTATTGACAGTTGTCCCGTGGAAGCTATTAAAGTTCCTGTCCAAGGTTAAATGAAATTGCAGTTTATCAGAGCAGCATTGAGAAAATAAGGGAATCTGTTCATGGCTCTTGATTAATGCCAAGCATGATCAACACAAGGGGGTTCATTAAGCTATACATCATGTGGGTAATTTAACATGTCATTGTGCCTGCTGTCTGCTTTAACTCTCTGCATAACCCAGTGTTCTGAACTTGCATCAGCCCTACACCTGAAGTTTTGTCTCCCAGACTTTGTCACGCTTGGGTTGGCTCGACATTTTCATTTATACCAATCTTTTTTCTTTTTTTTTTTCTTAATGACTGTTCTGCCTTTTTTTTTAAAAAAAAACATTTACAGTTTCCGCAGCTGCACAGTTTTCTGTCTTGTCTAAATACACTTGTAATCTGGTTATGTTTGAGATGCAAGGAATGTGTCCTTCATTGTCCAGATTTTCCCTGAATTTTTTAGGTTTTTCTACTTTCTAGGCAGTTGGTTTTGTACAAGGCAGTTAGAATGCAAGGAGTCAGGTCCCAGTCTTGGGAGAGGGCAGCCACCTCAATTCCCAGTGAAGGGCTGCATCTCCTTACAAGATCAAGCCTGACAGCCTTCCACATAGCTGTTACACTGAAGGACAAAATAGAGGAGGCTTTCTACAAACAGCTAGTAAAAATCTCCTGATTACAGGCCCTTGTCCTCCCTGGGGGATTTCAACCACACAAACATCTGGTGTGAAGGCAGCATAGCAGTGTGTGAGCAATCCAGGAAACTTCCTGGCTTCTAAGGGGAATTTTCTAGCACAAATATTAGCCAAGGTAATTCTGTGCTTGACCTGCTGCTCAAAGGCAGGGAAGATGCAGAAAATGGTGGGGAGTGTAGCCACAGCTGACAGTTTGGGTTGCAATGTGTTGTGGCTTAGTCCTGGGCAGCTGAGCACCACCCAGCTGCTCACTCACTCTCCCCAGGTGGGATGGGGGAGAGAATTGGAAAGGTAAAAGTGCAAGAACTCATGGGTTGAGAGGAGGACATTTTACTAGGTGAAGCAAAAGCCACATGTGCAGGCAAAACAGAACAGGGGATCCATTCACTACTACCCATCAGCAGGCAGGTGCTCAGCCAGAGTAGGATTGGGAAGCAGAGTAAGGTTTCTGGACTTAATAGATTTCAGCTTGTTTAAGGAAATGCTAGTTAGAGTGTCCTAAGAAGCTCTCAGGAGGAGGAATCAATCTGAGGATTGAGACAACATAAAATTCACGAAGTTCAATGGGATCCTGTACTTGTGGCAGAGTTACCTCATGTATTAATACAGGCTGCAAAGCCATTGCCTGAAAACCATCCTGTCTGAAAAGGTCCTGAAGACCACAGTGGACACCAGGCTGAGTATGAGCCAACAGTACAGTCTCATTGCAAATGTGACAAATCTTGTGCTGGGCCATGTTGCAAGGAATGAGGCCAGCAGATCTACTGAGGAGGTTGTACTGGAAATATCTGTAACCTTGGGTTCTTTGGTTCTAAAGGGATGTGTAGACACTGGAGAGGAGCCAGCAGATGGTTATGAAGGTCAGAAACCTAGACTATTTGCCTTTCAAAAAGAGGCTGAAGAAGATGATCTTGTTTAATCTGGAAAAAAAAATACACAGAAAAGATACATAGAAATGATGGAGCCAAGTTTTGGCATTTGGTAGGAAAGAGGCAATGGTCTAATACCCCACTATACTGTAGCTGAAACTGTAGGAATGTCCAGCTCTGCATCTGGATGCATGTCCAGGCTACTTCCAAGACCATGGTGGGATGGAAATGCCTGTGAATGCCCTGTCCCTCTCCCCCCATTTCCTTTCTGTATCCATCCTTCAGTCCATCTTCCCCGATCTCTGTGGGAGGGAATTCTGGACGCATGGTTTGGAAGGCAACTACAGCATCTGGGTGCAGTGCCATATATTGAATCCAAACAAGTCGAAGGATGTTGCGCTTATTTTTCCAAGTGTAAGAAAGATGTCAAATAAAAAAGAGTCATAAGTACAAGTGATTTACAGGAGGAACATCTACAAATGCAAGTAGCGCAATTCATATTATTTAATATGTTTTATTTGAGCAATTGGAATGATTTTCTCTTCTCCATCTATTCGCTTGTCCTCTTGCAGTTCTTTGGGATTAGATGAAGTTGTTGTATCTAGAAAGGACTGGCTGTGAAGGAACTTTCAAAGCATTCTCATTTGATAAGAATTTTAACTTAGCTGTGCATTTCTTTTGCAGTAATAGGATTTGCTGCCTACATCTGAAAAAAAATTGTCTATTTTCCTCCAATGGATGGACTGAGAATTAAATTTAAGTAAGATAGATTTTAGAAGCTAAAGTCAGATTGTAAATGTGTACAGTGGTTATAGTGAGTCACACTTTTTTTTTTTTTTAATATAACAGTAGTTATTGTAGCACTGCTTTTACTAAGTTGGCCGTTAGTTACAAGCTTGCTTCCTGCAACAGTGTGAATACCTTTTTACCTTGCAATCTAAAATAGCTTTCAAATATTCACAATTCCATACTGGAATACTTCTTAAAGATACTGTATTGTCTTCTGCTACCATTAATTAACAGGGGTTTATTTACAAGGCAATAATTAATTATACTTCTGGGATGCTCAAGAGTCTAACATAAATCAAAGCAGACTTGATAAGAAGCGATGAAAGTCTCACATAATTAAGCAGGGCACTAGAGACCAATTGTTTATAGAATGATTTTGCTGGGGCTAATTGACACTAATTATTTAATCTGATTTTCTTCTTCCCAGTAATGCTACTACCAACTCACTGTTCTCGGCTGATGACACAAGCATATTTGACTTTACCCAGGTGTTCTCACTGTATCAATACAAAGGACTTTCACCTATTATCTCCACTAGAGGCTTTTTTTTTTTTTTCTTTTGTAGCAGCACAAGAGAAAAGGATGGAAAATTAAAATTGTGATCATTAGGTTTTGGTAATAATTTCCTAACTATGTGGAGCATTGAAGTGTAAAAAATAGGCAATTAGTTCATGATAAAAAAATAATTCTGCAGTAGAAGCAGCCTTAGGACTAAGGCAAACATGAAAGATATTTGCAATTCAACTGATAATTTATCTCACTTGGTAGAACTCTCCAGCTACTACAAAAATTTTAGTACACATTTATTTCTAGGTAACATTAGTAACATTTCCCTCATGCTTAACTGTCTCCTGTTTGATAAGTATCAACATTTGATAAAAGAAGCTGTTAGTGGAATTCTTTAATTTCTTGCAAAGAGCCAGATTCAAGGCCCAGAGATGCTACTGTATGTCTTCTGTTATTTTACTGGGTCATGACTCATATGCTGGACCAGAGCATCAGTATACAGCATACAGTATGACATACTCATTGTCATACAGTTCTGCCATGTACCTGTTTCTGTATCTGTATAGAAATAGTAGAATAAGACAGAAAGAAGTAAGTTAAATAGGGTAATCCTAACATACTATTACGTTATTTCAATACATGCTGTTTATTTTATAGACATAGCGCTACTTGGTCAGTAACATACTTGAAAGACATTTATATGTATTTTTAGCCTGCTCTCATAAGGTAAGGAGGCTAATGTGATACATCTATCAGCATGCCCAGACACTCTTCCTTCACCAAAATTTTAACTTGCTGAGCAATTTGAAACAGATAGGAATAGAGGGCCCAATTACATGAATTTCCAGTGAAATTCATGTCAATAGGTGTTTAAGTGGAAAAAAAAAAGTATTAGAATGCCTGTGGAGATGCTTACACTTCGATGTAAGTTCATGTCATCAAACAACAGGGAATCCATGTAGGATATGAACTAAGATTAGTTACACAGATGAAGTTTCTTAAATAGTATTGAAGTAATTATAACAGTTTTGGTCCATGGTTTGCAAGCATTTGATTTCAAGTGGATGAGTTTGTCCTCTTCAGTGTTTAAAGTTAAATACTAGTGAGTGTTTTCAGCATGTAATTGTTTAATGTTCCAAGCCAGAAGGGACAGTATTTCATAGTGTTTTTTTAAATAAATGAATCATTTTCAAAATTCTAAGTATGATCTGGCCCTCAGTCCTGCTCTGTTCCTACATATCTTCTCAGATTGGGAGTTTTGCATTCTAACACAAGTAATTCAGATATCCTGATTATGATTGCTACTGTTATTATTCTGACAGCATAGAGAATATCCTCTCTCAAAGGCCACTGGTTTTTCCTTCTTCAAATTATTCTCCAGTCTCTATTTTTCACTACAGAAAGAGTTTCAGCAAGTAATGCTGGGTCAAGATTTGCAAATTAACCCACCCAATACTTCACAAAGTGAACGACTCAATGAATACATATTGTCTAGGAATATTTGAACACTGCTCGCTGGTGGTAGTAACTGCAGAAATGGTGGTTTATCCAAGGCAATGATACTACAACTAGTATATCACCTTGTTATCTCCTGACTAGGAGAGTATAATAATCCATTACTAATTATTTATTACTAAACTCCTTCACAAACAAAATTCTTATTTATGATCAGTGTTTTCCCATCTTGGGTTCTATACATATGAACTTATATCCCACAGAACCTCTGGTCCATGTTACTGCTGTGATTTTTATATAAACTTTTAAAATGCCTCAGGACACTTGGATAAAAACTGCTGTAGTGTATAAAGCTGTGTGCATGCAAATATTAGCATTATCAGCAAATTATTAATAGTAATTTTTAATAATAAACCATACACTAATAAGTAATTTATGATGCTGGCTATTTTCTTCTTATATCTTATAACAAGAAATCTGTTAAAGTGCTTGTTAATAGAAATCTCACATATAAATAATGTTATGCACGAAACAGAAATGCTCGTAAGTGAACAAAACACAAAAAAGAGAAACTTCACTTGTCTGAGGTGACAGCTAAATGTCTGTGTGTCTCTATGTCTCTCTATATACACATCCACAACTTTTGTGAATTTCTTTCTTATAGTAAGCTACAAGAAAGCAACAGAAGTCATTATTTTCTATCTCCTTGTTTTTTATCTCGATGCAGGTTTTAAACAAACTTAAATCAATTTCAATTGAGTTTGCTTGTATGCACCTTGTAGGGAAGATTTAATCAGTCTGTTATAAATTTATTTTTAACAGGCAAGGTAAAAGATGGGTTAGTGTTAGAATCTAATTGTCTGTATATAAATGGATCTTGTATAGAGAGGCAATAGAATAGTATGGTTTTGAGGATATCTCGGAATTATAATTCAAAACTGAGAGAAGGATATTGCATTTTAAATAATGGCTTTCTAAATGGAGAAACTGAAGCTGTGAGGAAAAAATATGAAGATGTAAAATATAATATGAAAATACGAGTTTGTAAGCATTTTAAGCTGAAAGTAAAGGAAGAGTTTAAGGCTAAAATGTGAAAAAAGGTGCCAGAAAGAGAGTACTTAAATCTATAATTTATTAATTTGGCTATGATACTCATATAAATTATGGATTTTTTAGATGGCTTTCCAAAAATGTCAAGCAAGTTCATATTTAGGCATTTAAAGGAAATTTCCTGACTTTTCAAAAGTACTGTACCATGATCAACCTCATTCTAAGCCAAAGTGCTCTTTATTTGCTCAGATTTTCAGTATATTCCTGGATGGAATTCAAGGAATGGGTTTTAATCTATAGACTTCTGTCTGGCTGGGGCACTGGGGACAGATCTCTCTTTCCCCACAGTACACTGCCCCAGCAGCAGACAATGCAGGAGGCTCTGCAAGGACGGCTCAGCCACAGCTTGCTCTGTCTCTGAGCCTAGGTGTGTGAGTATCTCCCACTCCTTGCTAAGACTGCTGAGGAAGGCATCTTTATAGAGAGATTTTTGTATTAGCTTTTTTATGATACAGGCCTCAAGAGCAATAAAACCGTAACGTCAAACTCAGTTGTAAGACAAAGAACATTTGGCATGAACTTTATATAAATGCTTATAACCATACAGTCAATGTATTGCACCTGGAGCACCTGGAATTAATTTTGTTTTAACGAATGACATTGAAAAAATAGGTGTTGCTCAAAGTGTTTTCTATGGTTAAAGTTCAGTATTAGTCTATAGCAAAGTTCTGTGTGTCAGCAAGTATGGTCCAACAAACATGGTTTAGACTTTGCTTCAAACTGCAGTGGCATGTACAACCAGTAGAGCTGGCAAAGAGTTGCAAAATTTCTCCCAAGAGTAACTTGGCAAATGTGATCCACACAAAGGCAACTTGTAGGTTTAGAGGTCCATAGCATAGGGATAATATTCATCAGTGGCTGTTGGGTGTTTAACAGCACAGTGGAAATGCTAGACATGGAGCGTTTATTGGTTGTTCATGTAACTGCAAGATCAAATTCAGAGATTTTCAACTTACATGAGAAGTTTCCCAGGCCAGAAACTCATCTGTTCTCACTGCTTTCAAGGAAAGCTGTAGGTTGTGACAGTTATCTTGTTGGTTATGACAGACATCACTGCATTGTCTTTGATAAACCACTATGGTTTTTGTGAACTTTTATGTTCTCTTGTCCGCTCATCTTGGGATTATGCCTCACTGTGTTAACTCATACATACATATTTTTAAAGCAACAGGTTTGTCACAAGTGTGCACAAAGTCACAAAAGTGCTGCTTAAAGGAGAAGGGAACATTGTTGAGTTTATTGCTGTTTTAAAAGAATGCACACCATTCCCATCTTCACATGTAAGTTTAATTTATCCTCAAAAAAAAACCAACAAGAAAAACAAACAAACAAACAAAAAACAACAACCAACAGACATATCCCCACAAACACCAGCCTTAGGTACAAATGATTCACTAACTCCAGTGTCTGAACTGATTGAGAATTTTTTGCCAGTAATATTCTGTTTCCTGTAGCCAAGGAGTTTGTTCTAATCATAGTCCAAATATCTGTGAACTATCAAAATTCAATCTGTGGTGCATATATAATGAATACATACTGTGAGTTTTTCAGTACAATCAGATTTGGAATGAAGATATCAAACCTTTGCTCATGTTCCTGTCAATAGGAATTTGTATCCTGTGCAGGTTTATAAAGAGCAGCCCATTGCTGTATGCAGCAATGCCACAATTCTACCTCAGGATCAATGATATAAGAGAGGAATTTCTTTTTCCTCTGTTACATTGAGCCTGTTAATCGATGTGAATCAAAGCAGAATCAATTGTAATTGATCAGTTAGGTTTTTAAATAATTGGCATTCAGTCCAGTCTCTTGACAAAATAACAACTCGTATTTGGTGTTTGGCATTTTCCAACCGTATTTGTTTTGTTTTATTTTGTTTTGGTTTGTTTGTTTGTTTGTTTGCTTTCCAAGCTCATATTATGGCTGCTGTGATGGCAGAAATGCCGCAGCCATTGGAGTATGTGGAACAGCTCCCACTCCTGTACTGGTGCTACAAATGAAACCCAAACATGTAGAGACAGTGTGGTACAGCATCTGGGCGTGTGCTTCTGTTCAATGTAGAGCAGCAGTCAGCCTCACCTTCAGATGCTGTAGGTTTTGTTCCTTTGATTCCTTCCTACTAATTCTAGCACTGCAATGAAGCCAGCATCACACAGAGCACATGTTGCCGAGTGAACCTCAGATGCTGAGATTTTGTAACTTTTACTTAGACAAAAATCTTTTTTGAGTTTTGTTTGGGAGTGTAAGAGCTGCAGCATCAGGCTCAGTATGAATGCAGGTGTTGGAAATACTGCCAGTGACACACTTGTTTACCTCACATCATCTTTGTACAATTCTTCAGAGCACACTGAAAGGCTAACTGACACCACTGGCAACAGCAACAAGTTTATAATTGTAGAATATACTCTGTTAGTGTAAAAATATGGACCAAGTTTCACTGCGTGTACACACGTTTTGCAAGGAGCAGGGGAGGCTTGGATGGCCTTTTGCACCCTATAAACCTCTCCTCAGGCTTCTGGGGATACTTTTGAACATGGATGTGGCTATCCCATTCTTGGCACTTCTGTGCCTGTTATTGCTATTGAGACATTCACTCAGCATTGAATCAGGAAGAATTGCTGGTACCTCTTTTCAAACAGTATCTCTTGTTAGGTGCCCTCAACGCCAACAGCAGGATGAATTGTGGTCTTCCAAATCTGGATTCTGAATTCTTTGGCTGCCGGTGCTACAGCCTTTCTGTAGATGTCTCTGTGTGGTTACCCTTAGGTTTATGTGACAGCCAAGCACAACTTCTAAAATGCTCTGCATAAGCTCTTTCTAGGATCTATTCCTTCATCTCCCCCTATTCTGATTTCCCAATTCTGAAAGAGTTAGGAAATCTTTACAACACAGAAGTGGTATGACAGAAAAATGTGAAAGTCTGTGAGGTGATCATGTTTATATGTTTCCAATCAGTTGCTGGCAGGATACTGTATGGGGACTCCTTTTACAGTTACCTCTCAGAGAAGAAAAAGAAGGTCACTGAGAACCTGAAATTTGCTCCTGCAATTCAGGAGTACACAGTGCTATTTTAAAGTTCAAATGTTTGCTGGCTGCCTATTTACCAAAGGTATGGAAAAACATATACCTGAGGCATTTAGTGTTGGTAAGAAAACATTCCAAATCCTTAGCTGCAGAAAGTGGTTCTCAATTGACTTTCTGATATTGTGCCTGAATTTATGTTGTTTGGCACTTACTGTACATGCCAATTTTTTATTGTGTAAATATGACAGAAGCATATTGATCACCTATCCTAAGTGCTTAATCACAAACTCAATTATACTGCTAACTGTAAACCAGCTAACAGAAAGTTACTGCCTCAAAATGTTACTGACTACGGATCAGACTTGAATAAAGAAAGTAAGTAATCGTTCATGCTGTTTTTCTTGGGTGTGATAGAAGTCTCCGCTTCCTGGAACCAAAATGTTTTCACACTTTGCTATTAAGTTTCATTGTAGTTTTGTCTACTTCTATGTTAAGTATACTGATTTATTAGAAAGCTCACTCCACAGTAAACTGATAATTGGATGCTGTTGAAAGAATGAGTTTCATTGATCTAGTCAATGACCACAGGCATTACTGAAGTAAACCTCTTAACAGTGCTGAAGCGTATTTTGGCCACAATCAATTTTTGTGAATCTTCCCTTATAAGTTTTTTGTTGTTGTTGTTTTGTTTTGTTTTATTTGGCACTATCTGCATTGATCTAAACCTGGTGCAGATTTAATGTGTAGAATTTATCTTGACAGAAAGTTTCATTGCTTTTCAGTCAATGCAAACTTCTCTTTCTTTATTATAGATTAGAAATCTGCTGTGACAATCTGTGTAAGTAACATATGGGTACCTGTTGCATCAGTATGCATGTGCCGTCGATGGAAAGAGGATCATACTCGGAGAGTTGGGCTGCAAATAAATGAGGCACTGCACTTGCTGGCATTGGGTGGAATGTTTTTTAATACCTGGTGGGAGGAAGATGCCAAATGTAAAGACTCACTTCTTGTTGCTTAAAATTGTTTTAATTTATTGGGTAGATAAAACAGCATAGGACAGTTTAAAGAGAATTAACTATGTATACATCAATAAAGCTAGTTAAGGCCACAGTTTTACTGAGGAACATCAAACCTGTGACTAATCTCACTACAGGTAAAATCTGAAGTCCTACAACTCTGCTTTTGTTAAACAACAGGAGTTTCAAGCTATGTACATTCTTTAGGTGATTTCAAGAACAGAGCCTGCTTCTTCCCTCCTCTGCCAGCCTGTGTGTGGCTCAACACAAACGCAGCCATTTTAGCATTAAACTCCCTTGACTCACTGACAGAATGAACCAAAAGGCAAGAGCTGACCCACAGAAAGACAAGAACACTGGAAAAGGCTCTCATTTTCAAAGATGTTTGACAGATGTTATTTTAAAGTGGATCAACAGGTTATTTTAAACGTAGTTAATGCTTAGAAATCTAAGCAGAGAGTTGGTGTTTACTTTTAATCTAAAATATCATTGATCCTAGCATTTCTTGTAAAAGAATGAAAATCTGTGTGTTTCAGATGAGATGCTTCAATTAAAGCCACCTCCAGGGAAGTTTGCCCCACAGCAAATCAGAAGCACATGATTTGCAGGTGAGCTCTTAGGATTTTATTTAAATCATATATGAAATGCTGTTGGTAATGAACTAGATATATTATCTGAAAACCTTGATTTTACTTATGTTGCATTAGGTTATAAGCGGGAAGCAAAATAAATAAGTGGTGAATACGCCTCTAGTCATGCTGATAGAGAGCAGGTTCTAATTTTTTAATCAAATGCATACTATCTAGTTTGTGTTTGTTTCACTTCTGGTGGTAACTTCTTCTCATTCTTGGCTGGTGTAGAAATACATTTTTTACAAATAGTTACATTTGCATGATGTTTATTCCTGGGGGAAAAAAAATCAATTGTCTTGAGGGAATTATGAACATTCATTCTTATGAAATGCAAATTCAGAAATAACTTTGATTAGGCAGTCAGCACTGGATTTTTCCATTTTTAATATAGCAGCTAGAGGAAATATTTGCAGGGTAGACATTCCATGATTTAGTTAAAGGCACTAATAGCTAAAGACAGCTGCATTCAGCAACATGTAAAGTTTAAATACCTTTCCGAGTAGTGTGAATTACAGCCATTTCTGAAGAGAATTGCTGTCATCTAGTTCCTGCTGATTTGTGGACTGACTGAAGATGAATGTCAGTCTGGCAGGGTTGTTTGTTTTGTTTTTAAAAACAAAATAACTTTTATAAAGAACCTGCAGCCCTTTAAACAGAGATGTGGACTTTGCAATGAAGGTTGGAATGACTTCGGCTGATGCCGAAAATCTTTATGAGAAGACGTATTATATAGCTGGGAGTTTTTCTAAAGGGAAATGGAAGCCTCCCTACAGGTTAACAGTGCTTTGCATCACCAGGATCACTTTGAACCTGTCTGGATCCTTTCTGTGTTTCACCTGTCTGAGATGGAAGCAGTTAGATCTGCTGAACTGCTGGTTCTGAGTCCCCAGCCCTGACCATACTGGTACAAAAGGAGACACATTTGATTCTCTGTGCTTGGCAGTGGTGAAATGTATATGATTTTAAGTTCTTCTTCTGTGTAAAGGACAACTGAAAGTGAGCAAAAGGAATCAGTGCTCTACCTTTCGTATATTCCAAAAGCAGAATGATTAGAAAGGTCATTGAATGGTTGTTCTAGGTATGAATAGACAAGAGACAATCAAAGAATGGACAAGTGCTCATTCAGTGGGGCTGGACTTTACAAGAGATTTGATAGTGGAAGAGTTAATTTCGCTGGCGACCTAAGTGAGATAGCATAGTTTTATCTTTTTCAGAAAATTAAGGGTAAATTGGCTGGTTCAATAACTCTCACTGAGTACATTTATATAAGCATTTTGTGTGTTTATTAAGTTGTTTATTTGTTATAATAATACTATTGATTTAATAAAGATAAGAATTTAGATGGAAGTCAACAAACTTCCCATTATGCAGCTGGCTCATTTCAAGCAGTGAGAATAAATTAAATGATAAAATGCACTCTCTTGTTTGATTAAGAGACCAAAATTAGTCATTGTGGAAGAGAAATGTTTCAGATTGTAAGAAGCAGCTTTCATTCTCTTTGCAAAGAAATAGATGTACGTGTGCAGTGAATGGTCTAATATTTAGTTGCACGATTGTGTTATTTTTAAAGAAAGACAGGACTGAAAAGGGCACACGTTTCATAAACAAGATCATAAATGGCATGTAATGAAAGAAGCACAGTCCACTTTTGAGAAAGAATATTGCTTAGAATAGCTGCAGTGCTATATAGGGTACCAATTTATCTTACTGCAGCAAGATATCTGGAATTTCACACAGTAGAAATGGGAGATTTTCCACTCTGCTGTTGAATTCCATATAGAATAAATATCTGTTCATTACCCATCTTTATGCACACACAGCGAACTCTGAAGCCTGACTGTCAGAGAGGAAGAGATTAGTCTGAGTCTGTTAAACACTGAATACTCCTAAGTGCTTTTATTTTCTTGTATCTTAAAAGCTCAATCTGCACTTGTATATGCAAACTGCAACATGGTGTATCATCAAAAGAAAAGCTACTGCATTTGTGCATGCATGTGTGGTAATTGATTTTTTCCAAGGTAGTTGCCTGGGTGCAGCATTGCATATTTTGAGGGCAGGATCAAATAATAAAATAGTGTTGATGAATAACCTGCTGCAATACGGTAGTGATAATGGGAGCACAAGTGACAACCAGGTTTTGAATGCAGACATTTTAAATCAGTGCCCTTTCTGGGAAATCAAGATAAACTTTAGTGGTGGAAAGGTCTGCAAAAACAATTGTGCCAGAAAACAAAAAGGCATAGGTACTGGCTGATTAGAATTTTTCCTTTCTCTTAAACCAAACTGTGTGATAGCTATCAAGAGTGAAACCCTGGACACTGGCTTTCTTAGGGTCTTGCCAGAGGTCCTATTACCTACCTATTATCTCTGGCTGGATTACCCACTCTGTGATATCCACTGGGACCCTTAAGAGCAAGTAGTGAAAATATTCCATTAAGATTTGCCAGTTTTGCCCTGTTAGGAATATGCAAACATTTGGACTGAGCAGATGATATATGAGAAGAGGCTAAGAGAGCTGGGTTTCATCAGCCTGGAGAAGAGATGGCAAAGAAAGATCCATTTTCTGTCTTTAATTCCTAGAGCTAGTTATTGAGAAGATAAAGCCAGACTCTTCTTGGAGGGGCATAGCAAAAGAACAAGAGGAAGTGAACACGAGTTGAAATAAGGGAAATTCCTATGAATAACAGGGAGTCTTCATAAGGAACTTGATTTAGCACTGGAACAGGTTGCCCAGAAACATTGTGGTATCTCTATCCTTGGAGATATTAAAAACTCAGATTGACAAGACCCCAGGAAACCTGGTCTAACCTTGAAATTAGCCCTGCTTTGAGCAGTGATTGGACCCAATAACATTTCAGGGTCTCTTCTAATCATAGAATTGTAGAATGATTTGGGTTGGAAGAGACAGTAAAGGTCATCTAACTCCTACCCCCTGCCATAGTCAGGGATATCACCCACTAGATCAGGTTGGCCAAAGTCCCATCCAGCCCGGCCTTGAACACCTCCAGGGATGGGGCATCCACAACCTCTCTGGGCAACCTGTTCCCACGCTTCACTACCCTTACAGTGAAGAATTCCTGCTAATGTCTAATCTAAATCCATCCTCTTTTAGCTTAAGATCATCCCCCCTTGTCCTATCATTATCTACCTGAGTAAATAGTCCCTCTCCAGCCTTTATATAAGACCCTTTTAAGTACTGAAAGGCCACAATAAGGTCTCTCCAAAGCCATCTCTTCTCCAGGCTGTCCCCATCTCTCTCAGCCTTTCTTCATAGGAGAGGTGCTCCAGCCCCTTGATCATCTTTGTGGCCCTCCTCTGAATTCGTTCTAACAGGTCCGCATCTTTCTTGTGCTGGGGGACCCAAACTTGGATGCAGTACTCCAGATGAGGGCCTCAAATATAAACTGTTCATAAACTCCAACGTATAACATAAACTACAACATAAACTATACCATGATTTTATTAAAATAAAATAAAATAAAATAAAATAAATTGAAATAATAAAATAAAATAAAATAAAATAAAATAAAATAAAATAAAATAAAATAAAATAAAATAAAATAAAATAATAAATAACATAAAGGTGAGTTTAGAGCTTTTTGCACGGCCAGTCAAGTGCCCCCCCAAAGGGGAAACATTCATACCTACACTACTATTTGGGTCAGGAATTCATTTTTCAGCATTTTTCATTTGGCTTTGCAGAGCATCAGTAGCAGTGGGATACTTACCCTATGACTAGGGCTCTTCAGAGCTATAATAACACAAATATCAGAAAAGAAATGTGGCCCCATCAGATCAGAAAAGTAAGGAGGATAAAGGTTAGCAAATATCTAAGCCATTGGGTATCTGAAAATAAGAACTGAGAGTCTATCAAATCATACCCTTAGATGTAGAGGGAGGTAGCCTGACAATTCAAATGATACTGCTTCTCTAGAGACTCGAACAATCACGTGAGGAATCTGTGACTGTCAGGGAGCGAGAACAAATGTGCTGACTGGACTGTGACAGGCAGTTTGGATGTCTTGTGATGTGATTTGACATCTTCTTTGTGGTTTTGGTAGTGTAGATGGCTTTGATCAAAGGATATGACCCTCCCATGCCTCTTTAAAGGCAGCGTGGCTTGTCTCAACTAAAATTTGGTCACTCTTGGAGTAAGGAAATGCTTGCTGTGGAAACAAAAGTACAGCCAAGTATTATCCATCTCACTACTGAAACAGTATCCTTGCCGGAGGAAGAGTGACAGATGGCTTACCATGCGTAGCCCCGTAATTCACAACCTGCTTTATGCGGACCTCCTGGCTATTGCTTTCTTCTCTCCTTCATTTCCATTTCCATTCCCACTCCCACCATCCCTTGGGCCTTTGCCATCACCCTCCCACTCTCTCCCCATTCCTACATTGTTGCCTCACTCCCACAGCACTGCGGCTGCTCGCATTCTGCACTTTCCTTGTTGGCACAAGCCAAACTATGGGTCCAGGAGGATGTGAGCCAGCAGGATGTGGTGAGGAGAACCCAGCAAGGCACTGCAGTGCTGCTGGGGTTTCTTCAGGTTCTCAGTAATCTTATGCATCTCAGCTGCCAGGAAGTACTCTTTTAGCATGTTACGGTTTGATGTAAGGACAATTTTC
This sequence comes from Anser anser, assembly GCF_964211835.1. NCBI lineage: Eukaryota > Metazoa > Chordata > Aves > Anseriformes > Anatidae > Anser > Anser anser. The sequence goes on along the minus strand of NC_139721.1, from coordinate 129,726,687 downwards.
ACCTGAAAACATTATTTTGTTTAAACGATGAGGGAGAGAGCTTGTGTAAAATGTTCATTTGCATAGGACACTCCATGGAAAGTTTCACCCAGCTCCTTAGATGTGATTTGTTTTTATCGTTGCAATTCCAAGCTCACTTGCTGTATACGTGCCATCAGAGTATTTGTATACACTCCAGGGGAGGAAATCAAGTTTCGATAAACGCAGAATCTTCCTGAATCTAAGTCCAAATATTAAAGTTTAGTAAAACGTGCTGAATTCTTGCCAGCATTTAGTTGCAATGGAGGTCAGAAGTACTGGAGATGAAGCACTAGCGAAATGAATCATGCATTACTCCTGGTGTGACAGGAAGAAGGAAGTACATGGGAGGTTTTTCCCATGAAAACTTCTTTTCTTGAACCTTCCCACCTAAGTGATTTAGACCAAAGAGGTCATGTAAAGTTCAAACACAGTCTTGTCCAAACTGGATTTCTTGCGATCCAATCACATTTAAATGTGTGTAATTCCCCCTCTGAATGCTTTTCACCTGTTTTCCTTGATTACTTCAGTAACTGTTACCCATTGTGATTGTGGCTTACAGTTGTTTATGAATGCCACGTAGCCCAGATAGGTCAGCATGGGTGTTTCTGGAAAGCAATGTCACCACATTTGAATGGATGCTGGCACCAGCTCAGAAATTTTGCCACTAGTTCAGTGGGAAATGTGAAATTCTGAGGGAATCGTGGCCCACTGCCATTTGCAAGCTGTAAAGACAAGGAGTGTTGCAAAAGGACACGTGTCGCGTACAGAGGCTCAGACTGTAAAATAGGTTTGGGAGAAAGTGCAGCCCCACTTTTACTTTCTGCTCCCATTGTGGCACACACTGGGCAGAAAGCTTTGGTCTTTTGAAAGCCTTCTGATTGCCTTTCTCCTTAAATAGCCCTGTATGGCAATAGAAACTGAGTGGCTCTGTTACACAGGCCAGGAGATTTTTTGCAAGTTTTCCGTAAAGTTTTAACTTCATGAACTTAAGAAATGTTGTATTTAAGACTTCAGAGTCTCAGGTCACTCTTAAGATTGGGTATTAAGAATCAAAATTAAAACTCAGTTTTGAACCAAATCGACCCCCCACTAGTCATTGCTTTGAGTAAAAGCAGATGCTGGCAAAAACTTACTCAATGCATATTGAGCTTTATATGTACATTCTAGTCAAATATTCTACCAGTAAGTAACCCAGAAACATTAGCAGCTATGCAAATGGAACCTGTCGGTAATGATTTAATGACAACTGCGGAGTTATAGTACAAGTGGGTAGTGAGGAGGGGAAATGAGCTTTCTCCCATGGTTTATATTGCTCTACTTGCCAGATTGTTGCATTCTTTTGACTTTTAGATGAGGCCTACAGATCAGGGGGAACCATTGACAAAGGGTGATGTTTTTTAAGGATTTAAATTGGGATAATAAACTATCTTAATAAAATGAAGCCAATTGTAAACAAAACAACACACAACAAAGCCTGATGTAAATATCTAGTTTTAGTCTCAGCTATTTTTAGCTTTTCTTCTCAAGGAAGAACTTGATTTTAGTTAATGTTTAAGTTTAAGCCTGTCATTATGCAGAGAAAATAACCTTTATATTATTTGTTTTTCTTTTTTTTTTGGGTGGGGTGTGTGAAGATTTTTTGTTTGACAAAGTCTCAGGTTGTATTACAGATTTAGGGACCATCCCTGTAGAAAAGGTTAAGCTAACTTTGCAGAGAGAATATATTTTGTGGAGAAAAAATTTTTCTCAGCTTTGCTGTGTGAGATGATCCACTGTATCAGAGGAAGATGTACTTAGCGAGTAAGATTTGCTAAATTGGCTGAAACTACTTCTTTAAAGTTTTTTTGTGAAGGGAAGGAGAGAAAGAGAGAGTAATGAAGTACAGCGGGACTTGTAGAGACTAAAAGAAGAAAAGTATTATAGAGCTAAATCAGACTAAGCATGATGGGGAAGGTCAGCCTGTGGCTTGAAGCAAGGGCAAGCATTAAAAGGAAATGCTACTGAAGAGCAAGGTGAGAAGGAGTGTTTGAAAGCAAAGAATTAGAGAATATGGAGTGCTAGTGCAGTAGAAGGAAGGCATTACTTTCTGAACCTTTTGCCTGGAAAAGCACAACTTTGATTCTTTTTAGGAAGATCATGGTATATGATCAGTCAGTGGCAATACAACATACAGTATTGCAGAAAGCAGTGGAAAAACATATTGCAACCAGTTTATATAATTTGTTCCTGTTGAAATTTGATTCTAGGGGTACTTCTCATTCTGGCAGCTAAATGCCAAGAAGTAGCATCTCGTTATCAAGGGTCTTAGGTTTCCAGGGAGAAGGAGGAGCTGATACCATCAGTAAAATTTCAGGATCAATTTGCAGAAGATTTATTCTTGGTTATAACAAAAAAAAAAAAAAAAAGGCAAACCATAAAACCAACCAACCAACACAGAGCTTTGTATCAATCGTTCTGAAAAAAGTGGTATTTCAGGTTATGTGTTTGCAAGAAAAAATGGAGACTGCAGCATTCAATGCCACTGTGGAAGTAGAGGTCTATACTAGGGTTTGCAGTGTCTGTCTATGTAAAATCATTGTTTAATAAAGAAAAAAGATAAAATGTGTCTGGTGGTGTTTTTCTGAGGCTAAATGGTGTTTTATTTCCAACTTTTATTATTTTCAGTACATGGCCCTAATACTTACCATACTTAATACTACTGTAATAGCATGCTTCCTGGGATTTTTTTTTATTATTATTTTTTTTCTGCAACTTGGCTATAGGGGAGTGAAGAGTACTTTTAATATATGGAAATGAAGGGACTGAATGTGTCTTTCTTGGCCAATGTTTTATCACAGGTGGGTTCTTCATGAAGTAATTTGTATCTGCCGTTTAGTTGCAAACCACAAAGTACCTCCATATTTGTTTTTCAGTTTCAGTCTAGTTTTGAACTGAAATACTTCTAAAGTATTAAATAACCTATTAGACAGCAACACTTTTTTTTTCTTAACAAAAAAAAATCAAAAAAGATATCTCCAGAGTCAATTTTTCAAAGAATATCAATGAAAATTACACTTCATGTATATATTTAAGCAGTATTAAGGGTAAGAAGTTCAGCTGTACTTCTTAACAACTCTCTAGCAGCTGCATTCTCACACAGAAAGTGATTCCATAGCTGGAGCTGTTTATTGAAATATATGACATAAAAATAATCCTCCTCTTTGAACAGCAGGAAGGATTCATCTCCAGAAATGTTTGCTAGGACTGTGCATGTGTTGAAATTTGTCACAGAAGAGATCAATAAGTGGGCACTGCTTGAAAAGTAAATCACCTGGGGAGAGCCAGCGAATTGTCATTGTAGTGGAAGTATCTCCGTAGAAAGAGGTATCTGTCCCTGTTCATTAGAAAGGAAAATGAAGAGGGGCTGAGGGAATGAGGAGGGTGGATTGACTAATATAAAGAATAACTGTAGGGGGTTAACTCTTCCTGCTTGTGCTGTCAGAACTCGTGCTTTGAGTTAATTGATGTCTTTGGGGACCCCAGAAGGAGGTAACAAATTGTCTCCTCCTTGTACCAAATTCACTGACTCGACAAAGTAGTCTGTTCAAATGCAGAGGGAAAACATTAAATGGAACTAAAAAAATTATCTGTATTTGTATTAAATGCAGTGCATTTGAGGAAATGTTGAGAGCAGTGACATGGTAAAAACTTATTATATTGTTCCAAGGAGTTATGTAGTAACTTTACTGTAGTAACTACAGTAAAGAAAAACAGAATTAACCTACCTAGTGAACAAACAGACTCTCTACTCAAAGCCCATTTTAAAACAACAGAGCTTGTTCCATTAATTTCAGTGGGTTTGGGATGGGGATCTAAATTAGTGGGAGGGGAAAGACTGCTTGCATCTCATTAATTAAGGTATTCCTTTCTGGGACACCACACCCGTGTCAAATACATGAGAGTTTTCTGAAAATGCAGCAGATTCAAAAAACTTGATAGGTTTCCATTTATTTCATTGTTGCTATAATTTGTAAGTGCTAGGAAAAGCAGATTACAAACAAGACAGAACACTGTGTACAAGCAGAAAGAAATGGAAATCACATCTAAGAAATCTAGTGGGTTTTGACATATGGAAATAACAGAAATCACCATTTTTATCTTGACTTTCAAATAATTTAATTTTTGAAATGGTAAATATTCATAACCTCAGGAGTTTGTGTGTGTGAAACTACACATGCTGTAAAGCACTTTATGGTTGGTGGGTAGTAAAATCCTACTATTTCTACACAAATTTAGTGTTTTGTGAAATACAGTCTGTGCAGAAAATCTCAAAGACACATGGAACTTTACAGCCTTAGAAATGTGTTTCGTAGCTGGTATAGCAAAGGCTCATAAATTAAACTAACTCTCAGGTCTTCCTGACATCAAACAAAAGGTGACGTGGGTTTGTGAAACTTGAACAACATCACAGACAATGGGAAAATATACTGCTCTTCATCAGTAACTTTCTAGAAATGGCTTTCCCTTGTTTTCCTATACTCTTTTGGCTCTCCCGTATGCCTTTTCCAGCTCCTTCAACAAGTGAGACAAGCTTCTGATTGACAACAACTTCATTCACTATACAGCCCCCAGAGAAGGTTAACCCTTTGAGTGACATTCACACCCTGCATGATGAGAAAAGAGGTTGTAATTGTGGTGTAATAGTACTTAAACACCTACAAGATGTTTATGGAAAATGATGTCATAAGATGGTTTACTATGACTGAAGCAGTCACTGTAAGACATAAGAGATCCTGCAGGTCTCTTCTAGACCTATGTTTTTTATAAAAAACTGAATCATAATGCAGTTATACTGTACCGTCTGCTTTAGCACCTCCTAACTTTAAGTGTTCATTGTTTGCAGTCTTACAATGGGAAGCATAGTGATAGCAAGCAATGCTTCTGTTTGCGGCTACAATTAGAATTCCACATGGACATTCATTTTTGAATGCTATTTTCCTGAGCACTTAATGAACAGCTAGCTATGCTCTGCCTCAGTGTTTTTGTCTTTAGTTAAAGATGTTCTAATGGAAGTAGAAGGATTACTTCTTTCATTTTACATTTGACAGCATAGATCTACTTGGGAAATCAGACACAAAAAATGTTGTTTAGAAAATGGAGAGCAAATTTGGCAATCTTATTTTTGTTTTCCTCATACACATCCAAAGTAAAAGAAGCAGTTATCCTGTGTGGTTAGTGTGTTACTGACATAGCTTGAGAGTAAAGCTTTTGCATGAATTCACCTTGCAAAAGTCATTACAAGAGAGACTGTATGTGTATAGACTATTGGATACAAGGACTTTATCTGAGCACTGCTGATATCTCTGCTGATAAACTGATATTGCATTTCTTTCTACTGCTTTCTCTTAGGAGCCATAATAGGTCCGTACAATCACTAGGGAATAAAAACATCAGATAAACTGTTCTTAGAATCTGTCTTAAATCTCTCCCTAATTGACCAAATACATTTCAGTACTAGTTTAATTAGATGTCTGTCCAAAAAAAGAATCGAATATCCATTCAAAGCCTCAAGTGGTTAAAATAGATCTAGAGGTTGGCAACCTGCAAATATTTCAGTTCACAGAAAATGATGTGAAATGTCTGTTTTTTTGTTTTGTTTTCCAGAAAAGCTGGCAAGCAGCTGTTATGGCCTCTCCCCCTCTTGTCACTACTGCCATATCATTTGTAAAGACAGGTATTTATACTACTGTGTAAGTGATCTTTCCTTTGAAAGTGCTAACTACCATTTGCTTCACCGTTCAACATTTTGTGTGCTGTGGCCTGAGTATAATCATAGATGAAGAGAGACCAGAAGGTGGTGTTTTTTTTTTTTTTTTTTTTTTTTTGGGTGAAGCAAGGTTGATTTAAAATGAACAAAAACTGGTTTTGGTGGATTTTTTTTTCCTAGCCTGGTAGAGAAATGAATAAGGCATGAGACTCTGGCAATAGACATTCCGCAGAGAGAAACTGAGGGGTAATATACAAAGGAAATAATTCCAGGTCTTGTCTGAGGCTTGTTGTCTACCTTCTGTACTACAGAGTAGCATCATCAACTTGCATCAAGTTTGCCATCATTCTCACAAGCTTTCATCCAAAGCAAGCTACTTTACAAGCAATCCTGAAATAAACAAGTAACTAGAAAATGTATGTTTTCACTCTCCTGACAATAAGCCATGTTGTCCTGAAGGCTTACTTTACAACTTTGATTACTAATTGCATCTATTTGAATGATCATCTATGAGTCCATGACACGTTCTGCTTAGTATTCTTCTAAATGTCTTTATAAAAATTATCTAGCAGCATTGAAGTACATTTCCAGTAGTGCATTAAGTAACATGACTGACATCTGTCACACATGATTTGTTCTCTTCTCTCTGAAAACATACCTGTGTCTTGCTCTATAAACTCCCTTCAATCAAACAACTCATATCAAAGTTAGTTTAAAAGGAAACTCATCTCTTCTATACAAGGATAGAATGATTATTAATGCAACAAGCAATGATATTTTTGTACTACCTGGAGGCTGTTTGACCTGTGAGCAGTTGTTGGCCTTGCTGAAGCTGATGGGTGGGTAGTATCTGGATTGAGAAGAAATACCAGTCAAGTATTCCATGAACTGAACTGTTTGTAACAGAGGAAGCTGATGCACCTATTTAACACAAGCCACAGAACTGCACAAGCTGCAGTAGGCTCTTGGGCAAGTTTACTATTGTTCCCTTCACTTAACAAGGAATGTGCACCGTACAAAATTGTGTTTTATGGGACAGTCAATGTGCATTTGACTTTTATCTCTTGAGCAGTGAGATGATTTTTGATGGGACTGATTGAACATGCAGGAACTGTGAGTTTTATTGGTGAAATTTTGTGCATAGAATTAAAATAGCTAAGAGAAAGTCAAGGAACAGGAATAGCATTGCCATGTAAGGACAGACAGAGCTCTAAGAAGGCAAACAGACTCATGAAATGAAGCTGCAGGGGTGGCTAGGAAGAGTTTATCCATCAGACAACAACTAGCTTATAGTCTAGCAGTTGAGTGTCCTTGGGCTTAAGGTGAGTAGCAGCACTGTGAAATGGCAGGAAATAAGACCAACCAGTTCTATCTGTCCAGCCGCCAGCTAACTCCTCCTCTAGGCTATAAAACTAATAGATGTTCATACCTTTTTTTTTTTTTTTTTAATGCCTCTCTGGCACCCCTATCTTTCTGTCAGAATCTTAGTTGCCATACATATTTTGCATGACAGTGTGCGTCTTGTTAAGGTCTGTGACCTTGCCGCTCTCCAATCTGCTGAGCACCTCACTTTGTCCGTACTTTCACAAAGCTGTATTGAAGAATCAAGATATGCACCTAGCTGAAAAAGATCTTATTGAGCATTTCCTGCATCTTGCTTACAACCCCTTGTTTCCCACCCAACTCCTACCAACTGATGTATTCCATGCCAGCAATGAAGACAAATGAGCTACAAAGACATACTGTGAACTTAAAAACTCCAATAATACAAATTCACAGGGATAAGAGAAATAGGCCACACATCTGTCACTTCACTTCCACTCTTTAATTCTTTCTCACTCCCCAATATACCAGCAATGGGCCCAAGTTCTCATTTTGGAGGGGTCTAAGGAATTAGATAACATTTCTGAGGCTACCAGTCAGTAAGGGACAGTTTGGCTTGGCAGTGATATGTGTGAGCACATGGAATAACAAGAACTCCTCTAAGGCAAAAACATTGTTTGGTGACACTGTCTCTGATGAGAATCATTTGTTAGCAGACTCACTTACTGTATTTTTTTTAATTTAAGGATTAGATTAACATTAAGATAATGAAATATGCATTCTCCCTGGGTACATAGACAGGCACTAAAGATTATTTAAAGGACAGTTATTAATAAAATATAATGCAATTACTGTAATTCTTAAAAAATAACTAATGGGAGGGGGAGATTTGTGGTGGAGTTTTTTGCATACACACTAGTTGAATAGCTGCAGCATGGTTTCAACAGGTCTTTCTCAGTGACGGCATCCAACTGGCAAACCAACAGTTACAAGATACCAGTCTTGAAGGTGCTACAGCTCTTTCTTAAAAACTATGCTTGCTCCCTCTACATCAATGGAAATCTTTTTCCCTTCACTTCCATGGGACATTTGCAGCTGTATTTAAATGACTTTTTTTTTCTTTCTTTCTTTTTTATTTTATTTATTTATTTTTTTTTCTAGGAAGAGTGCATTTATGTGGGGTGAGATATAGGGTCTGCTGCAATTCCTAATTCTGATTTAATAGAGACATATTCCCCTGTGCTGGGACAAGATACAGCTCAAGTCTTTAGGACTTCTAGCAAATATTACTTTGAGTTCTGCATGTTATAAAAAGTGTGAGAAAATCAGAATTCTCAAGAGCTATGAGAAGTGTGCCCTGCATGTTCCCTTGAGATACAAAGGATGAATGAAATACTCTTGCTTGAGAAAAAATATTCTTGGAGCTACCTCAGTAGCATGGCAGTCATATTCTACTTGCAGGTGGCCTGTGCTTAAATGTTGTCTGTTGGTTCATAGATTTTATTATCAGTGCATCTAGTAGGCATATTGCAGCTAAGACATGTATCCCTTTGAGGCACAGAATGTGTCTTGTATGGTGAGCCTGATGCTGTGGTCTCTGTGACCTACAACCAATCATCCATTAAATCTAATTTCAATTAGATTAGATCAGGCCCTGAGGTCTACCTGAGCATCCACTCAGTGCCAAAAATTCTAGAATGTTTTTATTCTTCAGCGATAGTTTAACTATTGTAAAATCTGATTCAAAATACTGCAGGTGTTTGGCAATATCAGCCCAGGAGAATTAGATTAAATTCAGCATAATCATGTGCTTACATCTTGTTTTAAGGCCTAGCAGAGTTCACAGCAAGCTCAACTTTCAGCAAAAATCAACTCATGCCCAAAAGGGGTAAATTCAAAGTGCTACTCCTGCTGATTAACTAAAAATGCAGAAATGAAACTTATAGTTAAGCAGGGAAGTCAAATGGACATGTACTGGAAAGGCAAGCTGTTTCCATGATAAATAGTTGAATCCATATTATAAATGAGCAGTTATTGTGGCCTTTCAATAAGGAGATATTGCAACTACTAGCTCTAAAGTACAAAATATAAAGAGAATTCTTATTATGAAAGGAGACCAAAGAAGGAAGAAAACAAACTTTTGAGTGAAAAATAATAGGAAGTTGACACGAGCACAGTCCTTGGAATTGCTAACTGCTTTCAACTGCCATTGATTTCAGTGGGAGTGCAGAATGTTCAGGAGAAGCAATTGATTTAATATCTCTTAAAACAACAACAAAAAAAAACATACCAGGGAGACTTTTCTGTTGTGTTCAGCCAAGTGGCACAGGAGCATACCTAAGAGCTGTTGATCATGTGTGAGGAGGAGAATCATACTGGGAGGCTGGTGCCCTTAGGGGCTGGGAAGCTAACTTATTAGCTTTCTGCAAAGAATATCTGTACAAAGAATTCTTGTCCTAGTTATGCTAACAGGAAAATAAATGACTCCTAAAACACTGTCTGTATTTTAAGTGACTCAGAGTCTGCAGGTATTTTACACTGATGTATTGTTCTTCCAGTGTGTGCCTTTTAGCAGTTACTGTAACTTTTCATACCAGCAGTCAACATATATTTGTTCCTGTTAAAACTAGCACTCCCACGATATTCATGCTTGTTTAAATGTCCCATAAACTGTAAATATGATTTTTAAGTTGTTATACAACTTCACATAAAAGCAGGCCTTCAGTTGTTAATATGCATTTAAATTAATTCCTAATTCAACACCAAAGATTGGCCTGTTGGAGGGTGAGGTTATAAAGGAAACAGTGGCAAACATCTCAGGCCGGGGGAATGGAGGTTGTGCCATGACTCAGCTACTCTTTTTGTTCAGCCAACCAGGACTATTTTAAAAAATCAAGAAGTCCAAGTAGCTTCCTAGAGAACTCTACAGGGAGTTCCCACGTACTGGTGTACCAGTAAAGAAACACATCACTTCCACCATAGACCAACAAGAGCACATAAAAGAAAAAAAAAAAAAGAAAAAAACAACAACAAACGTTAAGGTGACTTGTACAAATAGAAAAAGTTAAGCTGGCAGTAACAACTCTTGCACAAGAGCAAGAGATTCTGCTCAGAAGCATGAAGATCTTCCACTGAAGTCTTGGACCAGAAAATACAACTCCAACTACTTTGTAAATATACTTATCATAAGAAGGTTAATTGAGATCTTCTAAAATGATTGGTAAGCTTAAGTTCCATGATTTTTAAATACACAAATGAAGATTCCTCGAAGTGACTTGATTTCAGTAGAATACAGAACACAGTAGAGCATCTGTTGCAAATTAATGTTTATTTCATGTTATAATTTTTATTATTTAAATAAACATATTTTAGAAATAATTAGGTGAAAATTGAGCATATACCTGGAAGCAGATGATTTTGTAGCAAGCATATGCTTGAGCATAAGTTACATGAATAGTTAAAACCCTTCCTCAGAGGACAGCCTGAAACAATAATACACAAGAAAGATTTGCCCATTAAACTGCCTGATTGTTGGTTTGTTGGAGGATCTTCCTTGGTAAATCTCACTTCTGGGGTCTTTGAAGATTAGTTCACCCCCTTCAAAATATTTGGACAAAAGACATGTATCAGAGTTGGTTAATGGTTATTTAACTTCTCCAATTTACTCATCATTTTTATTTCATCTATATGTTTATGCCTGAAATTGTCCTGCCTGTGTTACGTGGTGTTTCTCCATTATTCTCACATACAAAGTGCAATGTAAGAAAATCATCCAGCTCTTTAATTCATTCTCCTTATCTGATTTGTGCTTGGGCAATAAATTCTTATTCTCTGGTGATCAGCCTCTTTCAGATGTACTAGATAATTTCTTACTAATTTACTGACATGGCAGTTGCTTTTATTCTTCAGATTTCTTGTTTGTCTCTGTAATTTCTTTCATGGATTTTATGTGTTAAGGTTTGCTCCCTTTCATTAGACTCACTTAGGCTGCTAAAGGGACACAAATTAAAGTAAAATTGTGAAGCTGATGAATATGTGAATATTGTTGCTAGGCATTTCCCTTAATACTACTGTATCTGAAAGGGGGGAGGATGAGGTGAATAGGCTACAGAGGTACTTTGAACTCATTAAACTACTGTGCAAGACTTCAAGGGTCAAATAGTTGTAGCTTACAGCTGTTAATTTTTGTTCCTTGGGGGAAGCTTTATGCACAAGCACAAAGACACTGTGGTCTTGGAGTACTGTAATTGCAGATCTGTTGACAGTATTTTAAAATCTTGAAGGTTATTCATGCTGGCTTGCTCACCTGCAGTAAGTTCTGAAGTCCTAGAAGGAGTGGAGCTAAAGTAGCAATCAAAGCAGGGTTTTGTAGATGTGAAGCGTTTTAATTCTCTGCAACAGTTCATTCAATAAGCTTTTCATACAAGAGATTTTATTTACTGTGTGACTGGGATCTAAACACTTAGAACAGAAGAGCGGCTTTGTGAGCAATGTGATTTCCCTTTCATTTGTGGCTTTCTGCCACGTTGGTGAGACGTTACAGTGGTTCTGCCATGTGAAAGTAGGAACAAACTTAGGTTCGATATCACACTGGTTTCACACACATTTAAGTGCTTTTGTTAGTTCATCTGTTGTGTGTTTCATGGTGGTGTTGTCACTGTGTTCCTACACCATAATTTGCTTGAGCACCATTACTTTATCTTAGGAGAAACTGTAAGGTTCAGCGATCCACTGCACCACCACTTCCATTTCCTCATTACAAAAATTGACCTTCTTGCTGTTGTTTGAAAGGGCTCAGACCACTGTCATTCAGACTTCAAGACTGGTGAGCAGTAATAATAGTATAGGAAGTAGGAGCAATAGTTAAAGCAGCCTGGCATTGTGTTCCCTTCCTGGAATCCATTTTGAATTTCACAGTACGGGCAGCGGGTGTTCTTTGCTACCTCTAGCATGCATTGTGTTTCGCTGTAATCCCCTACTTGTCATTAAATCATTTAAATGTATTAAGGCAACACACTGCAGGAACATTTTGCCATGTTTCTTTTGCCTTGTGGGTGATTTTCCTCAACCTGTTTCAACAACCCAGAAATAGCACAGCGCTATTCAAAAAAATAATCGTGGATACTTGTTTAAAACAAACTGAGAAGATTGCAAACTGACCTGTTCTCACACGTTATGCACCATTCTGCACGACACTCCCGCACCCGAGCGCCCAAGCCTGCAGCTCTCAGTGATATCCATAGTTGCTGGTGTAAACGGCCCAGCACCCCTGAGGGCTAGGCCAAGTTTCTGAGACAGTAGTTTTCTACTTCCCCAGTCTGGAAGTCCTGGCTCCTGCCCTTCTGCGAACATATTCTGTGGCCCTCAGATGCAGCTGTAGTACATACAAGGCACATCAACCTCTCTGAAACTGCTTGCTCACACCAAACGTTTTCCAGTAAAGCACTCTTACAGCATCCAGGAAATTTGTACTCTGACTACTGCAGTACAGCAACATCCTATAGCCCAGTCAGGTATGGATTGTACAGTATTGCAGGTGCAAATGCTGCTTTCGTGCAAACAGTAGTTTTCTAAAAGTTTGGGAAGCAAAACTCTAACATTTTCCACAGAATAAACTTCAAAATATTTTTGAAACAATTAGCCTCATTTTAATGGGGCCAGCTTATCATACCATTTGGTTGATTGCCAAAGGGTGAAGATTGCTTTAGGGGACCCCCCTCTTTATATTCCTCCCACCTCCCTTTTTACCCCCCTCAACCCCCCCCCCCCCTTTTCTTTTTTTCCTTTGACATGTGTACTCTTCTTTCACAAGTGTCTAGAAAAGGAATCACAAATAGGAAATCAGAAGAAGTTTAGAAGAAGTTTGGATGTCATCAGCTGTGATTTTTTTTTTTTAAACAAAACAAAACAGAACTCATTTTTCTTAACTGCAGATTACTTAACAGTGAACAGTGGTTCATAATAGAGTTCAACTAACAGCATTTGCTTTGGCAAGGTTCTTACTGAAATCCCTGATTAAACACTGTAAAAGACTTAATACATTTTTAAAAAGTACTGTAAATACTTCATAAATTGTTCAATAAATTCAAGAGCTATTACTTGTTCATTTGTGTTGTATTCAGATTTTGCTGGCTTTCATTGTTACAGACAGATCGTATCCTCCAAAGTGTTTTTTAAAATATTGGTTTGATACTCCAGAACATTTCTACTTATTTTTAAAATCCTACAAGGATAATCCCCATGCTGATACAGATAGATTCAAAACAAGGCCCTAAATCTAGAAACTTTGGGAGTTGTATGAGTGTAGCATAAAAATATAAATCCTACTTCCATAACTGGTCACTGTATTACAATAGGTTAAACAACAACAGAAAACAAACAAACAAACATTCAAAGCATTCATTAACTTTGTGATGGAAAGATGGAAAGTCTTAGACTCCATAGAGTCTAGGGTTGAGCCTGATCACAAAGTATTACATCTCCATTTTTTTCACTAGGATAGTAAAACTTGTTAAGATCTATAAATTGTATCTGGGAAACAGTTCTCAGAAAATCACTTATGTTATGGATTGTACTGAATTTAAGCATGTGCTCTCATGCTTTTCCAAATGTGGATCTTTGCTTCTGGGCAAATATGAATTCTTGAAATATAGGAGGATTGTGACCATTTCAATAAATGCCCAGACATTGTCTCAAATGGCACTAAAACTGTAACACAATACCTCCTAGCATACTGGGAAGGTGCTTTAATTAATAAAACTTTGAGGAATGTGTATTACTTTTGAAATTACTTTTGAATTACTGCTTATTTGAAATGACAAATGGCTTGCAGTATGGCAGTGATGATGTCTGTAGTGCAGTCTGGCTCTAGGGATAGACAAAAAAGGTAGCTGGGAGAAGCCATGTCCCCTTTACCTATTTTGGTTAAAGTTCTGAAAAGCTGAACTTGCTCTAACTATGGAGGCAAGGGGCAATGTAGGCACTGCTGGCAGAGGGTAGCCCATCCACCTAGCAGTAGATAAATCCCCAATGTATTACCTCCTCTTTTCTCATGTGTGTTCCATGGACATTCTCCATTCTCCAAATTCAATCAATTTTTCTCCCCCTCCCCCTTTTTTTTTTTCATTTTTTTCTTTTTTTTTTTTTTTCAAAAGCTTTGAGATAACTCTCTGTAGAGGAGGCTTACATATATTACAGAACTACCTGAACTATCTGAATGCTCTTAAGGCAGGATTGGAATCCATTATTCTGATTACTCAGAATTAAAAAAAAAAAAAAAAAGGAAAAAATTAAATTTGCCAGCAAGGAGATAATAATATATTATGTAAGTGGTGCAAGAGGAAAAATTCTCAAAAATATGGAAAGATTTTAATATAAATAATGCAGTTTTAGTATCATATGAGACAAAATATCAAAAGAATTGCAGTGTGATCTAAAAAAAGTATAATATATCATTGCTAAATTAAGCTGGCTAAGTAGTTAAAGAACATGATTTCCAAGTCCAAAAATGAACCTGATGTCATAGGTCTAGTTTTGTACACTTCCCACCCTCTGGGATTACTGAAATAGTCTCCAAATTTAGAGAAAAGACCGATAAACCCAGAAGATATCATATATTTCAGCTTGATTAAGTATTCACCTGGAACCTATACCAGGCACTAGCAGTTCTTGTCTGTAATTTTGTTGATTTCCAGCTTTAGACACTCAAAACTTATTCATCAATCTTCCAAGCCAGTAGATGGTTTAAAAACACTGATAAAGTTAAAAACTATTAAAAAGCTTGGGTACTTTGAAGTTACTTTCTTTTTTCAAAGCTCGTAGTTTGTACTCCATTAATGTTTTCAATTTTTCTCCACAAAAGTGAGATCTAAAAATTACTTCACAAATCTGAAAGCTGGCTTTCTTGAGATATCATTTAAAGTTGAGAGCTGAAGTTCAAAGAAGTACTAGAGAAATCCAAGAGAGAAATCTTTTCAGTGGAGTGACCATTATTCTGTTTAGAGATGTCATTATCCAGTCAAGCAGCAAACTTAATTCTGTGTGATTATTTTACTGGGTTATCGTATAAAATCTATGATTCTGTGATTCTATGAAAACAGTCTGCAAATGATGCAGTGGTTGAAGACGATTTGTGCAAGTTACCTGATGAATTTGGACTAACAAGGAACCATGTTTTGCTATTGTTTTGCTCTATTGATAGGGAATGTTTGCAGACTGTGTGAATGACAGTCACTTTTTCCATTGAAGATTGCCCTGTTTAAAATACTCCTGACAGAAGCAGCACAATTCGTCACCTGACAAGGTTGTCAGCATCAAGGGCCATGTCTGTAGGACATGACATGAATGTAAGAATATTATCCAGCAAGGACTGTGAACTTTGTTGAACTGATCTATCTCCATTATCTGTTGTTGAATCCCAAAGTCAGCACACCATCCTCAGAGAAAGCAGCTAGCTTTTGCAGGATACTGAGTACATGAGGCATTTATCCTAATTTATTGTCTCACTGTGGACTGGAATATTAAGAAATGAATGAAAAAGAACTTTCTTAAAAAAGGGGGAAAAATGATCATTGATAAATTGATCCTGCAGGAACTCATATACTTTAAGCTTTTAATACACCCATAATCCTCTACTACAGTTAACGCTTGGCTGAAGCAGAGGCTGTACTTGTCTGGTCTTACTTGTCTCAATACTTCATGTTCAGTTGAAAGCCTATGGGAGTTATCAGGAAGTCACTCATGGGGTTCATTGGGGTACATTGTTCTTCTGTTAACTGGGAAGAAACCAGGAAGTACTTGTGTAATATTAGGGGCTCACGACCTATTCATAATCACGTGTGAATCTACACAAGGATTGTTTTGTGCCATGGCATCTTTTTCTAATTCGTGTTTCATCTTCTCCCCTGCATGATGGCTGGCAAATGGGCACCTGTTAAGTGAGAATTTCTCCTTCTGCTCATTTTACAAAGAAAAGTAATAACGTGAAAAAATGAACATAATTTACACTTGTAAATCAGGCCAGCTTCTGACCTGATGTTAGTGAATATCATTCCATTGAAGTTAGTGATGCTGAATGTACTTGCTCTCTACCTGAATTTGGCTCATTTTGTTATTGAAGCTTCTTTTCCTCTCCGGAGTAATTCACAGTTTTTCCCCACTTGTGAGAAGGTACCCTTGTACAGTTGTTTACTTTAGAAACCTGGGTGAGTACAGGGCAAATACAGTCAGCAGCAAATGTGTTCACATTTCACTACAAAGAACATATGAACTCTTTGTACCTGACACTTTACACAATATGCTCTCTGGCTTTAAGAAAACATTATTTCATGTTCTTACTCTAATCAGCCTTGTCTGGCAGCTCACAGAACAGAGAGGTTCATTGTTATATGCAGCTGTCATTTGTTCCATCTCCTTGCTCTTTCTGACTTCAATATCTTTGTGGTATTTAGTGAAAGTAATTTTCAGTTAGAAATCTTCTGCCCTTTCAGTAAGTGCAAGTATAGCACTTCATCAATGGCCAAAGAATTCCAAGCTATCTGGGATGTATCAGGACAGTTGATAAAACCTCACAGAGCAACCTATGATAGTACATCCCATCATAAATAAAAAAAAGCAGAAAGGGCCTTTGTCAGTGTTTATCTGTAGCGCTTTTATTCTTTGCCCTTGATTTCCTCTTCAGAAAATTGATGCACCCTTAAATTGAAGCAGGAGGCTTGACAGGTGATGGTTAGTGTGATAACTGCTCAGATTTCATCAGCCAGTGTTTTTCTGGTGGTGCAATTGTAGGAACTTTCAGCTAGATTACCTGTCATCCACTACATCAGATAAAAGAGGGAGAGTTGAAAGATGCAGTTTTGCCACTGTACCTTATAGGAAATGAAAAGTGTGGGTGAGGTAACAGTAGCTGAAAAGAAGTACAATTATTTTCTAATCAGGCTATTCCGTCAAGAATGTCACTGCTGAAATTGGCAATCATTGGACAGAATCCATTGTTAAATTTGCATTGTTAAATTCATAGGGGGAAAAATCCGAAAAGAAATAATCAGTCTCACTGTAGGTAGTAGCTCAAGCACTACTTTTGACTATCCATTTAATTCCTCTGTGTATTGAAAGCAAGGTGCAATCTATAGTTAGACATAGGAAAATGTTCCTATTTTGAGTGTATTTCAATATTCTGATTTCAGTCTACTTTGATGCTAGTGTTTTTTTTTTTTTTCCTGAACTTCTGATAGCTCAATTACTTTGTAAAGTTTTACTTATTTTTTCTTCATCCAGAAAACTTTATTTAAAAACCAAGGAATTCTACCAGTACAAAACGTGAAATGTATATTCGTTTGCCCACCCTCTTGTACTATGAAGAAAAGTGAACTGTTTTTGAACACAGTAAACTGTTATATGTGCAAAGATGGCCTGATTACAGCTTAACTGATTTTGTGCTTTTTAAATTTTGCATTTTTGAGGTCCTATGCAGAACTTATTCTGTGCTACAGCAATTACTTTCCACTGCTAAATTTCGTGAATATAAAGCAGCTTAAATATGTTTTGTGTTATCTTTGCTTTGATTTATCCTGGTTATCCTCCCTACTCTATTATTCAAGGTAGCTGAAATCTATTATGACTTCTCTTTGAAATGATGACATAAACCAACTCAATAAAAGAATAAAATAATAACCACCATTTTGTTAAATAGCACTATTCCCAATACTGTAGTTGAAGGTCTGTCAGTAATTCTATTAAAAATGGTTATTTTTCTAAGGCCTATGTAGTTTACCCATGAAAATTCTCTCTGGGTTGAGTCTTGGCAGCTAAAGGTTCAGCATTTGTTGCAGCTCTTTGTTGCTATTGTTTTACCAAATATTATCAATTTGTCAGGATATTTGTTGTCAAAGTTATAAGTAGAAAGAGATTTTGGAAAGCACAGAAGAGTAAATTTACAGGCTAATAATACTTTGTTTTTGCCCTTGTTAATAATGATTCCATGTCCTGAAGTGATTCTGAGAGAGATGTGTTTTTTATTTCTTCTTTATAGGGGTAACCTAAGACATTGAGAGATCTAATGAATTGGCAATAAGCATCAGCAGGAGGAAGTGATCTTTTTCCCAGACTCTTTGCCTGTGACACTATTTTTACCTTCAAATGGTATCTGTGGAGGAATGTGGCTCCAATGCAATGCTGTCCATGTTGCAAACTGCTACAAATTTTATTCATTAAAAAACGTGAAGGTATTTTTGGCATATTCGGACTTGAAATCTATACATTTTAATTTTGTATGTGATGAATGAAATGCCACATTTCTATTTATGTAATGATAAAGAACTGTCTGAGAACAGTGGTCATATTTGGCAATTGTAGAAACTTGCTCATTCAATCCATTCCAAGCACATCTGATTTGAAGGGGTACTCCATGTTGGGTACTCCCAACAGGGTCATTCTTTCTTGAGAAGCAATGACAATAACTGGAATCTCAAAGCAGACAGTCTGCTGACCATAAGTTTGTACTGCGTAAGAATGATGTTAAAAAGTAAGGGGAGGACTTAGAGAGTATATGAGTAAGGTTAAAGGAGTGGAAAGTCGGCTTGAGAGAGAGAGAGGAAATTCATAAAATATATTTATCAGGAAAGGTTAAGAGGATAGTTGGTCATAGTCATAGGTTTTCTTATTAAAAAGATAATTTTAATAATATGAGTTTATAAACAACTTTGTAACAACTCCATGATCACTGTCATTCAGTTGTGGTGGCTGTCCCACACTGCCCATCTTGACCCGCAGTGAGCAGGTGCTCATCCTGTAGCAGAAACAAGGGAGCAGAGATTGTACCTACTCCTCACAGCCCAGCGTGCTATGGTAAAGCAAAGGTACAGCACTTCTCACCAATCAGCTTTGCCCTGTGGTCCCCGAGGAGCAAACCCATAGCCTCTTTTCCACCTGTGCAGCGGGTAGGAGAGCCAGCTGGGGTGGTGACTTCCAGCAGAGGGGTGGCTGCAGGCAG